>NC_088377.1:11767500-12410000 GCF_037993035.2 Macaca fascicularis | reverse complement strand
GGTCCCCTCAGGCCCAGGGATCACCGGTGTTTGGTTAGCCCTCATCCCCGCACTAAGCAGCTTTCACAACCCCGCGGCTGGTTCATTCTCAACAAGTCATCAGCCCTTCACACTCCAATTAGGAATTCTACTTTCTAGGGTTAACGCTGCCTGGAAAACCTTTTCCTTCCGCTGCAGCATTCTATACTGTCCTTGGAAGAAGTGACACTGCGGCTTCCTGGGAAAGCAGAGGCCGGGTCTTGTTCCAGGAGATTCTCCCAGGGAGGCTGGCGCAGTGCGAGGGTCCAGGCACACCCCACGCCGGCACCTGGTGAATGGCTGGCTGAGTGTCAGTGGAGGAGTAAAGGTGAGAGGGTCACGGAGGAAAGGGGAAAAAAATGGGCAAGATCAAAATCTGCAACTCTTCAATAAAGACAGAAAACCCAGTTCTCAATGGCTTCGCTAAGTATCGTTTGTATCCACACCCAGTTTCAAAACTCAGGAGGCAGGTCAGAAATGGTTTTCTGCTGTTGGTTTTTTGTTTGTTTTTTTTTTTTTCACCAAGTGCTGGGAGAAAAGTGAGTTATGTGCTCTTACCTGCTATTTCCATTACCATCCACACACCCTGTTTCCACATCTGTAGTTGAGAAGTCCCAACAGGGCACTGCAAATGCTTTCTTTCTACACTTGGACTACATTCTTTGCTGATGACTTAAAAGCCTGATAACAAGTCACATGAGGAAGCATGTCCTGTCATCTTCATAAGGGTCACCAATAATTCAAAAGATACTTAAGGAACAATAAACTACACACAAAGAACAAGCAAGACCCCATCACAACTTGGATATTATCTCTGTCCACCCAAAGAGAGAACAACTGTGCCAACCTGGTTCATCAGGAAAATCCAGGTATTCCCGTCAAGTGACTAAAATGTGGGCACACGTCTTTGTACCGAGTATCTGATACCTGAGAGCCGTCCCCTTTCCATCAGGCCTAGAATGGTCCAGTTAGTTTTCTCCTGGTGAACTGCAGCCCATCAACATTGAAGGAAAATTAGTGGTCAATATTTAAAAATTGTGAGGTGTCACACAGAAATAGAACCTCTGACTTTTTTTTTTGGTGGTGGTGGGGAGAGATGTGGCGACCCTGGGCCCAGAGCTCCATTTCACTGTGGCCAAGCAGATGCCCCTTGCTGGGGAACTCGTGCTCTCCAAATACCCCAGGTCCCATCGCTGTCTGTGGTCTATCGCCCCTCCACCAATGATGGCTGCTGGCTGACCAGCCCCCAGGGCGTTTCAATTTGTAGCTTAATTTGGTAATTCATCAAAAACAGATTAGTCACCTGCTAGGGCCAGCCATGGTGCAAGGTGCCAGGCATACAGGCAGAGAAGCTGACCCACCTCTGGGGCTCAAGCTGTTCTATGCCTAACAATTTATACCAAATTATACATGTAGAGGGCATGGCCCTCACTCCCATATGACAGTTCTCTCTGTGTGTGTGTCTGTGTGTGTGTGTGTGTGTGTGTGTGTGTGTGTGTGTGTATGTACTGATTTTTTTACCTGGCCCATTTATGGGCACATCATAGTCCTATGGGTGGTTCCCTGGGCATCTATGAAATGTTCTCCCCCACTCCTGAAATTATGCCGTAAATGCCAGGGAATGGTGGTGACATGGTTATAGCGATGATCTTGATTCTGCTCAAACATAAACCACAGTTGGTTTCTTTAGCAATTATTAAGAAATGATTGGGCCATACCAGAGAGGCAGACAGTATGCCTGAGAATCTAAACTGTAATTCACTTACAGATTTCTACAGAATTCGCTTATGATTCATGGAGGCAAAAAAAGTTTTGTCAGGACTGGCATTAGAAGACACAGAAAAACGATTTGAAAGCAGCCTGAGGTCCAGGTGTTTTCAGAGTGTGGTCTTTAAGACAGTTTTTTAAAAGACCATTCTGAGAAGAGAGCAGTTTGAACTGCTCTTGTACAAATCTATGGTACTTTTTATTTCTTACATTGAAAATGATGGGAAGATTGTGCCTGCTTCATTCATTTAAGAAACCCTCCCTGTTGGTCCAAGCCACCCCGGGCTCTTCCATCCTGACGGAGGACACAGTGGCTCTCCTGTCCTCTGCAGAGGTGAAATTATGTAGCACATACTGTGATCAACCACAGCTACCTGCCAACTCCCCAACCACTTCCCCACCCACTCCCCGCCATGGTTACTGGCCGCTTCCAGACTCTAAGACAGAGGTTCTTGTGCAGGGGAGGTTATTAGCGGGAGGGGAGGGGAGGGGTAAAGGAAACTGGGCAGAGGGAGAGTGAAGTTATCAAGTGGTCCTAGCGGAAGCCTAGCCAACCCTTCGGGGAGCTTTGAGGATGAGACAACCCTTGTTGGAGCAGGAGGACTGGGCCTTGATACCCCCACGTTGGTCAGTTCTGGGAAGGGGCTACCCTGAGAAGGGTTTGGAACTTGGGCAAGGTGGCTTTGCTCGGCCCCAGTGGGGCTGACTGTCAAGGGAGGCTGGGAGACAAATTCTGTTTCTCTGAAGTGACCTGGGGTGTGTCCCTGTGACCTGTGCACCAACCAATTAGCCAACCAACCTGCAAGGCCCAAGCTCAAGGAATTAGAAGGCTCCAGACTTGCACCCTACATTAATCATCTGAAATCTCAGAAATGTGACGGCCTTTAAACTGAACACCACAAAAGTGCTGCTTATTCCATTCCAAATCATTAGCTCATCATCCATGTAAGGAGCTTCAAGAGGAATATCAGTAAGATTAGTGGTAAACTCAAACAGTTTAAACTTTCAGTGTAAACCGCATCAACTCAAATCCTGAATACTGACTCAACAATTTCACTCCTAGGAATTTATTCTAAAGAAATCCTCATGGCTGTGGGCAAACATTTAGATGCAAATATGTTCCCGCAAGGCAAGTAAAATATGCAAATAACATAGTTTTATGTAAATAAAATACATCAAGATCTGTGAGCAGATAATATACATGCTAAATTCATTCAGTAGACTATAGGGCCACTCACAGTAAGGAGGTGAAAACTAATAACATAAAAAGATGTTCAAGACTTGCTGTTAAGGGAAAAAAACAGTGTACAAAGCAATGTTTATTGTTCTCATTTTGGTGAAAAGAAAGAATATGCGTGATAGTATTAGAAGACTCCTGTGTTTTTCTTTTTGATTATTTGGATTTGGATTATTTAGATTCTAGTATGGATTTCCACAATGAACACTTATTACTTTTATAATAACAAAAAGTCTTCTTTCCCCTGTCCTCACTAGATGTTATATATCAATGGTTAAGGTAACCGTGGTTAACAGACACAATATGTAAGGGTAAAGGGTAGTTGGAGAGAAAACTGACTTTCCCTGTTTTTGTATAGTGGTTTGGTATCATGGCCTTTAATTTGTTTGCACGGTATTTGTTATGCACAATCTCTAAACCTGCTGTTTTTAACCCATTAACATTTTGGAGTGCTAGCTATTGAAAGAATCCTATTTCATACCTAGAAACGGGGATTTCACCAGAAAATACTGATTTTGTCTTTCTTTGATTACCTCTCCTGCCCGCCATCTTTATCTGGTGAAATTCCCATTTAATCAGTAGTGTTGGCTGAGCCATTCTCACTGGAGTCAGGGCTGAGTGCCAGGGGACACTCACCTGAATTGTTTCTTGTCACTGCCATGTCCCTACATCTATTCCTTGCTCATCTGCATTATTTTCCCCATTCTTGCAGTCCCAGAATCACATCCAAGCCCCTCTTCTTTCTCTGTGGATGGCCCCTTCCTCTGAATCTTCTTTCTAACAAGACTGGAACGTTACGTAATAAACTTTTCCCCATTATGGCATTAATGATGACAGTTGTTTAATATATAAGGCCTTCCCAGAGAATTAGTATTTAATCAGCAAATTCTGGAGCTCAGTCTGCATCTCAAAGAAATGCATTGCTAAGGGGAAAATTCCAGGCAGTAAGTCAGTTACAGGGGAAAATTCCCTGCACAGGTGGGCTCTTCCAGGGCTGGGTGCTGCCTACATATTGTTCAAGCACCTACACTGGGCAGATTCTTGTGTGGACTGATTGGGATTAAGGGCAGACTTTCAAGAAATCACTCATGTCTCCATTCATTCAACTACTAGTTGTTAAAGATCTGCCACGTGCCTTCTCGAACTTCTTGGCTGGGTAAAATTACCCCTAGTTCTTAGTATTTACCACACTTCAATTGATTTCCTTCACTGTACTAAGGGTAGACCAAGCCAGAGACCCTGGAACCCTTAAAACCCTTCATAAATATTTGTTGAACAAATGCATGCAGCTAAGCAACTGACTCTTCATCAGAGAAACAAAGAGGAGGAAGGTATGGTTATTCCTTCAAAAAGCTCAGAGTGGGCCAGGCGTGGTGGCTCAGGCGTGGTGGCTCACGCCTGTAATCCCAGCACTTTGGGAGGTCGACATGGGCAGATCATGAGGTCAGGAGATCAAGACCACCCTGGCTAACACGGTGAAACCCCATCTCTACTAAAAACACAAAAAACTAGCCGGGCGTGGTGGCGGGTGCCTGTAATCCCAGCTACTCCGGAGGCTGAGGCAGGAAAATGGCGTGAACCCAGGAAGCGGAGTTTGCAGTGAGCTGATATCACACCACTGCACTCCAGCCTGGGCGACAGAGCGAGACACCATCTCAAAAAAATAAAATAAATAAACAAAATTTTTTAAAAAAATGCTATTCATGCAACACATTTAAAAAATTTTGGTAAAGACATCAAAATAAATATATTAGACAAAATCTTATGTTTCTGCCTACACCCAAATTTGGGGTTGGAAAGTGCCTATAAACAGAGGTGAGCTGGGGAGGATGCCATGTGTGGTGGTGGGATGTCATTGGTAGCTATGATAAAGACAATTCTGGAAGAACAAATTCTCTGAAGATGGCTGCAACACTGTCTCCTACTCCACATGCTCTTCTACAGCCTTGCCATTCCTGTTGGGAGGAGGAATGTATATCCTCTGCCCTTGAATGTGGAGGACCTTTGTGAGTGCCTCAACTGACACTGTATGGTGGAAAAGACACCAAGGTTAGGTCATAAAAAGCCATGCCCTTCTGCCTTGTACTCTCGGGGCACTTCTCTTGGAACCCGTTGCCCACCATGCTGTCAGGAAGCCCAAGCAGCCCATGAAGAGGCCCATACAGAGAGGAACTGAGGCTGCTGGCCCAAAGCTCTGGCTGAGCTCCTCACTGGCAGCTGGTATTTTTGCCAGCTATGTAAGTGTGACATCTTGGGCGTGGACCCTCCAGTTGCCAGCCAAGCAAACCCAGAGGATGATGCACGGAGGAGAGAAGAACCATCTCTGTGCAAATTGCAGATTCACAAGCAAAACAGATGACTGTTGTTACTTAAAGCCATTACGTTTTGGGTGGCTTGTTGTGCAGCAACAGTAACAGGAACAACATTTCTGAGACGGGCAGAAGTGGCAAGGATGGTAACTCATTAGACTCAGAAGGTGAGGTCACCTGAGTGAGCAGGGTCCTTAGTGGAACAGTGGGTGTAAGAGGAAGAAGAGATGGGTGGGTAAGGGGCTTCTTGCCATCTACATATGTAGGGTTTGCCTTTTACCTGCACATCTGTGAGAGGTGTACAACAGAGTTGTGGAAGTGTGGGCGCTGGAGCCAGGCCATCTGGGTTTGAACCTGGTGTTCCATTTCTTAACTGTGTGACCTTGGGCAAGGTTCTCAAGTCCCACGTGCTTCAGGTTCTTCATCTGTAAAGAGGATAATCGCAGGACCTACCTCATGTGGTAGTGGTGGCACAAATTGACCTAATGCCTACATTGAGGCTTGGTGCATAGGAAGTTTCTATGAAAGCGTTCACTGTTATGATCCACATAGGTGTGGGGCTCAGACTGTGAGCTGGGCTGAATGACAGCCCCTCCCTAGTCCCTGGAGCCTGCAAATATGTTGCCATACATGGCAGAAGGGACTCTGCAGGTGTGACTAAGCTAAGGATCTCGAGACCAGGAGATGATGGATTACCAGGGTGGGCCCAGTGTAATCAAAGTGTCTTTATAAGCAGGATACAGCAGGGTTAGAGTCAGAGATGGAGACAGGATGATAGAAGCAGAGATTCGAGTGATATGGGGCTATGAGCCAAAGAATGTGGGAGCCTTCTTAACCCGGGAAAAGGCAAGGAAATGGATTTTGCCCTAGAAGGAATGGAGCCAGGCTGACACCTGATTTTAGCCCATTGAGACTGATTTTGGAGATCGATCTCTAGAACTGTACAGTCATAAATCTGTGCTATTTTCAGTCACTAAAATTGTTTGGTAATCTGTTACAGCAGCAACAGGAAACAAAGACAAATTTAAGACTGGAGAAAGGTAGCTTTATAGAACACCCAGCAGCTAGAATGTTCAAAAGAAGTTGGGCTTTGGAATCATATAAACTGCTGTCTCTTTATTTCTTTTTCTCCTGACTTAGGCTTCGAGGGATGACATTTTCTCTTTAATCCTAGCATGTGAAGTGGCCAAAGCTCAGGCTTGGGTGTCAGATGGGCCTGGGCAGGAATCCTGGCCACAGTCCTTACTTGCTGGGGGTCCTCAGTCAATTGGTGGTGCTGGCCAGGATGACCACAATGGCACTGACAGCCATAGTCAATTGCTTTGCTAGCCATTCAGAGTGGTCAGTGCCCACGAGGTACCAGTTACTATGTACTATGAATATTACCTCTAGACTGAATCCTATGAACTTCAGTTTCCTCATTTGCAATTTGGGAACCATCTAAGTCAAAGGTTGTTGTAGAATGTGCATAGGTAGGTGCTTTTCAGACTATGGCTCCCATAGCAGCAGTATCTGCCTTCTTGGGAACTTGCCAGAATTCTTGCCCTACCTATTTTGGTAGGCAGAATTCTCAAATGGCCCCCAAGATCTTGGCCCCTGCTGGGCAAGCTTTGCATGATCCCCAGACTCTGACTATGATGGATTCTGTTTCCATGGTTAGGTTACATTACCCTGGGAGATTATGCGGGGTGAACACTTAAAAGGGACTGGACTCTTTCTGAAGTCAGAGAAACGATGTGAGAGACATTCTCTGCTGCTGATTCTGAAGATGGAGGGGGCCATGTGGCAAGGACTAAGAGTGGCCTCAAGGAGCTAGAGTGGCCATGGGGATCTGAACGTGCTTAGAAGCAGATTTTCCCCCAAAAGTCTCCAAACAGGAACGCAGCCCAGGAGAGAACAGGTTCCAGCCTTGTTAACCTTGAGCAGAGAACCCTGTTGTACACACGCTGATTTCTGACCTACAGACCTGTCAGCTAAGAAATGGGCCTTGTAAGCCACTTGATTTGTAGTAATTTGTTACACAGCAATAGAAAACTAATATATATTTACTGAATCAGAAACTCAGCTGGTTTTTGTTTGTTTGTTTGAGACAGGGTCTCACTGTGTCACCCAGGCTGGTCTCAACGAGCCTTTGCTGAATCTCTTCCTTGTCAGAGGAGCCCGCTGGTCCCCAAGATAGAAAGTAAAGGAGGCCCAGCCCTGCTATCAGGAAGCACCTGCCTCAGGTTGGAGTAAAAGTCACACACGGGATGAGGCTGTAAGTCTCAGCAGACAGCAGTGCGAGGGATGCAGGTGGAGGAGGGGTGGTGAGGGCAACTTGTGGGCAGGAGAGCCTTTTAAAGGCTGTATGATGTGAACTCCAAGATCTATCCTTGAATGCCAGGGAATGGTTGAATAGATAGCAAATAATAGCCCTCTGATTTGTGACTTCACATCTACAAAGCCTGCTGTGTCGTTTACTCCTCACCATCAGTGGAGCCTGCCATTACGGTGCGGGCTGGACCAGCCTTCTTATGGGATGTGTTCCCCAGAGAAAGTAAACCAAAAGGCAAAAACAAAGCAAAGCTACGAAAGCAGGCTCAGTGCCCCTCATTTCAGTGTCACCTCAAGTTTGCTTCTTGCTCTCTGAGGGAGATCACAGCATATTGCACAATGGGCAGTGTTGACTATTTGCTGGCATTTGTCACCCACCCTTCCAAAACTCGGGCAGAGGACAATCTGAACACCAGTGTGACAGTTTCTAACAAAAGGCTTTGCCAGTACAGTGCCCGAGTGTGGGTGCCCACTGAAAACTAATTTCAGCCCTGACTAAGAAAGGCATCTCAGAAATGAGGAAGTGTATTTCAGGCTCCTGTGGTTTCTGATGAAAAATGCTGCAATGTAGGGCATGGGTGAAAGGGAAACACTGAGAAAATAGATGTGACCCCCAGTATGCTTCCTTGAAGAAGTAGGGGGCTGACCAGGCACAAAGATCCTTTGTGTTCCCTGAGCCTGTGACATCTCCCGGTGTTTCTCAGCAGTTACACTAACGACATTGTGGAGGAAACAGCTTCTCCTTGCATGGCCCTGTCCCTTGCACTCTAGACTGTTCAGCCTCCCTGCTGGTCAGTCCCCTCTCCTCACAAATGCCAGCAGCTTTCCCCCAGTCCTTGCTGCAACCCCAAAGTCTCCCAAGGATTTTCAAATGCCCTGGGGAGGATAGTGGTACCACCCATGGAGAATAATAACCCTAGGCCCTAAAATTAAACAGGTTGCTCTAACATCCTAAGAATAGCCCCAGCACACCAAATACATTCATTTAATTTCTTGTTCAACAGAAAAGAATGACTTCTTTTCATACAGAGCTCCTTTGAAACGTGTCATTTCAAACAGGTCCTAAGAAGATCCTGACATTTGCCTGTATCTTAACTGGATTTCTGTGGGTTGAAAAACACCCATAGAAATGTTGAAGGATGTCAGTCATTCTTTAATAAGACGAGATTCCTCAGAGATACAACATGCTCTTTGAACACCTGAAGGATGCTAAAAGAAAGTGATTTACTGAAATAAAATAGATAACAAACATTTCAGTGACTTAGAAAATGGCAAGAAATCACATCAGGCAAGTTTACATTTTTGCATTAAAAAATCCCCACCTAACAACACTCTCTTACCTACAACATTTCTTCCCAGCAGGCCAAGAACTACCGAACTCTGGCTCTAGAAGAAAGTAACATTAAAATGCTGACTTTATAGTATATAGTATATAGTCTAGCATTTGTTGGCAGTTTATTAGTTTTTTTTTTTTTTTTTTTTTAAGAAGTGTAAAAACTATTTTCTTTGCTTCAAACTAATAGGCTCTAACTTAAAATAATTTACTGGTATAATTAAATTGTCTGAAAAACCCCAACAATGTTGTAAACACATTGTTAACAGGTGCACAACTCTCCTCTATTTTAGAAGCTGACGCAAAGAGGACAGCACAAACATGAACAAGAAAAAAAATTACCGTCACTTAAAAGCAACACTGTCTTAGCAGTTTAAACACAGACACTGCATGCTCACATACTAACAATAATTATCAGTCTCCAGCTCAGAGAGTAGAAGTCAGAAGACACAAACAACATCCACCGTACCAGGAACTGAAGAATAGGAGGAAGCAGGTTTAGAATAGCAATGGGTTTTTCCCTGAGATGTACATTTTACAAGAAACATTCAATTCCATTTTAGATATGGAAAAAGAGCGTGTTTTTCCCATTAAAAGGGGGAAACAGGAAAAGTATAAGCAGCTTGACCCATTATTATGTCCTACCTGGAAAAAAGTTTTTTTAAGTGGAGACAATGATTAGTCATGAGTGCATGACTTATTAAAAATGACTTTCTGGGTAACAGAGACATACCTACATGAATAAATCTCTCCCCAAACCCTCGTTTGGGGTCCACACTTTTGCAAGGTCTACAGTGAGCAAAACAGTGAATTCTGTGGCTGGCGTTTTCTTCGGAACACAAACGGCCGCAAGCAAACTCCTACACGGCTGCGGCCACTACCCCTGCCAAAATCGAGTAGCTGAGGACTCAGTTAAGGGTTCGGGCTCCCATCACCCAGGTGCCACAGAAGCCTGAGCCCAGGAGCAGGGACTGTCCCACACACCAAGAGAACAGGGCATATCCAGGAGTCCGGGCCCGTCACGGCAGCCAGGTTTTTACTTAGGTCTACCCCTCTTTCCACATCACGGCTTCCCCTCACCCTTCTCCCCCTCCCTCACCTCACCTGCTTGCTGCCATGTATGGGAATGCACCCCAGCAGACATACAATTTGGAAAAAAATCATGCTAAGAGAAAAAGGCTGTCACGAAGAGGCCAGGCAAATGACCTCAATTCAGTACTTTATCCAATGCTAATGGATTGAATTCTGTTCCCCCAAAATTCACATGTTGAAGTCCTAACACCCCGTGCAATGGTGCTGTGGTTTAAATGTGTCCTCTAAAAGTTTATGTGTTAGACACTTAACTGCCATTTTAACAGTGTGGAGAGGTAAGACCTTGACAAGGTGAGGAGGCCATGAGGGCAGAGCCCTGACAAAGGGATTCATGCCATTGTCTCAGGAGTGGGTTAGTTATTGTGGGAGTGGGTTCCTGATAAAAAGGATGAGTTTGGCTCCATGTCCTCTCCCTGTCTCCTGTGCTCGCTTCAGCTTCTGCCTTCTGCCACAGGATGACCCTCGCCAGATGCCAGCACCATGCTCTTGGACTTTTCAGCTTCCAGAACCGCAAGCCAAATAAATCTATTTTCTTTCTAAGTTACCCAGTCTGTGGTGTTCTGTTATAGCAACAGAAATGGACTAAGACATGGTATTTGGAGGTGAGGCCTTCAGGAGGTAATTAGGGTTAAGTGAAGTCAGGCGAGTAGAGTCCTTTTTGCAAGAAGGTGTCAGTCTACAAGCCAGGAGGAGAGCCCTCACCAGGAACCAACCATGCCGGCAACCTAATCTCAGACTTCCCAACATCCAAAGCTGTGAGAAATAAATTTTTATTGTTTAAGGCACCTAGAATGGGACATTTTGTTATAGCAGCCCGCGCAGATGAAGACACCTACCGCCACTCAGCTTTGGAACCAGGATTCTGAACCAAAGTGTATAGATCCTATGTTCTTAACAACTGCATTTTACTACTCTTTGAGAAGAACTGAATTAAGACAATCAATGTAATTTCAACTGATTTTCATTACAGTGGACTTTTTGCTTTCAAAGTTACATATGAAATTTGTTTTGCATGGTTAGATATGTGCTGGATGATTAAGAATTTTATAATTAACATATCAATAATCAAATCAGTTCTCCTAATAAAATGACACGTCCGATTTCTGCAAAAGCTCTTCAATGTCCTCTCAAACTGGAAGCTGGGAAAGTAGTTTTCAAAAGAGTAAAAATAATAATTAAAAAAAAAGTTAAGGCAGTACTGCTGAGAATTTAAATTTTCTGCAATGTCGAAATTTTTGAAATATAAAACTTTTAAAGACAGCTTTACTGAGGTACACCTTATATCCCATTTTAGTACTTGTAAGATCTTTGTCTTTATATTGTGATAAAATTGATACCTTGCTTAACAGCATAAGAAATATTATTTTAATAGAAAACATTATTCACAATAATTTAAAAAGCTGCTATTAACTTCTACATCTATCAGTAAATCTACTAAAGTTTAGTGCAAAATATGCCAGCAATAGAATGTTAAATTCTGTCTTAGTGCCATCTAAATAAAACTGTATTTCTTCTAAGTTCTATTGTAAACCAAGCAAAGGACTATGCCAGAATATATATCAATTAGAGAAAAATGCCTGCTTTTCCTCCTTGCACTTATTTTGTGCACTTGTTTCTTGTTTTGTGTAGGTTTGATGATTTTGCCAAATTGCATGGTCAGCAAATGGCTCATTGCGGTCCAACACCCAGGAAAAGGGACTATGAGACTGTTTGCCAGGTGCAGTGCCTAATCATCTCACACCTGAAGCTCTTCATCAGTCTTCTGTTGCTCAGACTCTTCACTGTCTCCATCCCATGTGATGAAAGAGTGGCATGTCTCTGGCCAGGGACTAAGGTGCCATGAGCATGTGTGCTTTGTTTGGGTGTTGGTGTGCTCTGACTCATGCTCTCAGTGGCCCTTGAAGGCACCAGGTGAAAGAAGAGGGTCAGACAACCACTAGCCACAGCTGCGGCAGCCTCGGTTCAAAAATGTAAAATCTGCCATGCAGGCAGTTTCAAAGACTTAACCTATGCCTTTGTATAATTATTATTTTTACTTCTTTTATAGCAACGTTCATTTTCTAACCTGAAGGTGGTTCAGCTGATGGTCTAATCTGCTTTTGAGTTTGAAAATGCATCTACCAGATGATTCATGGTGGCTGCCGAGGTGGTGAATACTGAGGATCCCAAAATGAAAAATGACGGAGGGAAACTGAGAAAATTAGTACTCTCTCACAGCCAGAGTGGTGCTGGCGACCCTCCAGTCCAGGCTAAAACACAACAGCAACATATCTGCCTTGTTTTTAATATATGTCAAGCAAAACAAGGTTTAACTCTATTTGTGTCATCTACAGCAGCTGTCTACAAGATAGACGACAATGATGGGGACCAGGAGGTCAGCAGACTCAATGGCTGATATTCTGAAATATTTCTGAGTGGAGCTAAGTGGGAAGTGGTTTGCCAACATTATCGGTTTATTCATTTGTCCGTCCATCCATCCATCCATCCATCCATCCATCCATCCATCCATCTATCCATCCACCAAACACCTACAGGCACTGACCATGCCAGCTGCTGGAACCCAGAGATGACCATGCCACCCAGACTAACTCCAGGAGGTACTGAACACAGACCCAGGTAAAATTCTGAGGCCCACCCTACTCCTTCCCCGAGATGTGCCTGCTGGTGGTGGTGGCAGTGACAGGGTAACACATCAATGGTGAGGTGGAGTATGTAAGAATGGAAGCACTTCCAAGACTCCTGAGTGGCAGAGGCCCATTCTGTTCTCTGCAGGACACCCTCATTGTATTTCTAAAGAAGTATTCTCACAGAGCAAAACCACCTGATACCCTAAAATATCATTTAGAGAATTACGTTATTATTGTCCCAATTCTTACTTCCACAATAAAACAGATCTGTCATCTCCCAACGAAGATGAAGACAGAACTATTCTCAAGAAGAAATGGAAAAACCATGAAATAATCTCCATTTGAGAAACCATTTTGCAGATTCAAAGTGGTTTCTGTGAACTTTGTTTTGGCTGAAATGAACTCCTCCCAAAAATTCATATGTTGAGTCCTAACCGTGCTGGTTCCTCACAATGTGGCCGTGTTTGGAGGAAGGGCCTTTAAATGGTGACTAAGTTAAATTGAGGCCATTAAGGAGGAGCCCAATCCAATCTGCCTGGTGTCATTATAGGAAGAGGAGATTTGGATACCAGACAGAGAAAAGACCACGTGAGGACAGAGAGAGAGCATGTCATCTACAAGCCAAGGAGCAAGGCCTCTGAGGGAAACAGCCCTGCCATCACCTTGATCTTGGACTTCCAGCCTCCAGGATTACGAGACAACACATTTCTGTTGTTTAAGCCACCCAGTCCGTAGTATTCATCATGGCAGCCCAAGCAGACTAATACCACTTCCAACTTAAGAGCATGTAACAATACAAAATATGCCCATCTTGAACTACCACCTTCACCCTTACAGGTCTCTACAGTTGGCTTTAATGTTCTCAAGGAAAAGCCTCTGAAAGAAAATGATGAGACAGGAATGTAATGAATGTAGCTTCAGTCCCCCATACTAAGGCATGCCCCGCTACTTTTAGATCCATCCAGTGGAGTGGGCAGAGCTTTATCATATAGCTGATAGAATCTGTATCCTGCCATCAACTAATACCAAGCCGTAAGTAACTCATTCACATATGCACCACCACATAACTCAATGATGTTGATAAAGTCAGACAAGCAATTCTATGAGAATGATTAAACTCACCTTTTCAAATGCCACATTTTGGCAATCATCTGGAATGGGGCTCTTGTTTTCAAAACTGGGAAGGCCCAAGGAAAACAGCAGAAAGGCTTTTAAAGGCACCCATGACACTAAGAGAAAACATTAGAATGGGTGCATACCAATAGTAATTATTTTTAATCTTATGTCCTGAACACTCTTCCTTTTTGGATGCTGTGTATGAAGGTCTGTGGCTGGCTTCTAAACTGGAAAAGTCACAGATATTTACCCTTGCAGAAAATATCTATAATCATTTCTTCCTTGGAAAAAATAATGACAAACCCTGAATCATATTTCCTAAGATTTTAAAATAATGATGTTGATTTGCTGGTTTATTTGAAAATTCCATGGTAATAAAGTAACCAATTAAAGATTTAACCTACTTTTACTGGGGCAATTGAGGGAAACAGGAGAAGGCAGAAGGCAGCTCTCTCACTGGTTCAACAATTCTTCAGCTAGTCAAAAACCCATGTTCTGGTGATTGGTGATTCTGAAATACAGCTGCTAAAGTTTCCACGCTGGGACACTTCCCCTAGTGTACATTCTTTTTTGATTCTTTTTTTTTTTTTTTTTTTTTATTGAGACGGAGTCTCGCTCTGTCACCCAGGCTGGAGTGCAGTGGCACCATCTCGGCTCACTGCAAGCTCTGCCTCCCAGGTTCATGCCATTCTCCTGTCTCAGCCTCCCATGCAGCTGGGACTACAGGTGCCTGCCACTACGCCCAGCTAATTTTTTGTATTTTTAGTAGAGATGGGGTTTCACCATGTTAGTCAGGATGGTCTCAATCTCCTGACCTCGTGATCTGCCCATCTTGGCCTCCCAAAGTGCTAGGATTACAGGTGTGAGCCACCGTGCTCGGCCAAGTCAATCTTAAAGAATTCTGAAGCCTCCTAAACCTTTGTTCATTGGACTTCCAGCATTTTTTCCTTGCCACTAATGTCAAAATCCCTTCTTATCCTGCTAAACTTTCTGAACTCTCCCTGCATGTTGGAGGATGAAGACAAGTGGGCTATGTAAAAGAAAAATCTTAGAATGAAGACTTAGGAATAGGGGTCATGGGTCCCAGGGGAAGACTTAGATGACCAACAATTCTAACCATCTTCCTTGCTAAGAAAGTGTCCAGTCAATGGAGAAAGGAAGGCATTACTAGCTCTTGATGAGGCTTTGGCAGAGTTTGGGACAGATGGCTGTGCGCTCAGAGGATCAAGTGAAGTTTAAGACACAAGGTGGGAAGGCCGGTAGGACACATGCGATGTCCCTATCAGGGTTCCTCTCCATCCTAGGGTGTTCCTCAGTCCTGCTGGGGGCTGGTGTTTATATGATGTAGAGAGGTTTGAGGTCTTGGACACAGAAGGGCTGGCTCTGCATTACTAGCATTCGAGGCATGATACCCTTTAGGGTTGGGCTTCTTGCTGAACTCTACAGATGTCATTCAGTATATAGTGTCCAAGAACAGTGGCATCACCTGTGAGCTTGCTAGAACTGTAGAATCTTGAGCTCCACCTGAGATCTACTCAAGGAGAATTTTCATTTTAACAAGATCCAGAGTGACTCCTGTGCATAGTAAGGTTTGGGAGGCACTGGTCTAAGGTAGAGGGGGAGGAAGAACATGCCAATTTTTGCCATCTGATTGCTAAGTGATACTATGCGATGTTAACTTGGGTTAACTTCTAGACCAACAATTCTCCATAGGAAGCTTGCCAGGTTGCCACAAATGGCAAACAGGGCAGAGAAACAGGGCAAACCTGGTTTACGAGATTTTTTTCCAGAGAAAATGTTTACCAGGTTGCCAAGGGCATCGGAATCAACGGGAATGACATCGATGTTCAATAGTCATGCAGCCACTCACATGCAGACTCCATTCCTAACCAAATTATTCCATTACATATGCCTATTAAAAAAAAATCATGCACACATAGACACATACCAAGCTGTCATTATTGAATGCCTATGCATGGACGTATCAATCATAAAAGACAGCGAGGAGGCTGACTTGATTACATTTTAACTGACTTACAAGACCAATAAAGCAATAAACTTATTTCCCTCCATGGGCAGTTTTAGTGGTTGAGTATATTTTTAGCATTTCCTGCTGGAGATATAGCTTTATGAACATCACATGACCCAAACTTTTAATCCACCCCATTTGCACAAGTTTTTCTTTTTCTCTTTAATAGGATGATGGAAGACTGGAACATAACTGCCTAATTCTGAATTTCAGACTACCTTTCTAAACACAGCACAACACAGGGAAAAGCAACTACCTTCTAGATATAAATGGCAGAGCTCTAGAAGCGGCTAGACCAGGGGTATGAGAAAAAGTATTACAAACAAAAGAAACAGACAGATGCCACATTTTTGTAGCAGCAACTCTGCAGAAGCCAACTGCTTCTCAAACCTGACCCAGCAGCCACAATGGGCTTTTAGATGAATGATCCCTCCCCAGCAGAGCTCACAGAGCGGGTGGAGATCCATTACAGCCGACAGTAACTACTGAAAGGGTTCTGGTGCTTTTGCTCCACTGGTGCTTTTCAGTTTTATTTCAAAGAGTATAATAATAATAAAAAAAAGACTCCAGGTGTCTGGATCAGTATGCCACATGATTTATAGCACATAAAATCATGGAAAGTCATGCCACTTCCTGATAGCACACAGCTCACGCTGGCCACTGAAACCTTTTTTCTGACTAATTCATTCCATACCGTAGTTTTCCATGGCTGATTCATAACCATATCCTACTTTTCTCATTTCCTGAAATGATTCTGATGAAGCTTATTCCACATAAAAAGTGGAACGATATATAAAACCCAGACACCTAGGTACAATTTTAAAATCTTAACTCTAAATCCCTAATCAACATTTGGCCATATATTCCTAAGATGAACCACTCTTTCTGGATTCTAAAGGACACTGTATATTCCCGTAGGCGAGCCTGTAGCACAGTGTTGGGCTCATTATCAAAACACACTGAGTTCATTCCAGAGTCAGCTCTACTTGTGATGAACCAAATAAGCTATAAAGTGAAATCTTTTCAGACCAAAGAGAGGTCTGAAATTGAGATTAGGATGCAAAGGGGATAAGAAGCAGCAACTACACCCCTGCTCTGTAAGATGGCATGTCATTATACCTTATTCAAAGGGACGCTTCAATATTTAATCAGTGATTTTTTACATTATTACCTAAAGGAACTGAAGTACTTTAAGTTGCCTCAATTTGCTGGCATTTTAAGGAAGATAAATGCTTTAGAATTACTTATGATTAAGACAAGCAAAAATCTCAGAAACAATACACTATTCGAATCTTTAGCTAGAGCTCTCGGGAGGAGAGTAAACAAGCTAACTCTACTGGTTGCTTCTCATACTCATCTTCTTTCTTTGAGACAGAATTCTTTTTATTTTCCTAGTTAGCATCCTGAGAAGTATGTGTTTCTATGGAAAATAATGTAAACACATTTTGAATTATGCCATCGTTTTCACCTTGAAATCATTACTTTATTAAGAATCACTCAGTATTTCTAACTACCTACTAGCAAGTCATTTTTAGAAATCTTTCTTTCAAAGTGAGTTCCGTATTGGGTGCTGAAAGTGTGGTGCTGAAACCTCAGAGCTGCTGATACATCTGGAGGCTAGGGTAAACACTGGCTGCTGAAACCACCGGGTGAAAGGCGGATGGGGATTGCAGAAGCTGGGCCAGACTGACCACACCAGAAGCCAGGGATGGCGCTTTTAACATCACAAAAGGAGACAATCAGTGATCACATGCCTCTTGGTGTACAGCAATAGTCAGTACAGGATATTCCGTGTGAAGTAGTCTCGTCCAAACAAAAACAAAACAAAAACAAAAAACTGATTTTTCAGCAAGCTCCCAGATCTCTGAGTTTAGATAAATAGAGGTATATTAGTCTGTTTTCATGATGCTGATAAAGACATACCTGAGACTGGGCAATTTACAAAAGAAAGAGGTTTAATGGACTCATAGTTCCACATAACTGGGAAAGCATCACAATCACAGTGGAAGGCAAGGAGGAGCAAGTCACGTCTTACATGGATGGCAGCAGGCAAAGAGAGCTTGTGCAGGGAAACTCCCATTTTTAAAACCATCAGATTTCGTGAACCTTATTCACTATCATGAGAACAGCATGGGAAAGACCTGTCCCATGAATCAATTATCTCCCACTGGGTCCCTCCCACAACACGTGGGAATTATGGGAGCTACAAGATGAGATTTGAGTGGGGACTCAGAGCCAAACCACATCAGAGGGAATGCAGAGACGTGCTAAACAGTGCTAACAGTGCAATTGCTATTTCCAGACTGTGGGACAGCCTATGAGACAGATGAAAACAGTTTCACTGGGGACCTATGACAAAGGATGGAGAACCCAGATGAAAAGAGACAGAAGAGACAGATCACTGAAATGCAATGAGTGCCTCTTATTTTGATTCTAACGCAAATATGCTAATTATAAAAAGATATGCATGAGCCAATTGGGGACATTTGAACACAGAATGGATATTTGATGATATTAAGAAAGTACATTTACTTTATCTTTGTTAAGTGTCCTTATCTCTTAGAGATACATACAAATGAAATGATACGATGCCTGGGATATGTTTAAAATGATCCCATGATTGGCAGGGTGGCTCATGTCTGTAATTTCAGCACTTTGGGAGGCCAAGGCAGGAAGATTGCTTGAGCCCAGGAGGTCAGCACTGTAGTGAGCTGTGGTTGTGCCACTACACTCCAGCCTGGTGACAGAGCAAGGCCTTGTCTCAAAAAAAAAAAAAAAAAGAAGAAGAAGAATAAAATTACTCCATGGTGTGAAGGGTAGGAAGGAGGATTCCATGTACTGATAATTGTTGAGGCTGGGTGAGGAGTTGAGTATAGAAAGTTCATTAGAATATCTTCCATGCTTTTGTATACACTTGACAACCTCCATCATAAAAAGGTATTTTTTAAAAAATAAAAGGCAAAAAAAAAAAAAAAAAAGGAGTAAAGACTCGAGGTTGGGTGAGGTGGTACATGCCTGTAATCCCAGCACTTTGGGAGGCTGAGGCAGGAGGATAGCTTGAGCTCAGGAGTTTCAGACCAGCCTGAGCAACATGGTGAGAAACTCAATCTCTACAAAAAATAGAAAAATTAGCCAGACATGGTGGTGTGTGCCTGTAGTCCCAGTTACTTGGGAGGTTAAAGTAGGAGAATCGCTTGAGCCCAGGAGGTTGAGGCTGCAGTGAGCTGAGATCATGCCACTGCACTCCACTCCAGCCTTGGTGACAGACTGAGACCTTGTCTCAAAATAATAATAATCATCATAGGTTTAAAATAAGGTCAGCACTACCCATACTAATTCTAAAGGGATGTGGCATAAGATGGCTTTCATAATAAAATGCACAATTCACACAAGTCGAAAATACATAATTTAATTTTTAATGATTTTTCAAGTGAGGTCTCTGATACTCTGACGATACTAAAAATATACAACAGAACTCTCTTGGAAATAGTTTATTTTTGCAATCATTGTAATACAGTCAGTAGCAAAAATATTAGAACACTTTTCAAAAGGCTAGGAAAATACGACAAAATGTTTCAGTGCACCATTCAGGTGAAGACCAAGTATTGTTGAGGTTTTCATTTCTTCCACTGTAACAGAGAACACTGAGCCCAGTGGTGTCACATCAATCACATTACCTATGAGGTTGCAGGGCCATGCTGAGAAGGGTGCTTTCACTGCACTCCTGACGAAAATATGGGGACACATTTATGGTCCTTTAAAAGCTGTGAAAGGCTGGGCGTGGTGGCTGATGCCTATAATCCCAACACTTGAGAGGCTGAGGCAGGCAGATCACCTGAGGTCAGGAGTTCGAGACCAGCCTGGCCAACATGGTGAAATTCCATCTCTACTAAAAATACAAAAATTAGCCGGGTGTGGTGGTACACGCCTATAATCCCAACTACTCGGGAAACTGAAGCAGGAGAATTGCTTGAACCCGGGAGGCAGAGGTTGCAGTGAGCCAAGATCATGCCACTGCACTCCAGCCTGGGTGACAGAGCGAGGCTCTGTTCAAAAAATAAAACAAAATAAAATAAAATAAAATAAATAAAAGCTGTGAAGACCACACCAGAGCTCCTGGTAAAGGTAATGTCCATTCGGCCAGATAAGCCACATGGATACCTCACACTTGGATGGCTCACTCCAGCCACCTGTGTTAGAAACACTAACTCATAATTCCCCATAACGCCCCACTGAGGTGTGGAGGTGGCAGCCTACACGCTTCTGTTCCATCTATGGAAGGCTGAATGCAGGTCACATGATCGCTCAAGTTGGGGAATGAGTCAAAGGGAAGGCTAGAAAGAGAGTCCAACCCAACACCCTGAGATCCCAGCAGGTACCTTTAACTATCACAGTGTGCCTTTGCCAAGCCTGGGGAAGATGCTAAAATGAGTGACAGATTCAGCTACATTAGCAAGCATCACATGGTGGCTTTTTAAAATTTAAGATCATTTTTTAAACTAGTAAACATCAACACAATTTTCTCATTTAACATACTTGAGAAACATACTTGAAAGATCTTTCACAAAAAAAGATGATGTTGATAGATTTAGCAGCCACTAGTGATGAAGATGGCGAGGATGAAGATGATGAGAAATAGCATCGATCTGAAATCGACTGCTGGGCACCTATCAGGTATGGATGCAAGCAGTCCACACTCACTCTCTCATGTAACCCTCAAGCCACTCTAGGAGACAGGTACTATTTCTTTTTTATAGGTGAGGGACTAAGGCTACATGTTGTGCTTAATTCTCCTGGATGTCTGACCTGGAATCAGAATTTGAGGTAAAGTGACAATGAAATTGTACCCGGCCTAACACAAATTCTTAAAATAGTGAAGAATAATCCATCAAGCCCGTGATGAACTATGTTGACAAGTTCAAGCTGTTGAGGAGATGCTTGTGCGTCACTGATAGAAAAGGATAATGTTTCTCATGCTGCTGACCATTCACAAGACGTTTGGCTATTCCATAGAAGAAATTCTAATAGGTGAGAGAACTCCCAGGGAGAAGGCTGCTTCAGGTTCCCGTCACCAAACTACTCTGCAGTTGGGGTGCCCTGTTACCCGGTGCAGGAGCCCTGCACCAACAATCTGACAAAGAACTCCATGAGACAGTCAGAGATGGAAACATTTGCCAGGCCAAGACTTCCTCTAGGAAAGCAGGCCTCAGGTTCAGACCTGTTTAAGCTGATACCTGACTCCACCTCCACCGTGACTGAGACTCAGGATGACTGAGGAGCTGGAAAGATCAAGAAAGGCGTTGCTAAGAATCATCAGGAAAGGAAATGATCAAGAAGAAAACGTTCATCATTGGTTAAGAGGCAGGGCTGCACTGTCCATTTTAGACACTGATTCCTCCAATGGTTAAACATTACATTTTTCTAACAACCAAGAGGCTATATACGCTTCAGCTCTACAGAAAACCCGGCCATCTCAAATAACTTAACATATTTCCTAAAGGTTTTGAATTGTAGAGTTTTACTCTGGTTTTTCAAGGAACTGTGACATCTTCAAAAGG
This sequence comes from Macaca fascicularis, assembly GCF_037993035.2. Lineage (NCBI taxonomy): Eukaryota > Metazoa > Chordata > Mammalia > Primates > Cercopithecidae > Macaca > Macaca fascicularis. The sequence goes on along the minus strand of NC_088377.1, from coordinate 12,388,601 downwards.
ACACTGGTTCTAGGAGTCTGAAGTCCTGGTTTCTAGCCCTGGCTTTTCCAGTAACAAACTGAGTCGTAATGGGGAGAACATTTCACCTCCCGGATCTCAGCCCTGTCTGTCACAAAATCAATGGGAAAGGCTCCCTGGGCTCCAATGCTCAGATGGAATTCAGCGAATCCAAAAGGATGTGATCGGAAAGAACATGATCATGGATAGTATCATTCAGCTTATATAAGTGAACAAAGTGTGGGAAAGTGTGGGAAAGCAAGGCAGAGGTATCAGCACTCAAGTGTATTAATATCTATGTTAATGGAATACTATGTAAAAAACATTCCATCTAAATGCTAAAAATAGGTTTCCAATTAATCATAATTTAACAAAACATAAATTGCTGTCGGTCTAGCTACATGAAATTCCCACTAGGGCCACTGGAAATTGTGAGAATGCAAAGATGGATGGATGTAGTCTACTTACTCCAGGAATAGTTGGAAAATTTGGAACAAGGCCAGGATTAGGGAAAAAATAAAACAAAACTTGCCTGACAAATTAAGTAGTGTCGGGAAGTTTAATATAATCTGTGACTGATTCACAGCGCACGATTCTTTCTGGAAGAAGAGCCCTGTTTGTTCTGGGCAGTGGCTTATATGTTCAAGAATGAGTTCAGACGAGTGCAACTTAAAGTAGAGCTCCACAATGAATCCAATTACGTAGGCAGCCACCAAAGCACTTCTTCAACTTTCATAGGCAAAGAAGAAGATAAAGAACTCATTTGTAAGGTACACAAATGCCCAGCTGGTAATGGTCTAATAAGCCTAACGATTTAAATGCCATGCTCTGAAATAACGCTTTGTTTCAGTGGATTGAGTCAGCCAAAGTATCCGGAACTGGGTCCCACAGAGGGTCCTGATGTTCTTTGAACAGAGCTCACATTTTGCAGTTTATTATGCAGGTTCTGACTGATAATAATTCTGTTACAGTCAACCTACACTTTGCAGTTTACAAGGTCATTTCACATGTATTAACTCATTCAAGTTTCCCCAAAACCTGGAGAGGACAGAGGGAAGGTGTTACTGTCCTTACCTTTGCAGAAAGGAGGCTCGGAGAATCGAGACTACTGGCCTAAAGTCAGGCAGCTCACCATCGCCAGCATCAACATTCACATTCCTGCCCTGTGCCTCTGTGGTCCAGGATGGCTGTACTCAAATATTCCTTCCTGCAGGTCTTTGAGTTTGTCCTGAAAAAAGCAGGGTTCAGGTACACTGACGCGCCTTCAAGTTTCCACGGTGAGTCAGTGAACATTACTTAAAGAGAGCACTGGTGAGCTCATGCAGGTCTCAGGCTCTGAACTGAGAAAATGTTCAGACCATTAAAAAACTTTTCTCCCCCAGCAATTTTATCTTTTAATCTAAGAAGTCAGGTTCTAGGCATTTCTGACCACTCTAACACAAATCCAGAATTTGCCTAAGCGAGCAAAAGAGGTTGCACAAGTCATGATTGTAACAAGCCTGGTTTAGTCTGAAGGGGTTGCCAGTACACACAGATTCTAGGATAGATGCAGGCAGCCCATGAAAGTCCCAGGGAAAGAAGTCCACACTGGGAGGGGCTCAAAGCTTCAGAGAGGCAGCTAATTTTAAAGTTCCTTCTGTGAACGGCTCCACATAAGCACAGTAACCTAGGCTTCCCTAAGAATTTGAAAGCAGAATCTTCCTTTATAATTTTTCCATCTTTTACGCTTAGAACACAGAAGTAACAAAGAATAAGAATAAATATCAAGGAGAAAGAACAGAGGCAAACAATAGTGCCCATACTGATATTTATTTTAAGGTTGTTGATTTTTGTGGGACATCCATTTCCTGGAAAACTTTACAAAAGAGGATTGTTGTAAAGTTCTAAATGATGAAAACAGGGCTTTATAATGGAAACTATTTCTCAATTCTTTAATAATTGTAATACTTAATAATTTAGAATGTACCAGAAGAAAATTTGGTTCAAGTGATGACAAAAAGAAATATGTGTGAAAAATTGGAAATATCGACATGATTTCACAAAGACGTCAGAAGAATGATGCATTTGTTTAGGAAGTACAGCAAGAGCCTGGGGGAAGCTAAATGGAGAATTAGTGGTCAAATAAAGAAACAAAAGAGAGCAATGCCCAGTAAAGCCATTCTGACTATACTCTTACAAACTGATATGATTTGGCTCTGTGTCCCCAGCGAAATCTCCCAAATCTCACCTTGAATTGTAATCTCCATAAGCCCCACATGTCAAGGGTGGGACCAGGTGGAGGTAACTGGATCGCAGGGGTGGTTTCCCGCATCCTGTTCTCGTGATAATGAGTGAGTTTCAGGAGATCTGATGATTTTATAAGTGCCTATCATTTCCCCTGCTTGCACTCAGTCCATCCTGCTGCCCTGTGAAGAAGGTTGTCTGCTTCTCCTTTGCCTTCCTCCATGATTATAAGTTTCCTGAGGCCTCCCCAGCAATGCAGAACTGTGAGTCAATTAAACCTCTTTCCTTTATAAATTACCCTCTCTAGGGCAGTTCTTTATAGCAGCATAAGAATGGACTAACTGACAAACTAGTGCTGTGCTGACATCACAATCAGAGTAAGTACAGGATAAAAGTTCCCAAGCTATGCAACTTTCTCCAGCACTAGAAACTTTTTTTTGGGCAAGTGGCTACTTTAAAACTTTATTTTTAGTACAAGGGAAAATGATCCCAAAAGTGTATTTGTAAGCTATGGTTTGATTATTTTTGATGTCAGGAGCTGTGATCCCACCTACAATATCTAACTTATTTTAAATATTATTCTCATGCTCTCTACATAAACAAAAATACATTTGAAATAGTGAAATCTTTCTCCAAGAGTTAAAAATATTGGAGCTAGCTTTGCTTGGCTGGTTTGAATACTTGAAAGCAGAACTGAAAGAACTAGCACTTTCTGGAAAGTGTTGACCTCTTTCTGGATAATTTTACAAAGAAGTTAGCTACCTCAGTAACCTGCTTATGAAAAAAAGAGAAGCTAAACATGAATCCATACACCGTGTCAATCCCTGTAAGACCTGAATTTTAACTCAAGAATATTCCGTCAATATTGGCCCTGTGTTCAGGGCTACAGTGGCCCCACAGTTGAGGACAGCTGGAGCACAATGGGCTGCTCCTGCCCACTGCAATTTTCCATAGGCACACAGGATTCAGGGATTTGGTTCCTTAGAAGACTCCAGATCCTATCCCTTCTCATTCAGGGACTACCCAGAAAATCCCTGGTCATTTATCACTGCAGTGCACTAGTGCCACACTCAATTACATTTCCTTCCATGTGACTGCATTAACTAGAGTGGGGCACTCCCAGATCTGCCCCATATTTTCTGTGAGGTCATACTGAACAAGCACTTCAAGAAAATATGACTGAATGCTCTGTGAATTTCATTATGAAGGCATATAAAACAATCACCTTGCTCCATTTCCCTCAGGGGCAATTTCTTAAGGCTACATTTTGGCTAAAAATCAATAAAGACTTCATGGAGCACTGATTTACTCTGCAGTGACATCTTTTGGTACATTCTTATGCTCCTGGAAAATCAAACACTCTATATTCCATGACTTACCTGAATATTCTGCTCCATTTGGTCATCACTGATTAGATGCCTATCATGGGCCAGGCATTCCCAAGAAAGCATATTTCTATGGTGGCATATGAAGAAAGGTGACAAATGCTGTGGGCAAGGGGAGCATGCAAAGAGGGGCCCCAAGGAGTGATGGGGGAGAGCAGAGGCAACATGGGTGGTGCCACCTCAGTCCCTCTTCTCAAGGTGCTCTCACTCACCTGAAACTTATCCCAGACTTTGAAAGTCTAGAAGGGACTTTCAAAAGGACACTTTTACATCAACTCAGGCAAATGCAAAAGTTAAACTCTCCATTGTCACAGGTGGTATCAGGGCTCTGGGCTACCCAGGACCAAATCCCAGCTTCGCTCAGCCCTTGCCATCTTTGGTAAGTTATTTGATCTCCATGTACTTTAGTTTTCTCATCCATAAAATACAATAATAATACCATGGTACCTAGCTTGTGCAGTGGTGATGAGGATGAGACACGTGTAAAATGCTCATGGTGCCCAGTGATATTATAATAACGCACAGTAGGATATTCTTATCTACGATAATCAGAGATCCTATTCATGTTGCATCCATGGCAACCTGCTGCCACCAGCACGCCCTCAGAATATCTTTAGTAAGTTGGCTATTTTGTTCCTCTTCATTTCCACCTTTGTTTGACACATAGAACAGAGACTCTTCCACAAACAAACCTTTTAACTTCCCCTCACCTCCACACACACACTATTGCCATCAGTATTGATTGTCGTGTCTGCTGTTTTCAGGGTAAAGGAATGTGGGGAGACAAAGACTCCACCTTAGAAGAACTAACATCTAAAGCAGAAAGCCAGTTCACTCACTTTAGCCACCAGAAATGTGAGAATACACAGTAAAATCTAGCATAAAACTCAACTTGGGGCCAATCTGACACAAGATTTTTGAGTTAAAATTTAGGGTTTAATGATGTGGACACCGAAAAGTAATCCAACATTTCTGGAAAGCCATTTGACAATATGCAACCATATTCATAAAGGGTCCACAGTCTTGAGAGTTGGTAATTCCATTTGGGGAAATTAATTCCTACATTAAAAAAGATAAATTGTATGAAGATGTTTAAGTCAGTGCTGTTTATGACAGAAAAACCTGTGGCGAAATGAAGAAACAGCTACCATTCACTCAGTGGAGTGCTGGTTTATCAGTGCCAAGGGCAGGGAAGCATGAAAAGGCTTCCAGAACTGCATGGAGCTTAGCATGGCTGAAGCCCACAGGGTAGGGCAGTGTATTAGTCCATTCTCACACTGCTATAAAGAACTGCCCGATGGCCAGGCACGGTGGCTCAGGTCTGTAATCCCAGCACTTTGGGAGGCTGAGGCAGGTGGATCACTTGAGGTCACGAGTTCCAGACCAGCCTAGCCAACATGGTGAAACCCATTTCTACTAAAAATACCAAAAACAAACAAACAAACAAACAAAAAAAACCCAGGCACGATGGCGGGTGCCTGAAATCCCAGCTACTCAGGAGGCTGAGGCTGAAGAATCGCTTGAACTGGGGAGGCTAAGGTTGCAGTGAGCCAAGATAGTGCCATTGCACTCTAGCGTGGGTGACAGAGTAAGACTCTGTCTCAAGAAAGAAAAAAAGAACTACCCGACACTGGGCAGTTTATAAAGGAAAGCAGTTTAATCAACTCACAGTTCCGCATGGCTGGGGAGGCCTCAGGAACCTTACAATCATGGCGGAAGGTACCCTTCACAGGGTGGCAGGAGAGAGAATGAGTGCCAGCAGAGGAAATGTCAGACACTTTATAAAACCATCAGATCTCAGGAGACTCACTATCACAAGAACAGCATGGGGGAAACCATCCCCGTGATCCAACCACCTCCACCTGGTCCCCGCCCTTGACATGTGGGGATTATGGGGATTACAATTCAAGATGAGATTTTGGGTAGGGACACAGCCAAACCATGTGAGGCCACAGCCAAACCATGTGAGGCAGGGGGGATCACAGGGCAGAAAATGAATAAGAAATGAAGCTGGAGAGGCAGGCAGGGGCCAGATCCATTGGTGGAGGAACCCGGACGCTGCCCCATAAGAACTGTGAGACCGCCAGAAGGAAGTAATGCAGCCAGGCTGCGATTTCCGGGAAGACTGCCCTGGGCTGCCCAGAGCCTGATGTGAAAGGAGACTGGGGAAGGGGAGAACAGGGAAGCAGGGACAGACAGCCCGGGTAGCAAGGAGGGCCGGGCCAGTGAATAACAGTGGAATAACAACACAGCGGAGATTCACAACCAAACGAAATGTGGGCTGTGATCACTGGAAAAGATTTAAAGTAAAGCTGAAGTAATGTAAGTTGGATACAATATTCATTAATTCTTTTTCTATAAAGTTTATAAAAACCTCATAATTATAAATACACACATCTATATTTTAAAATCTGGGGCTTCACCTCTGCTTGTCATCTAGGATAGTGCTCCCCAAAATGTGATTGCTGGGCAGGGGTCAACATGCCATGAGGGAAAACCAGAAAAAGAGAATTAGCCTTTACAACCTTTAAATTTATCAGAAAATTTGCATGACTGTTGGAGTTAATAAGAAAAAGCTGACCAGGTGTGGTGGCTCACCCCTGTCATCCCAGTGCTTTGGGAGGCCAAGGCAGGAGGATTGCTTGAGCCCAGGAGTTTAAAACCAGCCTGGGCAACATAGTGAGACCCCATCTCTACCAAAAATTAAACAAACAAGCAAACAAAAACTAGCCAGGCATGGTGGTCCCAGCTACTGGGGAAGATTGCTTGAGCCCAGGAAGTCAAGGCCTGCAGTGAGCCATGATGGTGCCACTGCAATCTAGCCTGGGCAACAGAGTGAGACCTTGTCTCAAAAAGAAAAGAAAAAGCTAAGGCTTGTATTCCATGTCTCTTTTTGTTCCACTTCTTTCTTCTAGTAATTCACTCTTATCATATTATGTTTATCTGTTGGCAAGAGGTTGGAAATTTAAACAAAAACCAGGTTTGCCTGGTAGATAGTTTGAGAAGTGCTAACTAAAGACATCACACGCCTGCTGGGCTCTCAGGGCTTGGTGGTGCACAGAGGGCAGCCTGCTCCAGCTCACACTCTGTGGCACTGTCTCCTACCCCATCCTGTGCCCTCAAATGGGGGCTACTGCTCCTCTGACACGCTGGTGGGGAAGGTGAGGGCGCGGCAGCTGACACAGCTGTATTACACAGGAATACAGCCATAACTGAGGAAGACGCTTCTTTAATGACCACTTATATGAGTGTGTATATATCTAGAACAAACTGTTCAACAGATGCAAAAACATTGCCTACATAAGAAATGGTGCCATTAAATAGCCCCAGAACCCCTTCCTGACCAACACATTCATTTTTTGTCATTTCAAAAGGCAGTATTAGATGAATTCAATGACCCCCCTCTATGTGTGTTTGGCAAAATGTGTGGCTTACATATAATAAATACCAGCATAAAGAGCCGGTATACCTTGTGATATATCATACTTCACAGTGTCTCTTCCCCAGTGACCATGCATACATATTCGCCTGAAGCTCTGCAAGGGCAGAGCTCACACCTGGGCTTTGCTCCCCAATGTGTGTGTGTTCGTGTGCACCATCTCCCGGGTGTCGGGGGCTGGTGACTACGTTCACGCAGGAACGCTTTCCACCACCCACTGAACCTGCTACCTCTCTGGAATGTATTAGGCAAGACGACAGCAGAAGCGGAGATATTTCTGGCCTAAGGGAAAGGGGCACCATTTCAGATTTGCATCAAGATGAAATGGGCTGTCTAGAGACAGAGGAAGCTGCCTTTTCCTGAGAGTAGGTAGAGGCCGGGCAACCATGTGGCATGGGGCCGGGCAGTCCAGCCCCCGAGTGGAGTGCTTCTGGGCAAATGACTCCCAGAGTCTTCTCCTATCCAGGGTCTCCAAATTCAGTGTGAACCCCAGATTCACTCCATATTCCAGGACTTGCGTCTGCTGCAGGTTGTCCTTCCTGAACAAATGCCCACCAACATTCCATGAGTCCACACGGCTGAAAGTTACACTTCACGGCAACAAACTGTAAATAAAATATGTTCCATTTTCCTTCCTTGAAAACAAATGTGGTCACAGTGACCTGGAAGGCCATGCTCAAACTGAGGATTCTCAGCGCCCTTGAGTCCCTCACTGAAATGGATAGAGAATGGAGAGTGGGACCAGGGAGACTTAGGCCTTACCGGAAAAAAGGGGCAGAGGAGGGGCCAGAAGCACACCAAGCAAACCCACTTCACTGTTCTTTGACCTGACAGTTTTTGTGTTGGTCCCTGCTGTGTTGCTCTCAGGGAACACCTAAGACTGTGTAATTTATAAAGAACAGAAGTTTACTTAGCTCATGGTTCTGCAGGCTGTACAAGCATGCACTAGCTCTGCTCAGCTTCCCGTGTGGCCTCAGGAAGCTTCTACTCATGGTGGAAGGTGAAGGCAGAGCAAGCGTGTCACACGGCAAGAGAAAGAGCGAGAGAGGAGGAAGTGCCAGGCTCCTTTAACCAACCAACTCTCCTGTGAACTCAGAGAGTAAGAACTGAGTCACTACTGCAAGAACAGCACCCAGCCATTCATGAGGGATCTACCCCCATGACCCAAACATCTCCCGCCAGGCCTCCCTCCAACACTGGGGATCACATTTCAAAATGACATTTGGATGGGACAAACATCTAAACTATGCCAGCTTTAAACTAACAAACCTGATCCGTGGTACTGCTTCGCCTCCCACCTTCCCATCCTCCAAATCCTGTTGTGGTTCTATGTAAAATTTCAAACTTTTGTGTAGACACAAACAAAATGCTTCAAAGTAAGAAAGGTACAGGTAATTTCCACTAAAAAGAAGCCCCCAAGGCTGGGTGCGGTGGCTCACGCCTGTAATCCCAACACTTTGGGAGGCTGAGGCGAGTGGATCAGAAGGTCAAGAGAATCAAGACCATCCAGGCCAACACGGTGAAACCCTGTCTCTACTAAAAATACAAAAAATTAGCCGGGCGTGGTTCACATGCCTGTAGTCCCAGCTACTTGGGAGACTGAGGCAGGAGAATTGCTTGAACCTGGGAGGCGGAGATTGCAGTGAGCCGAGATTGCACCACTGCACTCCAGCCTGGAAGACAGAGCGAGACTCCATCTCAAATAAAAAAATAAATAAATAAATAAGAAACCCCTGAATACTTCTAAAGTTGAGAGCACAAGCTCTAAGAGGCATCCTTCTGTTGGAAAAAAAGTAATTCCCCACTCATGCTAATCTGAAATCTATTTTCAAATTCAGAATTTCTGTCTAATTACTGACTGGGAAAGTGCCAAGGTTTCACTTACACCTAAGAAGTCCCTAGCAGCATGGGCTCCACTGGAATTTCCCATTTGTCGGGGCTGCTGATGCAAGGAAATTGCAACCTAAGAGGAAAATGGGGTTGGAGCCATGAGGCTCGCTTTTGCCACTTATCTTCCAGAGTTCATTCTGCTATGTGGACAGAAGATAACTGGAGTGAAATAGATATTTCCCTATGTTTCTCCTGCATTTGGTTGGTCAGCGTCAAAGTAAGGACCAAATTCCGTCTGATGGCTAAGTGCACAGAAGGGGCTCGGCTCTGGCAGCAGTGAGGGTGTTGGCAATGCTCTTCAGGCAGCTTCCACCAGGACGTGAGCCTCCTACTCGGGACCTCTGCCCCAGCTCTGATAGCATGCCACGGTCCCTTTAGAAGGAAGTCTGAAGTGCACAGTGAAAGCTGACCTCTGCTACATTCAGCACTGCAGCTGCCTGGGGCCACTTCCACTGACCTCATCAGCCCCTACAATCAGAATTCAGCCTTGAAATCTAGACACTTTTTTGTGCTCAAGTTAGAAAAAGCAACTAAAAGTGCTCTACCTTTGATGTAAATCTCCCCTCTGCCTCCCACAAATCCATCACAGGGCCTTGCTATATATAATTAGAAGAGCTGGCAGAGCTTGACCTCAAATTTTTTTAAACTTTTCAGCTAACTTTGAGTCTAGAAAGTGTGTCTGCTGGCGAGATGGCAGCGATTCCCGGAGTCACGGTGTGTTTGCGCCACCTTAGTTCCCTGTGTTTACAGCAGAATGAGCTCTTAGAGGGCTCTCCCTACATCTGCTGGAGGACTTCCATGCTAATCATACATGAAGGGGGTCTTTAAGAGGAAAGGAGCCTTGCTTCTCTGAGGAACCGCACTCATGAGTGGCTGGGGCAGAACCAGCAGGGCAGGGTGCACCTGGGCCTTCTTTCCGGTAGCTCTGAGAAGGCCCAGAGCCATTTCAAGTCTGATTTCATTTCACCCCTTTTTTCTTCAGTGTCTTCCTTTCTGCAAGATCTTTCTTAGTGTATTAGTCTGTTTTCACATTGCTGATAAAGATATACCCAAGACTGGGAAGAAAAAGAAGTTTAATTGGACTTATAGTTCCACATGGCTGGGGAGGCCTCAGAATCATAGTGAGAGACAAAAGGTGCTTCTCACATGGCGGTGGCAAAGGAAAATGAGGAAGAAACAAAATGAGGAAAAAAACCCATCAGATCTCGTGAGATTTGTTCACTACCACAAGAAAAGTGTGGGGGACACCGCCTCCATGATTCAAATTATCTCCCGCCAGGTCCCTCCCACAACACATGGGAATTACGAGAGTCAAATTCAATATGAGATTTGGGTGGGGACAAAGAGTCAAATCATATCACTTAGTGTGTATATTTTAGAGTAGCCTTTAAGCAGTATTATTCAGTCACACTACAGGTTGCATAGGTTTCTGTGGGCTTGAGAACACAGCATTGTCTCTGTGGGAAACGCCTTCCAGCACTAAATAGCAAGTGCAGAGAGAGAATTTTTTTGGACTAAAGTTAATTTTTGAAGTTGGAAGAATTGCTGTGTAGGAATCACCATAAATCCTGAAAGACTGGACTCAAATAAGAGCCTTTTTCCTTTATCTCAAAATAATTTAATACAAATACTAACAAACACACCTTTTTTCCGTGGTGATGTTTTGCATGTTACCATATCCTAGATTACAAACCCATTTATGATAGCATCCGTGAGCTCAGACAGACAGCCAGGGCCTGTCCTTCCCCCACTTCCCCACCTTGGAGTTACTGCCAGAAGGCTAAGGTGGAGAAATCACTGTGGGAGAGCTTTCAGGACGGAGCGCATGATGGGCTGCAGGGGAGGAACAATCGGAGAGAAACCAAGGAAAAGGAAGGGAACAGCGACTCACAATTTAAGCACATCCTGTGTGCCAGCAACTGTGCTAGGTGTTCATATATATCATCTTAAATTTCTTATCTTGGCTCTGAGGTAGGTGTTATTTACACTTTATAGATGAGGAAATAATCTCATGTCATAATCTCAAATAATAAAGGATTCAAGACTTTGCCCAAGGACACTGATTAATTCCTTCCTGGATCCAGTCTTTGAATGCAGAGACCACAGGGCTCAGGACAAGATCCACTCAAGGGGCTTCGGGTGGGGTTTGGTAGAGGCAAAGGGGCTGGAGGAAGGGGGGTGAAGGTAGTGGTAGGCCTGCCCATGGCTTCTCCTGGAAGCTGGTGGCACAGCCCAACTACAGCCTAAAGTTGAAGGACAGATGGGAGGGCCCAGGCCCAAGCCCCCTGGGGTAGCTGAAGGACCCCAAGCCCCTATATAAATTGAGTGTTCAATAAGTCTAGCAACTATAGAGATTTTTTAAAAAAACCAACCAGTGTAGAAAATTCTAGACAGTGAAAAAGGGTCTTTCCTTTCTAAAGATGTAGAGGTTAAAAACTGTTATAGGTAAAATATGATCTGGAGAAAACAAGAGAACTAGACAAGTAAGGGAATAATAAGAAAAAATAAAGAAGGAGCTTTGTAAGCACAAGGATTATCAAAAAGACTAGAGTGATTTGCTTCTGCATGTAGCTTTCGTTACTTACCAGTGGTGTAAGAGGTCTGGTAAGTATGGAAAATACATCCTAAGAACAGGATGTAAATGACAACCTCTTAGGCAATATGAGTTAAGATTACAAAGCAGCATGACTGACGTCTTGAATTAGTGGTCTACCACTGAAACACTTGGAGCATGTTTTCCACATATCCATGCTGAGTGGCTGAAAACTCTTTTTGCCTTCATCTAGAACACTTTTTTTCTGATGATACATCTCTGTCTTGTGATGATAGTGGACTTTATTTTTTGGAACACTCAAAACCAAAATATGATACATGAAGTGCACAATCAACCCAGTAACACTACGATAAACCAAAAATAGAATGTGACCAGAATCCACATCTAATTTTCTCGAGTGAACTTGCTCCAAATACAATTTAAGAGAGCTACAAACTGCTTTTAGCACAGTCCTAGAATATCCTCTTTTTTATAGAAATTTACATGACTTAGTATAAAATACATTTTTAAAAAAATTCTTTCCCCAATCATAGACTCAAGCAAGTTTCAAACTTTAACAAAAATTCACAAAAATTAATCATGATGATGAAGAGTAAAAAGGATCTGTTCTTACAGGGGAGTTCTTTTATAAATAAATGAAACATGTGACTGGGTGTGGTGGCTCACGCCTCTAATCCCAGCACTCTGGGAGGCCGAGGCAGGCAGATCACCTGAGGTCAGGAGTTCGAGATCAGCCTGACCAACATGGAGAAAACTCGTCTCTACTAAAAACACAAAATTAGCCGGGCTTGGTGGTGCGTGCCTATAATCCCAGCTCCTCGAGAGGCTGAGGCAGGAGAATTGCTTGAACCTGGGAGGTGGAGGTTGTGGTGAGCCGAGATCGCGCCATTGCACTCCAGCCTGGGCAACAAGAGCGAAACTCCATCTCCAAAAATAAATAAATAAATAAATAAAATGGAACATGTTTAAATTTGTCACATTATTTAGTTTTCTGACACAGTTGCAAAATTATCCTGAAAAAAAAGTTACCACTTAAAATCAATTAAATACATTTTACAAAATTTAAACTTGTATCTACCTCTTAAATGTTAAGTATTGTGTTAAAATACTAATGTATTTTTAATTAGAGAGAGCAAATGTCCCTAACAGTGTCAATCAATTTGTTTTAAATTAGAACTGTACAGAGAATACAGACAAAATTTTTTTTGAGACAGGGTCTCACTCTGTTGCCCCACCTGGAGTGCAGTGGTACAAACATGGCTCACTGTAGTGTTACTTTCCAGGCTCAGGTGGTCCTCCCACCTCAGCCTCCCGAGTAGCTGGGACTACAGGTATGTGCCACCATGCCTGGCTAATTTTTTATGAATATGGGGTTTCACCATGTTGCTCAGGCTAGTCTCGAACTCCTGGGCTTAAACAACCCTCTCGCCTTGGCCTCCCAAAGTACTGGGATTACAGGTGTGAGCCACTGTGCCTACCAGATAAAAATTTTTAATGATATTAAAACCATTTAGACAATTTACTTATTATTATAAATTACAACAAACTGCTTTTACTTGCATGCCTATCAAAGACCTAATTTAATCACCACTAGCATAATTGGATAACCAAGAAACTATGGAAAATGATCATCCTATTTCAAGAAGAGCTCTCTTTTATCATTAAGGACACACAGTACCCAGTTGTTTCAAAGATAATAGGATGGAACATCTGCAGAATTCACCTTCACCTTCTCTGAAGGAAACACAGAAAATTGGTGGGACCAGAACACAAGCAGTTAACCTGCTATGCCCAGAGATTTCGCAAGAGTTCAAGGTAAAAAGGCCTCGAATTAAAAATCCCAGGAGATGGCTCCCTCTGCCCAGTGAGGACGAGGATGTCCAAGGGCTGGACTCACTCACATGCCTTTTGGGCCCCAGACCCACTGCTTCTCCAAAGGCAGGGAGAAGAATACAGAATACTGGAGGCACATGTAGCTCTGACACCATGTGCCTCTTTCTGGCTCAGTTCCATTAACTAGAAAATAAGGGACATCCTGGGGCTGGTGGAGATGGCACAGGGGGTGACTAGGAGCTAACTGGGGGGCTCCAGGGTGGACCCCTACTTCATGAGGGGCTGCTCCACTTTGCTGTTTTATGTGTTGGAGTTCAGTGAAAGAATTCACTTATAAAGATCTGACATTCAAAACAACAACAACAAAATAAAATGAAACTGTTTAACCACTGGGCTTGACCATCTCTAAGGTTTCTTCCAGTCTCAACATTCTAAAGTCCACGAAAACGGGTGAATTTGGCTGTATTAGTCCATTCTCAAACTGCTATAAAGAACTACCTGAGACTGGGTAATTTATGAAGAAAAGAGGTTTAATTGACTCATAGTTCCACAGGCTGCTCAGGAAGCATGGCTGGGAAGAACTCAGGAAATGTATAATCATGGCAGAAGGACAAAAGGGAAGCAAGCATGTCTTCACATGATGGCAGGAGAGAGACAGCGAAAGGGGAGATGCTACACACTTTTAAACAACCAGATCTTGTAAGAACTCATTATCACAAGAATAGCAAGGGGGGAATCCGCCCCCATGATCCAGTCACCTCCCACCAGGCCCCAATACTGGGGATTACAATTCAACATGAGATTTGGATGGGGACACAGAGCCAAACCATATCATTGGCTTATCAGGACTCTCCTCCTAGATCCAAGCAAATGTCAGCTACAAATTCTGCATGCAAGATGAAATTATTCTCTTGGGTGAGATGTTGGTTTTACAACAGTGATCAAAGGATGCTTTTTGAAAATTGACTTGATGTAAATGGATAGATTTTTAGCAGAGACCATTCTGGGACCAAAAGTTCCCAATATCCTTTTTTTCTCAGTTCTTCTTGGGACACATTTTGGCATGGTAATGGTGAATGGGGCAGGGATACACAAAGAGACTAAGTCACAAACATGGAAAAAGGATTATTTAGCCAATCATCTGTATTAACCATCACTGATGGAAATATTTTGCCTTTGCTGAGTTCCCTCATCAAAGTCCTGTTACCATGCTTACCTTGCCAAATTTCAACCCTGCTCCTGCTCATAGGTTCCAATAATTGAACATTACAAAACCAGGCCAACTGGTCCCACTACGACTGCATCCCATATAAGTTCAGATGGGTCTTCAAGGCTCTGGGTCAAACTGCCAGTCACCACTTGTTTCCTCTGTACATGTTTTGCACCTTCTTATGACCCCAAGTCTTCAGTCTAAGTAGAAGACCTCAACTTCCACTTTATAAAACTAGCAAGGCCAAGTGACTCGAGTTCACTGCTCCCCTGTGTGCTACAACATGCTCCTACATCTGGACTCCTTCTTAGCCCTTTCTCTGGTCTGTCAATAAGGAGCATTCCTCTTCCTCCCAAAGATAATGCCATCTTTTGTTCCCTCAATTCTGCTTCCTCCTGCCTCCTCTAAGGCCTTGCTTCATTTTATAATCGTGCCTACTTACAATTTTTGTTGTTGCTGTTACAATATACATTGCTTTTCTAATTAGAAAACCATCAAAATTATCTGTGTCATGAAAACATATAAAGAAGGAAAATATAAGACATACAGAGTTCCAACTTAGGAACTGACATCAGTCTTTGCATCAGCCAAACTGGACACTATAAGATAATGAGCTTCCTTAGAAGTTCTGAGAAACAACGTCCACTGGAGAAGTCTACATGCGGATAAGCTATCAATCAAGTGTGAGGGTGAGATACCACATATATTTTCAATGCCTTCCTCTAAAACATACTCAAGGTCCATTTATTTCCAAGATGGCATTTTGACCTGTGATGGCTAAAGTCCCATATTGCAAAAAAAAAAAAAATACTGTGGCAAGATGCTAGATTGGTCTAATTTTCTCCCTGCATTTTCTCCTTGCCTCCCAACTTAGGAGGCCCAGCATTACTAGGAGGCCCAGAAAGAACAGAAATCAAAGGGAAGAGCTTAAGGAATGCAATAAAAATCCTCAGGTTCTAAAGACAATGAATTTTCCAATGGAAGGAACTCACCAAATGAAGCCTACTATGAATAGAGACCTATGTGAAGACACATCCACAAAGCATTTCAGAATATCCAAGACAAAGAAGGATGTTTCAAGAGAAACAAAAAATCAGTCATTTGCAAGGGAGTGGAAGTTGGACTGACATCAGTCTTTGCATCAGCCAAACTGGACACTATAAGATAATGAGCTTCCTTAGAAGTTCTGAGAAATAACGTCCACTGGAGAAGTCTACATGCGGATAAGCTATCAATCAAGTGTGAGGGTGAGATACCACATATATTTTCAAGAAATCAGACAATTGACTTTTCATTCTCTTTTCTAGGGGAGAAAATATAAATGTAGTGCAGCAAAATGATGGCATAAACCATAAAGGAGAAAGACATGAGATTTAGGATGCACTAGACCCAGCTTAGGGACAGAGTGAAGAAAAGGCCCCAGGAGGTAGCTCAGCCTGAGGTCCTGGGAAAAGCCAGTCCAGAATGGGAAACGTGAATAACAGAATGTTTGCTATAACTGAGAAGATACAAGAACTTGAGGCTCTGATAAAGCACACAATACGTCAAAAAAAGATAATAGAAACTCTAAGAAAAATAAAAATGCTATTCAAGAAAGTCAGATCCAAATATGAAGTAAACGTGACATGAAATGATTCTCAGCAGTTGTTGAGTGTAAACACGGAGTGTCTGTCTGCTTCCGTGGCTGAGCACGTTCTCCTCGGGTGCCTCCCGCGTCAGAAGCTGGACCTACTCAGGAGGAACGTAATCCTCACCAGCTGCTTAGCTGGCATCGAAAAACATTTTTATAGCTGTAATACCATAAACTGTACTGACCACTTTTCAGGTTTTAGAGTCAAATTATGAATAAAACATGGACAATGGTTATGGCATCAAGTGTTAACCACCTAAATGTCAATGTACAGCTGATGGAGGCAGAACTGCACAGGCAGACGGGAATCAAGAAGAAATGAGAGGAAACTCACAACTGCAAAATGTGAGGGCACCTGCTAGAACTAGTTCATTTACATCAAATGTTTTCGAACAGCACCTGTGGGTCATTCTCCACCAAATCAGAGGACGTGGTCAGAAGGAGCCTCTCTGCACAGCTACCTGGCCCTTCTTCACGATCCAAGCCTGCACAGCGTGCACCACAGGGCTCCCTGGGAGCACACACACAGTTCACCTTCTACCCATCTGGAGCAGCTATGCTCATTTGCTAGTACCAGCATTTCCCGCTTCCCTCCTTTCCTCCTCCTCTTCCTCCTTCCCTCTTGCCTCTCCTGCTTATTCAGCTTCTAGTGTATGCCAAGCACTATGGCTGAGATGGTCTTATTCTCAAGGCGAGCCCACCCAAAGGAGGTCAAACCTAGAGCCCAGAGAATTGATGCCTGTGGGTGAGAAAGAAGCTTATGCAAAGTGAAAGTGTCTTTTATTGCATTTAGATGTATATTTTTAGAGACAAGGTCTCACTCTGTCACCCAGGTTGGAGTGCAGTGTTACGATCATGGCTCACTGCAGCCACAACCTCCCGGGCTCAAGCAGTCTGCCCACCTCGGCCTCCCAAGCAGCTGGGGTTACAGGTGTGTGCCACCGTGCTGGGTGAAAGTGTTTTTCAAAAGGCATTTAACATAGAAAGACTGGTGACTGGATTTCCTAAGTGCAGTTCCATTAACAGCAAGGACACATGCAAAATGAGCTCCTATAGCTGAACCTCAGAAGAAGAGACGAGACAGCGGTGTGGTAAGGGACCATTAGTAACCCCAAAAGGTGTCATTTAATCCTCAGGACAGCTCTGAGGTAGGCATTATTTTACAAATGAAGAAATAAACTCAAAGAACTTGAACAGGCCGGACTCAGGCCAGTCTAGCACTAGAGTCTGGGTTCCTTCCATCACACTGCATGGGATCCTTAACTCTGAGTGAGTGAGCAAGTGAGCCAGGGTCCCGTGGAATTCTCCAAAACTGCTGTGCCCTATATATGGTGGCTGGAGGGGAAGAAATGCAGGAGAACTTGTGAAAAATTTTCATTCATACCCAAGAGCTCAACGATGTCGTTTACCTTAGATGATCGCTAAGGTACCACCCAGTGACAAAATTCTCTGATTCCATAATTGTCCCAACAAGTTCTTCCTTCTGTTTCCCAATAAAAGCGCAGGGTTTTACACTGTCTTAGTCAGATACATACAATAAACAAGTCACAGACCTCTGCAGGTTCGTATCTGCACCACCCCTCTCTGGAGGCTGTGCCCTCTACCTGAGCTGTTCTTTCTGGCAATAAGAGTTGGGGCCCTTCCAAGGGCAGGGATCTGGACAGCTTCCAGAGGAACCCAGGACAAGGGAAAAAGAGCCCCGGGGACACTGTCCAACTCGGACACAAACCCAAGTGTGGGGTGGGCAGTTGTGACACGTTCCAGGCTTGATGGTATTTTTCCCTTTACCTTTAAATCAGTCTTTGATTGTCTTGTGTGCACACAGGAATAATGATGAATATTAAAAACAAAACGCAAATCAACCAGCAGTAGTCTTTAGAAGAAATAAGTCACAGCAGGCTGAAAACAATGTACTAGCACTAAAGAAGTCTGAACGTTTTGGTCAATGTCTATGAATGTTTCAAAGTTTAAAATGGATGGAGTTTACAGAGACTCTAATCACTGCTCAGCAAGAAATCTATGATAATCACATCAATATTATAACACAAACAAGCAGGTGGAAGAAGACCCAGAGATACCTAATGGATAATACTTTCTCTTTGGTTCAATTATAGGACTTGGTTTCTAAAGGAGTTGCTAACTCATTCATTCACTCATCAAACACATATTGATCACACATAACATGGCAATGACTGTACTAGGAGCTGGCAATACTAAAATCGTTTCTTCATTCCAGAACATCAGATAGTAGTTGGGAACAGAGTCAACCTCTACTGAGAAAAGGCCATCGGAAGGCCGGCAGGGGTCAGCTTCATGAAGAAGGGGTCTGGGGCATCCCAGGTGGAGGCAACTGCAGTTTCCATCCTACAGTGCCCTGTGTCCTAGGAACTCAGGTAGTTGAGCACCACTGCACTGATGAGCTGAGTGAGGGAGAAGCAAGAGCTGAGACAACAGGGTCCAAATGAAAGGCCTTATTCACAAAGTAGGGATTTTACACTTTATCTTATGAACAACAGACAAGTACTGAAGAGTATCTAAAAGCATGATAGTGAGATGATGACATACATAGGTTTTTAGAAAAATCACTTGGGCCAGTCATGGTGGCACATGCCTATAATCCCAGCACTTTGAGAGGCGGAGGTGGGTGGATCGCTCAAGCCCAGGAGTTTGAGATCAGCCTGGGCAACATGGTGAAACCCTGTCTCTACAAAAAATACAAAAATTGGCCAGGCATGGTGGTATGCGCCTGTAGCCCCAGCTACTCGGGAGGCTGAGGTGGGAGGATCACTTGAGCCCAGGAGGCAGAGGCTGCAGTGAACTGTGATCATGCCACTGCATTCCAGTCTGGGTGACAGAGCCAGATCCTGTCTCACAAACAAACAAACAAACAAACAAAAGAAAAGATCACTCAGGGAGCACTAGAGGGCCACTGAGGGGTGCCAGAGCGGAATAAGAACATTAGGTAGGAGCCTCTGCGTACTCCAGGCAAGAAGTGTTACATGAAAGTGACTGAACCAAGGCAGTTATCCTGAGCACAGGAAAGTGGAAGCAGGCTGAAACATCACTGCTTAGGTGTGAAATCTATAAAACCTTTGGCTAATATGTAGGAGTGAGAGGGAAGGTGCCAACAATACTTCCTCAGTTTCTAGCACAAACAGTGGAGTGGATGGGAGAGGACAAAAGAGGGGAAGAAAGTCCAGGAACACAGATGAAGGCTCAGCTTCGGACACAGTGTGAAAAGTGTGCGGCACAGCCGAGGGGAAGGTCTGCTGGGAAGTCAGACAGCCAGGTCTGGAGCCCTGCAGAGGCGTGTGGACTGTCAGTCCACTGACTACTAGAGGTACAGGGACCAATAAGATGAGGAAACCGAGGGTGCCAAGGTCACATAGTCCAGAGGACAATCAGCATGAAGGTCACATGCAAAAACACAAAAGAGCAAGATGTACATTTGGAAACGTAAGAGCTTACATTCTCCTTGACCCCCGTATCTCTGAGCGCTCACCTTATGATTCTTCTCCCCTCACCTGCAAATATCTAGCTTGAGAAGCAGATGAGGAAGGACATCAACAACACCCTCCATATTAAATGAGTTCCATGAATAGGCAGGATCCAGAAAATAAACTCCCATCTGTTTGATGCAGAACTAAGAATATTAGATTGAGAAACTTGAGGTCTCGTGCTATAAGCAGCCATCAGCCAGGATCAGCCAGACCCCCTAGGAATCTGCATCTGAACAAACTACCTATTCTTAGCATCTGTCTACTGGGCCTGGTCATCTGTGAGCAGGGTTCCCAGGCAGGTGACTCTCACTGGGCAGCAGATCAGAACGGACAGACTAGTTCTAGACCAGGGTCAATTCCTGGCGTCTGCTCTGGTCTTGGTGGCCCTGCTCTGGGCCCTAGGGGGATAGACCTGCCCGGGGAGGAAGAGAGGCTTTGTAGATGGCCCTTTGCTAAGGGCTGTGGAAGAATCTCCTGAACTTCGCAGGCCCTGTAAGACATCCACCCTGACAAAAGTGCCTTTCCAAGAGTGCAGGGCATGTTACCAAGTGTCACCAGCAGTGTTCTGGGTTGCTCTAAATGCAGTGCCCAACCTCATGCCTGGGAAGAGCGGAGCTGGGTTTCCCATCCCGACTCCAACAGTGACAGATGTGTGTGACTCCAGGCAAGGTCATCTACCCTTTGGGCCGCTGGTTCCTCACCTGAATGACAACACATACAACAAACAGACCAACAAAAATAAGCCAAGAAAAAAAGGACTTGCATCCAGTGATTCTCAAATGTGGGGTGCCTTAAAGGTTTTTAGGCCAGTTGTTTAGGAACTGCTTGCAAGAATTTGTTAAAAATGCAATGTTATGGCCGGGCACGGTGGCTCATGACTGTAATCCCAGCACCTTGGAAGGCTGAGGTGGGCAGATCACTTGAGCTCAGGAGTTTGAGACCAGCCTAGGCAACATGGCAAAACCTCGTTTCTACCAAAAATACAAAAAATTCGCCAGGTATGGTGGTACCTGCCTGTAGTCCCAGCTACTTGGGAGGCTGGGGTGGGAAGATACTTGGGCCTGGTAGGCAGAGGCTGCAGTGAGCTGAGACTGCGCCACTGCACTCCAGACTGGGTGACAGAGCAAGAGTCCCACCCCGCAAAAATGCAATGCTAAAGACAAAGGGTCCAGATCTTTGATCCCAGGCCTTGGGTAGTACCGTGGCATCTGAATTTTTAATAAGCTCTATAGGTGATTCTGACAAACAGCTAGATTTGGGACCCACTGGACTAAATGATCACTAAGCTGCCTTCCATCTCTAACAATGTATGACTCAATGCATGTATGTGACAAGTGTTCATGACCAATTCAATAACCAGGTCCCAAAACCTAACCTAGTACAGTTGCATCACTCAGATATTACTTATGCTTGCTAATGAATCACTCTTACGCTTTATAGAAAATAGAGTAAAACAAATTATTCAAGAGTCCCAAAATAGACCCCACTCTCCCATTTCCTTCAAATACATTTTCTAAAACTGAAACACAGTGCCAGACACAACCCAGTCCTCAGAAGAGGAAAGTGGCAGGTTGGCAGGTCCAGAGCCATGAGCCGGGCCACTGGTTTGCAGTTGTGACCTTGAGCAGAAGAATATTTTTTTCTTTAAAATTGCCTTTGCACTCTGTAAAACAGAAATAACCACTGCTAACCTATCTCACAGGGCCACTGAGAATCCACAGGGAAATTGCTGTCTGATTATCCCACTAACACCCGGTGGCAGAGAACAGAGGGGAAAGTGTCACAGTGCATTACTTTCAGACCCACCGTGTCTACACAAATACTTCAATGGCTCAAAACAAAAGAGAACCCAACCAAGGATTCCCAGTGAGAATGGAGGAGACCCTGTTTGATTTCCTTTCCTGGGAAGTCAGACCCAGCTTTAGAGCATCAAGAACCATCTTATCTACCCCTGGGTGTGCTAGAGACAGAGGCCAGCCTGCACAGCCTGGTCAGCAGTTGCAACTTTCTTTAGCTAAACCTGCTGGCATTCAGGCCTGATAGCAGGCAGGGTCAGTGCGAATGGAAAGAATGACAGTGTGTCCTTCCACCTTCCTGAGGCCCTGGCTGATATGGAAACCGGCTGGCGCGGGCGGCCACGGAAAGTATGAATCCAGGCTTGCCTAGGGTTGAATGAGTGAGGAATGATCAGATCAGGCCTGTGTTAAAATATCACCGCAGCTCACTTGCCCAGCTATTATCCAGTCACGTCCTCTGGGTTTCAGGAATGAGATGCTGCAACCCGAAGCAGCTGGAGACAGTGTTTGCAAAAGCAGGCCAAGTGGGCTCCTTGGAGCTGAAGCTGGGCGGAGAGATGGGTGTGGTGACTGCCTGCATAGACACACACCTGTGAAGGGCTGACATGGCTCCTGGATGCTTTCTCTATAGTTCCTCACCTTCGTGCACGGCTCACCATAATCTCCGCCCCACTCTATAGATGAGGGACTCCTTCCTATAGAGGTCAAGTGCCTAGCTGGTGCTTGCATGAAGAAGGGACCAAAATCCAGGACCCTGTGATGTCCCTCCTGGCCTTGCAAACTTTCTAGCACCTGGCTGTCTCGTGCACCTACGTATGCACATGCATGCTGTAAATCAAGGCAAAGCACAGGCAGGCAGGCAACACAGGGGAGGTCTATGGAAAAGGACGGGTAAGAAGGAAGAAGAAAGTTTTAGGCCAAAAGCTCAAAAATGCTCTTTAGACAAGCACTAGAAGAACCACCCAGAAGTGGCGACTCGGGAGTTCTATGTCCTTGTGGAGATGGACCCACCATTGTCTCAGAGATGCCTTAGTCTCTACAGGAAAAACCATTGAAAATGCTTTCTAGACTGAAAAGTCTAAATAACTAAAATGTTTGCACTTCCCTAATAACTATTTTTTTAAGTGTCTTAGAATGGAAAGATCCCTATTCCAACATCCCAACCAAATCAAGATGCTGTTTCTAGGGTCCAAACTGCCTCTGCTTAGGCAGTTCCAGCACTGGGTAGAGAAAGGAAGACTACAAGTGAAGGTTTATTCAAAAACGAAACAAAATGAGTATCTCAGAGAGTTGAAAAATGGATTGCTGTTGCCCCTGGAAGACCCTTTCAGTGTGAGGAAGTATAATTCATGCTCCTCTACCCTCATACCAGAAAAGCCCCCTCAAATCAAAGAAGAGGAATAAAGGGAAGAAGAAAGAGAAGGAGGAAGCAGAAGAAATCCCTACTTCCACATCCCCAACTCCCCTTTCTCCATTTGCTAAGCTCTGATTATGACAGTCAAGCAAGCCTAAAGAAAAACAGCTATCATTCCTAGGGTCAATGCCAGTGTATATGAGGAAAAAAAAAAATCACCAAAAATGTAAAGCCTCCATTGCCTATAGGCCCTAAAAATATTACACACTATCAGAGTGCTTTGCATGAAAGTTTCAATACAGTACTCATGAAAAAAATCTTCGGAAAAAAGGCAGCCCAGGAAGTAGCTGGCCTACATGTGGACCAGGAAGCAGGCTGAGAAGCATGTCTCCCACGGACTCTACGGCACTCTTGCAAAGCAACTGCCTTTCCATTTAGGTTGCAGAATCGGGGACTAGCCTTGTTAGTGACCTCCCAACTCTAAATTTGCTAACAAAATGCCAACAGAGCCAATCTCTTTCAAGCCAGACGAGTCATCTATCCTTGTGGGGAGCTTCTCAACTCATCATCCCAGGCAAGGTGTACTCTGGGCACGAGGCAGAGAAAAACGCAAGTTTCTCCCGGGGGTTGCTTTGGACCTAAAGAGGGGTCCATGCCCATTACCAACGGCAGTCTGCCCAGCATAATCTTTGACACTACAGACTCACTTGAGCCACAGAATGTCATTTATCAATTTAATACATATTCATGAAGCAAGTGCTAGTCTTAGGTACTAAGAACTTCTAAGCTTCTAAGGTACTGGGTACTTAGTTGTAAATGAGACAAAAGCCTTCGTGAAGCTGACGTTCTAGCAAAGACAGACAATAGGCAATTATGTACCCCGATGTCAAGGAGTGACCAGTGCTATGAAGATGCTTTGAGGACAGATGGTCTGAGGTCGGGGGATGGTGCGCTGGCTTACCCAGGGGCTCGGGAAGATGTCCCTGAGGAAGGAGCATCTGGGCAGCGAACTGGGAGGTGTGAGGGAGTAAGCCGTGTGGGTATCTGGGGGAAGAACCTTCCGGGAATTCCAGGCTTTGAGGAAGGGACCACACTTGGCACACGAGAGCAGTAGCAGCAAGGCCAGAGTAGCCCCGCTGTGGTACTGAAGACACGAGGAGGAGCTGAGTCTGGAGAGGGCAGAGCGGGCCACGTCCCCACATGCCCAGGCAAGCATCTGCAGCCCACGCTAAATGTGCTGGGAGGACTCAGAGCAAGAGAGTGGCCAGGTTTGATTTACATTTTCAAAATACCACTGGCTGCTCCATGGAGGGGCAGAGCTCCAGGGTGACAAGAGGGAAGCGAGAATGGGGAGTTTTCCGTGATAACACAGGCAGGGGAGGACACTGGTTTAGACAGAGGTGAGAGAGGGAGGGTGAAAAGCAGGGGAGCCCAGAACATCATCTGAAGAGGCACCCAGGACTAGCCACCGGGTTGGTTGTGCGGTGTGGAGACGGAGGCTGGTGCCATTCTAAAGAGTGTCAGAGAGACAGAGAGCCTCTTGCTGGTTGTTTTAGGAACAACAGTGTTGGTTAATAAATTCCTGCAGACACTCTGAATATAACTGAGACACCTCAGCTGACTCTAACAGCGTTATGGGCTGAACTATGTTCACGTCCTTCACTCCCCAGAAGTTTATGTGTTGAAGCCCTAACCACCAGTACCATAGAACTGGACTACACACTTGGAGATAGGGCCTTTTTTTTTTTTTTTTTTGAGACAGTTTCACTCTTGTCGCCCAGGCTGGAGTGCAGTGGTGCAATCTCAGCTCACTGCAACCTCTGCCTCCTGGGTTCAGCGATTCTCCTTCCTCAGCCTCCCAAGTAGCTGGGATTACAGGTAGGTGGCACTACGCCTGGCTAATTTTGTATTTTTAGTAGAGATGGGGTTTCACCATGTTGGTCAGGCTGGTCTCAAACTCCTGGCCTCTGGTGATCCACCCACCTCAGTTGGAGATAGGGCCTTTAAAGAGGCAATTAAGTTAAAATGAGGTCATGAGGGTGGGGCCCCAATCCAATCTGATTTGTGTCCTTATAAGAGGAGAGAATGTGGACACATAAAGGGACACCAGGCATGTGTGTGCACAGAGGGAAGACCATGTGAGGACACAGGGAGAAGGCGGCTGTCTAGAAGCCAAGGAGAGAGGCCTTAGGAGAAACCACAGCTGCCGGCACCTTGATCTCGGACTTCCAGCCTCCAGAACTGTGAGAGAAAAAAGGTCTGTTGTTTAAGCCCCCATTTATGGTATTATGTTAGAGCTGCCCTAGCACACTGACAGAGATAGCCTCCATTTTGCTTTGAGTCGCTATGAGTTGACAAAGTTAACCACAAGTTAGAGAGACCCCATGACCATATCAGCCACTGCAGAGACCTGAAGGCTGGCCATTGAAAAAACTACACCCTCCTACATCACACATACACACACAAAATTTGTTATTACACACACACATATTTGTTATTGGTTATAATCATAAAGTCTAACGATGAGCTTCTGTTTACTCCCAATTACCTTGGAAGAACTTTTCTTTGAGCCTCCTCCTGAAGGGAATAAGGGAATGGTTGGTTGTTTCTGCTCCTACTTGGATTCCTGAGGATAGGACTGGCCAAGGACAGCCTGGAACAATCACAGCCTGCTGCTGTCATCGTGTAACAATTTGTTGCCTGTATTCTAGATGCAGAAAAATCTCACGGTTTATTTCAAGTAACCTCTATTAATATCCCACCCTGGCCCTCAAAAGATATTAAGAATCCAAAGGGAAATCAGAAACTCAATTGTGCTAGAAATAGCCAAACTGTCTCATTCAGAATGCATTCACCAAACAACTTCAAAGCAAAATGATGATGAAAAATAAGCCTTCCAACACCACAGTATTTCTCTTTTTGAATGTTTGTACCACATCTAAGAAAACAGATCTCACCATGGTTTAAAAGAAAAAAAAAAGAAAGAAAGAAATTGTACCTTGCAAACATAAAACCTCATAAAGAGAGTTCATTCTTGTGAATCACTCCTAATACATCCCTCTTACAAAAAAGGTTTTCTCTTACTGACCACTCTTCTTCCATCACTGACTGGAGTGGAAAATTACATTCCACTATGAAATATAATCCTGTTGATAGTAACACCTATTGAGGTTTTCATCAAATTGCTAGATGAGATGGTGCAATTAGGGACAGGCAGGGGGAAAACTACAAAGGTCACAGAGGACATCAGACCAAAGGAGGTAAAAACTGAAAAGATAATACCTTCTTCAAACCCTTGCAGAAGCGTGTACCTGCTTGCCTGGTGACAGAGGCTTTCTGAAAATCAACCTGTACCCATAATTCTGCTTTCTGACTTTCACCAGAGGATTCATAAGAGCATCCTGAATCCAAATAACAAAACTAAATACACACTAACCACCTGTCCTTAATCGCTTCATGTAAATCTGTGGCATTAGAAACCGAAAACAAAAATTATCTGAGGGTCATGTTTTGCTATGCATTTAATGGATATCACTTCTGCATGCTCAAAGGGCAATGTTTTAATATTTTCCACAAACAGTGTAGTTTACTATAAAAAATAATCTATAAATCATTCTTGTTTAAAACAAATTTTCTTTTTTCTCTAGGAGAATTAGTAACAGAATTTCAAAAAAGTTGAATAATTTCTAAAGATTATCTAAGATTTCAACTTCACTCTTTTAATGTATTTAAGGTAATAATCACTTACTTTGGTGATTATTTATAACATTAACAGCTCTAAGAGGTCTTTAAGGGCCATTCTGATACACAAAAAAGAACCATATTTATAAGCATTCCTAGAATAATGCATTAGCTACAGAAGCAGCACATACTAAGATATCAGTTCTAATTTTAAATTCATATTAGACTTTAATAAAATAAGTCAAGGACCATTTTGCAATATCTAGAATAACCACTAAAAGAACAGTAATGTCTAACAGACAAGTTAGATGAGGGGGAAAATGAAACAATTTTTAAAAATACATAATTCAGGCCGGGCGCAGTGGCTCAGGCTGGGCGCAGTGGCTCACACCTGTAATCCCAGCACTTTGGGAGGCCAAGGTAGATGGATCACAAGGTCAGGAGATCAAGACCATCCTGGCTAACATGGTGAAACCCCATCTCCACTAAAAATACAAAAAATTAGCCAGGCGTGGTGGCGGGCACCTGTAGTCCCAGCTACTCGGGAGGTGGAGGCAGGACAAAGGCGTGAACCTGGGAGGTGGAGCTTGCAGTGAGCCGAGATCGTGCCACTGCACTCCAGCCTGGGCAACAGAGCGAGACTCCATCTCAAAAAGAAAACAAACAAAAAAACATAATTCAAAAGAAGATAAGAAAGAAAAGGACTACAGAACAAGTAGAACAAACAGAAAACAAATAAGATGACAGGAAACAGAAGAACGGAAAACTGTGCTATAAAAACACTAACCAAACAAGAGCTGGCACATCATGCAAAATAGACTTTAAGACAAGATGCATTACTAGCAAAAAAGACGGACATTTAATAATAAAAAAGGGTCAATTTGCCAGGCTGATACAACAATCCTAAATCTGTATATATCCAATATAGCCTCAAATCTATAAAGCTGGCAGGACAAAAAGGAGAAATCAGCAACTCCAAATCACGGTGGGAAATTTTAACACACCTCTCTCAGCAACTGATAAGAACAGGCCATAGACGATGTAAACAATACAAATAACAAACTTAACCCAACTGTCTATATATGTTGTTGCTACGTGACTGCATCTATATATGTTGTTAAGAAGGCATATTTTTTTCAAGTGCACATGAAACACTTATCAAAACCGACTTACTGCTGAGCTACAAAGCAAGCCTGAAAAAATGTCAAAGGACTTAGAGTGTTTTCTGATCACATAATGGAATTACTCTGGGAATCAATAACATTTTGAAAAAACCTCAAATGTTTATAAACAAAGTGATACATTTCTAAACAATCTATAGATCAAAGAAGAAATTACACTGGAAATCAGAAAATATCCTGAACTGAAAAATAACAAGGATATGACATAGGTAAATTTCTAGTCTCATGTGAATATATGCGATAAGAGGAGTAAAAATTAATGATTTACATATTGATTTTAAAAAGCAATAAAACAGAACAAGAAATTAAAGAAAGTAGGAGAAAAGGTCAGGCGCGGTGGCTCATACCTTTAATCCCAGCACTTTGGGAGGCCGAGATGGGTGGATCACTTGAGGTCAGGAGTTCATGACCAGCCTGGCCAACATGGTGAAACCCTGTCTCTACTAAAAATACAAAAAATTAGCCGGGCATGGTGGCAGGTGCCTGTAATCCAAGCTACTCGGGAGGCTGAGGCAGGAGAATTGCTTGAACCTGGGAGGCGGAGGCTGCAGTGAGTCAAGATTGCACCACTGCACTCCAGCCTGAGCAATAAGAGCGAAACTCTGTTTTAAAAAAAAAAAAAAAAAAAAAAAGCAGAAGAAAAAAAAGCAGAAAACACTGAAACAGGAAACAAAAAATAGAAATTAGGTCAAATGTTGACTTTTCAAAATATTAATAAATTTAATAAACCTCTGACAGGACTGATGAAGAAAAGAGCACAAACTGTCACCTTCAGGATTGAAAAAGGAGACGTAACTACGGTCCTACAGATATTAGAAAGCCTATATAAATATTATGCCAATATATTTAAGATTTTAAGTAAAATGGACTACTTCCTAGAAAAATACAACTTACAAAAATGACAGAAGGGAAAATCAATTGGTTCTATATCTATTTATAAAACTGAATATCTAATTAAAAACATTCTCAAAAGAAAACTCTACACCCAGATATCTTTATCAGTGAAATCTCCCAAATATGTAAGAAATAATATGAATCCTACATCGATTCTTCAATACAGGAAACAAAAGGAGGGGCCTTTCCTACATATTTTATGCTTTTAGCATAACCTTTATCCTGAAACCTGAGAAAAATATTATAAAAAAGAAAACTGATCAGCCTATATCTTTCATGAACATAAATATAAAATTACAAAATGAAAATAATAGTAAAACAAAGCCAGAGTCATAAAAAAGAATATTGTACTATAACCAAGGAAAAGTGAATATATATATATATATGTCAAAATACATGTAGGAGATTGTTATTGCAGCATTATTATAATACTCCCAACTGGAAAAGTCAAATGGAAATGTGATACATTCACACCACAGAATAGAAACAACAATGAAAGTGAACTACTATATAATGGTTAATTTTACAGGTGAACTTGGCTGGGCCATGGTGCCCAGATACCAGATATATGGACAAACATGATTCTGGATGTTTCTGTGAAGGTGTTTTGAGATGAGATTAACATTTAGATTAGTGAACTCTGAGTAAAGTATATTGCCCCCCATAATGGGAGGCGGGGTGCTCATCCAATCAGTTAAAGGCCTTAACAGAACAAAAAGACTAGCCTGCCCCAAGCAAGAAGAAATCTGCAACAGAAATCCTTTACACTTGAACTGTAACATCAGTTCATCCCTGGGTCTCCAGCCTGTCAACCCACCCTGGAGATTTTGGACTTGCCAGTCACTATAATTGTATGAGTCAATTTCTTAAAACAAACTTTTCCCTGTATACATATACATCCTATTGGTTCTGTTTCTCTGGAGAACTCTGTAGTCAATAAGCATTTCATAAACATAATGTTGAACAAAAGAAACCAGACATAAATGATGAAAAACATGCTTCCACTTATATAAAATTCCAGACAAGCAAAACTGCTCTATGGTGATGGAGGTCAGCATGGTGGGTAACTTTGTGGGCCGTGGTGGTGCCTGGTGAATAATGGCTGGGGAGGGACATGAAGGATGCTTCCAGGTGTGCTGGTATTGTTCTATTTCTTGACCTGATAAGGGTGTGTTTATTTTGTAAAATTTCAGCAAGGTTTTGATTTGTGTATTTTTCTGTATGTATGTTATACTTCAATTTGAAAGGTATAGCTTTTTATTGATTATACCTCATACCCATTAGGATGGCTAGTACCAAAAACAGAAAATAAGAAGAGTTGGCAAGGATGTGGAGAAATCAGGACAGTTGTGCACTATTGATGAGAATGTAAAATGGTGTAGCCACTCTGCAGAACAGAATGGCAGCTCCTCAGAAAATTGAAAATAGAATTACCGTATGATCCAGCAATTCCACTTCTGCGTATTTATCTAAAAGAATTGAAAGCAGGGTCCTGATGAGATATGCTCAATCATGTTCACAGCATCATCCTTCAAAATCGCCAAGATGGCAGCAACCCAAGTGTCCCTCAATGGGAAAATGAATAAACAAAATGTAGTCTATCCATACAGTGGAATATCATTCAACCTTAAAAAGGAAGGAAATTTTGACACATGTACAATATCGATGAACCTTCAGGACATTATGCTAAGTGACATAAGCCAATCATGAAGAAACAAATACTTAGAAACCTAGAGTAGTCGAATTCACAGACACAGAAAGTAGAATGGTGGTTGCCAGGGGCTGAGGGAAGAGAAAATGGGGAGTTGATGTTTGATGGATACAGAGTTTCAGTTGTGCAAGATGAAAAGTGTTCTGGAGATGTGCTGCACAACAATATGAATATATTTAATATTTAATACCACTGAACTATACATGTAAAGATGGTTAAGATGGTAAATTTGGCGGGGCACGGTGGCTCACGCCTGTAATCCCAGCACTTTGGGAGGCCAAGGCGGGTGGATCACGAGGTCAGGAGATCGAGACCATCCTGGCTAACACGGTGAAACCTCATCTCTACTAAAAATGCAAAAAATTAGCCGGGCTTGGCAGCGGGCGCCTGTAGTCCCACCTACTCGGGAGGCTGAGGCAGGAGAATGGCATGAACCCGGGAGGCAGAGCTTGCAGTGAGCTGAGATTGCACCACTGCACTCCAGCCTGGGTGACTGAGTGAGACTCTGTCTTTAAAAAAAAAAAAAAAATGGTAAATTTTAAGCTATGTGCATTTTACCACAATTTTTAAAAGTTTAGTAAAGAAAACAATCAAAGCATAATAAAGATTGTATTCATACTTTGGATCATACAAAGGGATGAAGAAGAACACATTTAATTGTAGACCTTTTAAATGGGGCCTCTCACTGCTTTTCATTAGCTTACAGTTGTGAAAGAGCTTTGTGGATGGCAAAGTGCTAAACCAGAAGGCTTTTTAAACTCTCCCCTTACTACCATCTTTACAGGATTGGTAATTAAAGTTTTAAGAAGGAGAAATAGGTAAAGGATGCTAATTTTCCTGGAAAAGGACATGATCATCAAAAAAATGAGAAGACTTAGAGCAGTTCAGTGGTGGTTAATTTTGTGTGTCAAATTGGCCCCGGCGTGTGCAGACTGAGCATGATCTCTGGAAGTGCCTGTGTGGGTGTTTCTGGAGGAGATCAGCACCTGAATTGGTGGACTCTACAAGGTAGACTGCCCTTAGCAATGTAGGTGGGCATCATCTAATCTGTTGGGGGCCTGAATAGAACAAAAGGCAGAGGAAGGGGGAGTCTGCCCCCTTTTCCTGCCCGCCTGCCTGAGCTGGGACAGCTCATCTCATCTTCTCCCACCTCAGGCTGGGATTTATCCCATCAGCTGCCCTGCTTCTCAGGTCTTCGGACTAGCCAGTCTCAAGTCTTCAGCCTGCAGACAGCAGGTCGTGGGACTTCTCAGCCTCCACGATGACGTGAGCCACGTCCTCGTGATGAATTTCTCTATATATCTATATACACATCTATCGCTGTATCTATCCTGTTGGTTCTGTTTCCCTGGAGAACCCTGATGAATACAGAAGACTAGCAAACATTCTTCAATACCCATTTCCCTTTGGTCATTACCTTCTGTTCACACTGGCTTCCTGTGTGAACACACCACAGTCTGTCGGCCAGAGGCCCTTATGCCAACCATTCCCTCTGCCTGGACCTTACCAAAGAGGTCCAGACCACCCCCTTCAGAGCTGAGTTTAAAAATCATATCCTCAGAGTGGCCCTCCAGCAGCACCTCCCATTATTGTTTACCACAGCCCCCATGTGCTTAATTCCAGTAGTAATCACAATCTGATACACCAAAAAAACAGTATCTGTCTCTCCCATGAAAATGTGCACTCCATGAGAGCAAAGATATCGCTTTGTTTTCCCCTGGGTCCAGGTACATTGCTAGAACAATTCGATAAGTATTTGTTGAATGAACAAATGAATCCATAAATGAATATATCATGAGTACATCTCACAGGATACTAACTTCAGTACTCTCATCTAGAAGGTAATAAGAACTAGAGACCTATAGGCAAAACTGTCCTGAATTTCCTTTCTACACTGCATCTCCTGAAGTGAGTGTTTTCCCCACATTATCCTGACATATATTTTTTCATGTTAACAAACCTCCCCCCATCCCAGCACCTGCTCAGCACCTAGTGCCCTTACCGGGTCTGACATGCCAGGATGCTGTGCTTTCACACAGCATTTCCTCCTGCTGGGGCCAGGGGCTAAGAAAGGCTGATCTGTCAGATCCTTGATGGTCCCTGAGCACAGGCCTTCAGGATGAGACTACAAGAGGTCTAGAGGACATGCTTCCTATATCTGAGAAGCTTGGAATCTCGTGGATACATACAACTATGTCGTAGTTGAAATATTAAGTTTATCTACAGAATGATAGCTGTATATTGGAGTGATCCGAATACTTGATTTGGATGGTCTAGAAATCCTGGGGCACAGCAATATTTTACGTCTTCATCTGGGAGGTCCTAAGAAGGGTTTGCTTATGGAATAAAAGCCCTTATGATCTGTGCACAGCAATGCCTCTCTAGTGTTCTGAAGAAGAAACCTGCCAGGACACACAAAACCTACTTTCCTTGTGGAGGGCATGGAATCAAGACAGATCCCCGATCCAGTCCTCACTCCCTGAACACTGCCCAGCTATGCTAACTACGTATTTATGCACCTACTATATACCAGGCACCGTTCTAAGAGCTGACAACATAGCCGTGAACAAAATGAAACCCCTGCCCACATGCTGTCCACATTCTGATAGGAAAAGATGGACAATTTGTAATCAGTACAACACAGTGTGCCCTCTGGACATAAGGGAGGCGCACAGAGAAAAAAATAAAGTAGGCTGAGGACAGAAGATCAGGGGATGGGTCCAGCCAGCCAGGGGCAGTTTCCTGCAAAGTGACATCTGAGCCAAGACCTAACGGAGGTGAGCCATGGCTTTCTGGGCGAAAACTATTCGCAAGCGTGGGGCCTGAGGGGGGAACACGATATATTCAAAGAACAGCACAGTGGCTGACGGGAAGGGCCCGACCAGCCACGCTAGGGGCACCTTCTATTCTGTTGGACATGAGAAACCCTGGAGGATCAGAATGAAGTGGAGGAAAATTAAAGCTGAGCTTTGAGTGCAACTATTTTAAGACGAAATAGAGCTCACATTAAGTCTCTTAAACTGCCACTGGGTTCTAATTAGATGATGAAATTTATCTCGATAAAGGACTCTGAGATCCTCACACGGTGGGTCCATATGTTGCGCTAATACCTAAATGTCCATTATTTTACACAGGTCCAGGGAACTTGGCCACCATCTCATTGCACCAGTTCTCCCTGCCCCACCCAAATTACAATGTAGGTGGTCACGTAGCAAACTACAACATGACTGGGATTGGAGCTCTAAAAGGTGCCATCAAGACGTGTTCCCCAACTTGACTGTGGCAGTCATTTCTCGGTATCCACCATTGCAGATCACATGCACACCTTAAATACACGCAGTTCAATTTGTCAGTTGTGCCTTAATAAAGCTGGGGGGAAAGGTGCCACCAAATGAAATAAAGAAGCGCTCCCCTCCCTTGCACCCTGCCAGCATTTCAGATCTGTCTTATCAAAACTCCCCATGCTTGTGTTTAGACAGAGGAAAGAAAAATGATGGGGAGCCAGATAACGTGAGAAAACTACGGAAGTGCACTCCAGTGTCTGAACTTCCGTTCTGGAAAGGAACGGGCAGCGCTCAGCCTCGCAGCCCACCTGGGCACCTGGCATCAGGACCACCCTCTGCCCTGGGCTGCATGCAATGCCATGCTGGGCTCAGACACACTCCTGTAACAGCACAGCTCTCGTGAGTCCCTGATCATGGTGTCTGCTACACGCCCACACCCTTTTGGAACTGTCCTCTGACTGACTGGGCTAAAAAAAGCTTTGATAAACCCCCAGGATCAGGGCTGGGCTGCTGTTCTTCTGAACATAAACACTGGTCAGGAGGTGATTACAGTTCAAGCAGAGGGGAGCAAAGTCCCATTTTCCCAGCCCTAGGATTAGATGGCAAAGTAATATCATGGGCAATTTTTATCCTCATACACCCACACAAATCCCTGACCTCCTTGTTCCCTAAGGCCCCCTTCCTGGAGCCATCTATGTGCCTGCCTTTACTCTGCGCCGGGACTCCAGTCTGTAAGAGGAGAATCATTTATGAATAAACCCATGTTGATTTATGTTCCCTTTAAACGTGAATAGAACCCAATCATCTGTTTCTTGTGTTTTCCAACTCCAAGAAAAAACATTTCTTGGCTGAGGCTGTCTTGTTTCTAGCCAGATTTTCCTATACGATGTCTATGTTCTCTCGTGATTAATTCAGAGATATCAATCTGCAACTACAGGAAAACCTCAATGGCTTTACTTAATTGGAGCACCAGGAGGATGTGGTAAAGGACCACAGTGCTGGCTCTTCTAAGCGCATGTGGGAACCAAAGGACAGAGGATGGGGAACTGGACTCTGGGTACCCATGAGGGCTTCAGTACAGAAGACCCGTGAGGACAGTGGTTATGTGCCAATGCAGTGCAGTATTAAAAATTAGTATTTGCCTGCCTTTGCTCTGACATGAGTTAAATCCTTCTTATCTAGATTACAATAAAATTTGACCCCAGGTTTACATACACTAGCATCTTTTATGATGTTCCCAATCTTGCTTTAATTATGGAGAAGCTCATTATAAGATAGTCTTATAGGAAAAACCTGATCACAGAGGGGAACACAATAGTGAAGCACCAATACTTTTCTTTTTTTTTTTTTTTTTTTTTTGAGACGGAGTCTTGCTGTGCCCCAGGCTGGAGTGCAGTGGCGCGCGATCTCGGCTCACTGCAAGCTCCGCCCCGCCGGTTTCACGCCATTCTCCTGCCTCAGCCTCCCAAGTAGCTGGGACTACAGGCGCCCGCCACCTCACCCGGCTAATTTTCTTGTATTTTTAGTAGAGACGGGGTTTCACCGGGTTAGCCAGGATGGTCTCGATCTCCTGACCTCGTGATCCGCCCATCTCGGCCTCCCAAAGTGCTGGGATTACAGGCTTGAGCCACCGCGCCCGGCCGCACCAATACTTTTCATCAAAAATATTCAAGTATTGGCAATTTCATGTGTTTTGACATAATACCAACTAGCCCTCACCTAACCACAGGTTACAGAGTGCCTGGAGCTGCTAGAATAGGCACAACTGTTCTCACCATATGCAAAGCTCATCCTCCTCCAACCCTCTCAATACATCATTACCAATTATCAAATCGTTACATCTTTATGAAAAAGACTTGGCTTATATGAGAAAGGCAGAAGTGCCACCCTTTCACAAAATTATGAAGGGATGCCAAATAAGGCTAGCACACCTGCCACCTTTTGCATTTACTGGAAGAGCTCTTATGCATGGACCCACTTGGTCTGTCTCTTAGTCACAGAAGGGGGCATGGGGCAGCCTGGCTCGGAACACCTGTGCCTGTTGACAGTGGACGTACTGGCCTGCCAGAGACTGAGGAGCTGGACCTCAAGGCATTGGGAAGTGGGGCTGAGGCTCTGGCTGCTGGGCCAGCTGATGCATGGGGAAAGGGTATGCACGGTTTCCAGAATAGGAAAAAGGTTTAGGAAATTAACAAGTGGAAAAATATCTGGAAAACGGAACCAGGTACAGTCCCCGCCCTCAAAGAGCAGGTGCTTAGTCTAAAGAAGTGGTCTATGCCTGGGTGCCCACTGCTCCAGACAGACTTAGGAATTCCATAATATGTATAAGAAAAAAATCGTTAGTTTCCACTTGCTTTTTATTCTGGGGCTAGAGGCGTGGGGGATGGATGAAATCACATTCTTACCCTCTTATTTAGCAGTACAGGCAAGTAATTATTTTCAGAGTTGTTGCAAAACAGAAAGGGGACAAAAATGTTACATGTTGATGGATTACATTGGAGGAGTTCCTGTTGTGACCCTTGAGGTAGAAAGCTGACCTGCGTAAAATAAACAGTCTGAGAGCTGAATGGGCAAAGGATATGAACGGTCAATTCACAGGAGGAAACAGAACCAGTAAACAAGCACATAGAAAGATGTAATAATCTGTAGTCAGGGACACAGCTGAAAAAAATGAGAATGTTTCATAAAAGAAGGGTGGGCCGGGCACGGTGGCTCATGCCTGTAATCCCAAGCACTTTGGGAGGCCAAGGCGGGCAGATCACAAGGTCAAGAGATCGAGACCATTCTGGCCAACATGGTGAAACCCCGTCTCTACTAAAAATACAAACATTAGCTGGGAGCAGTAGCGCGTGCCTGTAGTCCCAGTTACTCCGGAGGTTGACGCGGGAGAATCGCTTGAACCCAAGAGGCAGAGGTTGCAGTGAGCCAAGATCGTGCCACTGCACTCTAGCCTGGCAACTGAGAGAGACTCCATATCAAAAAAAAAGAAAAAAAGAAGGGTGGCAAGGTACCCCTTTTGGGGAGCCTCAGACCCTAAGTCAGTTGGTTGCATTTAACAGGCGTAACGTGAGAAGCACTGGATGAAGCACAGTCCAGGTGCTCAGAAATGACAATTACCAATGGGCCAGGTGCACAGCAGAGATCAGTGTTAGGAGTCAGACTTGCAGGTGTTGCACTGGAGTCCCAGGCAGGCACTGGCCCCCATGCAAACCCTCCAGGCCTCAGTGTCTTGACTGTGAAATGGAATCGTAACAAGTGCATACCTCACAGGGATCCTGGGTGGCAAATGAAATGGGGGACCAGGGTGGACAGGCAGTGCAAGTAGTGGTTAAGAATGCTAACTCTGGAATAAGATGACCTGGGTTCAAATCCTGCCCCCTCCTCCAACTTAGCTGTGAAACATGGGCAAGTTACTTCACCTCCAGATGCCTCAGTGACTCCATCCATAAAATGGGGACAGTCATAGTATGTGCTTCACAGGGTTTATGTGAGGATGAAATGCATTCACACTTCTAGGCAGTGCCGTACTTACAGCAGCGCCTGGCACAGGACAAACACTATGGAAAACAGTGCCTGACACAGAACAAATGCACTAAGAGCATTTTCTTACACACACACCCGGAAACCACTTGCTCTAGTGACTGGCACAGAGTGGGTGTGGCATAAATGGTGGGAGAAATTCATCATAGCCTTTTCCCATCTGGGGGTGTGCTGAGATGCTGGAAAAGAGGATCATCAAAAAAGGAAGAAAATATTCCTTAGCTCTTAAGCCCTAAGAAAGTGCTTCACAGCCTCTCCTTGACCATGAAAAATACAGGAGCAACACCTGCAGAAAGAATAGAATCCTAGTAATTTTGTGTTCTGAATAAAGCTGAGTTTGACCTTTGAGCAAATTACTGGCTCTCTGCTAAGAGTGTGCAGACCCATCTATTCATCACAGACTTCAGTGTCTGGGAAGGAGCCCCGGAGCCCAGGCTCTGCAGGTTGTTGCTGTTATATAAGCCGGCGCAGGAGCTGTGCTGAGAAAGGGAAACTGTGCCATCTGCTCAGGTTCCCAGGAGCGCCAGGCTCCTTGTCCCACCTGAGGAGTTGACTTCTTAACTGGCAGCAGATTCAGGCATGCACACTGCCTTCGCTGGCCACTGGAAGGGCACTGCTCCCAACACCCACTCACACAGTGCCCGGACGGCTCTGATGGGGGCCACTGGGCAGGCTGCCCCAAGCAGCTGGGGACCTGTGGTGTCAAACATGGCCACTCCCCGGCAGGGGCAGAATATATGTGTGGTCCAGCTGTGAAAAGGGGAGTCTGGGGGTCCCCCACATAGCCCATCTACGCAGATGTAGGCCATGCTCCCCAGATAAGGATGCCTCAAGGATTCTCCCCAAGGAGCAGAGGGGGCCCCGCCTGGAGGTCACCTGCCCTCGGAGCAGGTAGAGCAGGTGGATCAGTGCTGATATATGTGGAGGGTGGACTCTGAGCACTTTCTGTCTGTGGACTCATGTCCTCATCCCCGGAGCCCTGTGAGGTGGCTATTACGAGCCCCATCCAACAAGTGGGCAAACTGAGGTACCCATGGCCATGCTACCAGGGAGCAGCAGTGCTAGGAAGACCAAGTGTCCAACCTTCTTAACCTCTAAGCTCCAACAGGTGACCTCCAGTATGAGCAGAGGCCTTCCTGCCCTCCAGAAAAAGTCAAGAGTCTCCATAGAGTCTCCGTAGTGGGGTTCCTCCTGCTTCCTTTGAATGAACGACTGGGAGGGAAGGCTGAAGAGACCCACAGGGGCCCAGGGACTGATGCAGGCAACCCCCTCACTGGGGAAAGAGAGAAAGAGTTGGCTAAAGTTGGAAGAACTCAAAGTGCAAGCAAGGCTATGGCTCCTCTATGACCGAGACAGCCTCCTTGCCCGCTGGAGCCTCAGCTGAGGACCTTCTCGAAGGCTCTGCTTTCTATATTCTCTCCATTCCCTGACCACGGCAGGCTGGGTTCTCGTAAGGTTTAGAGCAGTCTCAGGGACAGGAGCAACCGCTGCTGCCACGCAGAGGATGCAGAAAGTCTTCTGTTAGAAGGACTGGAAAATACATTCGGACTCGTATGGGCATTTCCTGATGATACTGGAACACTAACACAGTGCCTCGTGGCGCTTTCCACTTCGACAAAGGGCCAGGGACTTTGCCTCCCTGCCTTTATCTTGCGAGAACCTTTACACTGTGGAGTGAAGGAACTCGGCTGGAAACTCAACAACTGCACAGCCCTTGGTTGGACCCACACTAGGGAAGGCGTCCGCGAGGCTCGGGCTTGCTCACTGTGCTGTGCATTGGTCTGCACACACTGGGACTTTGGTGATAACTTACAGAAGGGAAATCGGAGGGGAGGAGTAAAGTAGGGGTCGGACAGCGACGCCAGCTTGAGACAGAGAGTAAGAATCCTGGGCTCCCAGTTTCAGTTTCATCATGAACTTGCTGTGTGACGTGGGCCCAATCTCAGCATCTCTGGGCATAGCGAGTGGCCACCACGGCCTTTCTAGCATTCATATCTTACCCTGCCATGAATGAGCGAGGAACCTGTGCAGCCCAATTCTGCGGCTACCAGCCACGTGGGGCTATTTCAATGAAAATTAGCTAAAAGTAAACACTCCTTGGTCGTACTAGCTACATTTTAAGTGCTCGATAATGTGTGACAATTTAAATGAAAATTAATTAAAATGAAAAACAAAATTAAAAGTTCAGTTCCTCAGTCAAAGCCACCACATTTCAAGCACCCAATGGCCACAAGTGGCCAGTGGTTACTACAGTGGACAGGGTGGATACAGGACATTCTCACCACCCTAGGGAGATCTCCATGGGGCAGCATCGAGACCGTGCTGATGGAGATGTGGCTCACAGAACATTCGGGAAGCTGCTTCTTTAAAGAAGAATTGTGTGTCAGCTTGGAGCCTATGTAAAAGTAATGAAAGAAAGCTAGATGTGTCTATTGGGGTAACTAGGTCCGTTACAGGGAAAGTCATCAAGGTACATGAAGCTGAGATAAAATACCATATTGCCACACCCAGGCTATGGTCAGTGGCGAAAGACTAGCATGTTTCCATAAGATTAGAATACCCATCTGTTGCCTCTATAATTTAATGTTGAAATGCAACTTGGAGTATTATAAACAAGACGGAAAAATCATCGTTATTTGCAGATGATATGATTTTATACCTAGAAAATGCAAAAGAATCAACTATTAGAAATAGTCAGAGGCTTTAGTACAGGTGGTTGGTTACAAAGTTAATACACAGAAACAATAATTTTCTCTACATAGAGGTAAAAATAAGTGTAATTTAAAAATCCCATTTTAAAATAATTTCTTAAATTTACATAAAAATGTTCATATTGAAGAAAAAAACATAAGTACAAACTAAAGAAATAGATAGGGTCTATGTAAAGAAAACTTCAACCCTGTACTGAGTAGCAGAAAAGATGGCTTACATAAGTAGAATAACACCATAGGAACCTAAGATATAAAGACATCAACTCTCCCTAAGTAACTATAAAGCCAAAGCAATCTCACTCAAAATATCAATGGGCTTGGATGTTCCATTTTCATTTTCTTTCTTGTAAGGGAGTAGAGGATAGTTTGAAAGTAACAGAATACTTCTGGAGTTCCCAAAGAAGAAGCAAATGATACTAGCCAGGAAAACAAATACTGAAAAAGAAGAATAGGAGAATTCACTGTATTAATTGTTAAACCAGGCTAAAAATATAAGGTCACAGTCATGAAAACAGTATGAAACTGGCTTAGAAATGAACAAAAAGATCAAGAGAAGAATCCTGATGGAAGAGTATATTTGGTCATTTAGGTGGTATTTCAAATCTTCAAAGAAAGAGCACTGCTTAGTAAACAATATTGGAACACCCCACAGGTAACATGCAAACAAGAAAACCAGAAATCTAACTCACTTCTCATACCAGAATATCCAGTGAATTAAAGGCAAACATCAACAATGAACTGTAAAAGTTCTAGAAGAAAACGTACTCCTATACATCTTGGCCTAAGTAGGAGACAACCTCAGAAGAAAGGAAGGCAACATTTCTGCATCTGAACTACAAATAAAAATAATACAAATTTCTATGGAGTAAAAGCACCATAAAATCAAATGGCAAACTGGAGAAAATATCTGTAATATATGCAGTAAGGTACTAATTTCCTTAATAAGCAAACAACTTACATATTCCTAAGTACAGATGACAAACTCACCAGAAAAGTAGCGCAAGATACACACAATCAGTTTACGGAGGAAAAAAAAAGCAACTGACTAATAAGCATATTGGAGAGTCAGCTTTGTTCCTAATTAAGGAAAAGCAAATTCAAACAAGGAGATACTATTTTCCATCTATCAGAGATCCTGGCAATGATTCAAAATGATTTCTAATTCCCCAGTACTGGCGAGAATGTGGGCAGAGAGGAACTCATGCAATGCTGGGGGTAATACATTAGTATAAACAGTTTGCAGAGCAAACTGACAATATCTATCAAAACGTAAAGTAACCATACTTCTGGCTCAAAAATTCCACTTCTAGCAATGTATCTTACAAATACATTTACATAAGAAACAAAGAATGCTGTTTGCAACATTATTTATAATAGGGAAAAAACCTGGAAACAACCTAAATGACAATCGATAGGAATAGCTGGTTGAGTTGTGTTATGATCTAATCATGAATCATCAGGTTGTCATCAAAAGAAATGCATTGAATTAGCTGGGCGTGGTGGCAGGTGGCTGTAATCCCAGTTACTCAGGAGGCTGAGGCAGGAGAATCGTTTGAACCCGGGAGGTGGAGGTTGCGGTGAGCCGAGATCACGTCACTGCACTCCAGCCTGGGCGACAGAGTGAGACTGTTTCAGAAAAAAGAAAGGCATTGAGTCTACTGACAAGATATCCACAACATGTTAAAAAGCCAAGTAGCAAAATATAGTATGCAATCTAATACTATGTAATGTAAACATGCAGATGGTACGTATTTAAGTGCATTTATCTTTCCAAACACACCACATATGTTTACACGTGTGTGTGAAAGGGTACACATACACTCAACAGAGGCTATCCCTAAAGAAGGGTTGAGAGAAGATGGGGTACCAGCTATTACTTTGATAGTTAATTACGCCTCTGTGATTTGAGGCATAATTAACAAAGTGATAGTTGGTTATTAAAAATCATCTAATGAATGTGACAATCTATAGTTGGTGCTGACTATCAGCAAATGGTACTTACTATGAGTTGTGCTCTTCAGGCATTTCTCCCCAATGCCATTAAATAGCCTTGTGGGCAGCAAGAGCAATAGGTGGAGACCTATTGCAACTGGAGGGTAACTTTTTGCTTAAGTCAGCTTGTAATGGCTGTGTTGTGTTCTCTGGCTAGAAGGGTAGATAAGGGACAAGTAACCCTGAACCTAAAGCACAGAGAACTGGCCCCAACAACCACGAGTCTAAATCACTGTATGCTAAAGCCCCTCACTCCAATCTTCAGTCCCTGGTACCTCCCTATGACACAGGTGTGGCTCACAGTACCATCACTGGGGACAGACTGCTGGGTGGCATGCTGCTGCAGGGCTGAGAGTCGCATTTTTAAAGGTTAGTTCATTTAATTAAAAGCACAGCAGGGTGCTGCCTACTTTCATTAAGAAAGGTCATCTTCCCCAGCATAATCTAATGGAAACCAGGGCAGCATTCAGAGATAGGAACTATCACAACTTGATTTTGCCCTCTTAGGGCAAGATACGGCAAAGAATGACCAGCCACCTCCTAGCAGGGTGCTGAGGCTGGCTGGTGCAGTAGGTGGAGATTTAGCAGATGACAATGTATTTCTGAAAAAGTCTGTTTTTCCTCTAAAAGGCATTCTAGGAACCAGGAGAGAGAAGGGAGAAAGGAGGGGAAGTGGAAGGTCAGGAGAGAGGGAGAGAAAGGAAAGGAGGTGAGGAGACAGGAGAAAAACCTCACCACCAAGCATTAGCATTTATTTTGCAGTTACAACATTTTTATTTTAAATTGTGCTAAGAAGCCTAGGATTTCTTTCTTCAATAATAATGATTTTTATGGTTTATAGTTCACGAGGCCTTCATATTCATTATGTTGAGATTTATTTTCCAAAAAGTGTTTATAATCTTAAGTTTTTTGCAACTTTGTAGCAAAGCTCATTTCACATTAAAACATCCTTTTAGCAAAGTCTCAACATACTATAGTGAAATTAATACAGGCTTTTCTAAGCATTTATAAGTGTTAATAAGCCTTGCTAGTCTGCTGGCATAGCATATATGGTGCTACGGTATTCTGAATATTCAGCATCTAAATCTGCTCATTTCATACACATATGCACATGAGTTCACAAACACACATGCATGCAGGTACATTTTTTAAGCTGCAGAACCCATTGGCCTGAAAAAATACACACAGTTTCTGAAAGTGCCTAAGTTACTCATGGGAAAATAAAGTTTACTGTTTAATAGACTGAACAATATTTTCATGTTCATGATGGTTTTTTACTTCCACTCATACACAAATATTTATTAAGTGCCTACTATGTGGCAGGCACTGTTCCAGGAACAGATTAAGCAGCTGCAAGCAATGTAGACACTGTAATCTTTGCATTTTAATAAAATTGCTAACTCACACTAACCACTTACCATAAGCCTGATATTATTGTAAGCTCTCTGTTTGTATTATGTCCTTTCATCCTCACAACACAACCCCAGGAGGCAGGGGCTTTTATAATCCCACTTGAGAAACCAGGAGTCCTAAGAACAGAGAAGTTAAGTTACTTGCCCAAGATCACACAGCCGGTTGCTGGCAGAGCTGGGATTTGAATCCAGGCCAGCCCTCCTGACTGCTGTACATTGCTGTAGTTTAACAAGAACAACTCTAAACTAAGGTGGGTGTCCGTCCATAAAGGTGAATGCTGTCCACATTCAGCATTCAGAGATAACAGCGATCACAAGTGTAGGTATACACACCTT
Organism: Macaca fascicularis; assembly: GCF_037993035.2. Classification (NCBI taxonomy): domain Eukaryota; kingdom Metazoa; phylum Chordata; class Mammalia; order Primates; family Cercopithecidae; genus Macaca; species Macaca fascicularis. The sequence goes on along the minus strand of NC_088377.1, from coordinate 12,345,048 downwards.
CACACTCACTGCACTCTCAGCTGAGCCATGAAAATTACTAAGATTAATAAGCAGCAACAAACCCTGCACCTAGGGAAAAGAAAATAAATACACAGAAAAATAAGCGAAAATCAAACAGTGACCTAATATAAAACCGGTGACAACATACTCATTAACATGAAAACAAGATCCTTGATAAAGACTAAATAAATATTTTCTGAGTATCTCCTGTCCTCGATACGATCACAAAGGTTACTATGCTACGTGCAATCCTCATAGCATCCTAGTAAGCCACCATCTGGCCCTCTTTACAGACACAAAGCTGAAGATGCTCAGAATCTCAGGCACAGCCCTGAAGGCAGCCAGCTGCGTCCACTTCATTCCAAGCCACAAATGCAACACAGAATGTTCTATGCTAAAGTCACCCCCACAACCACCAAGCGCTCTACCCCACCCCATTTCACCCTGTATCTAGTTTGAAAGATACATCTCGAATTCGGCTATTCTAGAAAGTGATACCAATGTCATGTACCCCGAATCACTTTCCAGACACCTGCAGGTGTTTCCAGGCAGTTCATGAGCTGTAACACAGCGAATTTTTCCGAAGGGTGGTCTGTTTTGAGGAGCTGCACAGCAGTTGCACTGATTGCGGACCAGCCCTGAGAACCACAGGTTGGGTACATGTGAGGGAAGCTGTACAAATTCCCCAGAATCGTGACTCCAGCCCAGAACACTGTCACTACTGGACCAGAGCGGTGTAATTCTGGAATCATCCGGGTGACCTGCCTACTAGCAAAAGCTTTTCCTTCTTAATCTACTGAGTCACCTAGTATCTGAAGCCCGCTCAGAAAATTCCCATTATCTCTGAAATAAAATGTTTTCATCTGAGTTCTCTCTCTGTATTTCTTTATGCTGATTTTTCATATTTCATATTCTTTTCATGATAATGCTGACACTTTCAGTCATCTTCAGGAGGAGGGTCATTCCTTTCAAAAGTCTCCCCCTCAGGTGATCTCGCTCCCCTATTTGTATTCTAAACAAAGGGGGCAGCATCTCCCAGCAGCAGGGAATAGGTACACTCCGGAAGCGGCTTTCTCACCTGCATGGTTTCTGCTGGAGGGAGAGGGGTGTCTCTCCACTTGAAAGGTTCAATTACACACTTATCTTTATAATAATAGCTTCTCTGTAGCACAAGGCATGACTTCTCCCTTCTGAAAGTGCACTTTGCCTTTGATGCCTGAAATAAAGTGTAAGTCAACCAGCAAGCTCCACCGCAGAACACACATGAAGTTACTGCCCCCCAGCGGTGACCACTGGTCTTTGACCAGCATTGGGCTAGCCCTAGGTGCAAAGCTCTCAGGCCCCTCCACAAGCTGGAGACTGCTCTCCTGCAGCCCCCTACCTGCGGCCTGGGGACAGCCTTCCCTGGCAATGTTACCGGGTACCCCTGGTCCAGCTGGCTTGGACTCCTGAAGTCCTCCCAGTTTATATGCTCCGGGTTCTTTTGGATGGCTCTGGGAAAGGGGAGAACATTATTCGTCAGAGAATTAAGTGGGCAGAGTAAAACCAGCAGGCTGCAAGAAAAAAAGACCTGCTTTTGAGTTCTGCCAATATCTATCGAGCACCCTTGAGGACATTTCGTCACCCTTCTCAGCACGAACTTCTCATTGAAGAGATGAAAGGCACAGCCTCGGAAGAACCTTCTTGCCCCAGGACTTCGAGAGCCCCAGAGTCGGATATCCAGTTACCCCGGGATTCCACAGTGCTTATTATTTTTATAAAGGGTGAAGAAGCTTCATCTATGAAACGGGGAAATAATAGTATATGTCTTAGAAGGTTGTAAGGAGGATTCAAAGGGGTGATGTACTTAAAATATCTGGCACAAGTGGTAAGTGCTAAGTAAATAGGGGACCTATAATTGATTGTATAATTACTAATTATAATTTATCATTCAAGCTTCAGAGTGAGAGGGGTTGCTACTAATGATTTTCCTTGGATGACAGGCATAAACCAGGATGGACAAAGTGGGATGAGACATGTCACCTTATCAATCAATATTGCCATCATGACATTTGGAAAAGTCTTCAATGACTGGCAGATGTTTTGAGAAACATTTTACTCAAGTGATCTGGCATTGTGAGGCTATTTTTGGCAAATCTTCAAGCAGTAACCAGACAGAATCCGTCTTGGGGTCACTTTTTTTTCTTTCTGAGACGCAGCTTGCTCTGTCGTCCAGGCTGAAGTGCAGTGGCACAACTTTGGCTCACTGTAACCTCCGCCTCCCGGGTTCAAGCAATTCTCCTGCCTTAGCCTCCCGAGTAGCTAGGATTACAGGCACCCACCACCACGCCTGGCTAATTTTTGTATTTTTTAGTAGAGATGGGCTTTTGCCATGTTGGCCAGGCTGGTCTTGAACTCCTGACCTCAGATGATCTGCCTGCCTCAGCCTCCCAAAGTGCTGGAATTACAGGGATAAGCCACAGCACCCAGCCATCTTGGGGTCATTTAAATCATCCCTGACACACGGTTCAGATCAGTACTGCATATGTTTCCAAGACCCACTGAAGACACAAAGTTTAAGTGACTGAAATGTATCTCCTCTCTAGCCAAATGCTGGACAAAAGAGCGTATGGGTGGAAGCCAGAGAAGCTGTATGGAAAAGAACTAGAATCACACTGAAGAAATGCTCTTTTTTGAGCAGATTCCTACTTGGAAAAGTCGGATTTACCTTATGAGGGTGTGGGGAGTGAGAGGCAAGTGGGCTCTGAGTTCCATGAAGGGAGACGTGGTGTCTGTCATTCACCAAGATCTGTCTAGGGCTGTGCCCTCCTTACACTGGGGAAGTGGGCTGCCAGCCTGGGGTCCCGCAGCTGGTTTTGCAACCAGCACAGTGCTCAGAACATAGATGGCACCCAAAAGGTATTTGTTGAATGAATGAATGGAATGATGGAGCCAGGATTCAAATCTGGGTCTGCCTGGCGCCAGTGTCCAGGCACTGCCTTCCACCTAAGCACCAGGGTGCCACCTGCCTGGCACGCCATTGGCACGCATAAACATCCATTACATATATGTGATAGTTAATATTAAGTGTCAACTTGATTGGATTGAAGGATGCAAAGTATCATTCCTGGAGTGTGTCTGTGAGGGTGTTGCCAAAGGAGATTAACATTTGAGTCAGTGGGCTGGGAAAGGCAGACCCACCCTCTATCTGGGTGGGCACCATCTAATCAGCCGCCAGAATAAAGGCGGCAGAAGATTGCGAAAAGAGTAGACTGGCTTAGCCTCCCAGCCTCCATCTTTCTCCTGTGCTGGATGCTTCCTGCTCTCGAACATCAGACTCCAAACTCTTCAGCTTTGGGACTCAGACAGGCTTCCTTGCTCCTCAGCTTGTAGACAGCCTATTGTCGGACCTCACCTTGGGATTGTGTGAGTCAGTACTCCTTAATAAATTCCCCTTTAACTCCCCTTTATATATATCAATCTATCCAATTAGTTCTGTCCCTCTAGAGAACCCAAATACAATATAAATACATGACGGAAAGAATGAAGAGTCATAACTCGTGTGAATCTCGGTTTCCCGTAGGTAAAAATACTCTCTTCACAGAACTGTCCTAGGATTGAAATGAGATGTGAAAGGTATACGAAAAATTCACGTGCATTAATGCCACGCTTTAAGATGATGAGCAGCAGCTGGGCACAGTGGCTCACGCCTGTAATCCTAGCACTTTGGGAGGCCGAGGCGGGTGGATCACAAGGTCAGGAGTTCGAGACCAACCTGGCCAACATGGTGAAACCTCATCTCTACTAAAAATACAAAAATTAGTTGGGTGTGGTGGCAGGCGCCTATAATCCCAGCTATTCAGGAGGTTGAGGCAGGAGAATCACTTGAACCTGGGAGGCGGAGGTTGCAGTGAGCCAAGACTGTGCCATTGTACTCCAGCCTGGGCAACAGAGTAAGACTCCGCCTCAAAAAAAAAAAAAAAAAAAAAGATGATGAGCAGCACAGGCTTTAGAGTTAGCTGAAACTGGGTTTGAGTCTAGGGACCAACAGTTCCTTATCTGTATGACCTCAGACAGGTTACTTGGCCTCAGATTCCTCTTCTGTAGAATGGGGATGATAACAGTACCTATGCCATAGGGTTCTTGTAAAGATAAAATGATACATATTGTGGAGTCCTGATAAGTAAACAACAATGAGAAAAGCGCCCCAGATGGGGGAGAGCAATGAACAGCAATTCTGAGAAATGGCTAATCACAAACAACCCCCAGGCACGGTGACCTTGTTCAGCACATAGCCCCCTCCAGCACAAGCCTATAAAACTTCCTTCCAGCCTCTGCTGCTTGGCAGACAGCCCCTTCTCTGCTGTGCTGCCTGTTGCACCCCTGCAACATATTTTCATACTTTCTCTAATAAATCTGGCTTTCTTTACCTACAACTGTCCTGGTAAATTCCTTTACTGCCTGTGACACTGGCCCCAGCTAGGTGCACCCGTGACATGTATTACATAAACAGCGTACTTAATATACAAAATAAAGCACTGCATATTAATGAAGAGGAACTATTTTATTATCTTTAAAGCACAAAGACTAACAAAAATTAAAGGTGATTATTAAGGACTAAACGCTTGCATCCCCCAAATCCAAATGCGGAAGCCCTAATCCCCAGTGTGGCTTTATTTGGAGATGAGGCCTCTAAGGAAGTAATTAGGCTAAAGGAGGTCGGAAGGGTGGGGCCCTAATATAATAGGATTAGTGTTCTCATAAGAAGAGACACCAGAGAGCTTGCTCTTCTCTCCACACACTGATGAAAGACCACATAGGGACATGGGGAGAAGGGGGCCATCTGCACCCCAGAGGAGAGGCCTCACCAGAAACGGACCATGCTGGGACCTTGACCTCAGACTTGCAGCCTCCAGAACTGTGGGAAATGCATTTCTGTTGCTCAAGCCTCCTAGTCTGTGTTTTTTGTTATGGCAGCCTGAGAAGATTAATACAGTGATAAAATAAGACAAGTTATTGTTATGTTGAGGAACTTTATGAATTAAATAACATTTTTGTCTCTGAATTGTGAATTCAGGCTGACCTCAAATATCTCTCTCTTTGGCATTAATTATGATTGCACATGGGAATTTCATATGGCACCTGCTGAAATTAGTAACTAAAGGAAAAGTACTGGACCTTTCCAAGTTATAAAAGGTTTAGTTTCCCGAGTTCTTTGTTCAGAAATACGGTGGGTAACTGCTCTTGATACTTGGAAACTTAGTAAGCTAGCTATAGTCCTCTCAATGAAGTGCTCCACGTTAAACTGTAGCGGCTAAAACTGTATTCTTTTATGCAGCTGAAGCTAAAAAGAAAAAAATCAGATTAGGAAAAAAATCCTTTTTCCCCCCCTGCAAATAAGTATTTTTAATAATGTCAGGGATTTGTTTGCATTTGCTCCCTTTTTTTTTTTTTTTTTTCTTTTGAGACAGAGTCTTGCTCTGTATCCCAGGCTGGAGTGCAGTGGTGCGATCTCAGCTCACTGCAACCTCTGCCTCCAGGGTTCAAGCGGTTCTCAGCCTCAGCCTCCTGAGTAGCTGGGACTACAGGCACGTACCACGGCGCTGAGCTAATTTTTGTGTTTTCTAGTAGAGATGGGGTTTCACCATGTTGGCCATGCTGGTCTCAAACTCCTGGCCTCCCAAAGTGTTGGAATTATAGGCATGAGTCGCCACGCCCGGCCTTAGAAAGAAATCTTCATATGCATTTCTAAACATGGATTGTTCCACAGAAGTCAAAAAAGTTTACAAAGAAAAAAGTGTACTAACGAATATCTATCTGTGGTAGGCAGCCTATAGCAGGGGTTGCCAACCTCCGGGCCACAGACCAGTGCCAGTCCATGGCCTGTTAGGAAGCAGGCCGCACAGCAGGAGGTGAGTGGCGGGTGAGCCAGCAAAGCTTCATCTGTATTCACAGCCACTGCCCATTGCTCACATTACTGCCTGAGCTCTGGCGGCAGCACAGTCCCATAGGAGCATGAACCCTATTGTGAACTGTGCACGTGAGGGATCTGGGTTGCCCGCTCCTTATGAGAATCCAATGCCTGATGATCTGTCACTGTCTCCCATCACCCCCGGAAGGGACCATCTAATTGCAGGGAAACAAGCTTAGGGCTTCCACTAATTCTACATTATGGTGAGTTGTATAATTATTTTATTATATAATAATAGAACTAAAGTACACAGTAAATGTAATGCATTTGAATTATCCCAAAACTAGCTCCCTGCCCCTGGTCTGTGGAAAAACTGTCTTCCATGAAACTGGCTCCTGGTGCCAAAAATGTTGGGGACCACTGGCCTATAGGATGGCCCCCAGAGATCCCCACGTCCTGGTATTCATGCCCTTTTGCAATTGCCTCTCCCTGAGTGAGATTTGCACTTACCAACTCACTTCTCAGGAATAGAGTACAGCGAAAGTGATGGGATATCACTGAGATTAGGCTACAAAAAGATGGTGGAGCCCATTCCATCTGGCTTGCTCTGAGGGAAGCCTGCCGCCATGCTGCAAGCCACCTATGGAGAGGGTGCAGCATCCGCCACACGAGTGAGCCTGGCAGTAGATACCACTCCTTCAGTTCAGCCTTCAGATGAAACCACAACTGGTATTTTATTGCAGCCGTGGTAGAGACTCTGAGGCAGGGGCACCAGCCTAAGCCATCCCTGAATTTCTGACCCACAGACACTGTGACATAATTAACATTGATTATTTAAGCCACTAAATGTGGGGTTCATTTGTTACATGGCAGCAGATAACTAATACACAAACCTGTATTGTATATACAGACCCAATCACTCTGACAGGCATTTTATGTGTATCATAAAATGTGAGTACTATCAACAGTCCCATTTACAGGCAGGGAAACCAAGGCATTGATAGGATAAATAGCTTCCCAGAGTCACACTGCATAAGTGGGAAAGGCATGCTTAAGACCCATAGCCTTAACCAGTATGCTTCCCAGCCTCCTCAGGTGGACTTCACTGGGGAATGTGAGCATATTAAACCCAATTAAATCTTCAGAGATGAAAATAAATAAAACAACCCTACCCCAACTAAATCAAATAAAGAATTTCTACGATGATTGAAATTTACACAACATGAAGCCAACCTTTTCCCCAACGTCAAAGTTTGAGTTAAGGTAATTGATATTCTCCTGATGTTACACTTTGAAAATGTTTCTGTTTTTCCCAAGAAGAGCCATTTTTACTTTCTACTGCCATGGTATAGCCTCCTAACGCTCAGAGATCACAGCAGAATGATTGGCTGTGTCTCATCAGCAAGCTCATGCTTTGATGGTTACTAGTATTTACAAAGGAAAAAATTGTCTCTCACAACTGAACTGTATGTGACATGACTGGCACTTTCCAAGCATCCTTGAGATGAGTCCTAATGATTCCGCATAGAAAATGTACACCAGGGTCTATCCATCCCACACACGCTGATGTGTGCACAATCACTGTTACTGTACCAGGAGTGATGCATTCCCAGACCTGCGCAAACAGGCCCCTCGGTGATATGTATGAAAATGAGTGGATCACATTTTTTTAAAAGGAGAGAAACAAAGAGACAAAGAATATAGCCTGAAATATAAACATTGGAACCAACAGCCCCCCTGCTTTAGCTATTCTGCTCTAGCACAAAGCCTATTTTTTGTTCCTTTATGTAATTGTCCTGAGGCTGGAAAAGCCTGAAGTTGCAGGCAGTAACATTTAAAGCTACTGCTATGGAGGAAAAAATGCTGTAAGTAATGAAGATGACAGCAGATTGAGATGAGAGGGGAACCAAGCACTTGTTAGGGGGTGGAGTGGTGAGGAGGATTAAAAGCAGCTCTGGATGTCAAAAACATCTGATTTTAGAGTCAGAAACCCTAAAATTAGAAAAATAGTGGATAACTGAAAATAAACTTCGCACATATGTAACATGTAGCTTTCAAAAATGTACAACATTCTGAACCTTCCCAAATAAATTAAACGCCATACCATATTGGAGATAAGATCATTTAAGGGGAAATTTTATTCATAATTTAAATCTGAGAAACCGCATGCCTCACCCTCACACTAGGGTGAAAAGTGAAAATGGCCTAAAACTGCCTGGATTTTCCAGTGCAATAGAACCCAACTGTTACTCTCCCGCTAGGATGTCACATTCTACAATATGCTACGACAGACTGACTTGGAAAAGGAACAGGCAGAAATGCAGCCAAGTATATACAACCTCAGGAGTGGAAACTGTGTACATCAGCAGGGCCACCTTAGGTCCTCAAACACTTCAATCATCAAATTGCTTTCGAATGATGTCTTGCTACCAGAAAACAAGTTTTGGGAGGCCAAGTGCGTGATCCGCCGTTTGGGTGGAGAGTGAGCAATTAACGCGAAGGGAGGCAACCTAAGGTTGAAACAATCTCCTGGTCTGTGGGTGCCAGTAACCCTGCCTGCAGGCCACAGGGTCAAACAAGACTCAGGAGAAGGAAGCCTGCAGACCAAGGGCCTGGTTCCCAGTTCAGGAAATCGAGGCACAGAAAGGGTAAGTCATCTAGCTGGAAGTGGAGCTTCATCATATTTTCAGGGATCTTTTTAAGATATAAGATGCCTTTGGTCAGGCCAAACCCTGACTTCAGACAACGAATCTCAACCTCAACTATCAGAATTATCTGAGGAGCTTTCCAGGCGAGTCCCAGCCCCAGAGATTGGAATGGGATTGGAGTGGCCTGGAAATGGGAATTTTTCAAAACTCCCTAGAGACTGTGACGTGCAGCTAAGGTTGGAAGCACTGCTTAAAGGTCTCCACTCACATAAAGAATGTAAGGATGTCACTTCTACTTCTTTTATGCTGATCTGAATATTTTGTTATTAAAAGAAAGTCATCATAATACCGTATCTGTCACAAATCTTAGGTGAGTTTTTTTTTTTTTTTTTTTTTTTTCAAGTAAGTTTACTCAAGAGAAGAGAGTAAATTTTTCTATAATATTCTGACTTAGCCTTCGGACAAAGTTCTATGAATCAAGTATACATTCATATTTTAGACAACTGAAAAAGGGGTATTTGTTTCCATTACTATACGGAACTATATTCCCAGCTTGGAAATGAACAGAATTATCTGAGAACTCTTAAATTCCTGGTCAGCTTGATGATGACTGAATAAACTCTTATTCCAGTGAACCAACTAACCATTTTCAGCAATTCAAAGCACATGTAATCACTGGTTCAAAGCATTTTGAATTGCTTTGCTTTTCTAAATAGAAAAGAAAAAAAGACTCACGAAAAGAGTACTATAATGGAATATGTTCGTCAAATATTTGTACAAACAGAAAATAATCATATTTTAATAAAAGTTTTCATTCATCTGTAACAGTGTGAATCTCTAATACATTTAATTAACAAACTCCTTATACAGTATTTACAATATTGATACTGAGCCAGCCAATGAAAACAAATCTTACGTATCAGGCCAAGCTAATTATAGTTACAAAACAGCTTTCGACATAAATTTTCAAAAGAACTGTAGTTCAGGTCAATTTTTTTTCTTTCCTTTAAGACTAAGCTTACAGAATCATGTGACTATATGTAAAGAAGTTTGATCCAGTCTTTTTTCCTCATACCATCACTCTCCAGATCCAACAGACTGGCTAAGGAGGGGACGGCCAGACCCCCAGGGACTTTGTCAGCATTGCAGTTAATGATCTGTTTACACAAGGGGAGATACCACCAACCTAAAGTGGACTCACATTTAAATTACATCATCCAAAGGTGACACCCCAGTCTTAATAGTAAGGCTGCCAGATTGAAACCCCAGAAACTACATATTCCCACCTAGAAGGATGGTTTCAGCTAGATGAGAAATGGTCCACTTGCTGGAAGGCTTACCAAGGACCCGCCATGACTTTAGCTCTCGGGTTGCCCACTGCATAAAACTGTTTGCCTTCAGAGACTGGGACTCCCTTAGCCCAGCTGGTTTTTGGGTTTTCACTGATGGCTGTACATCTTACAGGACCCCAGAATTGAACACCAGTGCACAACCCTCCCTCACCCCCATTCTGAAGCTCCAGATTCTCCGAATGGAGAGAAGAGGCTCAGATGGAGGCTCTACCCCTTTCTCCGTCTCCAGTACCACCACCCTAGTCCCACTCCCTTCCTATCTCCCCTGGATGATGGCAACAGCCTCCTACCAGGTCTCCTTGCTCCCTCTCTAGCCCACCTAGTTTCCCTCCCGAAGGCCATTCTCCACCAGGCTGTGCAGTTAGAATCACACCTGAATCCTTACCATGGCCCCAGGGGCATGTTTTCCGGCTGCTTATCCAACCAACCTCAGCCACCTCCCACCTCTCTGTCTCTCATGCAACCCTTCATGTCCTTTAAATACATGGAGTTCACCCTGCACTGGAGCTTCTGCACCTGCTAGTCCCTCTGCCGGGACGCCGGCCACACAAACACCTCCTCAGGGAGCTTCCTCCTGTCAGCCTGGTCCAGGCTGTGCAGAGGCCTCCCTGGGCCACTCCATCTAAAGTGGCTCCCTGCTGACTCCTCTGTGTAAGTCCCCGTTATCCACACTGTCCCCAGAGCCATTATCTACCCTTCTGTGGGCCCTGAGAGGATGACCCAACCTATGGACTCCACTTCTGGGGCTCCCTTGCCTCCTGGCTGCCCTTTGAGTTCTGCCAATGAGATCAGAAGCCTGGGAATTTCTTCCCTGCCTTAGCATCCCAACTCCACACCTTCAAGTCTACGGCTCCTGGCAGGTGGCTCCTCACCTGGGTTTCTGGCCATGTGACTTCCTCCCCCAACTCCAGCATCCAGCTGTTGCTCATGGCTGCAGGCCTGGACATCCCTTGTTGGTTCCTTAAGGCCTGCCCCAATTCACCAGCTCTTCAAAAAAAAAAAACCCATGAACCCCCACAGCATTAGGACCTGACCACTCTGACCAAGTCCCCTCCCCTTGCTCTCTATCCACCTGTTTCCGTCTCTTCATTGCATTTATCACTATCCGAAATGATCTTGTTCACTTGCCTTTTTTCTATTGTCTATCTCCCCCTCAACTACTGGATCCTAAGCTCCATGAAAGCAGGGAGCTTGAAATGTTCCCCGCTCTATCATCTGGGCCTAAACCAGTGGCTGGAACACAGTAAGCACTCAATCAACAGCAAAGCCTGAATGAAGCTACATCGTCTCTGCTCAAAATATCACCGTGTCAGTAAGACCTTCCCTGATCATCTTATGGAAAATAGCCATTTCCCCTCCTCTCCCAGACCTCCACTCCCTCCTCCTGCTTTCCAAGTCTTACTTTTCCCTATAGCATCATTACTTTCTGATATATTTGATATTTCTTTATTGCTTGTTTATCTTCCAAAAAAAGGTCGCCCTGGAGGCTGAAATGTTATTTTATTTACTGATATAGCCTCAGAGCCTAGGACAGTACCTATCCTGCAGCAAAGTCTCAGTAAGTATTTGTTAAAATGAATAGCTAGTGAAGTGGGCAAACTTTCATGTAACGCAATTTCAGGATTGTCTCCAACGCTGGAAAGAATTCTCTCCAACACTGCAAGTAAGTGCCGTCTTACGTTACTTGACCTTGTTCTAGCAGAAAGACAGCCTAGAACGTCTGAGGAAAAGCACTGAAATGCTGGCTACTGCTTAGTTTATACGGAGGGGAAAAGGTTTTAGAGTAAGATCAATCAGTAAGACCCTGAGTTCCTGACAATTGTTGCTCTAGAAAGCATGCCTGGAAGCTTACCTAAGCACACGGCCATTGTAATTCCTTTCAGAAAGTAAGTGAACATATAAGTTATAAATAAATGACACTTATGCACACCATTCTGTGTTTCACAGTGGTGGTGTATTGGCAGCAGCCTTCAACTATAGTTCATTGACAGCATTTGTGGACCCGCAGCCAAGCGCTGAAAGCACTGCTTTTTTTGACAGCTGCTCTCCTAATGGGGCATCTCTCAAAGACCGGTTTCATTCTGCGACGCCCACGCTGTCCAAATTTTGCTCTGCACAATAACTGCAGATTTGAAATAAATTCCTCCTTCCCACCACCATTATTGATTATTCATACCTGCCCCTAACCCTCCAACGTGTATAAATTGTGTGGATTTTGCGGGGGAGAGGCGGGGGAGGGAGTCAACTCCCCATGTACTGGGTGTCCCCGATGGCAGCAAGCCACACCTTCATACAAGGGGGCAAGGTTCTTGACTAAATATCCTAAAGGTCTGAAAGATGGTCCCCTTCCCCCCAACGCCATTCCACCGAAACTGGCTAGCTGCTGGCTTATGAGCAACCACGGATCCTCACCCAAACATTGGCTTTTCTTCCAATAGTGCAGATTGGGAATGCAGGGACATCGTCCTATTTATGAACACTGAGTCACGTCGCCACTCAACGTCTGTTTCCTCCTCCCTAGGAATGAGGTGACCCCCTCCTCCAGCGCGTAAACGCGGGGCCATGGCGAGAGCGCGGGGGGCGGCGGCGCTGCCCCACCTTGGGGAACGAATTCACCCCGCTGGTCGCACCAGCCTGGGCGCACACCGGGGCCGGGGCGAGCCTGTGGGACCCCGCGGTGAGCTGCGCGCGCCCCGGGGGTGCTCGGGGACCGAGAACCTCGGGGCGCCGCCCCCACGCCCCAGCCCTGAGGGGTCCGCGGCCCGGGGCCCCGGGGGCGTCGCTGCCTCCCCGCCCAGCTCGCGGCCGGGACTGGGCGCTGCGACCCGAGCCGCCTCCTCGGGCAACAAGTGTCCGCCCTCCGCCCCGACGGCCCGCCCGGCGCGGCACTCACCCGGCACAGGCCGTCCACGAACACGCGCGGGTCCAGGTGGCAGGCGATGGTGGCGCTGGGCAGGTCCTGCAGGTCCACCTCCTCCATCTCGCAGTCAATGAAGCTCCAGTCGCCGCCGCCCTCGTCCGCCTCGGCCGGCCCCGAGAGGGGAGCGAAGGGCCGCAGCGTCACCCCGGGCCGCGCTCCCGCCTCGGCCGCCTCCGCCGCCGTCCCGAGCCGGGGCCCGGCCACGCCGTCCTCCATCCCCGCGCCCGCGCGACCCTATGCGCCCCAGCGGGCTGCGCCGGGCTCGCGCGCCGGCGCCTCACGCGTTCCCGTCTGCGCCCGGCCGGCAGCTCTGCGGTTAACCCCCTCGGGATCGCGCCGCGGCAGGCGGCGGGCTGTCACCAGGCTCCCAGCGACACGACCTCCCAGCGCCGGCCCCGCCCGTCACCGTTCCGCGCGGGAGGGGCAGAAACCCGGTGCGGCGCCAGCCCGCCCGCCCAGCCCCTACGGCCGGCCACCGGCGGAGCCAACGGTGGCCCCTTTAAGGCCGGCGCCGGTTGGGCTATTGTACCCCGCCCTTCCAGGAGACGGGGCCAATAAAGAAACGGAATTCTCTTCACGTGACCCTCCTTCTGCCGCCCGAAGCCCGAAGCCTCAGGGCGGCCATGTTGGTTAGGGGCAAAGTCCTCGTTGCCAGTTCCGCTTTTCTGACAGCTGGTGCCCGCTGAAGGGCGCCGGGTAGAGTCCTCGGCTCTTGGGCCCTTGGGGTAATAACTGGGGAGGCAACGTTTCTGTGGTTCCCATGTGGTGACGTTTTGAAGCACAGGGACCCACTTTTGGGAATTTAAGCGAGACCTAGTCTCGCTGTGGCTCTGTGGCCACTGGCAAGTGGTTAGATGCTTACCGTATATTGTCAGATATAGTCGCAATAAAGACCGAACTAGAACGATGATAACAATGCCTTACTTTTCTATTTCAGCGTACTAGTCACTATACCATTGTCCAAAATTTATGTAATTAGAAGTAATTTTTCTGAATTACCACTATGTTATGTACAATAGGACATAACGAAAGAATTAAGAGATCACCCCTTTCCTTTGGGGAACAGCGGAAAAATAGAGGACCTCAAGTGAGCAGACATGTCTCTTCCTGAAAAATAGAATTCTTTTTTTTTGGACAGTATGATACAGTGAGAACTTGGGTCTGAATTTTAGCTTTGCTGTTAACTACTTGGACAAATAAACTGAATCTCAGTTTCCTCATCTAAATAAATGACATATTACTAAGAATTCGGTAATTGCTTAATAAATGGTAGCTCTGTTTATGCACTAGGTTCTTTGGAGGTTGTGAAATTAGAGTTGTATTTTTTCTTAGAGTAGGCTTACTCTCTAGTTAGGAAGTGTTAGTAATTATAACAAAAAGTATATCCAACCAACAGCTGAGATTTATTCAGAACTTGCCATGTGCATGGTTCTATGATTACTATTATCACAGTCTTAGGGCAGTCTGTGTCCTCAAGGAGCGAAACCCAAGAGGAATAGTAATACCCATGCAGAAATAACTCACAAAATAGAATGTGATGTAAGGATGTGAAAGGAAAATCTTGGGCCCCCAAAATCAGTAAGGAAAACTAAAGCTGGAAGCTGGGTAGGGCCAATCTGCCTCCCATTCCATTCAAAGTCACCCCTCTGCTCACTGAGACAGATGCATATCACCGAGACAGATTTGCCTCCTTTAGAAAGGCTAATCAGAAACTCAAAGAATGTAACCGTTTGTGTATCACCTATCTGTACCCTGAGCGCTCCCTCCCGCCTCCTGCCTTTGCAGTAGTTTTCCTGCCTTCGTTTGAAGTTGTCCTGCCTCTCCAGACCAAACCAATGTACTTCTTACATATATTGATTGATGTCTCATGTCTCCCTAACATGTATAAAACCAGGCTGTCCCTTGATCACCTTGGGTACATGTCCTCAGGACTTCCTGAGGCCTGTCATGGGTGTGCCCTCAACCTTGGCAAATAAACTTTCTAAATTAATTGAGACCCGTCTCAAATTTTCAGGGTTCACAATATATTGCTGATGGGCATGTAAAAAGGCACAGCCACTTTGGAAAACAATTTGGCAATTCCTCAGAAAGTTCTATGTAGAATGACCATATGACCCAGCAATTCTTCTCCTAGGTATACACTTAAAAGAAATGAAAACAGTCGGGCGCCGTGGCTCACGCCTGTGATCCCAGCACTTTGGGTGGCTGAGGCGGGCGGATCACCTGAGGTTGGGGGTTCCAGACCAGCCTGACCAATAAGGAGAAACCCCATCTCTACTAAAAATACAAAATTAGCTGGGCGTGGTGACACATGCCTGTATGGGGTGGCTGAGGCAGGAGAATGTTTTGAACCCCGGAGGCGGAGGTTGCAGTGAGCTGAGATAGCGCCACTGCACTCCAGCTTGGGCAACAAAAGCAAAAACTCTGGAAGGGAAGGGAAGGGAAGGGGAGGGGAGGGGAGGGGAGGGGAGGGGAGGGGAGGGGAGGGAACTCCAGCTTGGGCAACAAAAGCAAAAACTCCAAAAGAAAGGGAAGGGAAGGGAAGGGGAGGGAAGGGGAGGGAAGGGAAGGGGAGGGAAGGGGAGGGAAGGGGAGGGAAGGGGAGGGAAGGGGAGGAGAGGGGAGGAGAGGGAAAGGAGAAGGAAGAAATATGCCCACACAGTAATCTGTACACAAAAGTTCACAGCATCATTATTCAAAATAGCCAAAAAGTGGAAACAGTCCAAATGTTCACCAACTGAAGAATGGACAAACCAGGAGTATATCCATACAATGGAATATTTTCCAGCCCTAAAAAGGAATGAAATGCTGATAACATGCCACAACATGGAGGAATCTTGAAAACAACATTATGCTAAGTGGAAGAAGGCAGTCACAAAAGGCCACATGTTATTCCATCTATAAAAATGTTCAGAATAGGCAAATCCACAGAGACAGAAGGTAGTTCAGTGGGTGCCAGGGTTTGTGAAAGGGGATAATGGGAAAGGACTGGTAAAGGGTACGAGGTTTCTTTTGGGGATGAGGAAAATGTTCCAAAATCAATTGTGGTGATACTTGCACAGCTTTTTGAATATACTGAAAAATCACTGAATTGTACCTTAAAGGGTGAATTTCAAGGCATGCAAATTGTATTTCAGTAAGGCTGGTATTTTAAAAGACCACAAGACTTTGGATAAAATGCAGCAGAATGGATGACACTGCAAAGCCGAAAACTCTCGGTAAACTCGGCCAGGCATTGTGAAAAGGGTAACAAAAGGATGAGGCACTGGTTTTGGAAAAACAACACCCAGTCATCCTGTTGCTGGGTGGGTCCGTGTTTTCATCCTGAGGACGGTATGCTCTTTCATTGCTGGCTTACCAGAAGCTGCTTACAGCATGCAAAGTGGGCCTGTTGGACAAAGTGTTCAAGGGGAAGGAAAGCACCAACAAAACAGAAAGCCAACATGCAAGCAGAGCAAACCCTCGCAGCTGGCTCTCTGATGTGTTAAGACAGGAGTGAACAGGAACAACCTCAGGCGAGTGGTGAGGACAAAGTTACCTGTAACTGACTCCAGAATGCAGCTGGTCATCGCTCAGATACAGACCACACCAAACGTTTTCCTCCTCATCTGTGGATCCCCACCTCTCTCCTCTCCTTCCCCATCTGCACTCCCCCAGGAAGCTAAGTGAAGAGGGTGACTTTTCTTAGTTCTCCGACCAGATTAATTACTTGTCTATATAACTCCGAGAATAATAATACTAATCTCTTCTGTGTAGCTCTTAAATCATTAATGGGTATACATGTAAACTAGCCCACATCATCTTAACAAACTGGTGTTATTACTGCAGATTCTTAGAACTGAGGCTCAAAGAGATCAATGACCTTCGCACAAGGAAATAAGCAGAGAGCCCGGTGCGGTGGCTCACGCCTGTAATCCCAGAATTTTGGGAGGCCAAGGCAGGTGGATCACCTGAGGTCAGGAGTTTGAGACCAGCCTGGCCAACATGGCGAAACCCTGTCTCTAGTAAAAATATAAAAATTAGCTGGGCATGGTGGTGCATGCCTGTAATCCCAGCTACTTGGGAGGCTGAGACAGGAGAATCACTTGAACCTGGGAGGTGGAAGTTGCAGTGAGCCGAGATAGGGCCAGTGCACTCCAGCCTGGGCAACAGAGCGAGACTTCATCTCAAAAATAAATAAATAAAATAAAAATAAACAATAACCTCTCCCAAGGAAGAGAAAAAAGCAAATCTATGAGCTATCAACAGCACAGGCAGAAACGAAATAAAACATGCTCTTTCAACACCATTGCAGACATCTCCAAGGGTGAAATCAACTATACCTAGGGGTAAGCTCTTAAGAGGCTGTGCTGCCATAAAACGTGTACAAATTCCTCACTAGTTCTTTGGAAATTGTTAGCTGGGCCTCTTTTACCAGCTGTGGCAACAGGACCTAAGATCCATCTCTGCTTCCCCCTTTGGCTTCTAAGTAGAGAGCCTTCCTTTTTCATTGGCTCAAAGGAGCTGATTTGATCCAGCTCTTCAGAAGGGGAAGGAACCAAAATAAGTAAAAAAATAATCTCCGTGATTCTTTTTTTTTTTTTTTTTTCAAATAGGCAAGGGACACACATTTTAATTAATATATGCTACCACCTCCCAATCATTTCCTCTCCTTACATTTCCTTCATGTCAGCCATTGCAATTACCCAATATAAAAGGAGAAGAGGCGCTTAGAAAACCGTGTTTGGTTATTTTTGTTCTTAGCACCTGTCTCTTACATCAATTGCAGCCCAGTTATGCAAACGTGCCGATGCATGGATAAATGTGCCCATTCATTTGCCAGGTGGGAAAGTTTTACTCCAGATACTTTTAGTTGCATCCTGTTTTATTCTGGAAATTAAAGGACGCTGTGTTCAGTAGTCACTTGCCAAGTGTTTATTAAATGAACCAAAGGCATTTCTGCACATTCTGAGAAATTATAGACATTTAAAAAATTCATTTAAGGTGGAAGGCAAATTGCTGACTTTCTGAGTGTTTGCTTTCACAACGAAAGAACAGTACCAAAGACTGCTTCAATGAATAAACCCCTTAAATAATTCATTTGGAAGGCTCTATTTTGTTACCACCTATAAAATGAATACAAATGTTATGCTATTTTATGATTATTGTTTTGTTTTATTTTAGCAATAGGAACTTTTTTTCCCTACTCAAAGTTCATTTTTAAAACCCACTCTTAAAATTTTCTGTTATTTTTGATGGTCTTATGATGCTTTTTTAATTTAGAAAGACAGTTATAAATTTGATTTGAGGGAAAATAGTAGAATTTGGTGACTTTGTCTTTCTAAGTGTGGAAAGGAACTTCACTGACTTTAACATTTCTCTAAGTTCTCTTTGAAGCGTGCTGACACTCTTGTGACTTTTATGCTGAGTTAGGAGTCTTCTGGTTGCCGGCAACCACAACCTCTGAAGCCAGCTTAAACAGATCATTTAAATTAAGGATGTAAGGCAACTCTGGAAGCCTAAGGTGAGAATAGCGCCTTGGGAAGGGTCTAGAAGATGGACCTTGATGCTGCTCAGAAGCTGGGCTGTCTTCCTGGGCCCTGTTGAGGCTGTCAGAGGTGGGGGATGAACACATAAGCAAATGGGCCTCCACTTCTGAAAGTCAGCAGCCCCAGCATCTCCAGGGAGCGCTCATTGTTCAAAAGGTCTTCCTTTGTTTCAAGCTAAAAGCACGGCTCCTGCAGGAGTATTGCACACTGTCCAGAAGCCAGAGAGACCTGGCCTTCATTGCAGCTCTGTCCTTTATTATCTCTCTGGCCTTGGGAAAACCACTTGACCTCTCTGAGGTCCTGTGTGTAAAAAGGTGATATAAATAGCTTCCTTTCAGAGGTGTTGCAGAGGCCAGACACATGCCCAGCTAATGCCTGCCACAGAGGACGGACTAGAAAGGAAGGACCTCAAATTCTCTTGGTCCCAGCTTTTCATTTTAAGATCTCCTTCTCTTCTATGTCACAGTCTCTTAACACAAAATAATAGGTAAAAGGTCTTCTTCCCCTCTGGCCAGTTTCTCAGGAGTGAATACCAGGGTGGAATCTGGATCCAGGACCAGTGAGCTATTTTGCTTGTTATGAGTTCTTTGGATTTCAAGACAGATGGTACATTAACAATTCATCCCACCTCATCCCTGCCCTATTGACAGGTTTCCCTGGCTTCCCTTGGGAGCCACCTGTGTATGCTGGGCCAGCCTGTCCTGAGATCCGCCTGATGTCACTGACATAATTCCAACAGGACAGATTTCCTTTAAGGCAGGGATGTCCAATCTTTTGGCTAACCTGGGCTACACTGGAAGAACTGTCTTGGGTCACATATAAAATACACTAACACTAATGATAGACGGTGAACTAAAAAAAAAATTGCAAAAATAATCTCATTATGTTTTAAGAAAGTTTACTAATTTTTGTTGGGCCACACTCAAAGTTGCCCTGGGCTGCATGCAGCCTGAAGTCTGTGGGGTGGATAAACTTGCTTTAAGGGGTTGGGGTAGGGCATCCTTGGTGCTTCTCCCAATGTCCTCCCTCAGGGTTGGGTTTTAATTGGTGTGATGTGTTCCTTCCTTGATTCTACCCTATACTGTAGAAGCCATATCTTATTTGCCAGTGGCATTGAATAGTGCCTGGTGTGTTGAATAATGATGCCTTCTTGCTTGTATACTCACCCGGAGGAAGGCTAAATGACAACACTAAGCAAGCCTTGTCCAGGCCTGACTCAGCCTGACTTTGGGTCAGGGGACTCCTACTCTCATTGGGATGCTGTTATGGTTTGGTTGTGTCCCCACCCAAATCTCGTCTTGAATTGTAGCTCCCATAATTCCCACGTGTTGTGGGAGGGACCCAGTGGGAGATAATTGAATCATGGGGTTGGTTTCCCCTGTATTATTCTCGTGGTAGTGAATAAGTCTCATGAGATCTGATGGTTTGATAAAGAGAAGCCCCTTTTGCTTGGTTCTCATTCTCCCTTTGTCTGCTGCCATGTAAGATGTGCCTTTGCTCTTCCTTTATCTTCTGTCATGATTGTGATGCCTCCCCAGCCATGTAGAACTGTGAGTTCATTAAACCTCTTTCCTTTGTAAATTACCCAGTCTTGGGTATGTCTTTATCAGCAGTGTGAAAGCAGACTAATACAGATGCTATGTGCAGAGCGTTATCTAGATGCTAGAGCTATGACAGTCCACAGAACAGACAAGGTCCCTGACTTCTTGAAGTGTACTTCCTAGTGGTAGTGGAGGGAAGGAGAGAGATGGACAATAAATAAAATAAGTAAATACAACACGTGAATGTTGATGATACGCATGGTGAAGTACAAAGGAACAAAAAATAAAGCAAGGAAGAGGAATTGGAAATAGGGAGGAGAGAAGATTTCAGCTCTGGCAACCAGGGAAGACTGAAGAAGGGGAAGAGTGCCATGGCTACTTCTGGAAAAGAGCACTTCAGGCAGAGGAACAAGTGCAAAGTCCCTGGGGCAGCAGCTGCTCATCTTGTTGAAGCAACAGTGCAAAGGCTGTGATGGGTTTCTTCTGGGGCTGAGTGAGTGATCAAGGGGGTGAGTAGTGTAAAGAAAAGTAATAGGGTCAGGTCATATAGAACTTTGTAGGGCACAGAAAGGAGTTTGGGTTTCATCCTTATTGAGACAGGGAGCTGGTGGAGGCTTGAGCAGAAAGTAGCTAACCTGATCTTTCTTATGACTACTGGGAGGACTCATTCGGGAGCTGTGTGCACAGAAACTGTATAGGGACAAGTGTGGAAACCGGGGACCTCTCAGGAGGCTGTTGCCATCATCCCGGTGGGAAGAGGTGGGAACTTAGGTCTGGATGGAAGACCCGAAGTGGTAAGAAAATGGTAAGATACTTTCTATGTTTTGAAGGCTCAGACAACAGGATTTCCTCAGGTTATTAGTTTCCCATGGATGTGATAATAAATTACCACAAGCTTAGTAGCTAAAACAATACAAATGTATGGTTCTGGGGGGCAAAAGTCTAAAATAGGGAAAAGGGGTCCGCAGAGCTATGTTGCTTCTGTGGGCTCTGAGGAGAATCATTTTTGGTTTTTTTTTTCCCCCTGAGACAGAGTCTCGCTCTGTTGCCCAGTCTGGAGTGCAATGGCATGATCTCTGCTCACTACAACCTCCGCCTCCCAGATTCAAGCAATTCTCCTGCTTCAGCCTCCCAAGTAGCTGGAATTACAGGCATGCACCACCATGCCCGGCTAATATTTTCTTTGTGTTTTTAACAGAGATGGGGTTTCGCCACGTTGGCCAGGCTGGTCTCGAACTCGTGACCTCAGGTGATCCGCCCGCCTCGGCCTCCCAAAGTGCTGGGATTACAGGCGTGAGCCACCGTGCCCAGCATATCTGTCCTATTTAGAGAAAAGGAGGCATCAAGACTGACTCCATGGCTACAGGAAGGAGCTGCCTCTAACCTGGATAAGGTAGACCGTGAGAGGGACAGGTTGGGGAACAGTTATCCTTAGCTCACTTTGGAACAATTCAGGATTGAGAAACCCATTAGAGGTGACAGTGGGAGCACAGGGCTCTAGATGGCATCTGAAGCCACTGAGCCACTGAGATCCCCTAGGGAGTGAGTGTAGCTGTTGACAAGAGAGTCTGGGGTCTGGACCAGGGGCACAGTGACACTCAAACATCAGCCAGCTGTGGTACCTGGGCAGGGGGGTCAAAGAGGCTCAAGAGTCGCCAGGCAGGTGGGGTATTCTGGAAGCCAAGACCAGAAAGGGCTTCCCGGAGGAGGGCACCAGCACTGCTGAGAGTCAGCTTGAGAAGAGTCCTCTGTGATGAGCACTGCTGAGAGGTCAGCTTGGAGGGGACAGGGAACTGAGTTTGGATTTCCAAGTTTGGCAGTCCTTTTTGAACTTGGCAGGAGAAATTTTGGAGAATTACTGAGAAATAAAAGCCTAATTGGGAGCAGAAAAATGGAAGATAATGAGTGTAAGCAACTGTCTCAAGAAGTTGTGCTGTGAGGGCAACTGAGACAGTACATGGAAGAGGAAGTGGGAGTGAAGGGAGGGTTTTGTTTGGTTAAAGATGGGAGAAGGCACCCCAGGTCTGTCTGCAGGTGTGGATAATCCAGAAGAGAGGAAAGCTTGATGACCGGGGCAGGGAGGGGGAGGGGATTTCTGCAGCCATCTCTGTGTGGAAGAGAGGGCACCTGGTACATGAACGGAGAGGCGGGCCCAAGGTGGCAAAGCAAATCCGTCCATCGACACTGAAAGAAAGCAGCATGCAGCACGAACACCCTGGGCATCAGTGCGTGGGGCAATGCAATATTGGGGCAGGGCTGGTCAAAGCCACCTGTGGTCACTGCCATCTTCTCAGTGAAAGAGGAGGCTGAGTGTGGGGATGACGAAGGTGGCATTGAGTGTTGAAGGCAAGAGAAGAAAATGTGAAGTGATCTTCTAGGAAAGTGGGAGAACAAATGGACTAGGAAAATATAGGAGGATTATATATGCACACCAATGCCGTATGAGGATCTGAGTATCTATCAGTATCAATGTCATATGAGTACCAAATATGTATACAACATACAAATATATGTACATATATTAATGTTTACATACATTTGCAATATATATGTTAGTAGATATAAGCAAATATATTTATATGTCTTACATATAATATGACACATGCTGCAACACAATTATAATCTATGGTATCTAATATATACTCGATGGTATATGAATATATGGTCATACATCATACATGAATATAGCAATATAGGCAGATAATATATGTTACAATGTATTATTGAATTGTGTATATTTTATGATGTACAATAAAAACACAAGTATTTATGACTTATCTGTCTCCTCTACTCTATCCAAAATATATATAATGCACGTTATAAAACATAAAGAGAAATAGGAATTTTTAAAGTATAAGAAAAGAGAAATAAACACAAATATAAATGTGTCTTGAGTGCTCATCCTTATTTTCTCTAGAGTGGAATCTTAATGAAGGCAAGTTCTTTATTTTCACGACCACTCTGCCCCGCCTAGAATGTCCTGGGCCTAGAGGGGGCCTTCAATAAATATTTATTAAATGAATTAATGAAAAATGTATTTTATACTTGAACTTATCCAAAAGGCTGAGAAATGATGAAAGATATATCTTATTTATTGATAATCAAAAATATTTTGTTTTCTTAAAAATCTCCTGTTATTCTGAACGTCTTATTAACAGTGTCTTGGTGAGCGTAATGTTATTAAACATGCCTCACCCTTTTGAGAAATCATGGCAAACCATGTGCGGCATGGAGTGGTGTGCTTACTAAATCACGATATCCATTTTTCAATCCCACCCACCAAATCTAGAAGGGATTATTATTATCACCACTGAGTAAATTTCCATGCTCCTTGATATCAATGAGATGTTTTTTCACATTAATTGGAAGTTGTTCGTTTTTATGTTTCACAAATGGGTTTTAAAACTCACGGAACCCCTTGGAAGCTTTTAGACAGCTGATAAAATTGGGTTTCCTAGTTTAAAGTGCAAGATATGAGAGCTTTTATAGATGTCACACACTATTTTTTGGCAATAAAATCACTTAATGACAGAAACCTTTCCAAACTTCTGTTTTCAGGATGTTCTTACTGTAGCACAAGTTTCCGGCAGACAGTGGTTACTTTCTCACTCATTGTTAACTGGCACCTTGAGCTTGAAGAGCCAGGTCAAGCTGGTTTGTTTATTTATTTATGTTAAATCACCACCGTGGCTCGAACCTTGTAACCTGACTGGCAGTTGCTCATGGGCAGAGGGGAGATGTACCAGCTCTGTTCCTTTCTTGCCATTCATCTCTGCTTGTGTCCTTACAAATAGCTTCAAACCTTAAGTTCTAGGGTACATGTGCACAATGTATAACAAAAAAAATAAAAATAATAAAAAATAAATTAAAACCCTGAAAAAAAAAAAAAAGAAATAGCTTCATACCATTTCTTTTTTTTTTTTTTGAGACGGAGTCTTGCTCTGTCGCCCAGGCTGGAATGCAGTGGCCGGATCTCAGCTCACTGCAAGCTCCGCCGCCCAGGTTTACACCATTCTCCTGCCTCAGCCTCCCGAGTAGCTGGGACTACAGGCGCCCGCCACCTCGCTCGGCTAGTTTTTTTGTATTTTTTAGTAGAGACGGGGTTTCACCGTGTTAGCCAGGATGGTCTCGATCTCCTGACCTCGTGATCCGCCCATCTCGGCCTCCCAAAGTGCTGGGATTACAGCTTCATACCATTTCTTAGCAGGCATCCTTGCCAGACACTTGTCTGTTTGTGTGAGGATTGGTTCAGTTAATGACTAGATAATATAAACCACACATTCTCTTAATGAAAATTTGGGATCTGCAATAACAGCACAATTCTGGAAACAGAGGTGTGTGGAGCCATGTCAGCCCGTGCCACCTGGCACCCCAGGCGCCCATCAGGGGACCTAGTGCGCCCCTCTGACACCTGCCTGTCTGGCTTCTGCAGCAAGAGCAAGCACCAGGGTCAACCCACATAATAAAGCAGCAGAGGAATAATTTGCTTTTTTAAAAAAAAGAAAAACCTAATATAAACAGAAGCCGTAATATTTTTCACTCATCCCAGTGAGTGGAGGTCATCACCTTCCACCATGGAGACCTTGCCCTATAGGGTGGATGAGCAGGGAATGGTGGACAAAACTCCACAAAGATAACTGCTTCCTCCCAGACTGTCTCGCTGTAACCCCTGGACTGCGATTTCAGGCTGAAGAGCTTTACCTAGGTCAGAAACACAGGCTAATTTCCCAAGAACACATCAAATGCAACAGGTCAAAATGAAAGCCATCTTTCCCATCCAGTCTGCTCGCTCTGCTCTGTTCTGATTCGTACCCACAAGCTGCTCAGTAACCAGGGAAGAAACCCAGGAGCCCTGAAAACTGCTCCTTTGTCTTATCCCCGACTCCCCCACCAACTGATCTGTTCACCCACTCCACGCAGCCAGTCGCCAAGTCCTGCCACTTTCCCTGCTGAATCACTGTGCCACGTCAGCTGCGTTTATCACCTCTCCTAGAGTCCCACTCCTGGTCTCTCAGCTCAGGACCATTTCTTTCTCTGCATCATTTCTTATGTGGATCACCTAAGCTGCTTTGAGACTGAATCCTTGCTTGAGGGCAGAGCTCATGACTTGGGAGCCTTCTTCATCCTATGGTTGAGTTGATTACGAAGGAATTTTTGCCAGGACTAGGTATCCAAACAAAGATCATTCCATTCTCTAACAGATGAAGCCTGTGGTCCCCTGTAAGATGCAGTCCACCATACGATGCCCTCTTAATTACTTGTATGACATGCAGCAATCATACTTTATTAGAACACTTGTCTTTCTTCTCCACTAAACTGTGAGCCTCCTGAGGACAGGAACTGCAGTAGTTTTCTTGTATACAGCATGATGCCAGGCACACAGTAGACATTTGATACTTGTGGTACCAAATGTGTGTGTCATTTGAGAACAGGCACCTTCTTATAATTTTTTTTTTTGAAAGAGATAGGGCCTGTCTCTGTTGCCCAGGCTGGAGTGCAGTGGTGCAGTCATGGCTCACTGCAGCCTTGAACTTCTGAGCTCTAGCAATCCTTTTGCCTCAGCCTCCCAAAATGCTGGGATTACAGGTGTGAGCCACCATGCCCAGCCACCTTCTTATAATTATATGTGCATCCCCAACCTCAAGCACTTGACAACTGACTGCTGAAGAAGTGAATGAATGAATGAAGGAGTGAATGGATGAATGAAGGAGTGAATGGATGAATGAAGGAATAAACGGATGATCGACAACACCCCTCAAATAAATAGAAAAGCAGGTTTCATAAGGTTGTTCTCAGTTTCCACCAGTGCCAGCTAGGGAAACATTAACCCAAGTCCCGTTTGTTACATGAAAGCAGTTCTGAGGGAGCCGACAGTGCCGTCCTCCATCTGGCTTAATTCAGGAATAAATTTACTCTACATTAAGGGCTGGACTGTATGCATTTCAGACAACTTTCTGTGAGTGTGGAGGTTGCCATTGAGATGTCCACCCATCCTCCACCTTAGGTGGCACTAAAGAGGCCCTAAAAGTTGGTCTTTTGCTTTACATTCTAATCAGTTTCCTCAGATTCACATTGATTTTTCCAATGCTTGTATAGCTTTTTGTGGAGCAAGCTTTTTTTTTTTTTTTTTTTTTTTCTGAGACAGAGTCTCATTCTCTCACCCAGGCTGGAGTGCAGTGGTGCAGTCTTGGCTCACTGCAACCTCCACCTCCTGGTTTCAAGCAATTCTCATGCTTCAGCCTCTCTAGTATCTGGGACTACATACAGGTTTGTGCCACCATGCTTGGCTAATTTTTGGATTTTCTTTTCTTTTCTTTTCTTTCTTTCTTTCTTTTCTTTTTTCTTTTTTTTTTTCTTTTGAGACAGAGTCTCGCTCTGTCGCCAGTCTGGAGTGCTGTGGCACGATCTTGGCTCACTGCAGCCTCTGACTCCCTGGTTCAAGCGATTCTCCTGCCTCAGCCTCCCAAGTAGCTAGGATTACAGGCACCCACCACCATGCCCAGCTAATTTTTGTATTTTTAGTAGAGATGGGATTTCACCATGTTGGCCAAGATGGTCTTGATCTCCCAACCTCGTGATCTGCCCACCACGGCCTCCCAAAAGTGCTGGGATTACAGGCATGAGCCACCGCACCCGGCCATTTTTGGATTTTTTTACTAGACACAGGGTTTTGCCATGTTGCCCAGGCTGGTCTTAAACTCCTGTCCTCAAGTGATCTGTCTGCCTCGGCCTCCCAATGTGCTAGGATTATAGGCTTGCAGGATTACCTGGCCTGCAAGTGTATTTTTGAAACCACCTTATTGAGGTACAACTGACATACACCAAACATATTAAAACTGTACAATGTGATAAGTTTTGAGAGAGTGAGCATATCCTTCCTCCTGCAAGTATCTTCCTGCTTCTTTGTAATTCCTCCCACCCCACCTCCACTCCTGCTCTACCCCAATCTATTTCCTGTCACTATTGATATGTTGAGCAAGTATATATTTAATCTTTAAGAGCTTCCTTGCTTTCTGTTCCCTTTTCATAAATTTCCTGTTTTTTAAATTATTGCTTTATTATCTTATATCTCTCTGGAGTTTTAATTTGATTAAAATATTTTTTGGTCCACGGAGTCATTCTCTGCAGCCTCCAAAACAGTTTTACTTGTTTATTTGCTTGTCTTTCTCATTTAGCTTGCATTTTCCTTGCATGTCTGGTGAGCCTTTACTTATCTAAGGATGCTAGGTAGCTAACGGGCATTTCCTTTGCTATTGAATAAGATTGTTTCCCCAAGGTGAGTGGCAGCTCTAAGCAAGGAAGGATGGAGTAAAGTGCCTGTCTGGCTGTAGTCAGGGAGAGAGTGAGTCAGCTGTCAGCCTGTGTACCCCCAGAATGCTAATGAAGACATATCTGAGACAGGGTAATTTATAAAGGAAAGAGGTTTAATGGATTCACAGTTCCACATGGCTGGGGAGGCCTCACAATCACAGTGGAAAGCAAAGGAGGAGCAAAGTCATGTCTTACACGGTGGCTGGCAAGAGGGCTTCACTTGGGATGCAGCATTGACAAGGAATGTCTTAGCTTCTGCCAGATGTTTGTTCCATTCATCGCAAGAGCCGTCTGGGATTTTGCTTGCTTCTGTGTGTTATATATACACATGTATGTGTGCATATGTGTGTGTATATGTATGTGTTTATATGTGTATTATGTGCACATGTGCATGTGTGCATATCTGCAGCATGCATGCTTAAGTGTAGTATGTGTATCTAGGTATATACTTGTATGTGTGCATGCATGTAATGTGTGTTTATGTGTATAGCATGGGTATATGTATGTCAGTAAATGTGTGTCTCTCTGTACATAAATGTGTGTATGCATACATAAATATATGTATGCAAATTTGAATGTGTATATAGGCATATATGTATGAGAACATGTATATGCATGTGTATATGTGCATGTGTATGCACACATGTGTGCATTTGTGTTCACACATGTGCATCAACTGGTACACCTGTATAGGTTGTTTCTCTACAGAAGCTTCAAGTACTCCCCATTTCAACCCTAATCCTCTGCTTATCTTGACCCTGAGGAGTCTCCTGGATTTTCTCAGCTACATTCCATCTGTGAGGAGACACTCACCCTCCCTTCAAAGCTGTATTAGTTGCTTGGATTTCTTATTTTTGGTAAGTTGTGTTGAGGGGCAGGTTGAATCTTCATGCAGGCTATGCCCTGAGGGCCTGCTGTCTATCAACCACAAATACTCCTGGAGCCTCATTTGGGTGTTTCCAAGTCATGTGTGAGACCAAAGCCCCATTCTCCCTGTATTAGTCTGTTCTTACCCTGCTAATAAAGACATATCTGAGACTGGGTAATTTATAAAGGAAAGAGGTTTAATGGACTCACAGTTCTATATGACTGGGAAGGCCTCACAATCGTGGTGGAAGGCAAAGGAGGAGCAGAGTCATGTCTTACGTGGTAGCAGGCAAGAGAAAGCGTGTGCAGGGGAACTCCCCTTTATAAAACCGTCAGATCTCGTGAGAATTATTCATTATCACAAGAACAGTATGAGGGAAACCGCCCCCATGATT
The DNA here is from genome assembly GCF_037993035.2 of Macaca fascicularis. Lineage (NCBI taxonomy): Eukaryota > Metazoa > Chordata > Mammalia > Primates > Cercopithecidae > Macaca > Macaca fascicularis. The sequence continues at coordinate 12,316,596 of NC_088377.1, read as the reverse complement.
CAACTATCTCCCACTGGGTTCCTCCTATGACACATGGGGGTTATTACAATTCACGATGAGATCTGGGTGGGGACCCAGAGCCAAACCATATCACCTCCTCCTACAATGTGGAAGCACCATTGCCATTTTATTTTATAAACGTAAATGTTTTTCTTTCTACTACCACCATGCACCTGTTTTTTGTTAGCTGTGGCCAGAAGACAGTTGGAGTTGTAGGTTATATTTTCGCTCTAAATGTAGACTCTTTATACAGCAAGTTGGAGGCAGATCCATTTCCTTGCTGATACGTGGCCTCCCTTATTACAATGGAAGGGCCCTTTGCAGGATTCCTGTAGCCGCCTCACTTTTATGTCAGGAACAATCAAGTTTCCTTAGAAGACAGCTACAGCCCCAATGTTGCAGATGATGTTGTGATGAAAATGTTCACAGTATTCTTTTCCTTTTGCAAACCTCCTTGATAAAACTTCCCCAGTAAACATAGTCTTACCATATGATCCAGCAATTGCATCCCTTGGTATTTACCCAAATGAGTTGAAACTTATGTCTGCACAAAAAATGTTTGTAGCAGTTTTGTTCATAATTACCAAAATGTAGAAGCAACAAAGACGTTCTTTAACAGGTGAATGGATAAACAAACGGTGTTGTACCATACCATGAAATATTTTTTAATGATAAAAAGAAATGAGCTATCCAGCTATGAAAAGGCAAGAAGGAATCTTAAATATATACTGCTAAGTGAAATAAGCCAAGATGAAAAGGCTACACAGTATAATGTCCACTACATGACATGATGGAAAAGACAAAATAATGGAGACAGTAACAAGATCAATAACTATTGATCCAGGAGTTAGGGGGAGGGAGGAAGAGGTGAATAGGTGGGGCACGGTGAATTTTTAGGTCAACAAAACTATACTGTGCAATACTAAAATGGTGGACACATGTCATTACACATTTGCCAAAACTCACAGAATGTACAGTACTAAGTGTGAACCCTAATGTGATCTATGGACTTGAGTCAATAATAATGTATCTCTACTGGCTCATCAATTACAACAAATGTTTCTCAGTAACGCAAGATGTTGACAATAGGGAAACTGTGGGAGTGGAAAGGGGCACCTGGAAAATCAATATATTTTCCATTTAATTTTTTTTGTAAACCTAAAACTTCTTTAAAAACAATCTATTCGGGTGGATCACGAGGTCAGGAGATCGAGACTATCCTGGCTAACACGGTGAAACCCCGTCTCTACTAAGAAATACAAAAAACTAGCAGGGCGAGGCGGCGGGCGCCTGTAGTCCCAGCTACTCGGGAGGCTGAGGCCGGAGAATGGCGGGAACCCGGGAGTCGGAGCTTGCAGTGAGGTGAGATCCGGCCACTGCACTCCAGCCTGGGCGACAGAGCGAGACTCTGTCTCAAAAAAAACAAAAAACAAAAAACAAAAAAACAATCTATTAGTTTTTTAAAAAATTGTCTAGTACTATGCCCACAAAGCACTTGATTTAAAGCAGGAAAATAAACCTGCCAGAACAAACTCGTTTGCAAATTGCACCTCTTCAAGATAATATAGAGGACATGTGTTAAAAGAATGATTTCCATTTTAGAGGAGCGAATTGTGAGGGGTTTTCTCCCCTTAAATGTGCAGAGAATAAAATGCATTTGTCTTTCGGGGCCACTCCATGCAAAGTGCAAGATGAGGGAGAGGAAGCTGTGGAAACACTACCACCTAGTGGTAGAAGACAGACTTTCAAAAACGTGGCCTAAGGCTTTGCACAATTCATTTTCAACTAACATTGGGGACATGCTCACAACCCTTTACAAAAGCTGGGAAAAAGAAGAAATAGGGGACGGAGAGAGAGGTAAATGGCTTCCCAAGTGGTTAGGAACTTAACATTTTCCATCAGGCCGACCGACCTAGGGAGAATCATCAGATCTGGAGAGCTCAGAAGCTGCTACATAGACGAAAGAGGCAAAAAAAAAAAAAAAAAAAAAGGCCCTGCGGGACATTTAAACACGCCCCTGCTCCATAGTACTGCCCATACGTGCTGGATGTGAATTCACAGTAGCCAATGGGAAAAAAATGCAGGGAACCGCATGTATTGAGTGCCTAGTGGGTGCCTGTTCTGGGCCAGGTGTCCTTGTAGGCATTGGGGATAAATATTATATCCAAAAGGCTGTCCCTGTCATCTGGAAATAGGGGCAGCTTTCAAGCCCTCCTTCCTGGGTACAGAGAGATGTATCCCTTTGACCACGAAAGGTGTGTGGGAAGAAGACTTTGGAGGGTAACTCTGGAGCTAGGGAGGGTTCCTGGCTAACAAGGTGTGTTTAAAGGGACATCTCCACCCAGGGTGGGAAGACCCACTGGGCAAGAAGCAGGGAGGTGATGGAAAGTTAACCACAGCCTGCCTTTGCTTCAGGTCTGAGGCGGGTGGGGGTGCCGAGGACGACACCGCAGACTCACCAGCCTCTGGTGAAGTACTTTAGCTGGTTAATGAGTGGCTGGTTCTAGGTCACTTTGCCTCAGCAGAGGAGCATTCCTATGATGAAGGGATTCCAGGCGGCATCAGCCTCCGCTGCCCCTTTGTCACCGCTGAGCTGTGCACACCTAGACTGTCCTGTGATCGCTTTCCCAGAGCTAAGCTAATAGAGTACCACAACTGGGTGGCTTGGAAGAATGGAAACTGATCCTCTCATGGCTCTGGAGGCCAGAGTCTGAAGCCCAGGTGTCAGTGGGGTCATACTCCCTGAGTATGAAAGCTCGAAGGGAGGAGCCCTCCTTGTCTCTTCCAGCTTTGGTGGCTCTTGGTGTTCCTTGGCTTGTGGTTGTATCCCTCCAACCTCTGTCTCCATCTTCACATTTGATTGGCATATTACATCACATCAGGAGAACACAGCAGTTCAGTGTTGGCGTTTCTGTCCCTTTGGTGCATCTATGAATTTGAGGTCTTTCAAGCTAAGGGGAATATCTGCTGAACTCTTTCTGCCCCAATACGGGGCCAGCGTGGAAGCCTGCGTGCCTGTTGACAGTTACCCTAATATATTGTTTGTAACCTGAATGGACTCCTATGAAACAGAAAACAGCAGGTGATGTCATTTGCTCATAAATATTGAATGCCTCCAGTCAACAGGATTGGGACTGAAGTTCCATCCAAGCAGCTCTTCAAAGCTCATAACAAATATGAACTTGCTCTCCCCACTGGAATATGAGCAAGTTCTCTGCATTTTAACAGGTGGACAGTGGTTATGCTACTTCTGGGGGCTCCCACCCTGAGAAACGTTCATCATATCCTGATTTTGAAGTGAATCAATGATCAGTGTCCAGCTGAAAGTAGGTTGTGTCCATTGTGGACTCCAAGCAAATGCCTAAAAGACCTCTCATTGACAGTGAAATAAGACAATGAAAATGGCCTTATAAAATTCTGAAGCTGTTGAAAGTTTATATCTGGACAATTTCACCAGAGAGCTCCGTGCCACAAATGGAACCAACTGCTTTGAGGGATATTAATGTGGATGTGTAGCACCAGCTCCAAAATGAGAGTCCCAGAGATGCCCTAGTTGTTGGGTTGTGGGATCAAGGGGAGAGCTGTGACAGAGAAGTCACGGTGGCTCACTCATGTAATCCCAGCACTTTGGGAGGCCGAAGTGGGCGGATCACTTGAGGTCAGGAGTTGAAGACCAGTCTGGCTAACATGGTGAAACCCCGTCTCTATTAAAAATACAAAAATTAGCCAGGCGTGGTGGTGGACACCTGTAATCTCAGTTACTTGGGAGGCTGAGGCACAAGAATCCCTTGAACCCAGGAGGCAGAGGTTGCAGCGCCACTGCATTCCAACCTGGGCGACAAAGTGAGACTTTGCCTCAAAAAAAAAAAAAAAAAAAAAGACTTCTGTGACCAAATGTGTGGGGATTATGGGGATCACTTCCCATACCAGCAAGCAATCAATTCTGCATTCTGCAGCGGACACCAGCTGGGTGTCCTCCAATTCAATTTAATTTTGACACTATCTACCTGGGGATGGCCTCAGAAACCACAGGCCCAGGGCTCAGTCCCAAAAGATTGGCCACTCTTCCCACCGGCCCCAAGTCCAGGTCTCAGGAGCTTCTGACCGACTGGTTTCAAGTTGGGGTTTCCAACACCCCCTTCAGTTTTGATTAATTTGCTAGGGAGGCTCACAGAATGCAGGGAAACACTTACCTATGCTCACTGGTTTATTATAAGGGATATTTTTAAAGATACAGAGAAACAGCCAGAGGAAGAGTCACAGGATGAGGTCTGGAAGGGTCCTGAACACAGGAGCTTCTGTCCCCATGGAGTCGGGACCCACCACTGTCCCAGCACTTGAATGAGTCTCTGTTCACCTTCCTGTCCACCTCCATGTGCTCATCTCTCTGGAAGCTCCTGGACCCTGTCTTTTGGCCCTTTTGTGGAGACTTCATTGGATAGGAATGACCAAAGCATGGACAACCACATATAAATGTGACTGCAGGCCAGATGCAGTGGCTCATGCCTGTAATCCCAGCACGTTGGGATGCCAAGGTGGGCGGATCACAAGGTCAAGAGATCGAGACCATCCTGACCAACAGTGTGAAACCCCATCTCTACTAAAAATACAAAAATTAGCTGTGCATGGTGGCATGCACCTGTAGTCCCAGCTACTTGGGAAGCTGAGGCAGGAGAATCACTTGGACTCGGGAGGCAGAGGTTGCAGTGAGTTGAGATCGTGCCACTGCACTCCAGCCTGGTGGAAGAGCGAGACTCCATTAAAAAAGGAAAGAAAGAAAGAAAGAAAGAAAGAAAGAAAGAAAGAAAGAAAGAAAGAAAGAAAGAAAGAAAGAAAGAAAGAAAGAAAGAAAGAAAGAAAGAAAGAAAGAAAGAAAGGAGGGAGGGAGGGAGGGAGGGAGGGAGGGAGGGAGGGAAGGAGGAAGGAAAGAGAAAGAAAGAGGGAGAGGGTGGGAGGGAGGAAGGAAGGAAGGAAGGAAGGAAGGAAGGAAGAAAGAAAGAAAGAAAGAAAGAAAGAAAGAAAGAAAGAAAGAAAGAAAGAAAGAGAAAGAAAGAAAGAAGGGAGGGAGGGAGGAAGGAAGGAAGGAAGGAAGGAAAGAGAAAGAAAGAGGGAGAGGGTGGGAGGGAGGGAGGAAGGAAGGAAAGAAGGAAGGAAGGAAGGAAGGAAGAAAGAAAGAAAGAAAGAAAGAAAGAAAGAAAGAAAGAAAGAGAGAGAGAAGGGAGGGAGGGAGGGAGGGAGGCAGGAAGGAAGGAAGGAAAGAGAAAGAAAGAGGGAGAGGGAGGGAGGGAGGAAGGAAGGAAGGAAGAAAAAGAAAGAAAGAAAGAAAGAAAGAAGGAAGGAAGAAAAGAAAGAAAGAAAGAAAGAAAGAAAGAAAGAAAGAAAGAAAGAAAGAAAGAAAGAAAGAAGAGAGAAAGAAAGAGAGAGACTGGACAAAAAGAGTGTGATCTAAGCCCAGCAAGGCCTCAGGCTCTTCTTGGCCTCTCCGTGCAGTATTCCTTCCTCCAGGTTATGGGGCAGGACCCCCGCTGGAATAAGAGTTTTATGACCCACTTAAAACTTAAAACAAGGGTTTTAAGACAGGTGAAGGGAGAGCAGGAGAAAGTCAGAGAGATTCTGTTCACTCTAACAAGAGCTATGGGAGTTATGAGCCAGAAACCATGGACAAAAAACAATATCTCATAATATCACAGGGGGGCGTTATTCTGCCCACCACAGCCTCCTTCCTCAAATGTAGGCTTTGTGAAGGCAGGAATTTTTATTTCTCTTCTTAATAAAATACAAATGTAATGATGCCACTTCCCTGCTTGTCCCCCTTCTCTAAATCCATATAGAGTCAAACATCCTTAGCAGCAGGTATTTGCCGGGGTTCCGTCAGAATAGCCCTGAAGTTAAGGGTTTGGGTGCAAATGATGCCATCCTGGGAAACACAGGGAAGGGAGTAGGGAAGTAAGACAGGACACAGCAAGGAGCCATGGACTGCTGTTGGTGATGGCCACACAACATGGTGGAGCCCTCTTGTGGGGGAGTGTGGAACATCCTCAGAGTTGACCACTCAAAGGATAAGGAGGCCGGGGTGTGCGTCCTCCCACTCCCATTGAGGACTGTTGCTGGTGTCATTAATTATGCAGCACTTCCAGCCTGTCCCCCGGGGAAGCTGAAACAAAGCCTTCAGGGGAATCCAAGGTACCTGCAGCAGGACCTCCAAGGCCTGTGAGTGCAGAAGGGATTCAGGGGTTCTGCGGGGCACCCACAGCATCTCTGCATGAAGCCCACGGTGCCCATGAGATCTGAACATGCATTCATCTTGTGTAAGATAAGGCTATTTCCCTTGTAGTTGGTGCAAAAGTCATCGTGGTTCTTACCATTAAAGGTAATGGCAAAAACCTTTTTTTTTTTTTTGACAAAATCTCGCCCTGTCGCCCAGGCTGGACTGCAACCTCCTCCTCTCAGGTTCAAATGATTCTCCTGTCTCAGCCTCCCGAGTGGCTGGCATTCCAGGCATGAGCCACCATGCTCCGCTAATTTTTTATATTTTTAGTAGAGATGGAGTTTCATCATGTTGGTCAGGCCGGTCTTGAACTCCTGACCTCAAGTGGTCCACCCACCTCGGCCTCCCAAAGTGCTGGGATTAGAGGCATGAACCACCATGCCTGGCCAGCAGAAACCTTTTAATATTTAAAAACATTAAAATTTTTACCTTTAATGGTTAAAAACTGCAATTACTTTGGTACCAAACTAATATTTCCTAGTTTTTGAACTAAAAATCCTGTCTTCTTGAACCACTCCCCTCAGTCTGGGCAAACTAGAGTGGTTGTTCACCCTGTCTGGTACTGACTTTTGCAGTAGACAAAGATGAGATGATTTACAAGGTGCCATTTAAAGTTTGCAACTCTGCCAGCAGCACTGGGGGCTGGCTTGTCTGCACTGTTTCAGGATGTATAGATTGATAGTAGCATCTGCTTTAACCAGTTACACAGCCTCATCTGGTTCTAAAAGACCCCTCTGCAAAGTTGCAAAAGCTCCCTTTCAGTCAAGATAATGTGCACACATTTGGTGGGTCATTCTGAAGACCGAATTCATGCTGTGCAAATGAGAAAGGACAGCAAGGGTTTGTGCCTAAGTTTTCTAGCCTCTCTTAGGTTGCCTCCATTCTCTTTTCCTGATGGCTTTATCCCTCACCTTTATTAAAGCTGTAGATGAGTGCACCTGTGGCATGCCTTTGAGTCCTTCCAATGATTCCATCCTACAAGGATCTGCTCTAGCCTGATCACTCACCCCTTCCTTTTCAAATTCCTCAAACATCCTAGAAATAGGGCATTTCTAGCTCCATTGACTTGCTTGTGTTTGGGTCATGCCAGGAACTCTCGTTCCTCTGAACCTTGGCATTACCCTTAGATTCCCAAATGTCTTGTTTGGCCCCTTAAGGCTTATAATGGTGCCCCACTTCTGTGCTCTCAAAGCTCTTGGTGCTTGTCCCCTACTAGCACTTAGCAGCCTGTGCTAGACTTGCCTGCTTTCTGGCCTGAACCCTCTGGGACTGTCTTAATCTGCTTAGGCTACCATAACAAATTACCACCGACTGGTGGCTTCAACAACAGAAATGTATTTTCCCACAGCTCTGGAGACTGAAATTCTGAGATCATGGGACCAGCATGGTTCCGTTCCTGGTGAGGACTCTCTTCCTGGCGTGCAGACAGCTGCCTTCTTGAGGTATCCTCCCAGTGCAGTTCCACTGTGCATGTACAGAGAAAGATAGCTCTGATGTCTGCTTCTTTTCTTATACAGTCACCAATCCTATCAATTTAGGATCTCACCCCATGACTCTGTTTAGCTTTACCTCCTAAAACTGTAGCTCTAAATATAGTAACATTGGAGGTTAGGGCTTCGGCATATGAATTTGGGAAAAGGGACACAATTCAGCCCATAGCATAGACTATCAGCTCCCTGAGGGCAGGGACTGTGCCTCATTCATCATTGAACTCCTGGTGCAATAACTGGCGATAAACATTTGCTGAGTAAATGAATGAATAAACTGATGAGGATGTCAGAGCCTGGCTGCACTCTTCGCCACACCCCTCGGACGTGAGTGAGACCTCATCTATTCACTGCAACCTTCTGCTTTTTCTTCTCTACAGAGCTGAAGAGACCGAGACTGCATTTCCCAGCCTGCCTTGCAAACAGGGTTCCACATATGATTTGGAAGCTGCTGATTAGGTGCAGCCATGAGAGAGCTGACTTGGGACATCTATATTTTTGTTGGTGCAGATCTAGTCAGTGTGGAGAGGCCATGGGAGCAAACATTGTCATGGTAGCCCCCTGATCTCTATCACCGTTGAGGTGCTACATCCCTGGAAGCAAAGGTTGATTCAGAGGTTCTGGGGCTGTGCCACTTCCTGATTCAGAGTTTTGTGCTTGAGTTAAAAGAGGTGGCTTCCCTGGTGGGATAGTCCTGTGGTATCATGTTATGAATCTTTCCTGCAGGCCTCTTCTGTAGCCTGCTTCTTTGACCCATGTGAAGGTTTTGTAAGCACACAACTCCTGTGTGAAATCCATTTCTGCTTAAAATAGTTAGAGTGGTTCCTGTGACTGCAAGGGAACCTTGCCTGAAATAGATGGAACTATCAAGCCCATCATACAGATGCATACCTGAAAAAATGAATGACTACTCAAGGTCATAGAGGTAGTGACGCCTCAGTTGGTGTTTGAACCCAGGTATGACCTCAGTGAAGATAAGGAAGGTTGGTCTACAAAAATGGCATGGTATCTGGACCAAAGTTGAGAAGAGGATAAATTGGTAAAGGGAAGACAGAACAGTATAGGGATGGGAACACTAAGAGAGTAGACGGGCTGGGCTCAGTGACTCACGCCTGTAATTCCATCCCTTTGGGAGGCCAGAGGATCACTTGAGCCCAGGAGTTTGTGACTAGCCTGGGCAACACAGTGAAACCCCATTTTTATTTAAAAAAATAAAAAGGAGGAGAGAGATGGAGCAAGATGGTAGAATAAAAGGCTTCACCCATCATCCACCCAGCAAGGACACCAATTTAGCAACTATCTCCACACACACACACACAAACACCCTTGTAAGAGCCAAAAATCAGGTGAGCACTCACAGTACCTGGTTTAAAAAACAAAAATATTAGCCGGGCGTAGTGGTGCACACTTGTGATCTCAGCTGCTTGGGAGGCTGAGGTGGGAAGATCCCTTGAGCCCAGGAGTTTGAGGTTAGAGTGAGCTGACCTCACTTTGCATTCCAGCCTGGGCAACAACGAGAGACCCTGATTCAAAACAAAAAGGGAGAATGGATTACCACAGGGGCTCGACGTGAGCAAGTCGGTTTAGTAGGAACGACGTGTGAGGCATGGCCCGGCCACAGGCATGAGGGTTCAGAATGCAGCCTGGAGTACACATGTGTCCCTCTGGGCCAGGCAGAGGCTTCACGTCTTGGTGAAAGGCCTGGTGACATCTTCTCTGGGTTTCAGATGGACTATTAATGCAAAGTTGTTTTTGTGTTTCTGCAACTCCCAGGAGCTGGTAGATGGGGATGGTGTGACCCTGTTGGGACCTGTTGGCTGGCAGCCCTCCTTCAGAGAGACACCATTTGGAAATTCCCAGAGGCCTACAGCACCAACCCCTTTGGAGGAAGGTTCCTAGGAGTAGGATTGCTGGGGCAAAGAGCAAATGCTTATACAATTTCGCCGGATAATGTCAGGCCCCCCGTATGGTATAATACCACCCAATTCATGGTTTTCATTATATGTTTCTTTCTCTTATGCTGTTAAATCAGAAACTTTATGTTTGACTTATTGGCACGAGATTCCATTAAGAGAAAAATTATATGGGCAGACTAAGATTTTAGTTCCCATTACAGGTTTTATTCAATGTGTCTATGAAATGAAGTTTTTATGAGTTAATGAAAACAAGCCAACTTAGCTACTAAGTTATCTCTTACAAAGAGACCCTAATGCCATAATTCCAGTGTTCACAGCTGGCTATTTCAGCATCATTAAAACTAGTACACTTTGGAATTATTTCAGTGAAAAAATTCGTGCTGTCACCAGGGGAGAGAATCTTGGTACCAAAGTGTCCTCTGATGGCATTGCATGTTCCTCAAATCCTAGAGAAAAGGAAAACTCCCTCCTGCACAGGGCATTGAATTTCCTCCAGCATGAAGTCCCCTTTTTTTTGCTTATGAATCCCACTTTGCTCCCAAATCTAGGACTCAGGGTTCTGTTTACCTTACATCACCTCCAAAGGAAGTCGGCCGGCACCAAGGGCCAGTCCCTGGAAACGTGGGAAGCATTGGATTCCACTTATCTGAGCACAGAACCAGTATGCCAGCCTGCCTGATACAGTTAGGTGCGTCATGAATTCCAAGACTGACCCACCAAATCAGGGAGCTTGGGTCCCATGATCTAGGGCTTTTGCCAGCAAGTCAAGGCCTTAAATTGCTGGAGGCTGATCACCTGCCAAAAACCCTTTCACAGGTGAACGCGTCCTGAAAGGGGGGCTTATATACCTTGGATATATGATCTTCCCTCCTGACAAGCCACAACAGCACTTAAAAAGGCTTGTAAGGGATGATGCCAGTGGAAGAAAACAGGAACTTTGACCTCCCGGAGCCTATGGATACCAAGGAGGGATCAGGTGACTGATTTTTTCAAAAGCTTCCTGGTGGAATAAATGCATTTCACAGGTAAGCCCTGGAACAAAACAAGGCTCACTGAAACCAGTCCGTTGTTGGCTTCAGTAAAGTCTAAAGGGAAGGTTGGGCCTTTTTCAAGAAACGGGGTCTACATCAGCTGTGTAAATTTTACAAGAAGCATGTGAAACATGCACGAAGTACAGTGTAGGAGGTATATGAATCAGCCAGAATGGAGTTTTAATAAAGATGCTCCAGATTCATTAAGAAGAGAGGTCATTAGACAAACCCAGAGTTGGCTGGGTTCCCGTCATCCCAGCACTTTGGAAGGCCAGTGTGGGTGAATCATGAGGTCAGGAGATCGAGACCATCCTGGCCAACATGGTGAAACTCTGTCTCTACTAAAAACACAAAAATTAGGTGGGCGTGGTGGTGCACACCTGTAATCCCAGCTACCCGGGACGCTGAGGAAGGAGAATTATTTGAACCTGGGAGGCAGAGGTTGCAGTGAGCCAAGATGACACCACTGTATTTCATCCTGATGACAGAGAGAGACTATGTGTCAAAAAAAAAAAAAAAAAAAAAAGAAAAGAAAAGAAAAGAAAAATCTAGTGCTTACAAATAAAGTCCAGAAGGGATTGACGTTTGGAAATCTGAATTGCTAATCTCTTAAAGAAACCATTTTTTTCTTTCTTTATTATTATTATTATTATTAGACAGAATCTGTCACTCTGTCGCCCAGGCTGGAGTTCAGTGGCGTGATCTCGACTCACTGCAAGCTCCACCTCCTGGGTTCAAGTGATTCTCCTGCCTCAGTCTCCCGAGTAGCTGGGATTACAGGCGAGTGAGTACCACGCCTCGCTAATTTTTGTATTTTTAGCAGAGACAGGGTTTCACCACGTTGGCCAGGCTGGTCTTGAACTCCTGACCTCAAGTGATCCACCTGTCTCGGCTTCCCAAAGTGCTGCAATTACAGGTGTGAGCCACTTCGCCCGGCGAGAAATAATATTATTTTTGAACTGGTAATCAATGCACAGGAATCAAAAGTCAAAAACACTCTACAAAGGTATTCACAGACTTGAATCATTCCCACCCTTACCCTTTCTGCTACATAACCATTTAGATCAATTTCTTGTTTACTCTTTCAGTGTTTCTTTAAGTAAATATAAGCAGTTCTTTTTTGTTATTTTCCCACCATTGAGCCGCCAGCCAGCCCTGGCCAGTGGTCCCTGTAGCCTTTCTGGGAACGTGGGAAAGGAAAGAAGAGAAAGGCTTGAGGAACACTGGCTGGTCGCGGGGTACCAGTAGTACTCCCCCACACGCTGTGACAACCAAAAACATCTCCAGTCATTGGCACATTGCCCCTGGTGGAGAATTGCTGGTGGAAAAAAGTCACAGGCCCGCAGTAGATCAGGCCCTTTTCAGAAAACACGCCCTACCCCATTACTCTTTGATGTTGAGCCCAGCACAATTTTTAGGTCCTGGACTCCCAAGGTTGGAGCCTCGACTTTTCAGGGAGCAGTTGCATTAGATTTCAGGAAGTGGTTGCATTAGATTCATAGAGAGTGGGGACCAAGGCATCATCCAGGCCACGTTCATCTCCCAGGAGTGCTACTGCATCCTTCTAACTCATCTCCTACGTGTTCCACGTGCACAGCGGTCCATACCACCCCACAGTGGACAGCCCCTTGGGGTGCCTTATTGCTCTTCAGATAAAGCCCAGACTTTCTGATGGAGCTCGTGGGGCCTTCAAAGTGCAGTCGTTCGCTGGGTGGGTAGCTCATGCCTATAATCCCAATACCTTGGGAGGCTGAGGTGGGAGGATCATTTGAAGCCAGGAGTTCAAGACCAGCTTGGGCAACATAGTGAGACCCCATTTCTACAAAAAATAAATAAATAAAATAAAATTAAAAAATTAGCCAAGAGTGGTGGCTTGTGCCTCTAGTCCCAGCTACTCAGGAGGCTAAGGCAGGAAGATTGCTTGAACCCAGGAGTGCAAGACTTTAGTGAGCCATGATTGTACCACTGCACTGCCAACCTGGGCAACAGAGTGAGACCCTGTCTCTAAAAATGAAAGAAATTAAAAAGGTAAGAACCAAGTGCAGTCATTGCCTGCCCCTCCAGGCCTCTCAGTTGCCTGCTGCCCCTGTTCACACTTGGCTCCATCCTCACTGAGACGACTTTTTTCTCTGGCATGCTCCTTGCTCTGGGTTTTTCCCATGCCCTTTCCTTGCCTGAAATACCATCTCCCACCTTTTTCCTGGCCAGCAAAAACTCTATTCATCCTTCAGGTGTACCTCAGAGCTGACCAACCCTCCCCACACCTACCTGGCCTGGCCCCGGGTCACAGTTGGGCACTCCTTCTAAATACTCCTAGATATGCAGAACATTTACTTCCTCATGTTGTCATTGTTTGTCTAATTGTCTGAAGCCCCCCAGGAAAGTGGCTGCACAAGGACACAGGCCAGATGGCCTTGTGACCCCTGTGTCCCTGGCCCCAGGTCCCAGTGCGTGACTGCTAAATGCATGCACACATGGCATAATGCTTGCAACCAGGCACATGTTTCCCCAGCCTTAGGAAGGTCAGGTTCACAGACACTGGAGCCAGGCTGTCTGGGTACACCGTGCACTGTGGGGCTCTGCCGCTTCCTGACTGCGTACCCTTGGGCAAATTGCTTACCCTCTCTATCCCACATCTTTACATTGTTAGCATTTATCTCAATGCTATTAATCATATATTAATCGTATGAGTTAATGTATGTTACGTGCTTATAGCAGTGCCTGGCATATCGTCAGCACCATAAAAGAGTTGGCTGTTCTAGTTTCAAAACACTTTATAGAACTTACACTCGGCAACAGGATAAGAGTTTTGACTTCAGGAGGGATGGCAGGTGATCGTGATGATGAAGGGAGGGAGACAGGGCAGATTGGGAGTTTCTCGTGTGTAAGAGGAAACCAAGAGCCTGCATTTCTCAAGCATAACATTACGCCCTCAGAGAAGTGGGTGAGAAGATTCCAGAGACTCGCTCATTTTAAAAACGTTTATGTAGATTGATTTTGGGTCCAAGAAAAGAGAATGAAACTCTCTTTTTTCCATCCTTCCCTTTCGGCCCTCTCTTCCCAGGACTCACATGAATGAACGTCTCTAGTCACCATTTATCAATCTCACTTCTATGAAAAAAACACATTTCAAGTACCTACCCTCCAGCTTGTCAACAAATTCATTAAAAATGAAGGGAACGGGGCCGGGCGCGGTGCCTCACGCCTGTAATCCCAGCACTTTGGGAGGCCAAGGCAGGCCGATCACAAGGTCAGGAGATCAAGACCATCCTGGCTAACATGGTGAAATGCCATCTCTACTGAAAATACAAAAAATTAGCCGGGCGTGGTGGCGGGTGCCTATAGTCCCAGCTACTCAGGAGGCTGAGGCAGGAGAATGGCGTGAACCCGGGAGGCGGAGCTTGCAGTGAGCTGAGATCGCGCCCCTGCACTCCAGCCTGGGGGACACAGCGAGACTCCGTCTCAAAAAAAAAAAAAAAAAAAAAAAAAAAAAAAAAAAAGGAAAAGAAATAAAAGAAGGGAACATCAGCTATATAAAGCCATGGTGTTTTTGCCTTACTCTTAAGCATTTGGATGAAATGAAAAAGTTAAATCTGCCCGGGAGGCATTTCTAACTCTCCATATTCAGCCACGGAATAGTTAGACTAATACCTGAATTCTCCATTTACCTTTTCAGCTTGCATTCACACATCTGGAGTCACAGAGAAATTACTGGTGTGGTGTCAAGTCTAAGTTTTAATGCCTTGAGGGGAAGCAACTTCACAATTCTGAACAAGATTATCATGAGTGGAGGAGACATTCTCCTGGTTCTTGGGCCGGAGTTCATGAGCTCACATTTGGGCAAATCTCTTCACCGATCATTTGAGCTCACACAGCTCCAAATACAATGGAAACCGCTGGGCTATCTGGCAGCTGTTGAGTTCCTTTGGTTGTTTAAACAATGCAATCATGCCGGTGGAGGTGGGGCAGGCAGAGGGCAAGCACTGGCTCCGTGCAAACCTGTGCTCTGTGCCCCGAACAAGGCAAGGGCAATGTTGGCCTGATGTAAGTGTTCTGCTGGTCACCTGCTGTCTCAGACACCTGGGTTGATCTCCTAGCTCTGCTGCTTTCCAGAATTATTTGATGCTGCAGAACCTCCATCTGCTTATCTGTAAAATGGGCATAGTGATTTTAATTACCTCACAGAGGCCTAAAAGGCAGGTGTCATATAATCCACAGGAAGAGCTCAGCTTATTAAATAATCATGACCCACTAGCTATGACTGCTACTGTCTCTGGGGGTTCAAGAGCAGACAGCAGAATCATACCACGGGAGATAACTGACTGGTATGAGCCCCCTGTTGGGCTTTTGGACTTTGGAACAGGGTGAGGAATGAAGCAGAGAGAGGGTTGATAACTTGCTTTGCACAACAAATGAAGAGGGATTTGGGGGTTGCGAGTGGGCAAGCTGAGAGAGGATTCGGGATGACGTGGGCAGGGACCAGCCCCCGACCCGCTGCCCATCACTGGCCCTAAACCTTGAGTGAGCATCTCCCATAGCAAGGAGCTGTGGATCCTAGTTTTCCGGGATAGCCTCATGGTCTGCACCTGTGGCCCCAGAGTAATCACTTTAATGCTCAAAAGTGTATGGGTTTGGCTATAAATTATGTACTAACTATGCCCAACTGTCTTCTGGGAGGTGGTATGTTAGAAAAACCACAGAAAAGAGGCTGCATTCACCTGGGCAAGGAGGAGCGAAGAGAGTACAGTGGAGGTGGGGTTGAGATGGGGCAGACGCAGGTGGTTAGAGCAGAGGGAACCAGGTGAGACCAAGAGAGAGCTAGAAGATGAGGAATATTCAGGTAACTAGCATATGGATTACATTTAGAGCATTTTAAGGTACAATTTACATATATTGAAACACAAACATTTTATAAGCCCCCAAAGTCCCCTGTCCCTCTTTGTTGGCAATCCTTGTTCCCTGCTTTCTACCCTCAGCCAACCAATGATGGTTTCGACTTGGAAATAGTGTCTTATAAGTGGAATCATATGGTATGCAGCCTTTTGAGTTTGGCTTTTTCTACTTTTCATAAATGCGCTTGTAGTTCATCTGTCTTGTTACGAGTATCTGTAGCTTATTCCTTTCTAATGCTGAAACATCTATTTACCTTTCCCCTGTTCTAAGGCTTTTAGGTTGTTTTCATTAATTGTCTTATTTTTGACAAATCAGTTCACTTGTGTAATCTGCAGTCTTCTGAAGAGAAATGTAGGTTTCACATAATGTACCACTGAGAAACAAATTCTAGTTTAAGCATTCTTAACTTCTTCTGATTTACGGACCGTTTGCTAGTCTGGGGAACCCTTTCTTTGAATAATG
The DNA here is from genome assembly GCF_037993035.2 of Macaca fascicularis. Classification (NCBI taxonomy): domain Eukaryota; kingdom Metazoa; phylum Chordata; class Mammalia; order Primates; family Cercopithecidae; genus Macaca; species Macaca fascicularis. The sequence goes on along the minus strand of NC_088377.1, from coordinate 12,300,539 downwards.
TTTTCAATGCAAAAACCAAAATGTATAGGATGTCAAGGGAAGCCAATTATATTGATATATAATTATCAAATGTTAAGAAATGTGTGATACAGACATATAAGGTGTTTATTATTATAATAAATAAAATCAAGAGATGGGTCTAATAACTATAGAAATTTCCAATAGTGATGAGTGTAAATAATATTTTGAGATAACTCACATCTGTAATAAGTTATAAAAAATCTGTGATTCTTCTTGGGGACAAAGTCACAAGTACAATTATTATTATTACCACTTGTTTCCTATATTCATAAAGAAAGAAAATGCTAAATTTCAGTTAGAGGTTGGTAAACATAAAAATATGATTTTTCCGTATGAACTTCTTGAATTCTGTTTATGTATCTTTTGAGGACTTTGATCATGCCACCTTAGAATTAGATGATCCAGCTCATTTTGTTGCTACAACTTTAGAGGGAAGCAGGGGGACTCCTTTTTGCTGACTCCCATTCTACTGACACAGAATTCTTTTCTCTGCAGACTCCCATCTGTGGATTAGTGCATACCCACCTATTTCAAGCAGCTACATAGTCTCCCTTGTTTCTGTGACTCCAGAAACTTCTCAGTTTACAACAGTCTAACAATTACGCCTTCAAATCTGATGAAAGAGAACTTGAACAAAGCCCCCAAAGTCCTCTGATAGGTGAAACGTCCAACCTTATCTCTACTGAGGAGACCTGCCACCTGAATTTATAGCAGTGTATACTCACTTAAAGCAAAAGTGAAAAAAATAAAAAGAGTTTAGCTAGGCATAGAAAAAAATGCAATGGGTATTTTGTGAGTTCTGAGTTTCTCTTGAAATGTGAGCCAATTTGATTCTGGGAAAATTCAACTTCCTTGTTTGAAGACAGCTTATAAAACGACTTCTGAGTTTTATGTATGCTAAATGCTTCTGCACTCACCCAACAGGATTTTTTCAGGTGTAATGAATATACACGCACCAGAGAGTTACAGACTAGCAATGCCTTAAAACCACTTATAAGGATAAATAAATACATCCAAAAAAATCAAACCTTCACAAAACATGGTTATTTTGAAGTATATCTCATCTCCCATTTTCTCACTCCACAAAAAAATCTAGGACCTTCCTCACTTCCTATCATGTGCCCAACTTGCTTTTAGACCTACCAAGTTCCATATGGCCAGAATGTACCTAAATTACATTCACTCACCAGAGCTCTCACATGGGGTAACTTCAAATAATTGTCAAAGATTCTCTACAAGAAAAATAGATTTCCCACTTGGTCTTAGATGCCTTAAAATTTTTAATGAGTGCAAAGCTTTTATTTCTCAAATAGAGATAGGATTTAAAGTACAAATACTTTTCGGGGTGGTTGCTCACTGACTCAGGTTCACTTGAAGGTATAGATGTTTGGTCCATAGAACGGTATTCCCAAACCTGAAAGAACAGGAGGCATTACTACAGAACCTACAGAATCTTCAGAACAGACAACAGGGTCCTGCATCTGAGCAACAGGATAAATCATTTCTGAAAATAAGGCCTAGGAACCTTTCATTCAGACACACTTTCCTATCAATTCTGATGCGCAGCTGTTTGGGCACCATTGCCTTGGAGCACTAAAAATCTAATGAAAAATATCTTACCTTTGTGTGTTCACAGTGTAAGAATTTTGTTCACACAGATTCTTATTTGGTCCCAAATAAACTTGTCAGGTGGGTAGGGAAGAGATCACTTTCCAACACTACAGGTTGGGAAAACAAGTATTAGAGGTGTTAAGAGACTCATCCAAAGACACCCAGAGACTGAAAACAAAGAAAAGAGGGAGAAGAAAGTGCTGGTCTGCCCTCAACTTATCTTTTCTTTGTGTGTGTGTGAGACAGATCTTGCTCTGTCTTCCAGGCTGGAGTGCAGTGGTACAATCTTGGCTCACTGCAACCTCCACTTCCCAGGTTCAGGTGATCCTCCCACCTCAGCCTCCTGAGTAGCTGAGACTACAAGTGTCTGTCACCAAGTCCAGCTAATTTTTGTACGTTTTTTAGAGATGAGGTTTTGCCATGTTAACCAGGCTGGTCTCGACCTCCTGGGCTCCAGCAATCCTTGGCCTTGGCCTCCCAAAGTGCTGGGATTACAGGCATGAGTCACCACTGGCTCCTTGGTTTATCTCAAAATTCTGTATAAAGGCAATCCCATATGTTAATAAGAGATTGTTAATAAATGCCACAAGTGTCGTCTGTGAAACTCAAGGTCTTAAATAAAAAGTGGAGTTGTTTAAAAAGCTGTTTTTTATTTACAAATGTAGTTAAGAACCTTCCAAAGAGGTGTTATGCTGGATGGTAAGCAAGTATTTCTTTCTGTTTTTTCCTTTGGTGAAAGGAGCTGCCATCTACAACTCAGCAGAGGAAGGGCTGGTTGGCCCTCTTCTGAGGCTATTTTGGGCTCACTGAGAGATAGGCACAAAAATGGGATTGCCCTAGGGCACTGGGTCAGGATAGAATAGGAATGCTTTTGTTCTGAGGGTTAAAGAGAAGCTAGCCCACATCTAGGACTGGCAATGGGGCGCGGTGCTGCTGGACTGTGCCCAAATGTCAGATTCTTGGGGCCAACTTGGGCCCCAGGAAAGGCTGTGTGTATAAACCCATGGAAGGATTCCATGAGAACTATGGTGTGGGGGACACCTGGAGGGAATCTGGAGTCAAAGAAAGAGTCATCTCCCCTCTAAGTTTTAGCCTCTGTGGCTCTGTGGGACTGAGAGCAGGTCTCTCTTTCGAGGGGAGAAGTGTCCCCAGTTTTGAGCATCAGCATTGGGTGGAGGTGGGAAAACAGAGCAGGTTCTCCCTGAGGAAACTCCTGGGATTCAGGCAAATCAAAAGAGGGGAGACCCAAGAGGAAGATACACAAATGAGTCCTTGGAAAGAAAAATGAGGTGGTCGCATTTAATTCTTTACTTTATAGATAGTTCACAAGCTAAGTTTCTAGCTCACCTCCACCTAGGTGTGAATTACAGAAAAACTTGCCAGTAAATACATATGTGATGGCTGGCTAAGAAATTGCATTGGCTGTGCAAACAATCCTAAAACATCTGGTCAGTTTAGACAGATAATCAAGTCAACTCATTCAAAATATTATTCATTCACATAGCAGATGATTATTGAGAGCTTCCTATTTGCCCAGCACTGACTCAGGTGCTGAGGAGACAGCAGTGAACAAAAGCCAGGTTCCCTGCCATCCTGGAGCTTCCTGTCTTGTGAGTGAGACAGTCAACAAATAGAACCCGGAGCAGGATGAGAGGATGGAGAGCGAGGGGAGTGCTTCACATAGTACATCAGGGAGGGCAGCCTTGAGGAGGTGACCTCAGCAGGGGAGCTAGGTGAAGTCATAACGTGAGTTCTGCAGAGACAGGGGTAGAGCACTCCAGGCAGGGGCTGGTTCAGATCGAGTGCAGCACATGATGGGGAAAAATGACCCAGGAGACAGAGGTCAAAGAGGGGAGGGGTGATGATGCCCAGTAACAGAGACTTTCAGAGCCCCTGGAGATTTTCAGATTTGGTTCTAAGTGTAAATTGAAGCCATTGGAGGATTTCAGCAGAGCAGGGACATTATCCGTTATCCATCCTATTATTAGGACAGCTCAGGTTGCTGGGTTGAGAACAGACCCTAGAGACAAGCATGGAGCAGGGAGAAGAGCTAAGATGCTATTGCAGTGGTCCAGGCCACAGATGAAGGTGGACCAGGCCAGAGCTGAAACTTGGACCCCACCATTGACAAAGGTGAATCCAACTCATTCCTTTAGCTGGTGTGTAGACAATAAAGTCCAATGAGGGGTTAGGTGCAGTGACTTATGCCTGTAATCCCAGCACTTTGGGAGTCCGAGGTGGGCAGATGACTTGAAGTCAGCAGTTTGAGACCAGCCTGGCCAACATAAGGAAACCCCATGTCTACTAAAAATACAAAAAATTAGCCAGGTGTGGTGGTGGGTGCCTGTAATCCCAGCAACTCAGGAGGCTGAGGCAGGAGAATTGTTTGATCCTGGGAGGCAGAGGTTGCAGTGAGCCGAATCATGCCACTGCACTTTGAAGCCTATTCAAAAGAACAAAACTTAGCCCCGTTGTTTGGGAGGCTGGCAGGGGCAGGGGCGAGCCTGCTGGATGGTACCGTGGCACAGAGAGGCAGGTGGCTTCCCAAAATACAGTTCTACATGGAAGTGGAGCACAAAGTCTTACTTCGTGACTACGAGGAGTTATTACTATGATTGTTATTTTACTCAAGGCCTGAAAGTGATCAAGCTGCCCTTGTGGGAAACATGTTAGAACATGTTGTATTAAAGAGCCAGTTTTTCACAATTCGTTTGTAATTTAATCCAGTTCAACTTCTGTCATTTCATTCTGTGGCAACCCCTGTCCCTACTCCAGGACAACTACCTCCCAGGGTTGTGAAGAGTGTTAAATCACTTAAAATAAGATCTGGTGTGTAAAGAGCCCTCTTTATAGAGGTAAAATGCAAGACATTTTATTTACAAGAGGGAGCTAGACAGAACGATCTTCCAAGTCTTTGAAGATTTAATACTCTAAGAGAATGCGAATATTTACTGAGGACTTGCAATACGGATGGCATGAGCTTGTCTGGCAGACCACATCTGGTTGGCAGGTGAAGGATGAAAGTTCAAGTGCTACCTCTGGGGACAAGGGATCTGGGAACAATCCCAGCACTGGGATGCACAGCTGCTCCTTCTGGTTCACTTTCTCCTGTCTTTGCATCTATTCATTGCCTTTTCTTCTGTTGGACTCCATTAACAAGGATTCAGCTTCCTGCCATTCCCCTAGAAACCAACTTTAAAAGTAAAAAACACTTTAATCTTGTTTTTGGCAATCACACCTGAAACAGAGAAATGAAAAATAACTAAAATCCTAATTTAAACTGCAGAAAAGGGAATATGAAGAGAAGAAACATACTATGTAAATTTCTTTCTTTCTTTCTTTCTTTCTTTCTTTCTTTCTTTCTTTCTTTCTTTCTTTCTTTCTTTCTTTCTTTCTTTCCTTCCTCCTTCCTTCCTTCCTTCCTTCCTTCCTTCCTTCCTTCCTTCCTTCCTTCCTTCCTTCCAGATGGAGTTTTCACTCTGTCGCCCAGGCTGGAGTGCAATGGCATGATCTCGGCTCACTGCAAACTCCCCCTCCCGGGTTCAAGTGATTCTCCTGCTTCAGCCTCCGAAGTAGCTGGGGTTACAGGCATGCACCACTATGCCTGACTAATTTTTGTATTTTTAGTAGAGACAGGGGTTTCACCATGTTGGCCAGGCTGGTCTCGAACCCCTGACCTCAAGTGATCCACCCACCTTGTCCTCTCAAAGTGCTGGGATTACAGGTGTAAGCCACCACACCCAATGTAAATTTCTAATTGACATACAATGTCTGTTTTTTGCAAGATGAATAATTATATAATAAATAGTTATACGTAGTTTATTTAAATTAAGTTATTCTACTTGAAGTATTCACATTTTGGGGTTTTGTCCCAATAATATGATGGCAATTCATTAATATAATAAAATAAAAGCAAATATCTATGTTGTTTTTCCCCAACATGCACAATCATCAATTTACTTTTGAAATTTTCCTTCATTGTTATCAACTACATGTCAGGCATATCAGGCTTTTTCTTTTCTTCCCTCCCTTTTCCCCTCCCTCTTTTTCTTTCTCACTTCCTTTTTTCTTTCTTTCAATCAATAAGTCATTTTTTTGTTCATTTGAAATGAAAAAATAAACCTTATTTATAACTAAAACTTAAGACTTCAAACACTATTTTTGCTTTCAATTTAAGCATTTTGTTTTTATGAAGACAACTGTTTCAGCCCCTCTATCTTGCTGTTTCTAATGTACTCTGGATTAAGAAACCAGATAGCAGGTTAGAATGAATTTAGAATAAAGTTATAGCCTCAGCTGCTAAGCTGAGGGGTCATAATGTTAGCAATAACAAATGCTGTGCTAAGTTTGATACATATGTTATATCCAATTTAAAACTCACAGAAGAGGAGCTTCAAGATGGCTCATGAGAGGCATCTGGTACTCACTCCCTCCACAAACTAGGACCAAAATAGCAAGCAGTTAGTCATATTTTAAATAGATCACCTAAGAGAGAATGCTGGAATTCAACAGAGAAGTGACAGGAAACATCTAAGGTAAGGAGGAAGAGAAAAGTAAGACAGATAGCTCAGTTTTGATTGGCCAGGATCCTGGAGAGGCTCCCCAATGCAGGGAAAGGATAAGTGAGTGACCCCCAGCAGCCTACATTTCCACTGCAGATCCCTGCAGTTCTACCCATGGGAAAGCCCCTCAGTCCATGCCGGCTCTGAGATTAGCATGAGCAGCTAACTAAAGACCATGCACTGGCACAGCATTGCTCCAGAGAGGAAGCTCGCACTGGGTACTACGCACCCCCTGAGTCCTAAACAGCTACAGCAAAGTGCTATTTTGAGAGTCTAGCCTCCACCAGAGTGCATCCTGCCCTGGGTCCCAACAGCTCCTGCATCTCCACATCCCTGGAGCCCCAATAACATCCCCTCCTCGTAGCCAAGTGCCACTGCCGGCTGCTGCCACTAGAGCCAAAGAACGGGCCATTGGTAGTGATCCTGCCACCCCCAGAAGCAGGGCTCCTATGCATTTACAAGTGCCCGCAAAAAGGCTACGCAGCTTCACCCAGGGCTGAAAAGCATGCTCCCCAGCCACTTGTTTAAAGATGCTGCCACTGAAAGCAGCAGGGCTGCAGTGCAGCTGCTGCCACCTGAACCTGAGTATTTCTCCAAGGGCCTGGAAATCACTTTATCTCTGCCTAACACAGCCAGTGCTTATATGCAGCCCAGCTCTGTCCTCCCTCCCCAGTGTCTGAGCATGCTGCCTGGGGACCTGGAGACTGGAGAGCACCCTGCCCCTGGAGAGTGCCCTGCCCCCATCATTGGCACCTAAGCATTCCTCCTGGGGTTCTGAGGATGGGCTGACCCAACCTGCTGCCACCACTACAGGTGGCACTCACTCGCACATGCCACCTGCAAGCCTGGGGACTGGCTTACCCAGTCTGTCCCAGCCACTACCAACACCAGTACAGACCATGTGAGAGCCAGATTGTCCCACCACTGCTACTGCCACTGCCCACACCATGCCCACTGCTCAGGAACCTGAGGATCTGTCCACCTACCTGGCCTACCACTGCCACTTCTGTCACCCAAGCAAGCCTCCTAGAGGCTCAAGAATTGGTTCACCTGGACTTGCTAACACCAGTGCTAGTATACCCTGCCCTGAGGCCCAAGCACAAGCATGCTCAGTCCACTGCTGTCATCAATGCACTGGTGCCAAAGGACTGGCTCATTTGAAGTTCCTGTCCCCAGCAAAACACTTCACCATAGCCTTTACTAACACCACAGTCTAAGCCACTGAGAAAATCAGATGGCATGGATTCTGTTTACAACTGAAGAAATCATATGGAGCGTATACCACTGCATACACCAAGAATCAAGGCCAAAGTGCTGTGTGCTACTCAACCAATACCACAGACATATCTTTAGTAAAAAGGTCCTCTCCTATCATAGCAAGTTCGAAAAATTGAAAGAAGCAACTGTTACACCAGATGTGCAGCTATCAATGTAAGGACACAAGAAACATGGAAAAAACAAGAAAATATGGTAACTCCAGAGGAAGACATTAATACTCCAGCAACAGATTGCAATGAAAAAGAAATATATGAAATCCCAGAGGAAGAGTTCAAAATAGTGATATTAAAGAAGCTCTGTAAGATACAGGAGAACACAGAAAAACAATGCAAGGAAATGGAAAAAAAAAAAAACAACCAACTCAGAATATGAGCAAGAAATTTATCAAAGAGATAGATATCATGAAAAAGAACCAAACAGAAATTCTGGAACTGAAGAATTTACTGAACGAAATATAAAATACAATCAAAACTTCGAGAATACACTAGATGAAACAGAAATAATTTTAGAACTTGAAAACAATTGTTTTGAAATAACTCAGAATAAGAAAGAATAAACAAAGCCTATGTGACATATGGGACACCATGAAGTGATGAAATATTAAAATGTTTGGTGTCCCAGAAGGCAGTGAGACAATGAAAGGGATAGAAAATATATTTAATGAAATTATAGCTGAAAAATTCAAGAGAATTAGACATCCAGATACAGAAAGCTCAGAGATTACCAAATAGATACAATTCAAAAAGGTCTTCATGGCACATTATCATCAAACTGTTAAAAGGCAAAGACAAAGACGGAATTCTAAAACCATCAAGAAAAATGTATAAAGTTACTTATAAGGGAATTCCCCTTAGACTAACAGTGTATTTGTCAGTAGAAACTTTATGCGCCAGGAGAGAATGAGACGCTATATTCCAAGTGCTGATAGCAAACAAACAACCCAATCTGCCAAAGTTATCCTTCATAAATGAAGGAGAAATAAAGTCTTTCCCAGACAAGCAAAAGCTGAGGGAATTCATCACCACTAAACTGGCCCTACAAGAAATGCTTCAGGGAGCCCTATACCTGGAAATGAAAAGATAATATCTACCATCATGAAAACACATGAAAGTATAGAACCCGCTGATAGAGCAGATACACAAATGGGAAGAAAAAGGACTCGAATGTTACCACTACAGAACACCACCAAACCACAATGATGAAAAATGAGAGATAAAGAAAGGAACAAAGTATATACACGACAACCAGAAATCAATTAATAAAATGACAGGAATAAGCCCTCACATATCAATAATAATATTAGATGTAAGTGGATTACAGATACAGACTGGCTGAATAAATTAAAAAACAAGCACAAGCCAACTATATGTTGCCTACAAGAAACTCATCTCACCTGTAAAAACACAAATAGACTGAAAGTAATGTGATGGAAAAAGATATTCCATGCAAACAGAAACCAAAATCAAGCAGTAGTAGCTATACTTATATCAGATAAAACAGACTTCAAGTCAAAAATGTAAAAAGAGATGAAGAAAGTTGTTACATAATGATAAAGGGATAAATTCAGCAAAAGGATATAACAATTATAAACATACATGTACTAACACCAGAAAACCCACATATATAAAGCAAATATTATGAGATCTAAAGAGAGAGAGAGACTTCGGTACAGTAATAGTTGCAGACTGCAACACCCCACTCTCAGCATTATACAGATCATCTAGACAGAAAATTAGCTAAGAAACACTGGATTTAAACTGGCTAAGGACTCAAAAGCATAAACAACAAAACCAAAGGCAAATGGGCTATATTAAACTAAAAAGTTTCTGTACAGCAAGGGGAATAATCAACAGGGTGAAAAGACATTCTGTCAAATCAGAGAAAATATTTGCAAACTATCATTTGGTAAGGGATTAATATCCGGAATACACAGGGAACTCAAACAACCCAACAGTAAAAAACCAAATAATACAATTTAAAAAATGGGCAAAGGACATGAATAGACATTTCTCAAAAGAAGACATACAAATGGCCAACAGGTATATGAAGAAATGCTCAACATCAGTAATCATCAGGAAAATGCATATCAAAATGACAATGAGATACCATCTTACTTCAGTTAAAATGGCTATTAAAAAGACAAAAAAATCAGATGCTGATAAAGATGCGGTGAAAAGGGCACTGTTGGTGAGAATGTAAATTAGTACAGCCACTATGGAAAACAGAAAGGGATTTACCAAAAAACTAATAATAGAACTACTATATGACCCAACAATCTCACTAATTGGTTATTTATCCAAAGGAAAAGAAATCAGTATATCAAAGGGATACCTGCACCCCCATGTTTATGGTGGCACTATTTACAGTAGCCAAGATATGGAATCAATCTAAGTGTCCATCAACAGAGGAATGGATAAAGCAAGTGTGAGATATATATATATATATATATATACACACACACACACACACACATACACAATGGAATATTATGTGGCTATAAAAAGAATGAAATTATGTCATTCACAGCAACGTGGATGCAACTGAAGGTCATTATGAAGGTCATTATGTTAAGGTCAAAATGTTGTATGTTCTCACTTCCATGTGGGAGCTAAAATGGTTGGTCTCACGGAGGTAGAGAGTAGAATGATAGATACCAGAGGCTGCAGAGGGAATGTGGATGGATAGGACAATGAAGAGAAGTAGGCTAATTGGTACAAACATACAGTTAGATAGAAGGAATAAGCTCTAATATGTGATAGTAGAGTAGGGTGACTATAGTTAAGTTAACAACAATATATTGTCTATTTCAAAATAACAAAGAGAGAGGACCTGAACTGGTCCCAACACATAGAAATGATAAATACTTTAGGTAATGGATACCTTAAATACCCTGACTTGATCATTACACATTCTATGCATGTAACAAAACATCATATGTACTGCATAAATATGTACAAATATGTATCAATAAAACAACTCACAATGACAGTGTTCCTTTTATAATCCTCACTGTTCCAGATGAAAAACTGAATCAAGATCATACAGTCACTACAAGATAGGACAGGGATTTAAATCAGACCATTTAACCCAAGAACCACCCATTTCACCATGATTGTCATTTGTGTCGGTTCCATGCAATGTTCTTAACTGACTTGCAAGATGATGTGTACATGCTTCAGGATCTACTGACTAGCAGGCTTTGAAATCCCTGCCTCCTAGGATAACCTATTCTGCAGTGACACTCTTCTTTTGACTGAAATGTACCTTGCCAAGTAACTGAGGAAAGCCAGCCAGATTAAGAAGCGGGTTTGGGGCCACTTGTAGGTAAGTGAGTGCAACTGTTTGAGAAGAATTCCAGGCAAGCAGAAACTTTAGTGAGCTCTAAGTGTATCCTATGATCTAAATGTTACAGATACATTATAATCCCAAGGGCTCTTCTGAAAGGAGCAGATACCTGCTAGAGAAAGAACAGATTTCTGTGGAAATGAGGCCATTCCTTCTGGAAAAGCAACAAAAGCAACAAACCCTTACATTGTTTATAAAGCCCTTAAGGTTTCTTTGTAATCCCAGAGTTTACCTGCTTCATGATTCCTTATAATGTATGGCAGAAGAACTCTATAATTATTAAAAGTTATTTAATTGCCGGGCGCGGTGGCTCACGCCTGTAATCCCAGCACTTTGGGAGGCCGAGGCAGGCGGATCACAAGGTCAGGAGATCGAGACCACAGTGAAACCCCGTCTCTACTAAAACATACAAAAAAATTAGCCAGGTGCTGTGGCGGGCACCTGTAGTCCTAGCTAGTCCGGACGCTGATGCTGGAGAATGGCGTGAACCCGGGAGACAGAGCTTGCAGTGAGCCGAGATCGCGCCACTGCACTCCAGCCTGGGGGACAGAGCGAGACTCCGTCTCAAAAAAAAAAAAAAAAAAAAAAAAAAGGTTACTTAATTATCAACACTTTCATTTCTTGCCATCCATCTCTCAATTTGTCACCTCTGTTTAACCCTCCCTGGTATTTAAACAGCTAATCTGGTGTTGGAGGCCAGGTTAACAATGTGCAAGTCTCTAAGTGACTTCATAGCGACCTTCACAAGTCTATTTATTTGGTATTTCCTTTGTGTTCCTTATGAACTAACTGGGCCCTTGCTAATAATTAAAAGAATTTGCCAAAGTATTCTTTTAGCAAAGTCAGTAGATAAGAATTTCTGTGACTAGCATGTCTTGCGACATTAGCTTGCCCCCCAAAGTATAAAACTGAGAAAAGTATTTTCCAAAACTAATTTGGGTTGGTGCATATGTATTTGAATGCATGTGTGCATTCACTCATTCAGGAAATATTTATGCAGCTCTACTCTGTGCCTGGTCTATTCTAGGCAATGACAAACAAAAACCCCTGCTTTCACAGAATCACCATCCTAGTGGGGTGAGGTGGGGCAGACAGATAACAACTAGAATGTATTATGTGTCAGATGAAGATGACTGCTATGGGGGAAAATAAGGCAGAGAAGGATGCCAAAGAGTAGGGGTTGTGTTTTACAATGGAATGCTTGGGCCAGGCATGGTGGCTCATGCCTGTAATCCCAGTACTTTGGGAGGCCGAAGCAGGCAGATCACGAGGTCAAGAGATCGAGTCTTCGCCAATATGGTGAAACCCTATCTCTACTAAGAAAATACAAAAATTGGCTGGGTGTGGTGCCGCACACCTGTAGTCCCAGATACTTGGGAGGCTGAGGCAGGAGGATCACTTGAACCTGGGAGGTGGAGGTTTCTGTGAGCTGAGATCACGCCACTGCACTCCAGCCATTTTATAAAAATGAAATGGAGTGCTTGGGATTAACTAATCAGAGACTGCAGCAAGGGAAGGGAGTAAGCCATGAGAATATAGCGGGCACCCTGGGCAGAGGCCCAACGAGTTCTAGGAACAGCAATCAGGCTGGTGTTTTAGGGGCTGCAGAAGTCTAGTAGGCCAGAAAGAGACTGGGATTGCCTGATTTTATAGGACCTCATACTTCATGCATAACAACTTGACTTTTTCTTGATGTGAGACAGAAAACCTTTGAAAGATTTTGAGCATAAAAGTGGCATGGTCTGATTCATGGTGTCCAAAGAGGATCAGCTGGCTATGGAGTGGAGAGCAGACTGTCGAAGGCCAGGAACTAGTTAGGAGGTGGTGGCAATAATCTAGGGGACAGGAGGTGATGGTGACTTGGACTGGCACAGTAATAATGGAGATAGAGAGAAGAGGTTGGATTTTGTGTGTGTGTGTGTGTGTGTGTGTGTATACTTTCTAGTGATGGCATCTCACTATTCTGCTTCCAAGTTGGTCTAGAACTCCTGGGCTCAAGTGATTCTCCTGCTTCAGCCTCAGGAGTAGCTGGGACTACAGGTGCACCACCATGCCTGACTTTGGATACGTATTTTTAAAAAGTGAAGTCAGTTGGATTTGCTGGCAGGTTGGATGTAGGGTGTGGAAGAAAAGAGCTGAGGTTTTCAGTTTGGGCATGTCTGTGCACACATTGGCATATGTGTCTATATAAAGCTTAACATTATCCAAAACTATCTCGTTTCTTTGTTTACTTATTTTTTTGCTCTACACCATTTGAAAAGGGACCTTCCCAATCTTGTTTATTGTTGTATATCTAGTGTCTAGAACAATCTGTCTCTTTCTCTTTCTCTCTTGAAAGAAAATATTTAGCTGTCAGTAATGTGGTTACAGAAAACTTGCAAAGAGCTGTTATTTTCTGCCTTCTGTATTTTCAGCGTTGAGTCTGCATTTATTTAAAAATAAACTTTATGTAATTACAGAAAATTGAACAAATTTGCAAAATTATACAATAGAAAATTTAAAAAGGCTTATTATCGTTAAGTGAAAGATTATACATTCTGCAGACAGAATGTTATTTTGAGAGCCAATGTCAATGTGAGTAAATGACCCCCAACCCTATAAAATAATAAATCCAAACCCTGTAAGATCAAATAGCCCTGTGTGAGCCACAGGATCAGTTTCCAGGACAGAACAGACTTTATTAGCATTGTTTTACTGCAAAGACATTATTCAGGCCAGTTCTCAGCCACTCAGCCAACAGCTTTGTTTCTGGCTGTGCCAAGTCTGCAAACAGTAGCTGATCATCTGTAGCTCAATTCAAAAGGAGGTTTTTTTCTAGAAATTCCAACCTCCCCCCCCATAGCCAGCACATTTCTATTAAATTTGATTGAGTTAAAGTTTCTGAAATATTTCCCGAATGAGTGAATACACACGTGCCTTCAAATACATATGCACCAAACTGAACTAGTTTTGGAAAATACTTTTCTCAGTTAGTTTTACACTTCAGGGGGCAAGCTAATGTCACAAGACATGCTATTCACAGAAATTCTTATCTACTGACTTTGCTAAAATAATTTGCTAACTATTATTACTCACATGAGTGTCTTTAATTCGGTTCTTTGTAAAAGTCGAGCATTGAAGACAGTTGGTTTGTTATTAAGGACAAAGTTATGCATCTAACTAATCTCACATTTTTTCTAAGCAGTGCAAATAAACCAGAGCTTTTCAATGGTTCACAGCTCCACAATCCTTTTATATACATTCTGAAATCCTAAAAGGCTCTGAATACTGAAAGCTTTTTTGGGAACCAATCTAGAATCAGAACCAGAATGGCTTGAACTCGGTTGGAGGTGAACCTCAACTGGGGGTGGGGGGCCTGAAGCTATGTATGATTTTACCATATCTCACCAAAAGTGATGTATATCTGTTTTACTGCAGAAATATTAATGTGTTTGATCACAAAGTGATGTGCTGTGTTATGTAATATACAGTAAAATCACTCAAACATCTTTCTAACAATTATGTTTTCTGAAACACATCTGGGCTCATGGGGTTTGCATAAAGCACTGTAAACCTGTACTGTGTTTGCTGTTCGGGGCTGAACGTGTTGACTTCATCTTTCTTTACAAGATAAGGGTGATGGCTGCTATCTTGCCCTGGTGAATGCAACAGAATTCCTTTTCTAGGCACCTAGAGCTTTTACAGCTCACGTGCATCTCTGGCTCACCTGTGTGTGTCATGCTTTGAGTAGATGCCACTTTGTGGTGATGAAGCTTCTGGCCTGTACCTACCCAGATAGCACAGCCTTGGAGAAAGGTAGCATGAAGCTGGCTGTCTCTGGGCTCCCGTCCTGTCATCCATCAGTGATGAGCAACGGGAATTAGAAGGAGACACATTCTGTTCATAGCCAAAGGTGTGGCCCCAAGCCACATCAAATACACCCCCACCTCTTTCAACCAAAACAACCTTCTGTGGACACCAGGGGCTCATGTATCTTAGGCCAATATCGAAGCCATATAAAGCCTGACAAATCGTCAATCCTGAGCTGGGAACCCGGTTCCACCACGTTTACATAGTGCCTCCTTGGGTAACCCAGTTTCTTGGTAACCCACTAGAAGTAGCCTGACTTATAATAAGCTTACGACGTACTTTTCACCATAACAACTTCCTTTTTAGAGAAGGTATTGGGTCTGTGATCCTGGGAGAGCCCTAACTCAGGGAATTCCATAGCTCCCCTCTTTCACATCTTTAATTTTCTTTTCTCCACCTCCAGATCCCCAAGCTTTTAACTTGGAGGCAGAAGCACTGGTTGTGAGTTTAGAAATCTAGGAGAATCAGCAAGATACACAGACTCTTACAGTCTTAAGAGACCCGGGAGATGAGGGTGTAACCTTTTTCCAGCGCAGGGCTCCCACGATCCTCCAGACAGGTCCAGAGAAGTGATCCCTCATGGACAACAGCGCCCATCTCTGGTCAGAGAAACTCGACTGGCTCCTTGTGCCTCCATATGAGGGGCCTCTGGAACCTCTTCCGGGTCCCTGCAGACATGGGAAGGCGGCCAGCGGAGCCTCCCCTGCTTCTCTCCGGGATTTACACCCTTGCTCTTGGACACCTGGCACAATGTGGACATCTTCAGTTGGGTACCGGGGGAGCTTGATGCTTCACTCCTGGGGTAAGGTGGGGATTAGGTGTTTGGGTGTCGGGGTGTGTGTTTGGAGGGGGTGATTTAAATGACTCTGGAAGTTGAAGCCATTCCAGAGAACATTCAAGCGGCCAGGAGAACCAGAATCTTTTCATCAACATCCACAAGGGTCACGAGAAAGGCTGTTCATTGGCCAAGCTCCTAGGCCACCCAAACATGGGAGGGAGGAGGGGAAGACAAACCCCGCCCAAGCCCCAGGGGATGGAGTTGGCACCAAGGACTTCTGGTCAACCCCAGACAGCAGACAGCGGGCCAGGCACTGCCAAAGGTGGAGGCGCGAAGCAGCCCTCTCCAGGCGTCCACTGCACCTCAGCGGCCCGTGGGCGAGATCGGGGTTCGGGTGGGAAGCAGACGCGCAATCGGAGAGAAGCTCCAGCAGTGGAGGAAGAGTGCAGAGAGCTTCAGCTGGGCAGAAGGGGCGCAGAGGCTTGGGGCCAAGCGGAGTTTTCCCTGAGGGTCCCGCGCAAGGCCCCAGCACCCCGGCTAAACCTTTACCGCCGGAGCCCTGACCCGGCGTCCTTCAAGGGGCACAGAGGGCGCCGCAGCACGCACCTTGCCCAGCGCCACCGACCCTAAGCAGCGTCAAGGAAGGAGTCCCGATCAAGGACAGGGATCTGGGGCCATGGCCGAGGCCGCGGAGCCGGAGGGGGGTGCCCCAGGTCCCCAGGGGCCGCTGGAGGTCCCCGCGCCTCTGGCTGAGAGACCCGGAGAGCCGGGATCCGCGGGCGAGGAGGCAGAGGAGCCGGAGGGGAGCGAGGGCGCAGAGGAGGCGCCAAGGGGCGCGGCCGCGGTGAAGGAGGCGGGAGGCGGCGGGCCGGACAGGGGCCCTGAGGCCGAGGCGTGGGGCACGAGGGGGGCGCACCGCGAGGCGGAGGCCGAGGAGGGAGCCCCGGAGGTTGCCCAGGTGCCCCAGGGAGGGGAGGAGACAAGCAGCGCGCAGCAGGTGGAGGGGGCGAGCCCCGGGCGCGGCGCCCAGGGCGAGCCCCGCGGGGAGGCTCAGAGGGAGCCAGAGGACTCTGCGGCCCCTGAGAGGCAGGAGGAGGCGGAGCAGAGACCTGAGGCCCCGGAAGGCAGCGCGCCCGGGGCGGCGGGGGACAGCGTAGACGCGGAGGGCCCGGCGGGGGACAACATAGAAGCCGAGGGCCGGGTGGGGGACAGCGTAGACGCGGAGGGTCCGGCGGGGGACAGCGTAGACGCGGAGGGCCTGGCGGGGGACAGCGTAGAAGCGGAGGGTCCGGCGGGGGACAGCGTAGACGCGGAGGGTCCGGCGGGGGACAGCGTAGAAGCGGGGGACCCTGTGGGGGACAGGGTAGAAGCGGGGAACCCTGTGGGGGACACGGTAGAAGCCGAGGGCCCGGCGGGCGACAGCATGGACGCCGAGGGTCCGGCAGGAGGGACGCGCCGGGTCTCGGGTGAGCCACAGGAAGGAGGGGACCGCAGCCTCCCGCCCCAGGCGGAGGCAATTGAGGTCGCAGCCGGGGAGAGCGAGGGGCGCAGCCCTGGTGAGCTTGCCTGGGACGCAGCGGAGGAGACGGAGGTCCCGGGGGGAAAGGGGTCCGAGGAAGCGGGTCCCGGGGACTCGAGGGCAGACGCTGTCGAGGACGGGGTAGGGGATGGGCCCCAGCAGGAGTCAGGGGAGGAAGAGGAGAGGCGAGAGCAGAGCCCGGAGGGGCCAAGTGAGGAGGCCGCAGCTGGGGGCGAGGAGGAATTCCCCGACAGCAGCCCACAAGGGGAGGCCTCCAGGTGCGCCGCGGAGCCTGAAGCCCAGCTCAGCAACCACCTGGCCGAGGAGGGCCCCGCCGAGGGTGGCGACGAGGCCGTGCGCATGAACGGCCGCCGGGAGGACAGAGAGGCGTCCGAGGAGCGGGCCCTGGGGCAGGAGCACGACATTACCCTCTTCGTCAAGGTAAAGCTCGCTTCCCTGAACTCTAAGGACGACCCCCTTGCATTCGAGGTCTTAGTCATCTCAGACCCCAGAGGGACGCGCGGGGAGGAGCCCTCGGTGGTGTCCTGATTGTCACCAGGCGCTTCCATGCGCGGGAGGGAGGCGGGACTGCGAGGATTTCCTAAAGAAGAGTTTTCAGAGCATTTGCGGGAGGACTCAATGGTTTGGAAGCAAAGACTTTGGGGGTGGGGGCAATGGAGAGTGCGACGGGGGGCGATGAGGATGTGGGGTTGTGGGTTCAGCATCCCACTGTCCTTTGTCCTGAAAATCCTAACTGGCCCTGCTAGTCAGGAGGTTATTAACGAATTAACTAAAAAGTTAAAAAAAAAAAAAAAAAGGCAACACATCCTATTGTTGTTCAAAGGGATTTCTGCCAAAGGAAGCTTTAATACTTGAAGGTAGGTTCAATGTGGGAGGTGCCTTCCAGACTCAATCTCAGAGACCCAAAGCTGGTCAATGTTTTCGACTCCAAAAAGGTATTCCATTTTGGTAGAACCAACAATGCACATTTAGGGGGGAAAGTGGAGCCTTATTGACATAGTGTTTATTGAATGTTTTAGCATTTAATTTGGAAGAATACAAGATGCCGTTGGCTTGAACATCATCTGCTTGTATGTCATGTTTTTAACTTCAGTTCACATGGGAAGAGAGCAAGGATTCTGTAGGGGAATCTGTAGAGACACCACTGAGAAAGTTTTCATTTTAAACAGGAATTATTTACAAGGCATGAAAAATAAAAGAACAAAGTCCAGCAGCAGTTCACACCGGGATCTTTGTTTAAAAAGCCTTTTCTGAGGACCTTTGGCCAGACCCAGGAAAGCTGGAGATAATAAGGTCAAGAATGTGCATTGCATGCTGAATCATAATCCTTCAGAAATACTTTCGAGCTTATAGAAACCAGTTACCGTCTAAATCTCTCTGGCTGAAACGCAAGCACATTTTAATAAATAAAAGGAAATGCTCTGGAAGTGATTAACATCAGAATTTTAAAAATGGTTTGGGTGGCGAGGGACTTGGGAAAGAAGGGGTGTGTGTTTCTTCCCTAGTGAGAAGGTGCTGTTTCTGGCCTTTTTCAAGACCCTGGGACATAACCTCAGGACATCAGCCCCTGGGAGACTGCTGGGAAGAGCTGGAGTGCAGTGCTGCTGTGTGGCCCCAAATCTGCTCCTCTCCATCACCTTGGATTAAGAAATTTCCCGTTGCTCTGGTTGTAGGGATACATGATTCCCGCACACAGCCCCTTAGCACAGTTTTGATGTACAGTAACAGCTTCTGATGAGTCTCCCTGTTTCAGTTCTCTCTGTCCTCTCCAATCCAGTCTCTTTATAATAACCAGTGAGCTGTGGATGAGATCTGATCATTTTATTTCTTAGTGTTGAATTCTTTAGTTGTTTATTGCAGAATTTTAGGTAAATCCCCACTGCGTAGGCAGCCCACAGGCCCTTTGTGATGTTATTTCTGCCTCCTTTCTCTGGCCTTGGCTTGGCGTTGCTGGGTGTCCCCACCCTTTGTTACCTGTGGTCTCGCTATGCCAGCTGGATTAAACTACTTACTGTTCCTTGAGGGAGCCACGTTCTTTCCTGCCTTGAAACTTTGTACATTATGTACCCTCTGCCTGAATGCAGTTTCTTGTCGTCGTCCCTGTCTACCCTCCTGCCTGGTTATCTGCCACAAGTCCAAGAGTTATCTCTTCCAGTCCCAGACAGATGTCCCTGCTAAGGCACTGCCCTCAGCCTGCTATGCCTCTTTCCTCAGCTGTGTGAAATTCATCATTCCATCTCCAGCACAGAACACAGGTGTGGGATGTGGTGAAGGCTTGAATGGGTGTCTGGCTGCTGGCTAGTGTGGTGATCAAGAACGTGGACTTTAGAGCCAGTGGGTCTGGGATCAAATCCTGGCTTTGCTAATTTCTTGCCGTGTGACCTTGGGCAAGTTACTTAACCTTTTGGTATCATTGTTGTCTCATTGATAAAATGGGGACAATAATAGTACCTAGCCCTTGAGGTTACCGTGAGGAATAGAGAATTAGATTACAGAAAGCATTTAGAAAAGTGCCTGGCTGGAAATAAGCATAGTACACATTGCTATTGTTCCTATTGTTACATCTGTGTTGCTCCCATACACTTGCTTTGATTTTGCACAGAAACAGTTACCCCTGCCATTATTTATTTTATTTATTTTTAGGGAAAATCCCTCTAGGTACCTAATTACCTCCAATCTCTAGGGATAAGAATGTTATGAAAAGTCGTTTTCATACAACTTGTTTTCTCAAATATTGCTTGGGAGGAGTTTGTGTAGGCAGAAGCACGTGGCCTAGCACCAGCAGCGGGATAGGATGGGCAGCTTATCCACAATGCTTTATTCTGATGATTGACTTGGTGTTCAGTTGTTAACTTCTTTTTTCTTAAGGAAACAAATAGATCTCCAAATGATGAAATTGGTTAACTTTTTTTTTCTTTTAATTCAGACAAGTTCTTGCTCTGTCACCTAGACAGGAGTGCAGTGGTGCTATCTCAGCTCACTGCAACCTCCACAGACTGGGTTCAAGCGATTCTTGTATCTCAGCCTCCTGAGTCGCTGGGACTACAGGCATGTGCCACCACGCCTGGCTAATTTTTTTGTGTGTGTTTTTGGTAGAGACGGGGTTTCGTCATGTTAGCCAGGCTGGTCTCAAACTCCTGACCTCAAGTGATCCACCCACCTTGGCCTCCCAAAGTGCTGGGATTACAGGCTTGAGCCACCCCGCCCGGCTGAGATTGGTTAACTTCTGAGGGGCCGCTTATGATGAGCCTCACAGTATTGATACTGTGTCTCAGTTTCTTCTTATCCTACCAATCATGCTCTTTGAAAACAAAATGAAACAAAACAAAAATGACAGACACCAAAGCAAAAAACAAGCAAAAAACGAAACTAAACAAACACCCTTTAGACTCATATTTTCTGAGTTTGAAATACTTGATGTAAAATCTGTAAATTAGTTCAGAATAGGATTTCTTTGCCAGAATTAGCCTTTTCTAGGCTCCTTGTTTGAGCTCAGTTTTGTCTGGGTTCTTTTCTACAGTGGACACCTGACCTGGGTTTTGTGAACACACCTAGGTGCGTCCTCATGGTGGGTTTTTACGGCATAGCTGGAGTGTGGAATTCACAGCTGGGCTTAAAGGAAAATACTGCAATATTCTTTCAAACATTCTCCTAGCCTTCATATGACAGCTGAACAAACACATTTTAAAATTCGCCCGTATTCTATTTGGGAACTCCTAACTTTCACATTTCTTCCAAATTTTTTTTTTTTTTGAGACAGGGTCTCACTATGTTGCCCAGGCTGGTCTCCACCTCCTGCGCTCAAGCAGTCCTCCTGTCTCAGCCTTCTGAGTAGCTGGGACCACAGGCATGCACCACTACACCCAGCTAGTTTTTTTAAAAAAAATTTTGTAGAGACGGAGGTCTCACTTTGTTGCTCTAGCGGGTCTTCAACTGCTGGGCTCAAGTGACCCTCCCACTTTGGCCTCCCAAAGTGCTAGGATTATAGGCACAAGCCACTATGCCTGGCCTCTCTTCTTATTTTGTTAAAAATAAATATATTGGTTACAAATATACCAAAAAGTAATGGCTAACTATGTAGTAACATGTAATAATAATTGCCCCACATCTACTTCTAATTAGTTATCTAATATATTCTCCATCTTTATGAGAGTTGTCATGTTATTAATTCATCAGTTTGTTTTATTGTACAAGCATGCAAGGATATATTTTTGTACAAAAGCCAGGAACATATAGCACCAGCCAAGAAAGTCCTTAAATTATTTTGTGGTCAATTAATTGCTGATTATGCTAACTTTTAGTTTTGTTTTCTCAAAGAAGCGTTAATTATTTGTCATCAAATTATAGGGTAACTGTGTAATATATTTAGTAAGAAAGGTTCTTTTTCTTTCCTCGTAATAACAAAGGGTAACAACATAATAACATAATCACACAATAACATAATAACAACAGGCAAAACACTAGCAGCAAAGAGTTAAGTAAGAACTTCATTGAAGTAAGGAGTTCAGGGGTAGTGGAGATTTAGTCACACCAAAAAAGTCTTGCGTACAGCTTTGGTTGCCCTAATCTGGCGTGTGAGCTTTGAGTCAGGGTCTTCGGGTGGGACAGTCTGAGCTACAGCTTTCCTGGCAGATTTGACATGACTTAAAAAAACTTCAGTGTTGACCAGTGATGAGTCCTGGGCCACTCAGGATTTGGACACCACCTGTTTACCTGTAAACAGTTATTGCTGAGCTAAAAAAGCTTGCCTTTGTGTTCACATGTGGGTTCTCCAAAGAGGTGAAACTGACCTGATGAAACACAGCAAAACTCAAGAAGGACATGGCCTTTGAATAAGCACTGTCATCCAGAAATAAGCCCCCACCCCTCCAGAAAAAAAAAGAGCCTTCCAAGCATTGTCACACCACACAGCTGGGCAAGAATGAGCCAGGACCAGCAGCTGATGGACTCCTGGTAGACCAGTAAGCTGTGGCTCTCTGTGGCCATGTCACTGGGAGAGAGCATATTGAGATTTGTTCCACGGGGCTGGGTCTCCAGGGAGCTTGAAAGGGAGGTGTTATTTTCACAACTATGTGTGTGCTATGTGTTCTGAAGGAACGTGAGCAAAGATGCACTTCTGAGACTTTCATTCTCCCCTTAAAACAATTTTTTGTAATTTTTTTTATTGTCTTAGAAAATCTGCTTATGGATGACATACATGAAATCAGTGCCGGGTTACTTGGGGTGGAAATTGGTGGAGAATGATGTTTTGTATAATCTCTTACATACAGACAGGTGTGAGTGTACACATGCGCGCTGGGGGTGGGGATATCCCCGCCACACTCAGTGAGAGCCCTGTCATCATTGCTTCTCTGTTCTCACCACCTGCCACTGCAGTGGGCTCATGGCAGGCCCTCCACTGTGCTTTTTGGTGCAGATACATAGTGGGTTGAGTGGACGGCTGCTTTGTAAGACACAAGCCCAGTTCCCCACTGTCCCAGCCCAGTGTCCCTTGTGAGAGAAACAGAGCCACCTTTTTCCATGGAGACACCTTGGCAGCAGGGTTACAGGATGCTGGTGGCTTTGGGAATTTGCAGCTCTTTCCTGCCATGTGCACACATCACAGCTCCCGTCTCTGTCTGGGCTGACGGGCCATGTGCTTCATGAAAACAAGCGTGTCTCTTTACCTTCAGCACGGGTTCCTCCCCTCATATGGGGTTTCCTTTGTGTCCTTGGTTTCACACAGCCAGCCTTTGTCGGCTGACTCAGATATCCCATTTCCTTGAATATCTAAAGACCCACAGAAAACCTTCAGAAATACTACACTGGGTTTTTAGGCATGTAAATGTATCGTGTCCTTTCAGATAACTAGATAAAACCTAGAAGTGGAAGGAGTATGTAAAAGCCAACACTCCGCTCCGTGCTTGAGGCTCAAGGGGATCCTCATGCTATGGCTCCATACGTTAACTCAATACATGTGGATGTATTTCCTACTGTGTGTTGGACTCTGTGCTTACACGTTGGTAAGCAGGACTGACAAGCTTCTTGTCCTCCCAGAGTTTACCATCTAGCACAGAAGACAGACATGGGGCAATGTAATACGTTATGTCTATAGCATCTCCACTGGAAGCCTGCACTGCAAAGACCATGTAGTTTTCCCCATCATTGTTCTTTCAGCCCTCTGCATGCTGTTTGACACATAACAGATAGCCAGTTAATGCTGGTAGGAAGGGAAGGGGGATGGCGGATGAGCAGCAGGCTACAGGAGCATGCAGCAGGAGGACTTGCAGACACAGCGGTAGTCACTAAATAGTTGTTGATTTAATTATATTTGGTGAGACAAAACCATTTTCCTTTCCAGTCCACAGAGTGTAGGATCCTCTGATAATGACTGGTATAGATTCTTCAGGATTTCCTAAAATAGGTGATCTTTGGTCTATCATTCTCTGAACTCCTGTCATATTCAGTAAAGAAAAAGTTTTTGTGAGAGTTATAAAGGCATTCAAATCTTCTAAAATTTTCCAGCATTAATTTTGTTTTTTTCTGCCTGAGTGTTGATTTATAAACTGGGCCCTATACCTGGGCATAGTTGGGGGAGACATTTTCTTCACAACATAGACAGTTTCCAAAAAAACACCCCCATGCTTTTTGTCAGCCCATTCTCCTCCCCACAGGGAGACAGTATCTAAGTCCATCTTCGGCTAAAATCCACGCTTGTATTGACAGGCCCACTTCCTCCTTCTGAAAGCAACATTTTAATTTGGAGCTGTTGGTGCTTAGGTATAAAATCTATTTCATTTAATGCTGCTATGAAAATTTCCCAGTCTTGAATTTAAGACAGTCTCTTATTGTTTTTTCCTCCTCTTGAGTGGGGGACCCTGCCAAGCTTTCAGAACTTTACTCTCAAGTTAGGTGGCAAATGGGCTAACAATTTGGTATATGTTAAGAGTTTGTTATAAATGATACTTATGCCCCAGCCGATACTACAGTATGGTATTTAATGTTGAAGAGAACATCATTAAGAGTGTGGTCAGCTGCAATTAATAAACTATCCAGTAACAAGTGCCTTTAATCAGAAGTTTATTTTTATCATACAACAAGAAATCCAGAGATAGGTGGATGAAGCATCTTACCCCTGTCATCAAAGGCACAGATTAGTTCATTGTGTTCTGTCTCCCTGTATCATCAAAAGATGGCTGCCTTAGCCTTAAGCACCAAATCCTGACCAGCAATATCTCAAGTAGGAAGCTGGAGGGAAAGGCCAGGAGTTTTCTTCTTATTCCCATTCCTCCTTCATCAGGGAGGAGAAATGCTCCTGATAACTCTTGCAGCAGACTTTTCCTGTGTCTAATGGCTGGAACTGGATTCTATGCCCCAACCCCCTCCAGGTCTTTTACAAGCACAAGGGTGTGAGATTGGCTTATATATACCAGGGGTTAGCAAACTGTAGCATGCAGGTCAGATCTAGCCTGCCACCTGTTTTTGTACACCTACAACCTAAGAATGACTTATGTTTTTAAATGGTTGGAAAACATTAAAAGAAGAATAATTCATGACTCATGACAAATATATGAAATTCAAATTTCAGGGCCCATAAACAAACTTTTTTTGGAACCCAGCCATGCTTGTTCTTTGACGTATCCTGCATGATTCCTTTTACTCTCCAACAGCGGAGTTGGGTAGTTGCGACAGAGACTCTGTGGACCACAAATCCCAAAATATTTATTACTGGGCCCTTTAAGAGAAAGTTTACTGACTCCTAGCTTATACCTACTTTTATTCATCATCTGGGGCTAGATACAATGCCATTCACGCAAAATTGGAGTTCAATTTAGAAGGAAAATGGAGAACAATTGTAGACGAAAGAACCAGCAAGCTCTTTCACAGTGAGTAAGAAATATTTAAGACACTAAACATCTATATATTGTTAGAATTTTTTTTGCCTACAAAAACTATAAAAATTTTGATTTATGTAAAGTCAAAATAAAATGTAGGTTAAATATATTTATACAAATTTTAGTATAACATGTTTATGTAGTCCATGAGATTATTTTGTAAAATCTACCTACCATTTTTTTTGGAAAAAATAATACATTGAAATAGTAAAATTTAGAAATATAAAAAGATATAATATAATGATAATTAAGTCTTCTTTCACCTATGAAGCCCAGCCTCCCAATTTTTCTCCCTAGAGATACCCACCAAAAATTTTTCCAGAGATATTCTATGCAAATTCAAACTTATCCTCACTGTACTATCTATTCCTGTGTAACAAATTGTCCCAAGACCTAGAACCTTAAAGCAACAAACATTTATCATTCAGTTTTTCTGGGTCAGGAATTTGTGAGTTGCTTAGTCAGTTCTCATGCTGTTATAAAGAACTGCCCAAGACTGGATTTATAAAGGAAAGAGGTGTAATCGACTCACAATTCTGCGTGGCTTGGGAGACCTCAGGAAACTCTCAATCATGGCAGAAAGGGAAGCAAACACATCCTTCTTCACATGGCTACAGGAAGGAAAAGTGCCAAGTGAAAGGGGAAGCTCCTTACAAACCATCAGATCTGGTGAGAATTCACTCGCTATCACGAGAACAGCACAGGGGAAACTTCTCCCATGGTTCAATTATCTCTACCTGGTCTTGTGCTTGACACATGAGGATTATTACAATTTGGCCGGGCGCGGTGGCTCAAGCCTGTAATCCCAGCACCTTGGGAGGCCGAGACGGGCGGATCACGAGGTCAGGAGATCGAGACCATCCTGGCTAACACGGTGAAACCCCGTCTCTACTAAAAAATACAAAAATCTAGCCGGGTGAGGTGGCAGGCGCCTGTAGTCCCAGCTACTCGGGAGGCTGAGGCAGGAGAATGGCGTGAACCCAGGAGGCGGAGCTTGCAGTGAACTGAGATCTGGCCACTGCACTCCAGCCTGGGCGACAGAGCGAGACTCCATCTCAAAAAAAAACAGAAACAAAGAAACCCCCAAAAAACCCATCAGATCTCATAAGAACTCACTCACTATCACAAGAACAGCATGGGGGAAACTGCCTCCATGATTCAATTATCTCTATTTGGTCCTGCCCTTGACACACATGGTGATTACTATAATTCAAGGTGAGATTTAGGTGGGAACACAGAGCCAAATCTTATCAGTTGGGTAGTTCTGGCTCATGTGGTTGCAGTGAGGATGTCAGTTAGAGCTGTGATGTCATCTGAAGGATTAACTGGGGCTAAGGCTGTGGTTTCATTAGAAGGATTTATTGGGGCTAGGGCCATGGTCTCATCTGAAGGACTTATTAGGGCAGGATAATCCACTTCCAAGATGACTGACTCACATGTCATTTGGCAGGAGGTACAGTTAGTTTTTTACCACTTGGGCCTCTTCATAGGCCTTCTTTAGTGTCCCCACAACATGGCATCTGGCTTTTTCCGAGCAGGGATCTCAGAGAGACCAAGGAAGAAGCCATAATGTCTCTTACGACTTTGTCTCAGAAGTTATATGCTGTAACTTCTGCCTTATTTTATTCATTAGAAATATGATCACTAAGTCCAGTCCTCAAGGAAAGTGGAGTTAGACTCCACCACTTAAAAGAAAAGGCAAAGAATTTGTGGACAAATTTTTAAAACACCACATCTACCTTTTTTTTTTTTTTCACAAAAAATAGTACACTGGAAATACATTGGTTTACATCTTGCTTTCTTGCCTTAACAATATGTCTTGGAAATTGCTCCTTATCAGTGCCTCTAGCTCTGTCACATTCTTGTGAAAAATGTCATAGTATTCTGGTGATGCTTATACTCTATAATCATTTCCCCATAGGTAGTTGTTTAGGTAGCTTCCTCTTTTTGATATGTTAAATAATGGTGTAGTGAATATCCCTCCACAGATGTATAATAATATATAGGAGCTAAATTCTTAGAAATGGCATTGCTAGGGGAAAGGATGTGCATATTTAAGATTTTGATAACCATTACCAAATTTCCTCTTCAAAGAGGTGCTACCATGTAATGCTCCTTTGACATTATATCAGTGCCATGTTTATTTCTCCAAACTTCTCTGCTGAGGTTTTATCAAATATTTTGAATCTGAGAGGTGAAAAGATGTCTATTGTTATGTAATTTATATTTATTTTATTATGTGTGAGGTTGAGTATACTTTTATATATTTAAAAAGTAAATAAGTATACTTTTATATATTGGTATTTGTTTTTCTGTGAACTGGCTGCTTATGTTCTCCGCAATTTTCAAATGGGCTTTTGACCTATTCTTTCTGACTTTTATGTTAAAGAAGTTAGACTTTTGTCTGTCATATGTGTTCTATACATTTTTATAGGAATGCGCTGACTGTTTGCACTGGAAAATTTATCCTTTTAGTCTTAGTAATTTCTTGTAATTGATGCATGGGAAAGCAAAGTGTGGATGATGATGGCACTCTTAGAATCTCCAACTTCATTTGTTGACATCTTTAAATGTTGCTTACTCTATTACTTCTTAAATACTGAAGAATCAGGTATTTCCAGTCCTACCCCCTTCCCTCTATTTTTAATTAACAGTTACATTTTATCAAGCATATGCCCTTTTAGAATGAAACCCCATGTGACATGGTAAGAATCCCTTTTCAAAACAAAGTTTAAACTGTATAGATAGCAGGATCACTTCATGCCTATATCACCCCATCTTCAAATGTAAGATATATCACTTTGATCTTTGTATACTATTCACTGAAATCTATTTGATTCCCACAAATCAAAACCACTGTGAAAATATCACCTGTGATGCAGTGATATAAAAATACTATCTCTAAGGTTGTGTCTCTTAGCCAGATGGTCTATTTGTGCTCCAGTCTATGGAAAGAATTGACCAAAATTTATAGAGAATGAGGAGATCCAGAGAATTGTGGAGGACAATGAAGCCTACCTATAGCTTATGTTTAAGGAGTGGGAGGGTGATACGGTTTGGCTCTTTGTCCCCATCCAAATCTCATCTCAAATTGTAATCTGCACATGTTGAGGGAGGGATGTGGTGGGAAGTGATTGGATCATGGTAGCAGTTTCCTCCATGTTGTTCTCATGATAGTGAGTGAGTTCTTATGAATCTGATGGTTTAAAAGTGTGGCACTCCCCCTTATCCCTACCCTGCTGCCATGTAAGAAGTGCCTTGCTTCCTCTTCACCTTCCACCGTGATTGTAAGTTTCCTGAGGCCTCCTTAGCCATGCGGAACTGTGAGTCAATGAACCCTCTTTTCTTTATAAATTACCCAGTCTCTGGTAGTTTTTATAGCAGTGTTAAACTGGACTAATACAGAGGGAAAACTGAAATGCTCAAATATCAAAAGTTGTTTAAAAAATAATTTTGAAGCTTTTGTGGAAAACAGACTCTGTTGACATATTCCAGATTTTTACTACCTTTGTGGATTTTATCCTTCAACTCAGTGTTTCTCTTCTTTTAATAGTATATGGCTGTTCACATAAAAGTTGAGTCTATTGAAGTAGGGAGAAGTAAAAGCTGCTTTTTTTTTTCGTCCTTCACACTACCAAGTGCTGTTTTGCACCCAAATGTATATTTAAAACAAATATTTATTGATTACCTGCCAAGTAGCAGACATTGTACTTGGGGCTGGGGGTGTAACAGTGATTAGAATAAACACAGCCCCTGCTTTTCTGGAGAACTTCAACCTAGACAGTGATCCAGAAAAAAACAACTACCATGCAACATGAGGATGGAGACCTCAGGAGATTGCTGGGCCACGTGGGAAGAGCAGGCTGGCAGGCTGGGCAGTGACAACAGTCTAGGGGAAAGTTAGATTCTCGATCTCTGACCATGAGGCCTGGCCCCCTGCCATATGCCCCTCTATTGGAATATGAATCAATTTATCAATCTATCTGCACAACAGATGAATGGCAGCCATGTAGAAATAGCTACTCTGGGCCGGGCGCAGTGGCTCAAGCCTGTAATCCCAGCACTTTGGGAGGCCGAGACGGGCGGATCACGAGGTCAGGAGATCGAGACCATCCTGGCTAATATGGTGAAACCCCGTCTCTACTAAAAATACAAAAAACTAGCCGGGTGAGGTGGCAGGCGCCTGTAGTCCCAGCTACTCGGGAGGCTGAGGCAGGAGAATGGCGTAAACCCGGGAGGCGGAGCTTGCAGTGAGCTGAGATCCGGCCACTGCACTCCAGCCTGGGCGACAAAGCGAGACTCCGTCTCAAAAAAAAAAAAAAAAAAAAAAAAAAAAAAAAAAAAAGAAATAGCTACTCTGTCAGGTGGTCAGTTTTTAATTATATATTTTGTAGAATGTAATTTTATATTACTATCTCATAACTTCTTTTCACCTAAACCAGTGATGTCTCAGCAGCCAGATTGTGTTTACAGACATTGACTTTGAGCACACTAGCTCAACAACTATTAAAGTGCTATGGCATGTGAAAGATTATCTCCTTCCTTCTCTTTCTATGGCAGGAGATCACAATGAGGAGTGTCAGTGAAGGCCAAAATGAGAGAGAGGCAAATAAATCACTGTAATTGTAGTACACAAGCAAGGAGGACCTGGAAGTGTGACCTAGATCATTCCGTGTCTCCTTTCTGCGGTTATTTCTTGATCTCTAAGGAGCAGCACTTATTTTCACAAAGGAGAGGCACCACAGTGCTGATGAAGTAGCTGTCAGTTCCATGGCACCCTTTGGGTTTCCAGGCGTGAGAGTTCAGAACTGTCCTGGAGAAGCCAGGCAGTCAGGTCCTCTTCCATAAACCTAGATTTTGCCTTCCGGCTAGGGAGACTCTTCACTGGGGAGGGTGGCTGGCTGCTGAGAGAGAAGAAAGCCTGGACCCATTGTTCAGGCTTTATACTTTTATTTTCCTAGCTTTGGTGGGGTGGTGGTGGTGGGGTGTAGAATGCTGCAGTCCAGTAGGAGGAAGCTCGTGTGCACTCCGGCAGTTCCCCCAGCAGTGACCCTGGTCCTCCTCTAGCCACCTGGGGACATGGGGATGACGAATCAGAGCAGGGAGGACACTGTTTTATTCCCTGGCTGGAATACACAATGATATTCTAATGGGGTACTCAGCATGAAGGCCAAATGGCCTGTCCAAGACACTGGGCACATCACAGCCACCATCTGCTTTGAAGGCCACACAAACTAAAGGTGTTATTGGTCTGGAGGTCCAGTGACACCCTTTCTCCCTAAATGAGAAAAATCAACACCTTTTTGGTGCCTTTGGTGTCAGAGCCTTGGAGGTGAGTTCAAAGAACCTCGGAAAGACTTAACTCTCTCCCCCAGCTTTGTTCTCTCTGTTTTAACTCCGGATTGGATGCCTTCAACTCTCTTCCCATAAATGATCAAACTGGATGAAGTTTTAGGTTGCACTCGGAGGCTTCTTTGTGTCGTGTAACTCGCCAAACAGAGAATCCAACACTTAAAGAAACTCAGAGGCATGAACACATCGGACATGGAGGGGGGCATTTTTTTTTTTTGTTAGCTGCCCTTTTTACTAATATATTATGATTATTTGAATCATAAATAACAGCAATAAAGCAAGAATGATCTGTCACTCTCCAGGCATTGAGGCTCTTGCTAAGGGAAGTCCTGCACATACGTAGCACCACCCACGGCTGAGTACAAAACAACAGCTCCATTGCTTTTAGACACTACTGAGGTTTTCTTAACCCATTTATGCCTAGTGTTCCATTACTGGACCACTAAGCTTGTGGGAGCTATTTATATCCTACTGCTCAAGGTCATCGCCAAAGTCTGCTTTTTCACACAAAAAATTTGCAACCTCAGGCATAAATGGGTTAAGCCAGTTCAAGTTAGTAAATAACTAAAATGCTCGAAGCATTTATTAATATAATTAAGAACATATGCTTTGGCCAGGCACGGTGGCTCACACCTGTAATCCAGCACTTTGGGAGGCCGAGGTGGGCAGATCATGAGGTCAGGAGTTCAAGACCAGCCTGCTTAACATGGTGAAACCCTGTCTCTACTAAAAATACAAAAATTAGCTGAGCATGGGGGCGGGCACCTGTAGTCTCAGCTACTTGGGAGGCTGAGGCAGGAGAATCGCTTGAACCCAGGAGGCTGAGGTAGCCGTGAGCTGAGCGAGGATTTGAGCGAGGTTTGCCTGGGTGCCACTGCACTCCAGCCTGGGTGACAGAGTGAGACTCCATATCAAACAAAACAACAAAACAAAGCAAAACAAAATAAAACAAAAACCCCAAACCAAAAACATATGCTTTGAGCATTTTGGCACAGCCTGGAATCATATGGTGTGGTGGTGGATTAAAGATGGCTGCCATTTCTTTAATACTCCTATTAAGAAGTGAGGTCTGATTCTCCTCCCTCTGAATTGGGCCTGACCTTAGTGACTACTTGGTAACCAGTAGAATATAGTGGACCTGATGCTGGGTGATTTTTGTCATGCAAGACTGTGTGGCTTCTGCCTTATTCACTGACCATCCTGAGGTCACCATGCTGGAGGGGCTACCCGTAGGTGCTCCATTTGACAATTCTAGCTGAGCCCAGCCTTCCAGCCATCTCTACAAGATGCTGGGCATGTGTGTGAAGCTGTCTTGGCCCCCTCAGACCAGACCATCCACAACACACTGGGCATGTGTATGAAACTGTCTTGGCCCCTCAGACCGGCCCATCTGCCAGCGGAACACTGCTGAGTAACCTTCGTCAGTGCCACACGGAACAGAAGGATCGCCCAGGCAAACCTCGCTCAAATCCTTCTCTCACAAAATCATGAGGTACAATAAACCAGGTACTATAGGCTAATACATGTTGGGTAATTTGTTAAATGGCAATTGGTGACTGGGATATGCCATAACTGATGTCTCCTCCAAGCTAGTGAAATCTGAGTGGGTGAAAAGACAGGGCTGGATGGGAGGTGTGGAGTAACAGTGGAAAGCAGTTCCAAGGGGGAGGGGGCAATCAGAGGAAAGGAAGGAGGCTCCACGCAGCCAGTCGTTCCTTTTGGTGCCTGCATTTTTTCCCTTTTGAGTCACTGTAGGGATTGGACTACTCTGTCATTCAAGAACCTAAACCACCAGGGTATATAAAAACAGGCTGCATTATTAAGCAGGCTTTCTAGAACAAGATGTTCCTTTGTTGCAATAATTCCTTGTGAGAATTTCACAAGGAAATAAGCTTTTCATCTCCATGTAAAAGCTTCAGTTGGTATCAGGCCATATTATTAAATATGGATTAAAAATAGCCCTGGAGTTTTTAAAGCATAATTCATATATGAGAGTAGATGGCAAATACCAGTTTGTTTGTTCAAGGACTTCTTATGCCTTGATTCCACCTGCTGTTACAATGAACACTAACATAATTAAGCCTTTTGCTAGAACTGAAAGCTAGGCGATGTGGTTCAGTAATTAATCAATGTGGGTCAAGGGTAGTCACCCACTTAATCCATTGAATAATAAATTAATTGTTACAACAGCTGAAAAGAAAAAATATTATACATACTTGGGAATATGTTTAGGATTAGTAGGGGGTTTTTTTTGAAATATTTAGACCTATGTTTGAAAGTGTTAAGATCTAAAATAGATTTCTTAGCATCTAAATGTAGGGGTGAATAAAGTTAATTTCTAAGTTTTAATGAAGAGTGAGAAGTCTGTTTTAAGGGAAACCTAGCTCCTTTTATGGCCTGGAGCGAGGAATCTGGACAAATTTTACTGATAATTGCAGACAATGACCACTGGGTGGAGCTGTCCGCTCCACTGGGGGTATGGTTTGAAGGATTGGTTGAGCATGAAAACAAAGTCAGTCTAGAAAGTGAGGACTTTTATTTATTTCCAAAAAAAAATTCTTTCCTAAAATAGGCCTTGCTGCAATGATGATACACGTTTCCTTTATAGACTTACAAGAAGTGTGATGCCTGCTGTTCGTGTCATGGGTTGAACTGGTATAATACCAATGGACAATACTAGCAAAGATGTGAAAACAAGGGGACACAATATTCTTTCCCCTCATTCCTCATCAGTGTGGCAAGAGAGAGGACCAGCCCCTCCCCGCCCGCCGTCCTCCACTATTGGTTTGACTCTTACTGCGCTAGGAGCCTTATTTCTGCGGCTGGATTTTGTTGGCTGTTGCTGTCCTCGCTGGCTATTTTTTTCTCCCCACTAGAGGGCAGGCGAGGGAAGACAAAAGACGAAGAACAATGGGCCACCCGGGTGGTCTCCTATGTGGCTAGTGTTCCCCTGGCCTTGCAGAAAGGCTAAGAAGCGGAGACGCCTTGCAGATGGTCTGCACAGACGCCCCGTGTGCCCCATCTGCTGTGCCCTTCCCCCTTTCATTGCAGGATGGCCTGATGCCTGCCCCACCCCAGATGGCTCTATCCTGCACCTAACCAAGAGGTGGGGGATAAGACCAGCGAGGGTCTCTAGTTTGCTAATATAGACTGTAGAGGAAGAAGGGAGAAGGTGGCTGAGCTGAGAAAGGCTTGGGCAGAGGGTGCAGGGAGACAACTGAGCGGACCTCAGCAGTGGGTCTCAGGACTGGGATGCAATGAGACTAATTTTCCTCCTTCTCTAAGGGAGACTTGACTTGTCTCTAAGGGGAGACAGAAATTCCAAAATTTGAGCTGAAGTAGCAAATTCCGATGGCCGCAATGTCAGAATTTCCCCCAAAGAAGCCTGTTTGTATTCTATGACTCCTTCGAAGGTGTCCGAGTCCCTTCTAGAAATTGTGAAATAGGTCAGGTGTGGTGGTGTGAGCCACTTGTCCAGCCAGGATCTTCCTTTCTAATCTCTCAGGGCACTTTTATGAAGCTGCTGTCAGTGTGGGGTGAGGGAATGAGGTGAACCAGCTGTCTCGCTTTTCAGAGAGAGCGCGAAGGGCTCCTTCTTTATTCTTCCTTTGCCTGAGGAGGACGCTGCGCACACCTGCATCTTTGAAGCCAACAGCCCTCTTGTTTCTACCTCATGAACTGCAGTTCCAGATGCAGGGAGAGGGTGGAGCAGAGAAGGAGATGGATTTCTGGGCACTGCACCTCCTCTTTGGTTTTCCACATCCCCAGCAGTCGTGGTGAGACCCACTCTTAGGAAGACGTTGTCAGTGCTCAGCACAATCCCACATGTGCGTGTTGGCATCGGAGAAGGCCAGATGATCTGGTGTTCGAAGGTACTTGGATGAAGAATGATGTTTTTCCTTTGGGAATTGGGAGGTGCATTCAGAACAACACCAGAGATGGCTTCTATGGTCTGTGTTTCAAAGCACCTGCCTTGCATCTCACTACCTTTCGGGGTATTATTGTTTATTATTATGTCCTGCTCATTCTCATTGCAAGTTCACTTTCTTATATGGAAGGTGCTCTAACAAGTGTCTCATTTGGTTGGTTAAGGGATTTGAAGCTTTTTCTTCTTTTCCTGAGAACCTTCTGGGGCTAGATGGATTTGGTGTCCATTGGTACTGCTTGACATAGCTCCAGGGGCGCTAAACTCCCCAGTGCAGACTGGACTACAAATGCACCCTGAGACGTTGTGCAACGTCCGGCTGGGGCCTTCTCTGGGGACTGCGGCTGCTGAAGATTTTTCTTTTCAATCCACTTTCTTAGGTTTGGCAGAAGCTTTTGGACAACTCCGTGTCTTTGTTGGCTCTCTGATACTTCCTTGAACACTTTATCATCTTTGATTCACCCCAACACAGCGTGAAATTATGCTTCTTGCTCCACACCGTCTTATCTGAACAGATTCTTGTTTGCTTTTAGGAGCCATTCTGACTCTAGCTCTCTAGTCTTGAGGCTAGACAAGTTTCTTCTTCTTTATTCTTGGAAAAGACTCTTTATTTTCTGAGTCTGTTTCTCATAGTTGGATCACAGGAACTTGTTTGGAGCTTCCGGCAGGAATGTCCAGACCCTTGTATATTCCCTGACAAACGACAGACCTCTTGATGGGTGAGGGTGGGGTGAGTGGGCGTCTTTCTCTGGTCCGGCTCACAGCTCAGAGGAGGTGAGGGCACAGCTCTGCCTGGATATCCAGGTGTGCAGGATCAGCCTGTAGGCCAGTGCTGTCACCCCACAGCACAGCCAGGTTATCGTCACATGACATTTTCTTCTCGAAATACAAAGCACATATCTTTTCCAGTTTAACTGCCTGCTGGCACCTTATTGTAAAATATTTGCAAGTTATTCTCTGTAGAGAACAACATCTTATTGCCTCCTTTTCGAATTCCAGTTTTCTAAAGACTTACTTTGCTTTACCCCTTAACACAGGACTGAAATATGGCAATATCTTAAGTCACCAAACTTGCGTAGATGGGATTTTGGGGTGACACATGAACTTATTTGGAAAATCCCAGCCTCTCCTTTGTGTGGTGTAGGTGGGTTTGTCTGCATGTGGCAGATGAAGTGACTCGTCACCCTGACACTGGGTTGCTGTGTTCACCATATAATTTGCAACCAGTTAGGGACATTGGTTTCCTGGTCCCTGAGCATAACTGCCCCCTTTGAAAACAGGAGACTTTGAATATCTGCTCCTCAATTGGTTTGTGGACAATTACATGAAGCTGATTTCAGGCTGGGTCAGGGTTAGGGAATCCTGAAATAGTATAGGTGCCCCCTCCTTTTCTTTTCCCCAGGGAGAGGGTGGGAAGGGAGTTATAATATATGCCCCACCCCCCAAAAAATAAAACAAACATGTGGCACAGAAAAGAATTCCTTATAATAAAGCCCAGAGTGTTAGCCTTGGCCAGCCAGGCTGGTGTTTCTCCTTGTTTGGAGAGCAGCTGATCCCCTTTGGTCTTGGGCCATGGCCTTCCTCTTGTGTGGGTCAAACCAGGCCATACAATGTAGTTGTAGTCACTCACAGTGGAAAATGGGGGAAAGTAAAGTTTCCAGATAATTCCATAATGTCTGAGGCATCCTAAAGCTCTCTCTTTAAATTGCTAACTTCTACAGGGAGGTATTGTATGTCTTTGCTTGCTGACAAAGAACTTTCAAGTTTAGCAAACCAATTTTTTGTGAACTAGGAACCCTTTAACTTGTAAAGATTCAGAGGCTACAAGGAAATGCAAAACTGAAATCTAACACTTAAAACTGGAGAAGTCACTCCTCTGAACATATTAACAGTTCTAATAAAATTTTGTGATTTTCCATTTAGGAAAATCACAGGTTTTTTATTTGTTTTTGTTTTTTGTTTTTTTTAAATTCTGACCCTGATTTTCCTGCTTTGGAAGCTTAAAGCCAAGTTTTCCGATTTAATACATAATATGATTTTTATGCACTCCTGGTTGATTCTTTTGTCTCCTTTCACCAATTCAAAATGTCAGGCTGGCTTAAGTGTAAAGCTTGTGAAACCCGTAGTTTTGGTTTAGTAATACAGGCTTTCCTTCAAATCACTGTGGCCAGGAAAAAAAAAAAGGGAGTGTCAGGGGGAAAACTAGCAGGTTGATACAGATTAGGTTTCTTAAACATGAGGAGATAGGGCAAGGTTTACTAAATTTGCATTTAAATGAAAAGTACCATGCCACTCTACCGTTGATCTGGCATGGGGTCCTACAGCAGTGTGCAATTGCCTCGCTCCTTTACAAGCAATTTTGTTTGTGCTGAGAGCCGTTTATTTGTTTGCTTTTTCTGTTGAAATTGTTCCATTAAGGAAGGCAACTGCAGGAGAAACTGATGACGTAATTGATTGAGGTGGCTCTTGTTCTATTTGCCCTTTAAAATGAAGCAAAACTTTTCAATGAGATCTATTGATAACTTTAATTTAGCAATCCAAATCTTCTTAGTGTCTTAGGTTGCCATTTTTTCAGTATTCCAGGTAATTTAATTTTAACATTTGAATACTAGGATACTTTATGGCAACAATGAGCAGCTGTAGTAATTAAGACAGTTTCTCAAAACTGCCTCAAACTTTTTAGAAAGAGATCTGACAAGCATGTCTTTACAAAATGTAATTTATTAAGACAAGAGGCTCATCTAGCTGTGCCACTTCTTCAGCCACCTCTGGGAAGGTGTCACCGATGAGAAGGTATAGAAAAGTTATGAAAACAAACACCTTTACTTTGTGTGTAAGGAAATGGACAGAGAGTGTCAACTCATGGGGAGGTTAGAGGTCACTGGAGCTTGTGTCCCCTTTTAGTTTGGCTTGAGGGCAGACAACCACATATGTACTTTGACAGACTGTGGCTTTTTTCTAGACAATCCTCTGTGATTCAGGCTTTCATGAAAGGCTGGTGGGGGCATTTTTAGACTGGTGTATTCTCCCAGATCTCGCAAATCATGACACATAGATGATCACTTGCTATCTACCTGACTGTAAAGTCTCTGATTTCTGGCGTCTTTTAAAAGGAAGGATTCTAAAATCCATACTGGCTCTAAACCTGATCTCATAATAATTCCCTTAAGAACCCTTAAGATATTTCTATTTACTCACTAGTTTCAGTGTAAACAAAAAGGACTATACAATTCCCAGCTCCCAGCTGCAGAGAACTTTCATATATTGGTCATTGAAACTGACCTGAGTGTGTTTGAAGGACTGGGTTTTTTTCTTTGTTAATAGGTTGCTCTAAGCCTTTGGCCTCTTTAAAACTTACAAACATTATAAGGAAAGATGAAGAGAAGGCAGGTGCCTGCCCGGACCCCCACCTCCAGGGAGCTACGCGTTTCTAAAGAACTTTGCAGAAGAGCTGGGGAATTCTGAACCAATTGAGAAGGCTGAGTCTGAACACTTTTAGAGAGAATTAGAATTTCTTTTTCTTGGTCTGCTCTGCCAGCGTATGGGGTGACCCTACTCTCCCACCACTGGACTTCCTCCCCAGCTCCACCCCTTGTTCTTTAATGACAGTCAAAAAATAATTTACCAATCTTAAATTGCTGTTTTCCTAACATAAGGCGAAGTATGCACCATCTAGCTGCTGACCTCAAATCAAGATGCATTTTTAAAAGCACACTGTTCAGGTCCTAATTCTGTTTAAGGTTCCTGGACAAAAATACATTGCCTTCTTCCAGCAATTCTTCCGTGAAGTCTAGGAGGTCTGTCAGGGTTAGAAAGACCAGCTTGTCCTAGTTTTTCCAGGACTTTCCTGGTTTTAAAACTGAAAATCCTGTGTAGCAGGGAATCACTGAGTCCCAGGGAAATCTAGATGGTTAGTCCCTCCGAGGGGTTAAAAAACTAACTTGTAACATTTTCCCACAAATCCTAATTAGGGATGGACAGTAAAAGGGAAGGTGATAAATGAGTGCATGTTTTGACCACTAGGGGGCACCAATGGCCTCCTGAAGTTGTTTCCCTACCTTGAGGTTTGAGGGTAGGCTCTAAAAACCATAGTAAGGAACCAAGATTTAAAAAGGCAAAATGTCATGGGTAGACCCTTCATCTTCTTGTGGTGATGAGCCGGATCTGTGCTCTGTTAGATTTTTGGCTAGAGGGACCTCAAATCACTCTTGCCTAGTTGAAAAATTGGCGAAAAATAACCATGTGAATCCAAATAGAAAGTTCCATTTGGAACTTGTCCCTTAGAAGCTATGGCCACAAAGGTGATGTGAAGGAACAAGCAGACCTCCCCACAGTTCAGGTCGAAACAGTTACTGTAGTTCACAAGTCGACATAGAGGAGTTGGGGTCTTGCCTTGTGACAGGGTTTGGATCTGTGTCCCTGCCCAAATCTGATGGTGAATTGTGATTCCCAGTGTGCTGGAGGAGGGGCCTGATGACAGGTGACTGGATCATGGTGAGAACTTCCCCCTTGCTGTTCTCTTCATAATGAGTTCTCATGAGATTTTTTTTTTTTTTTTTTTTTTTTTTTTGACGGAGTCTTGCTCTGTCGCCCAGGCTGGAGTGCAGTGGCGTGATCTAGGCGCACTACAAGCTCCACCTCCTGAGTTCGCGCCATTCTCCTGCCTCAGCCTCCCAAGTAGCTGGGACTATAGGTGCCCGGCTAATTTTTCTTTCTTTTTTTTTTTTTTTTTTTGTATTTTTAGTAGAGACGGCATTTCACCATGTTAGACAGGATAGTCTCGATCTCCTGACCTTGTGATCCGCCTGCCTCAGCCTCCCAAAGTGTTGGGATTATAGTATAGGTGTGAGCCACCACGCCCGGCCGGGATCTGTTTTTTTTGTTTGTTTGTTTCCCTTTTTTCGTTTTTGAGACAGGGTCTCATCTGTTGCCCAGGCTGAAGTGCAGTAGTGCAGCAGTATGATCTCAGCTCACTGCCGCCTTGACCTCCTGGGTTCAAGCAATCCTCCAGTCTCAGCTTCCCAAGAACCTGAGACCACAGGCGCATGCCACCATGCCCAGCTATTTTTTGTTTGTAATTTTGTAGAGACAAGGTTTCACCATGTTGCCCAGGCTGAGATCTGGTTGTTTAAAACTGTGTGGCACCTCCCCATTTGCTCTCTTCCTCCTTCTCCGGCCATGTAGGACATGCCTGCTTCCCCTTCACCTTCCGCCATGATTGTAAGTTTCCTGAGGCCTCCCCAGCCATGCTTCCTGTACAGCTGCAGAGTCATGAGCCAATTAAACATCTTTCTTTACAAATTACCCCATCTCTGGTAGTTCTTTGTAGCAATGTGAGAATGGACGAATACACCTTGGTTGTTAGAGGTTCAGTGCAGGGATTCTCACTTTTTCTCCATGGTACCCATGGCCATCATGCAAGTCTTTGGAAACTGAGCAGAGTGACTCTATGCAGGAAGTTTCTGAAATAGGCTAAGTACTACCTGCTTCAGGGTATCCTCCCTCTGCATGTTGATTAGTGGTTGACCTGCTGAACTGTCCTGGGGAAAAGTTGAGGATTCCCATGCAGAAATCCAGCTGTATTCGCTTCCTGTCATTGCCGTAACAAATTACCACAAGCTTGGTGGCTTCGAATAACTCCAGGTTAAGTTGATCAGAAACTTGACATGGGTCTCACTGAACTAAAATCAAGGCACTAGTAGGGCTGCATTTCTTTCTGGAGGCTCTAGGAGATAATCCAGGTCCTCACCTCCCCAGCTTCTAGAGGCTGCCTGCATGTCTTGGCTCATGGCCCCATCCTCCATCTTTACTCCAGCCATATTTCATTGCTCCAACCCTTCTTCCCTAATCAAACCTTTCCTGACCACAGCTGGGAAAGGTTCTCACTTTCAAGGGCTCATGTGATGAGACTGGGTTCACCTAATAATCCAGGATAATCTCCCCATCTCAAAATCCATAACCTTGATATCATTTGCAAAATCATTTTTGCCATGCAAGGTAATGCATTCACAGATGCTGTGAACTAGGACATCTTTGAGGGACCATTATTCTTCCTATTGCACCAGTAAATGTCCCAGAGCTTATTCTCTCACATTCTGTGATGGTCATTCCAGGCCATGGCCAGAGAGAGTGTGGTCAAGGGTTGACCTATTTGGAAAGTCAGTTTGTGGTTATTTCCTTGGCTGCTTTGGGGATTGCCCTGTTGACCCTAACCAGTGTCTTTTCAGACTCTGAAATGAGAAGAGCAAGTCTGAAAAGTCCCTTTCCTAAGTTAGGAAGTGGCCTTACCTAGTGTGCTATGCTCTCTGGGTGCTTTTATTGAAAGCTATTTATGGCCAAGGCAGAAATTGGTTTTACCTGCCTTAAAAAATTCCAGACCCAAATTATTTTGGCTAAACAACATGGAATATGCTACCTGGGGCTGTGATGACCTGGATTAATGCAGATTCGATGAAATTTGCCAAGGAGATCCATGGACCTGCCTGCCGTGTTGGAAGAAAAGGCGGAATTGTTTGCCCAGATGCAGGCTTTGCAGGACTCCCTGGTTTCTGCAGGTGGATGTCCGCCCCACCAGGTTGGCCAAGGGCATGAGAATGGAAGATGAGGCCTGTCGTTAATCAGGCAGAAGCACCTTTTGCACTCTAGGTGTTGATGTGGGGGAATGCAACATCAAACCCATTGTCGTCTGGAGTTGTAGCAAAAGTTTCCTTCAGAGGAGACAGAATATGTATCCATGACTAGAGACACCCTGATCCCTGGCCTATCTGGCCACCAAAGTTGTCCACCAGGGCTGCCGAATGTTTCTTCTCCAATGCCCCAAGCACACAGGGCATGCATGTTTTATGGCCTCAACCCAGCTCCATTTTCTGTCCTAACCACTGTTTGTACTCTGCACTTTCCACCTGCTTCTGATATGTGTTCTCTTATCACCATGGATTCCAAACCTTACGGAGCAGAGCTGGGTAAAACAAACAAGCAAACAATCAAGCCAGCTCCCATCACTCTGAGGAAGGACCCTGCTGGCCCTGGGGTCCCCTCCATTTGTCCAGGGTGGGAATGAGAGAATGGATCCCAGCTGACTGCCTGGGTTCAAACCCTGCTTTGTGACCTTGGACAAGTTTCTCTACCTCTCTGTGTGTTGGTTTTCTTAAATGGAGATAATGGTAGTACCTACATCTGATAGGGTTGTTGCTAGGATTAAATCTGAGCTGATACCAGTGCTCAGAACCATGAGTAGTACAGAGCACATGCTCCATATGTGTTAGTTGCTATCATTATCATCATGACCATTATTATTTTGCTCATAATCACATTTGTAAAAGACAGAACTGGAATCTGCGATCTTCTTATGACCTCAGGTGTATTATTTTGAGAAATGCATGTAATTATGTATCTCCCTTTTAGAATGAGAATTGGGGGCTAAGTTCCAAGGTGACATGTATGAATCGATACTGATCTTTTGATCTCTAAATTCCTGGGATGCGGCACCCATTCAGGTACACGGGGCACTTGTTTCTTACCAGCTGTGGATGGGTTGGGGATGCCTGCAGGGTCTCCTGATTGGACTTGGACAGAGAGTCCTGCTTTTCTCTTTAATCCAGGGACAGTACAGGGGATCAAAGAGAAATTGCAGCCTTTGTGGAGAGTGATTTAGAGATTCAGAGATGAGGAAGGCCTGGTGTCTGACCCATTTGGGTGGTGCCCTTTGGTCTGGAGTGTCCGTCACAATTCTGGGGTAGGTTTGCCACCTGAGCTATACCACTGACTTTAACTGCATCTCTAGTTGAGCTGAGCAGCAGACTTTTCCAAAGGTGGCCAAAGCCAGGAGGGGAAAGGCCATCCGTTATTAGCTGGTTCTCCATAGACTTGGGGAATTTGTTAAACTTGTCTTAAATTCCCATCTCCTCCCTGAACACTGACAGACCTCAGCCCTGTTCGTCTGGTCCCCTCCCCTCCCCTTCCTTTCTCTTCCCAACAGCTGGTATTTCCCTATCTTGGGTCCCACCTTCTCAACATCCAAAGTGTTAACCATCAATTCTGATGGATGCAGCTATGCCGGTGTTTTCATTAGCGAGGAGCAAAGGCCTGCTTCTTGGTGATGAAAACATCAACAGTGGTATTTCCCCATCTAAAAATAAGGCTTTTATCTGGGAAGACAATAATCCCAGCTTGCCCAGGACTTAGGGGGAGATGGTGGGATTTTCAGTTTTAAAATCAGGACACTCCTGGGCAAACCAGGGTGAGTTGATCACGCAGTGATTGTCATTTTGGGTGGGTGGGGAAAGGAGCCCCGGACAGGCAGGCTGAGGAGACATTTGGGGATAGTTGAGGCCAGGAGAACTGCGGGGCCTGCTGAGGCGCTCCTTCAGGAGTAGTGGTTTTACTATCTCTGTAGGAGCTGCCTGTGATAAGGAATCTCATAGGCCTGTTAGGACAGGGTTTTTCTGTCTTTATAGGAGTTGCCTGTGATGAGGAATCTCACAAGCCTGTGAAGACAGGGTTTCACTGTCTCTGTAGGAGTTCACCGTGATGAGGAATCTCACAGGCCCGTGAGGACAGGGTTTCACTGTCTGTGTAAGAGCTCACTGTGATGAGGACTCTCACAGGCCCGTGAGGACAGGGTTTCACTGTCTCTGTAGGAGCTGCCTGTGATGAGGAGTCTCATAGACCTGTGAGGACGGCGGTCATTTGCTCCATGATGTGAGTTTTCATGGGGTACCTTTCGTGGTCCTGGCCCTGTGCTTCCATGGGGAATGGGAAGAAAATTCACATGGGCCAGGCCACAAGGAAGCATTAGCACTTGTTCTGTAGGGACGCTGACACTGTCCTGCTCTGAAGGAATGTAACCAATTGGGTGCTAAAGGAAGGAAGGAAGGAGGGACAGAAGGAAGGAAGGAAGGAAAGAGACAAAAGGAATGAAGGAGGAAGGAAGGAAGGAAGGAAGGAAGGAAGGAAGGAAGGAAGGAAGGAAGGAAGGAGAAGGGAAAGGGATGGAAGGAAGAAAGGAAAGGAAAGAAGAAAGGAAAGAGAAAGACAGAAGGGAGGAAGGAAGGAAGGAAAGGAAAGGGGTGGAAGGAAGAAAGAAAGGAGGGAAGAAAGGAAAGAGAAAGAAGGGAGGAAGGAAGAAAAGAGGAAGGAAGGAAGAGAAAGACAGACGGAAGGCAGGACAGAAGGAAGGAAGGAGAGCAGATTATCCAAGGTTCCTGAGTGTTGGGTCAGGCATTGTTCTAGGCATTGTATGTGTACCATCTCATTTAATTCTTATCCGGCACTAAGAGGTAGGCACTATCATACTTTCATTGTACATAAAGACAGACAGACACTAGAAGGTCAGGTGACTTGCCAGTGGTCACACTGCCTGGGAGCACTGTGATTCCAATTTGCATTTTAATAACATTCCAGCAGAATGGCATCTTATCAGGGTTAACCTTGTCCAGGATACGGGAAAGATCAGAGGGTGAGGAATTCCAGCTAGAGAGACACCCCAGGCGCGAGGCTCTGAGACCCGGCAAGAGCGGCTCCAAAAGCAGAAATGCTGTGCTGGGCGAGAGACTGATGGTCAGGTAGAGGGTAGGGAAGTGTCCAGTTTCCATCTTGGGCACCAGGAAAGACACTGGGGCCACCGAATGGAGAGAGGAGAGGGAGACAGTGCACTTTATTCTTTGAAATCTATCTGCATCTTTGGCCAGCTTATTTAGCATCTCTGAAGTTCAGTTTCCTTGTTTATAAAACGGGAGGAATAATAGGATATGTCTTACACGATTTTGAGAGGATTAAATTCAACGACATCCATAAATGATTTAGAACTTTACCTGACGTCAGAGTAGGTAGTCAATGAATGGTAGTGGTGACGTGTTTTTTTTTTTTTGTCTTTTTGTTTTTTTGTTTTTTTTGAGACAGAGTCTCGCTCTGTCCCCCAGGCTGGAGTGCAGTGGCGCAATCTCGGCTCACTGCAAGCTCTGCCTCCCGGGTTCACGCCATTCTCCTGCCTCAGCCTCCTGAGTAGCTGGGACTACAGGCGCCTGCCACTGCACCCGGCTAATTTTTTGTATTTTTAGTAGAGACAGGGTTTCTCTGTGGTGGTCTCGATCTCCTGACCTTGTGATCCACCCGCCTCGGCCTCCCAAAGTGCTGGGATTACAGGCGTGAGCCACCGCACCCGGCCAACGTTTTGTTTTGTTTTTGAGACAGGGTCTCCCTCTGACACCCAGGCTGGAGTGCAGTGGGGAAATCTCGGCTCACTGTAGCTTCGACCTCCTGGGCTCAGGCGATTCTCCCACCTCAGCTCCATAAGGAGCTGGGACTACAGGCACATGCCACCATATCTGGCTATTTGTTTTTTTTTTTTAGTTTTTGGTAGAGACAGGGTTTCACCATGTTACTCAGGCTGGTCTTGAACTCTTGAGCTCAAGCAATCTGTCCACCTCGGCCTCCCCAAAGTGCTGGGATTACAGGTGTGAGCCACCGCACCAGGCCTATTATCTGTTTTTAAAGTCACCTTAGAAATTGTTGCTTTTTGAAGGATATTTTCCTTAATTCCTGTTCTGCAACTGAATGGGCTAGTGTGTTCCTCCTGCATCTTGTTATTGAAGCGGCATCGTTCATCTGGGGTGATACCTGAGGTTCTTTGCCTCATGTCAAGGAAATCAAGGACACAGACACATGTGAAGTGAGGTTAAGGATGGAGGTTTAGGCCGGGCGTGGTGGCTCACACCTGTAATCCCAGCACTTTGGGAGGCTG
The DNA here is from genome assembly GCF_037993035.2 of Macaca fascicularis. Lineage (NCBI taxonomy): Eukaryota > Metazoa > Chordata > Mammalia > Primates > Cercopithecidae > Macaca > Macaca fascicularis. Next base: position 12,255,663 of record NC_088377.1, on the reverse strand, counting down.
AGGAGGGCAGATCACGAGGTCAGGAGATTGAGACCATCCTGGCTAACACAGTGAAACTCTGTCTTTACTAAAAATACAAAAAATTAGCCAGGTGTAGTGGCGGGCGCCTGTGGTCCCAGCTACTCGGGAGGCTGAGGCAGGAGAATGGCGTGAACCCGGGAGGCGGAGCTTGCAGTGAGCTGAGATTGCACCACTGCACTCCAGCCTGGGCGACACAGTGAGACTATGTCTCAAAAAAAAAAAAAAAAAATTAAAAAAAGAAAGAAAGGAATGATTTAGAGGCTGCTTTTTATTAAAAGGAAAACATTAGTGAGGACTTCCTTACCTCACTATCTGCCTAAATAATTTCTTTTGAACTCCTGTATCCTTATAACCCTTCTTCACGTGCTTCTGCATTCCCATGGTGTTGAACTTCAAGTTGTGATGGGGAGCGGCTGTGTTCTCCTCCCATTCCATGGAATTCCCTCTCTTCGAGGGGGTGGTAGAAAAAAGTCAGCCACCCACTGCTCAGGCTTTTGTCACCCCAAAAGTCAGAAAAAACCTTAGCCTTTTCACCACTACAGATGACTGTGGTGTGAGCCTTTAACCGCTACAGAGGACTGTGGTGTGAGCCTTTTCACTGCTACAGAGGACTGTGGTGTGAGTCTTTTCACCGCTACAGAGGACTGTGGTGTGAGTCTTTTCACCGCTACAGAGGACAGTGGTGTGAGCCTTTTCACCGCTACAGAGGACAGTGGTGTGAGTCTTTTCACCGCTACAGAGGACAGTGGTGTGAGCCTTTTCACCGCTACAGAGGACAGTGGTGTGAGTCTTTTCACCGCTACAGAGGACTGTGGTGTGAGCCTTTTCACCGCTACAGAGGACAGTGGTGTGAGTCTTTTCACCGCTACAGAGGACAGTGGTGTGAGCCTTTTCACCGCTACAGAGGACAGTGGTGTGAGCCTTTTCACCGCTACAGAGGACTGTGGTGTGAGCCTTTTCACCGCTACAGAGGACAGTGGTGTGAGTCTTTTCACCGCTACAGAGGACTGTGGTGTGAGCCTTTTCACCGCTACAGAGGACAGTGGTGTGAGCCTTTTCACCGCTACAGAGGACAGTGGTGTGAGTCTTTTCACCGCTACAGAGGACAGTGGTGTGAGCCTTTTCACCGCTACAGAGGACTGTGGTATCATTTCTGGAAAAGGAAGCAGTTCTCTGGGAGCTTGCCCACTCCGCCATGGGTCAAGGTGTGCTCAACCGTCCAGGTGTGCCCTTCTCTAGACCTTTTACAAGAGGTTTGTCTGGCTCCCAGACACGAATACTGGCCAGGGATTTTTGCCTTTTTGTCTCCTGGCTGAAGATCTGTATGCTTTGCAATTTAGAAAGGGACTTAAGTTCCTAATTTTCACTTGTAGTAGGTATAGGATGTGTTACTTTAGAAGAAAAAAAAATCAGTGGTTCTTCAAGGACTGCGCAATTTGGCATAAAAATCTCACTAATTGAGGCTTGTTAAAAGGTACCCTGCACTCCATAATTGTCTGCTCTGGTGTGTTCAAGTTTGGGAGAGTAATGATGATGATGTTGATGATGATAATGACAATAATAGCTACCTTTATTGGGTGCCCAGGTATTCCAGTGTATCACACACAGATCTTGCACGATGTAGGTGCATGTATCCCTATTTTTTTTTTAAAAAAGGGAGAAACTGAGGCTCAGGGAGAACAAATGAATCGCCTGAAGCCACACAATTAGTAAGTGGGGGGCCGAGGTTCACACGGCTCTCCCTGGCTCCAATGCCAACACCCACTCCCGTCCACCATGTTGCCTTGGAGAAACCTGATGTTGCCTGAAAAGGGAAATTTCAACTCATCAGGCAAATGGAGAGTCTCATATTTTTTTTTAATTTACAGAGCTATTCAAAATCAAGAGGTCCCAGTTCAATTTAAATATTGCATTTTAAGTGATAACCATCAGACTGGGAGCTGGGCACAGAAGGCAGCCTGGTGGACTTGCTGTGGGTGACTCAGGCCCTCTCACTTTCTCTCCCACCTCCCCTTCTCCTCCTCCCATAGATATGACTCTCAGTGGGTGATCTCTTAGTAGTGAGAATTTATGAACTTCTGGAAGGGAAAAAGTTCATGGACTTTGGCCCAGGAAAGAATGAGCAGGGAGGAGCTGTGAGGCACTTTCTATGGGGGACCTGGCCCCAGGCGCATGGGAGCCACTGGATTCAGGCCCCTGTCATTTTGTGAGCATTTCCTGTGCACTAGGAACACCCTGATGACCAAAGATGAGGGGCTGCTGACTCCAGACACCCCCAGAGAAAGGGGCAGAGAGACCCCAGCTCCCCCACCTCTTTCCTCGTGGAAGCAATAGAAGACCCAACAGGGCTGAACCCTGCCCATGTCCCAAGACCATCTGCAGGGAATGGGACAATCTCTGGTTCCTGTCTTGATTCAAATGTCAGGCCTCCGTGCAAGGGTGTGGGGCTGCAGGCTGGGGGCATGGCGAGCAGCCAGGGCTCCTGCGTGTCCCTTTCACAAGCACCCACCATTCCACAAGCCAGAGGCCGATGGTAATATCCCTCAGGCTCTCCCGGGTTGAGTTTACAACTCACACATTCCACGAGGGGTGTTCATCAATCCCATACGTCAACCCCCAAGCGTCAGTTGTACATGCAGTGAAGTTTCCTGTGCTTCAGCGACTGACACCCAGCCTCCGTGGGCAGGACAGGCGCAGGGGAGGTGGGGAGGGCTGGCTGTGTGGCTTGAAGGCCAAGATCTTCCTGCTTGGCCACGAAGTACATGTTTGACTGCCAGTGTTCAAAGCGTGTGAGGCCACTGGGCATCCAGCAAAGGACCGGGAAGGGATTCAGGGAAGTATGTGGGTGGGACTGGGAGGAGGGAGTCACCTCCCGTCTGATCTGCCTTAACTCTTTCTCTCTGGCTTTTCGTCAGTTTGGTTCAGCTGCCAACAGAGAGAGCTTCTGGCCCCTTTGTTCCCCTCTGAGGACGACTCTCTGGCCTCCCACACCTCACTCTGTCTCTGACTCTGGCCTCCTCTGGTCACCTACTGTTTTTATTCAGCCTGAAGTCCCCCTGGCATGCTGGAACGGAGTGGCCCATTATCACTCACTCACTCTCCACATCCTGCGATGGATCCAAATCAGCTGCTTGCTCCCAGATCCCTCCACCAGACACCACATCTTTCTCCCGGTTTTCTGCAGGGACCAGCATCCTTCCTTGCACACAGGATGCTTGTCCTGCCTCCTTGGTTGAAAACCAGTTATCAGAAAATAACCAATTAAAATATTACTGCTTTGTGGCCTCTTTGTTTATCTTCTCTCCACTGCTTCCAAATTGTTTTTCATTATATTTGGGCAGAGTACAGAAAAGTGCTTACTTGATGAAATGTGTTTACCATGTAAACCCACACAGAATTTTCTAGAAAGATGGTAGAATCAAGAAGGTGAGAGGAGGTGGCCTGCTCTGGTGAGAAGGAGAGTGTGGGGTGCTGAGAAGCAGCCAAGAATGTCTTGGGGAGTCATCGCCCCGTCAGGTCTATGCCAGGATAGCAGGCGTTTGTTTGGTCCTTGGAAGGCAGCGGCGGGGCAGGTATCTTCTAGTGGAAGGTGGCTGTGTGGGTGGCGCCCTGTACATGTAAGAGGCCATTTGCCTGAACAAAAAGAGGGAATTAAGAAAAAGGCCTTTTATTTAAATTTGGGTGGAGTAAGTATGAAAGGAGCCAACAAGGGAGTCTGTAATTTAGAGAGGGCGTGTGGTGAGGAGGAACTGGTGACCTTGTGGTGCCATTTGGACCCGCACAACTCAGGCCTTGGTGGGGAGCCCTGGGACAGGGAGGTTCACAAGGTCAGGACCCAGCAGAGTCCCCAGGTTCTCAGATGCTGAGGCTGGTATCCCAGGCCAACAGAATTTCTCGGAATGTGGCATCAGAGGCATTGGAGGCACCGTTTCTTTCTTTTGAGAATTACCTTTTGAGAATTACCTTTGTTGAGGAACTCAACAAAGTTGAATTTGAAAGGCAAACATGCAATTCTGGGTTATCCAAGCACCTAAGTCTTTGCTGGAAACAAAAAACACTCTACGTTCTCAATCTGCTTAATTTGATTTGATCAGAAATGTGTATGTACAAAAATTTCCTTCGTAAGCTGAGAATCCTGCTGAGAAATTTTAGCCCAGAGTGCACTTAGCCTGAGAGAATTATCAGCGCTGGGGGAAAAGAAAACTGTGTGTGATAAAATGTCCCAATTATGGCGACAGTGTCAGTTATTCCCTCGGAATGTATGTCTTTATCCCATCATCTTGTCTGGCTAATGAATATGACCAAGGCCATCCTCTCCCATTATTGCTCAATAATGGGCAATGGAGATGGCATATCTTCGCCTTTATTTTTGCTGGCACATCCAGGCACTGAAGCACATTAAAGTAATAAAATTAGGCAGCAAGGCATCCCAGTCACTCCCACCATGTTCCCGTAACCCCCTCATTTACAACAGACTGAGACAGAAAGGAATTTTTTAGAGCAATTTGCGATGAGGCAACACTGGATATGTAAATTCTGTTTCATTGGCAGTCACCGCTGCCGGCTAATTCTAAAATGCCTAACCGCCTTCGGTTCACTAGCCATGTTGGGTCGGGAAAATTCAGTTTTAAGGCCCCAAAGGGGGAAATGTGTAATTGCAACTTTCTTCCATGTCTTAAGCTGTGGCCGAACAGATATTGTCCCATCCTCTTTCTGGCCAGATGTTCCGTCCCAGTGGCAGATCCAAGAAGGGGCCTGTTAAGAAGTTCAACTTTTTACTGAGTTGGATGACGAAGGCGGTTTTTATTTTTTGAAAAATTTATTGCTCCTACCGGCTTTATTCCCCCTAAAGAAGTGCCTGCCAGGGTTCAGGAAATAGCAAGAATAACAATTTCAAGGGAAATCACTGACTTGAGTTTGAGACCAGAGACCGAGCAGGCGGAGAGCCCCGTGCGATATAATCATCCTGCAGATGCCACGGTGAAAAGAGGCCACTGCAAGACGGGCCCATTCTGAGGCAGAGCTTTGTCGAGGGGAGCTTGAACAAGATGCCCTTCACTGGAATGGGACACACACCCTCAGGAGAGATTCGCCACATACACAGTGAGTTATAAGAGGGTTCCAAAGGTTAGAGAGATGGGAGAAAAAACTCACACAGTTGCCCTACTTTGCAGAACTTATTTTAGACTTTGCTGTGCTTCGTGTAACTACTATAAAAATAAGAGGTTTACAAGCTACAGAGCAAGTCGGGACTGGCCAAAACATGTGTCCTTGCGCTTTCGTCTCCCTGCTCCGCCTTTGCTTGGCTTGACTGTGCTCAAACCTGCACTAGTTAAGAAAGTCCCACGATTTAAGAGGGTTCCCAGGTCATCAGCCACTGGGAGTTTTCTCTAATTCAGCTCTGCACTTCCCCTTGCTCCAGAACAGGGAGTGAGGAGGACATGGGGGTGGCCTTCAACATGGCCATAGGGTGGTGGGACCCCAAGGTGGGGAATAGCCTCAGGTGGACGAGCAGGTGCTTTTCAGGGCCCATCTGCAGGGAGTCGTTGTGACCACTTGGATGTATGTGTCATAACTGTCCACCTTCCACCCTTCAGGCTCCCAGCAACTTCAAGGCCCCTGGGGAGATTCTCAGACCCTCCCCTCTAATAGGCAGAGAGGAAATGAATGCTGGCTTGGGGAGGGGAGAGTTGGAGGGGATGTGACGCACAGGCCCAGAGCTTAGGGACTCTGAATTCAGTAATCTGGGTCTATTGGTGCCCCTTCATATGCAGTAAGGTCGTCTGTTAACTCTGTGTTTATGGAGCTGTATTTATCACCTGGAAAGGCCTGCAAGTCTTCTTATCAACGAATCCTCTCATTGGAGGTTCACATCGTTTTGTCTTACACGTTGACAATACTGCTGGTGGCACCAGCCTTATCTCTTGCCCAAGACTGGAATACGGTTGAACTCACAGCATGGTTTCTGACCACCGGCATTATGTCACTTTGGAGGAACGTGTTAAAAATTCACATTCCTGGGCCCCGTGCAGCAGGACCCACTGAATCGAACTCTGTATATCTTTTCAATTAGCATGTTAACATTCTTTTCTTTTGTATTTAGGTAAAACTTATTGCGTTAAGCTGTTTGCGCATTGCTATAAAGATACGTGAGACTGGGTAATTTATGAAGAAAAGAGGTTCAGCTGGCTCAAATTCTGCAGGCTTTATAGGAAACCTGGTGCTGGCATCTGCTCAGCTTCTGGGGGCAGCCTCACAAAGCTCACAGTCCTGGAGGAAGGGAAAGCAGGAGGAGACACATCACATGGCCAGAGCAGGAGCAAAAGGGAGGGGGAAGTGCCACATGCTTTTAAACAGCTCAGTCTTGCAAGAACTCACTCACTATCAAAACGGCAACAGCAAGGGGATGGTTCTAAGCCGTTCATGAGAAATCCATGCCCCCGACTCAGTCACCTCCTGCCAGGCCCTACCTCCAATACTGGGGATTACAATTCAACATGAGATTGAGGCTGGCACAAATATACAAACCATATCACTTATATTCAGTAAAGCACCCAAATCTTAGGACTTTTATCAATCAAATACACCCACGTAGCCACCATACAGATCAAGACGTAGAACAACATTGCCACCACCCAGAAGGCTTTTTCCTTCTGTCTTTCCGAGACAATAGTGTCTTCCAGGGACATCTGCTGTTCTAACTTCCACCATCGTAGACAAGTTTGACCTTTACCTAGCCTGAATCATGCAGGACGCTTTTGAGTCTGGTGTCTTTCTCTCAACATTATGTGTGTGAGATGCACTGTTGCTTGTATAATAGCTAATTCTTTTCCATTGTGCTGTAGTATCTCAAGGCATGGATATACTAAACTGATACACATATTCTACTCTTGATAGCATCTGGGTTGTTTCCAGGTTTTAGTATTACACCAAAGCTGCTGAGAATATTTGATCCTTAGAGAGGATGGAGAGATAGAGGGAGGGAAAGGGCGTGTCTTTCTTTTTCACCTTTGGTGATGAAGGGAGTTCCTACTGCTGCTCCTCAGCTCAGAGGCCCAGTGTGGCAGGAAGTGGTGAGGTGGTGGGGAAGAAGAAAGAAAATGCTCAGTGCAGTGCATACATGTACATGTGCATATGTGTGTGTGTGCATTGTGTGCGTGTGTGTGCGTGCATGTGTGTGCGTGCATGTGCGTGCATGTGTGTGCATGTGTGTGTGGGCGTGTGCACGTGTGTGCACGTGTGTGTGCGTGTGTGGTGTGTGTGCGTGCATGTGCATCCATGCGTGTGCATGTGTGTGCGTGTGTGTGCATGTATGTACGTTTGTGTGCATCCTTGTGTGTGCACACATGTGTGCGTGTGTGCATGCGTGTGTGCTTGCGTGTGTGTGGGTTGTGTGTGTGCATGTGTGTGTGTGGTGTCCTCTCCCCCATCCCCTACATCCACCACCAACTCCACGTTGAGGCTGGTAAATGGCCTCAGGAGGATATTCACAGTGTCATGATCATTCACATCAACCTGCAATGATTTTGCATGTGCACGTTGTGGTGTCGGCATGTATAATTGTGAGACTGGCTCAGATGGAAATCTCCTTCTCCACTTGTAGGCTGGTTATGATGGTGAGAGTATCGGAAATTGCCCATTTTCTCAGCGTCTCTTCATGATTCTCTGGCTGAAAGGCGTTATATTTAACGTGACCACAGTGGACCTGAAAAGGTAAGACAAGGCGTCTGCCTTACTGAAATAACTGTACCTAGTTCCCTACACACACACACACACACACACACACTTTCTCTCTCTCTCTCTCTCTCTCTCTCTCTCTCTCTCTGAGACCTAAGGCCCACGGTGCTGCATGGGCACGTCCATCTTCAGTTGGAGTCTGAACTGAAGCCCATGTTTGGGCCAAGCAGAGTCATGACAGGGTCGGCTGGGCTGGAGTCAGGAAGGAGCAGGAGTTGGGGTTGCCGTGAAGAACTTATTCCCCCGGTTGCTGGTCAGCTGTGACTCTCCCAAGCCTGTCTGAGCTGGTGACAGTGCAGAGAATTAACTTTTTCACCTCCGTTTGTTGATGTGCCCCTTTGTGCTCTGTATTCACGAAGGGGCACATCAACAAGCCCATCATTTGTTAATGAATGCCTTTACTTTCATCGCCAGCAAGAAATTTTCGTAAACCCACCCTCTGCTTTGCAGTTCTCAAGAGCTGCTTCTCTGAAACTGGGGAGGACACGGCTAAGCCCTGGAAATGAGTCCAGATTCTCCCGGCGGCCCATAAACACTGCTGTTTCCTCCCACCTAGGAAACCCGCAGACCTGCAGAACCTGGCTCCCGGAACAAACCCTCCTTTTATGACTTTTGATGGTGAAGTCAAGACGGATGTGAATAAGATCGAGGAGTTCTTAGAGGAGAAATTAGCTCCCCCGAGGTAGGCCTCAGAAAACTGGTGTTCGTAACTTGATTGTCACTTTCCCCCACTAGTAGTCAATTCTACAGCTCTGGGCAGTGTGTATGTGGTTTTCCGCAGCCCACGGAGCTCACTTCCTTCATCATACCCCTGGTGTAACCAGATTACAGTTCGGGGGCCTGGGCTTCATTGTGCTGCATCTGCAGCTTGGCAATCAGGGTTTGATGGCAGGAAGTGGGAGAACATGGGTCCAGGGTGGGTGGTTGGCTGTATCCTAGACACCCTGCTGGAAGCTATGGGGTATGTGTTAGGAAGAAGTATCATGGATTGTTGGACCTCAGGGGAGCTATTTCTAGTCCATCCCGTTCATTTTACTAGGGAGGGACCTGAGACCAGCAAGGTCAGGCAGGTTCTTGTGTCCCAGGACTGGCCACTGCCAGGAATCAACAACAACCACAATCCAAACCTCTCCATCCAGTGCCATTCTCCTAGATGGTGTGACTTCCCAACTTTCGAGAGGAAAAGGGTCAGGAAAACATTGAAGGAAAGCTTTTCATTTTCATACCCAGAGAAAGCTGTTTTTCTCCATTGTATAGTATTGTCTTAACTAGAACATCGCTTGTCTGTGATCCTCCAATCTTGAACTTTTCAAGGTATCCCAAGCTGGGGACCCAGCACCCCGAGTCTAATTCGGCAGGAAACGACGTGTTCGCCAAATTCTCAGCGTTTATAAAAAACACAAAGAAGGATGCAAACGAGAGTGAGTACCTCCCATCCTCCTGTTTTCTGTTTCAACACGGACTTGAGCCTTAGCACGGCAGCTCATGAGCTCCTGGGGCATTCTCATCTATGTCCCAGTGGGTAGAGAAGTGAGTCTGGAGATACAGAACAAGCTCCTCCAACTTTGAATCTGCATGTGGGCTTCAAGAGATGGAATGCTTCTTTTGAGGCTGGGAACCCAGAAAACGACATTTTTAGGGAAAATAGTCACCACCCAGGTGTTCCAGCCACACCATGGGAATCATGTTCAATGATGTTTCTGCCAGTCCCCGCCTCCCCACAGGCTTTCCATAAATAGTTTTGAATAAATAAATGACTTCTAGAAGTAGCAATATTGTGTAGACAGCAGCAGTGTGATTTTCCAGGGAGGAGTGAGCTCTTTATTCAGATACTCTACATCCACCTCCTGCCTTCCCAGCACCCATTGCTGGTTGGCCACGTCTCAGCGAGGAAGGGAAGCAAACTCCATCATAGCTGGTGAAAAGTGACACACACTTGCAAGACCTCTCTTTGTGATTTCTTGCCTTCCTGTTTTAGTTTATGAAAAGAACCTGCTGAAGGCCCTGAGGAAACTGGATAATTACTTAAATAGCCCTCTGCCTGATGAAATAGATGCCTACAGCACGGAGGATGCCACTGTTTCTGGAAGGAAGTTTCTGGATGGGGACGAGCTGACGCTGGCTGACTGCAACCTCTTACCCAAGCTCCATATTATTAAGGTTCGTCTTCTCTCCTGACATGTGTGCCGAGGACACGAACTGGGCTTTGTTTTATTTTGTTTTTATTTGTGTTTGGGCCAGACATTTAAACAGTCTGAAATGTGGACACTTGGATTAAAAACACTAGTTCTGTTCAGGACAGCCGAGCCCCAGCTTTTGTACACACAGAAGATGGGCTTCGGGTGTTCTCGGGAAGTGCCTGGGAACGTGGCCCCACCTTCTGCTTCTCTCTCAGCCTGACTCACGCAGCCTAAAGAGAGGTTATGTGAAAGCAGCCTGAGGAATTTCATAGATTATACCTGGCATTAGCAATTGAGAATTAGAGATGAGGCGTGTGGAATCTGGGGCTGTTAAAATGTGAACTCGGTCAACTGTTGGTGACTCTAGGGCTCTACATGGCCCTTTCTAGGCATGACAGAGGAGTGTCCTGTTAGCTCTTAACAGTGACCCTTGGCCAGGTGCAGTGGCCTGTAATCCCAATGATTTGGGAGGCTCAGGTGGGAGGATCGCTAGAGGCCAGGAGTTCAAGACCAGCCTGGGCAACATAGCGAGACCCCATCTATACAAAAAATAATTTTTAAAAAATTAGCCGGGCATGGTGGCGTGTACCTGTAGTCCCAGCTACATGGGAGGCTGAGGCTGGAGGATCACTTGAGCCAGGAACTTGAGGCTGCAGCGAGTTAAGGAGGTGGCATTGTACTCTGGCCTGGGCGACAGAGTAAGACCCCATCTCTAAAAACAATTAGGTTATTAATTACTTACTTATTTAAAAAAAATGGACCCTTAACATCCAGGGAGCAGCAGGCAGCTTTTGGCTGAGTCTCTGCCATATTTGGTGCCCTGCCTTCGCATATAGTAGCTGAACATGATTTAAGAGCCATGAGTCATGTATTACTAGGGCTTAAAGACCTCCCAGACCAGTGGTTCTCCAACGTTAGTAGGCATACAAACTGTCTGGGGAGCTTTTTAGAAATGTGAGTCCCCAGACCGGGCGTGGCAGCTCACGCCTGTAATCCCAGCACTTTGGGAGGCCAAGGTGGGCAGATCACGAGGTCAGGAGATCGAGACCATCTTGGCTAACACGGTGAAACCCCGTCTCTACTAAAAATACAAAAAATTAGCCGGGTGTGTTGGTGGGCGCCTGTACTCCCAGCTACCTGGGGGGCTGAGGCAGGAGAATTGCTGGAACCTGGGAGACAGACGTTGTGGTGAGCTGAGATCGCGCCACTGAGCTCCAGCCTGGGCGACAGAGCAAGACTCCATCTCAAAACACACACACACACACACACACACACACACACACACACACACACACGAAATGTAAGTCCCCGATCCACTGCTTCCGAGAGTGACCCCTGGAGCTCCAAGCAGATATCCCCACACTCAGACTTCCTAGCTGTTGGTGTTTCTCAGCAAAGCAGCCCTCCCAGCCGCTCTATCACTTACAGAAGTCGAATGTGATTGTTATGATGAGATTGCTATGTTCTTGGCCCTTAGCAGCTCCAGATACCTCAGGAGGAAGCCCATGCCTGGCTCTGGGGAATTTTAATGATTAAAATCCTGCCAGGGCCAGAGCCAGGTGGTTGGTATAAGGGTAGGGGAGATGGAAGAAACACTGGGAAAAATAAGTCATGGACTGCGTGTTCTAATAACCCATTTAGTTAGCATTTAGAAATTATAAGTTAGCAGCCAGGTGCAGTGGCTCATGCCTGTAATCCCAGCACTTTAGGAGGCCAAGATGGGCAGATCACTTGAGGCCAGGAGTTTGAGACCAGTCTGGCCAACATGACGAAACCTCATATCTACAAAACATTAAAAAATTAGCCAGGTGTGGTGGTGTGCACCTATAGTCCCATGCATTCGGGTGGCTGAGGCACGAGAATCACTTGAACCCAGGAGGCAGAGGTTGCAGTGAGCACTCACTCCAGTCTGGGCAACAGAGCAAGATTCTGTCAAAAAATATATTAATAGATAAATAAGTTACAGGTTAGCTTCATACAGTCTATGGTGCTGAGGCTCCTGTGGGCTCCCGGCCATCCCTGGTGACTCTGCTTCATTCTTTTGCCTTTGTCTTCCTGCACTTCTTCTTTCTATCCTCTTCTTTCAGTCCTGGCCCTGTTGCTCCCTTTTTCTCCCTTCCTTTTTGTGCTTGAGGTTACTGACTTGAAATGTAGGCCTTCAGGAGGTTGCCGATCCCTTGGGCAGATGTTTTTTCAATAGCTTTGCCAGTCCAAGGACATCTAAAATTTAATGAAAGCATCTCCACCCCTCAAAACCTGCTAAATTTGGGAGCTGCCTTCAACAGGATATTTATGTAGTTGTGTTTTGACTAAGTCCCTTCTGGTCAATGCTTTTTAGTCCCTACTGTGACCAGCATAGCATTGCAGAAATACATGAACGTTGAGGAAGAGGGGGAGACATATCCCAGCCACAGAGCATTCGTGGCCCCTTGTGTAGCTCCCATGAGAAAAGATGATTTTAAATTTCAGTAGAAAGGGTAAGCTTTACAGTGAGATCGCAGTTCACGGCTCCACTATAAGACCCAGCAGCAAAATCTACAAAGCCATTTAGCACTCAACACCCAATAGCTTAATGATCTTCCAGGATGGAGTACTTCTGCAAGGAAATGAGAATCAATCTAAGGGAATTATGGTAAAAGATGAGAGTGTGAAGGGATTTATAATTTATTCCCCTGCCAGAAACCCAGCAGAAACAATATAAAAATAGGGTATTAGCGTCATCTTTTGTAAAACTACAAAGGGATGACAGATCACCGACTTAAAGAGTGGGAAGCTTCTTTCAGTGGGAGGAGCCACAGAACCATTACGTGTTTCTCCATATCATTAGCAAAGTTCAGGTTTCTCAAAAGGTAAAGAACACAGTCCTGAAATGCCCAACTCAAACTTCTTTGCTTGAGGACTAGAGCATGAGGCGGGCCAGGAGGGAGGCAGGGACCATCCCGGTAGAGAACATTGTTGAGCCGAGAGCTCTAGGGAGGCAGAATTGAAGGAGGAACCATACAGAGGCACCATCTTTCTAGGCTGTGACCCAGCCCCCAATCCACAGGAACAGTCTAGAGGGGAAGTAAAGTGGGAGGAAAGGAGGGAAGTGTCATTTTGCATTGTGACTGCTGAGCAGAGAAAACAAATTAAGTCAAGAGAGAGATTACGAATTGCCCAAGCTTCGTTTTTAGCCACAGTGGCCTTCTGCCTAATCTGTGAGCCTCAGAGTGGAGGATGCCCTAACCCTAACCCTAACCCTAACCCTAACCCCAACTCTAATGTGTCTCTCTGGGGCAGAGCAGTGGTTGGTGAGAAGGTGCTTGGGAGCAAATATTCCAACTGGCTGGCCACCTGCCCTGTCTCACTCCCTTTGCCCTCCCCACTGCTTTTAAACAAATGATAGGTCCAATAGATCTGCCTCATTCAAAGATGGCCAATACCAGAGAGAATGCCAGTGAGACCTTGGTGTAGACAGAGTTGATGGAAAAGGAAGGGGTTGGAGGGAGGAATGATAAAGACAAGAAACAAAAACAGAAAAAAGGCAGATGGGAAATACATATATGATCAAGAACTGCTCCTCCAGCACATCAAAGAACATTTCATACAGAAACTTTTCTACAGCCTCAAAGAAATGAAAGAGAATATGGGCTTTTTGAGAAAAAACTCGAAGACAAGACACAAGATGTTGAAAAATACACTATCACAAAGGGGATGGCAATCAGGCTGGCAGAGCTCAAGAAGAAAAGTAAAGACAAATAAAAGAACTGCAGAAATAAAAGTCCCGTTAGAAGTAGTAAGACGCAGACAAAGACATTGCTGAAATTGATTTCCTCTGACATTCGCACACATCTTGTAGAGTTGGTTGTGGTATGTGGTGTGTGTTTGTAGCCTTGCTGTCAGTGATTTGGAAGACAAGCCTGAGAAAATCATCTAACATCAAATGGGGAAGAACAAAAAAGGTGATTAGAGAGATCCCAGGTATACACCGGGGACAAGAGAACAGAAAAGGAAAAGGAAAAAAAAAAAAAAAGGGAGTGTTCAAGGAGGAAATGACTTGCTCTAAAGGATGACCTGAATCTTTAGTTTAAATGACATGCCATGTTAAACATAGCCCCAGAAAGAGCAACACACTGAGACATACTTGATATATTACTGAGCTTTGAGAATAAAAAATAACCCTTTTTGGCACCTAAACAACAATAATACTCTAATAACAATAACAGTAATAATAATAAAAAGAATGAAATCGAGTAAAGCCACTGAAATAGGGAAGAAATTCGGACTGGCCCCAGATGTCTTCATGAACCCATTACAAATCAGAAAATTGTGGTTTAACATCTACAGAGAATTAAGGAAAAGGATGTGTGAGGTAAGAATTTTATATCTAGGCAATTATCGTTTTTACCTAGACCTCTGGTCTCTTTTTTAAAAAGCATAAAATTGCTCTATGATGACATAATAAAATCATAATCAAAGTAAGAATCTAGAAACAGAGAAGGTATGTGAAGTGAAAGAACAGGCACTAAACAGAGAACCCCTTTAAATCTGAAACTAGTTCTAAGACCAAACAGCAGTGGGAATTATAGGGACAGAACAGAGTCAGAATATAGTAAACTATGTTGTTACCACCCTTGGAAGGAGGATAAGGGAGAAGAAATGGAAAGAATCATAGATACATAAACTCCCTCATCTGTCATCAGCACGAGTTAACAGGCAGCATCTAAAATTAAGGCCGGGTGCAGTGGCTCACACCTGTAATCCCAGCACTTTGGGAGGCTGAGGCGGGTGGATCACTTGAGGCCAGGAGTTCAAGACCAGCCTGGACAAAGTAGTGAAACCCCATCTCTACTAAAAAGACAAAAATTAGCTGGGTATGGTGGTGCATGCCTGCAAACCCAGCTACTCGGGAGGCTGAGGCAGGAGAATCGCTTGAATCTGGGAGGCGGAGGTTGCAGTGAGCTGAGATCCTCCACTGTACTCCAGCCTGGGTGACAGAGCGAGACTGTCTCAAAAAAACAGAAAACAAAACAAACTTGATAAATCAAGAAATACAGAATTCCTATATATTTAAAGTCATACAGGAAACCACTGGAGAGTTAACATGATCATAAACCTTTTAAATGACCAGAAAGGGGGACACACACATGCATACAGAAGAAAGACAGAAAACCAAGTTCAGTGACACATTCAGAGGCATGGCCTTAAACGACCTGCACAGGAAAGTTAAAACAAAAATATGGGCAAAGAAAAACCAGGTACATACAAACAAAAGAAAAGCGGACTTCTTAACATGAGTATCAAGAAGTTGGCATTCGAGGAAGAGGTGTCAAACAATTTAGGAGGCTCTTTGAAAATTATATGGTCCTTCTTTGCTGTCACATTGCATCAATGATTGCTGTCCTCTGAAGTCTGCGCAGTAAGTCCCAAAGATCTTCTCGTTAATCCCACACCTGCATCATGCAGACATCCGGGGAACCAGTGGGATGGGAGGCAGCGAAGCCAAACTGGCCTTTGTGGCTCCGGGTGTCTACTTCAAGCTGAATCGTGCCCTCCTCCCAATTCCTGTGTTGATATCCCAACCCCCAGTAGCTCAGAATGTGACCTTATTTTAAAACAGGGTCTTCGCAGATGTAATTAGTTAAAATAAAGTCATACTGAAGTGAGATGGACCTAATCCAGGATGGCCAGTCTCCCTGCAAACCGGGGAAATTTGGAAACACAGACACAGGGAGAAGGCCGTGTGAAGATGGAGTTATGCTTGCACAGCCAAGGCACTGCCAGAAGTGGAGAGAGATCCTTCCCTAATGCCTTCAGAGGATGCGTGGCCCTGCTGATACCCTCATCTTGGACTTCTGGCCCCCAGAACTAGGAGTCAGTAAACTTCTGTTGTTCTAAGCCTCCCAGCATGTGTTGCTTTATTACGGCAACCCTAGCAAACTGGCACAGTCCCCAGTGTCCTGCACATCTTTCTGACTAATTCCCCAGCTGTACCCCTCTTGCTAGAGGAAGCATCTCACGCCGCTGTGTTTCTCGTGATGCTGTTTCTCGACTGCTTTTTCCTTACACCCACCGTCCCCATGAGGGTATGGATTTGCAACTGCTTTGTTCATGAATCTATCCTCCGCACAGGTGGGCCCTGCAATCCGACGATGCTCTTAGTGGCAGCATGATGGCATTCAGGAGGAATAAAATGCACAGATGTTTGGGACTGCAGGAAGTGAGGTTCAGCAAGTAGGAACAAGAGAGGGCACCATTTAAATGGCAGATCCGACATGCATCTTTATTCACAAAGCACCTAATAACACAGTAGCACAACATACAGAAAGAATAACAGGCAACACAAGGAGAAATCCACGAGTCCAAAGCATACTCATGCCAGCGGATCCCAAGGCCCAACTGTGACAAACTGGTGGGGACTATGTGCAGCCACTGTAGTGAGTCCAGGACCTTTAGAGCCCTCCCCACACCCAAGATGGCCCTATGCAAGTCAAAAGGCCGTGGTGGGTAGCCCGGATGACTATAGGATGACATGGGAAGCTGGGAAAGAATGTATTACATGCCTCAAAAGAATGGACTGTCTGACTTGGGAGCCTACCTTAGTAAGTTTCCCCTTTACTGATGATTTTCTCTTCATTTTCAGATTGTGGCCAAGAAGTACAGAGATTTTGAATTTCCTTCTGAAATGACTGGCATCTGGAGATACTTGAATAATGCTTATGCTAGAGATGAGTTCACAAATACGTGTCCAGCTGATCAAGAGATTGAACACGCATATTCAGATGTTGCAAAAAGAATGAAATGAAGCTGGGCTGTTTTCTGTCTTATTTTTCAGTTGAGTGAGTGAGGATATGAAAAGAGTGTGTTCTATGCATTTCCCCCAAATAAGTCCTTCACAAAATAACACCTGTAGTGGGATCCACTCAACCCCAAATGATACACGGCCTTGTAATTTGTCAACTCACTCATGTATCTGAATATACCAGTATCTGTTGCTAGACACACCAATTGTTCAGTTTATGTTAATTTATATCTGTGACATTCACTGACATTGGAATCTATGATATTTAGGGCACGTGTTTTTCATTTTAAATTTAAAAACAAATTAGGTTTGGGTTCAATTCCTTCAATTTTTAAAAAAACTGGTCTGTCTCTGAGAGTTTTTAAAATCATTGAGAGCCTGTTTTTCTTCTCTAAAACATTAGCTACATTTTTTTTTCAAAATGAAAATACTGCTTTGTAATTACAAACTGAGACACACCTGTCTTGATATTTTAAAGCAATGTTAGAGGGTGTAAAGAAGGACATTTTTTAAATCACCTACAATTTTACTCCACTTAATTACTGAAAACTTACTGGAGAACATCTTCCAAATCTTCAGTATCTTGCTCTCTCTCTCTCTCTGACACACACACACACACACACACACACACACACAATTTCATTCATATATGGTATTGCATTATTTTATTTTAAAGCACTGGCGAGGGGACCTCTTGGTACTGGTGAGGGGACCTCTTGGTAATACCTGGATGATCATACACAGAGGACTTACACCATACAAAAAGATTGGGCACTGCAGTATCAGAGAAGATGCTTGAGGTTAGATTTTAAGGAGTGGGGAATTGTGGAGCCCACAGATGCGCACGCAAGGACCAGCAGGAACCGGAAGCCCTGGGTCACCCCCACTCTGCCTCATTTCTGCTTCCAGGATGCCACTGCCTCTGCTTCGAGGAAAGGCAAGGAGGAGGGTGCTTATCGGTGCCTCTGGTTCCAGCTTCCTGTCCTTGCTCCCTCCCCTCTCCTGGAGACTGTGCCTTCAGCAGGACTCTTAATATCTGCTGCAACTTGGAGAACCCTCCTGCCCTGAAACGTGAACCAAGCACACCTTGGTTCCTTCTCCTGGCGGCTCTCTCTGAGACCCAAGGCTGCAGTCCCTCAGTGCTGGTGGTATCGTGTGGGGCTAGCACGGTCACTGATGTTTTTCTGCCCTCATTGTCTCATCTAGACATCAAGCAGGGAAAATCCAGGGAGACTAAATTCATGGTGACAAGTCCTGGGCAGTTCTGGTAAATGGTCCGGTTAGGGAGGAAGTAGAAACTACTGACTCAAAAGAGTTTCTGGCTGATTTGTGGCTTTGCCTCCACCGTCCCTAACCAACCTCTCATCACAGCTTTGTGTGTGGGCCGAGTGCTGGCCTTAACCCCAGGCGTGGAAGAGAAAATGTGAGGTTGTTTAGATACTCATCAGGACCTCACAGGAGCTGAGCCTTATCGGCCAGAATGTGTTCCTCGGACATTCGCACACATCTTACTGAAAACCCTCCTGGTAGAGTTGGTTGTGGTATGTGTTTGAGGCTATAAAGCTCATTTTTAATGTGCACACCTGCTCTAGGGGCAATTTATTTGAAAGCGAGTAAGATGCATTAACAGAAACTATCCTGGGATTAAGTGAAAAATGTCTAGCAAAAGAAACAAAGTCTTTAATAGAGTGGTCTCTTTCTCTCCCCGCTTATGACTGCTGCAGTTTTACCCCAGCAGTCGGCCATCTTTGTCAACCATACGTTTTTTAGAGGTTGTGTCTAGCATGTGTCACCCTTGTCTATGTTGTTTCACATCTGGTTAGGGGGCAGATTTTAAAATGTAGTTTTGTAATGTTACATTTAAGCATGATGAATTATTAGACTACCAGATGTTACTAGTGCTAACTTTGTATTCTTAGACATTAAAATGATTGACATAAACTCTTTGTGCCTTGAAAAGGAAACAAATTATAAAAATGTTTAAATGGAACCAATTTCTTTATTTTTTTTATTTTATTTTGTTTTATTTATTTTTTTTTTTGCATTCCCCATTCCCCATTTAGGTTTCAAGAAATAAAATGAATGGTATGGGCTTCTTTTAAAACGGTGAGGACAGGCCCGGCAAGTGGCTCATGTCTGTAATCCCAGCACTTTGGGAGGCCGAGACAGGCAGATCACCTGAGGTCAGGAGTTCAAGACCAGCCTGGCCAACATGGTGAAATCCCATCTCTACTAAAAACACAAAAATTAGTCGGGCATGGTGGTGGACACCTGTAGTCCTAGCTACTAGGGAGGCTGAGGTGGGAGGATCACTCTAGCCTGGGAGGTGGAGGTTGCAGTGAGCTGAGATCATGTCACTGTACTCTAGCTTGGGCAACAGAGTGAGACCCTGTCTTAAAATAAAATAAAATAAAATAAAATAAAATAAAATAAAATAGTGAGAGCAAGTTTGAACCTGAGATTATGGGCATTTGAATTAGAAATAATCCATATTTCAGTTGTGAATCACAAAGGCATTTTAAAGGAGCCTTAAAGAGGCCTGCAAAGACACCCGTGAACAGTCCTTGTCCAGGTGACTGGCATAGACAGCCTGCAGGGTGTTCCACTTTTACATGGAGTTGTAGGAAAGGGACTGGTTTTGGGTGGTCTTCCCCAGCCCCGCCCCAACTCTGCCTTCAGCTCCGCCCCCAGCCCACACCTCTTGATTCCCCTAAAAACCTACATGTGTATAAGAAGGTGAGAAATATTCCAGGGCTGTTCTCCTGGCCCAAAATCTTCATTACAGTGTGTTTTAAAAAACAAAATACATTTGTTCTTCAAGACATACCATACAAAATGTAAACATGGACAAATAGTGTATAAATTGTTCTTTTCAGGCTGTGTGGAAGTTTTTCTGGATGGAGATGATTCCATTCTCAATTCCAGTTGCCCAAGAGGCCTGAAAATTAGTTTATAAAAACCCAAACTTTACCTTTTTTTTTTTTTTTTAGTTGAGACAGAGTCTTGCTTTGTCACCCAGGCTGGAGTGCAGTGGCTTGATCTTGGCTCACTGCAACCTCCACCTCCCAGGTTCAAGCGATTTTCCTGCCTCAGCCTCCCAAGTAGCTGGGATTACAGGGGTGCACCACCACACCTGGCTAATTTTTTTGTTTTTAGTAGAGACGGGGTTTCTCCATATTGCCATGGCTGTTCTCAAACTCCTGAGCTCAGGCGATCCACTTGCCTTGCCTCCCAAAGTGCTGGGATTACAGGTGTGAGCCACCACGCCTGGCCTCCAAACTTTCCTTATAAACACAGAATGTCCTAAAACAGGCTGGAAGGGAACATGAGAGCATCACAAGGTTCTACTTTGTGGATACTGCAGCATACGGAAATGCAATGACAGAATCTGCCCAGAAGAGGACTTTCAGAGACCAGAGGCCTCAATCATTTCCATTCTATAAGTCTACCTCTAGGAATTGAATATATGTTCAAGTCCTTCACCCCCAAGATGGGCGGACAGACAGACACACACACACAGTAGACACACATACGTGTGTACACCAATTTGTGACACCATTGTCACACACTCTCACATACTCACAAGCACACTCCCACAGACAGACATTCATGCACACCCTCCACCCCCACCCCGCATGCAGGATGAGCTCCGTCCCCTCTCACCCTCCCCCAGTGGTAAACAATAACTCACTCTTAGCACAACCCACCCAGCCCTCAAGTTCCCCCTTCCAGTGGTTCATAATTAGGCTTTGGAAGAATTTTAGATGAACGGCTTTAAAAATTTTTTTTTTTTATTTTTTTGAGACAGAGTCTCACTCTGTCACCCAGTCTAGAGTGCAGTGACATGATTTTGGCTCACTGCGTCTCTGCATCCCATCCCCAGCACCTCCCATCACAGGCTCAAGCCATCCTCCCACCTCAGACTCCCAAGTAACTGGGACCACAGACACACACCACCACGCCTAGCTATTTTTTTTTTTTTTTTCGTTTTTAGTAGAGACAGGGTCTCACCATGTTGCCCAGGCTGATCTCAAACTCTTGAGCTCAAGCAATCCAGGCACCATGGCCTCCCAAAGTGCTGGGATTACAGGCATGAACCACCAAGTCCAGCAAGCTTTTTTAAGTTTTTTTTTACAAGAAAAAATCTCAACCCTTCTTTTATTTTACAGTTAAGAGAACCAAGATGTCCTTCATTCTAAGCACACATAATTCACAAAACCCTACATACATGAAATTGATGCACTGGGGGATGCTATTCATGTGACAAAATGACTTCTCTTTCCACATATGGGTGTAAGTCTACATTATTCTGTGGCCAGTTTCCCTTCAGACCTTGGTATTTTGGTTTAATAAGTTACATGCATTTTAGGGCATGGCCACCTTGTAAGGGATGTGTGGCCCCTGGTCACAGAAGGACTGACTACACTATTCTCCAGGGCCTTTGCAGGTCTGGGACATCAGGAAGCCCTTTCTGCTTCTGTGATCTCAGGGACCCAGCAGGGGTGGCACCTGCCATTGCAGCTGGTGGATTGACAAGGTCGTTGTTCCCATTGCAGAGGGTTCTGGTGGAGTCCTCTATGAGCCTTGCCTTGAAGGAGGCCATTTAGGTAGGGAGAGTCGAAAGCTGCCTGGCGAAGTGGCGGGTCAAGTCATGGTCGAGAGGAAATTGTGTTTAGCGGCATGGAGCTGCATATTTGGGAAGAGGAAGCCATTTATTTAGGTTATAAGGCCTGGGATCGGGCCACCAATGGGATCTTATCCAACCTGCATTCATTTTACCTTTCTGTGGGACTGCCTACCCTATTGTTCAGTCCTACCCTATTGTTCTGGCTCCCATGGCCTCTGGCTGTGTCAGCTTATCCTAACAACATTCTGGAAGAGAAGCTATTTTTCTTGATGACACCTCCCTCTCCCATCTCTTCCTTGATCCCCTTCTGTACTGGATTCTGTGATATACTCCTAGGTGAGTGGACAAGGACAGTGGCCATCAGTGGCTGGCCTAGGATTCCCTGTGGTTCAGCCCATCTGCTGGGCTCTGTCTCCCTGCAAATCCCTCTTTCCAGGTGGCTGACACTTGCGAGTCTGAGTTAGGTCTGTTTCTGAAGCTCTGACCTACATATGTAACCAGCACCTGCTAGAGCATCCTGAGGCTTTTTAAATCTTTTGGATCTTCCCAGGTTCCAGGAGAATTCCAGGGCCCGAAGAGAGAACCGTCCTTGCTTAGAATGTTTCTTGGTTTTGTTAAAGGGGATGTATTCAAATAGCATTAAGGTTTTTGTTTGCCTGCTTACTTTTTCCTTCCTGGCATTAAGATGTAACAAGTTCTGCTGGGTGCAGTGGCTCATGCCCACAATACCAACACTTTGGGAGGCTGAGGTAGGAGGATTGCTTGAACTCAAGAGCTTGAGGCCAGCTTGGGCCACATAGCAAGACCTTGTCTTTACTGAAAGTAAAACAAATTAGCCGGGAAGGATGGCGCCTGCCTATAATCCCAGCACTTTGAGAGGCTGAGGTGGGAGGATTGCTTGAACTCAAGAGTTTGAGATCAGCCTGGGCAACATAGCAAGGCCTTGTCTCTATTAAAACTAAAAAAACATTAGCTGGGTGGGGTGGTGCCTGCCTGTAGTCCTGGCTACTCAGGAGGCTGAGGCAGGAGGATTGTTGGAGCCTGGCAGACGGAGTCTGCAGTGAGCTGTGTAGACGGACTCTTGCTCTGTCGCCCAGGCTGGAGTGCAATGACGCGATCTCGGCTCACTGCAACCTCTGCCTCCCAAGTTCAAGCAATTCTCCTGCCTCAGCCTCCCAAGTAGCTGGGATTACAGGCACGCACCACCACGCCAGCTAATTTTGCATTTTTAGTAGAGACGGGGTTTCTCATTGTTGGCCAGGTTGGTCTCAAACTCCTAACCTGAGGTGATCCCCCCCGCCTCAGCCTCCCAAAGTACTGGGATTACAGGCATGAGCCACCACACCCGGCCCACCTCTGGCATATCTGAATGAACATTAAACCTCTCAGACTCACTCATCTTATCTGGAAAATTGGAACGACATTTCACAATAGTGTAGAAGATGGTGTCTTAGAAGTTCTCTATAAAAGCTGCAAAGCAGCTGGCTGTATACAAATTAATTTTTCTGGAATTCGCTCTTCCTATAGGGTAACAGCCCTGAAAAAAGTAATTTGTCAAAGTGGACAGGGTTTGAGTTCACCAGTGTATAAGACCTTGAACCTTCCTCACAGAGGCAGAAGGCAGTTATGCTCTGAATTCCTGGTTCCCTACAACAAGGCAGCACCCTGTGATATTGGTCACTACTCAGTTGTCCCCCTCGGCTGGTCACTGGGGGCTGTCCAGGGCTGGTCCAGCTGTCTGTCAGGCACATTGTAACCTGAACAGCCTCCACAGTGGGCGGACGGCTCTATCCAGGACACCTCTAGTCTGGCTTGGAGACACTGTTTTCAGTTTTGTGATATTTACTTGAAGCCCTGAGGGGTGGAAAAGCAGATCAAGCAATGTGGGTGGTCTCCCCAATGGCAAAGCCCTCCGCCCACCCAGGCCAGGCCCTCCTCCTCACCACTAGGTGGCGCTTCCTCCCATTCCCTGAAGCCAGGCGGGCCTTACCGTCACAGATACTAGTCGGATTGACTCCCATGGACTGATGCCCACACAGCCTTGAGCCTTCATCCAAACCTAGCCCAGCCCTCTGGGTGTCAGCCCAGGGTGGCCCACGCATCAAAGGGCGGCCTTTCGGGGCCAGAGAAGCCAAGCGTGAAATAACCCTGCTGGTCTCAGCCCGGGCTTCCAGGATGGCCACACCCAAAAGGTCAGGCTGTGTTTTCCCATGTGCTAAAGAGTGTCTGCAGGAGGGGGAGCTCCTCTGTGTCCTGTGGCTTTCTGTTTTGCCATGGAAATACCTTCAAGGACTAGAAGGCCCTTGTCACGCCTAACTTGAACACAACTTGCTCTTGGTACCTTCTCACTCCTTTTCTTTTTGTGAAAACAGACAGTGTTGGGGGAGTAGCTGGGCACTGCCTCAGGTACTTCAGAAATTGGAGAGAACGCTGGGACTCCTCTGAAACCTTCCCCCTCCAAGCCCAGGAGCCCAGTGTTCCCTCTTGGAGCCAAACGAGCCAACAGCTCAGAGATGGGTGAGGAGCTGATGGAAGGGGTAAGGTTCTGGATCCTGAGGTCCGAGGCTCCTGCTTCCTCTCCTCACTAGCCCTGGCTCCTGGGGCCAGCGCACCTCCCGGGGCCCACCTGTCCTCATGGCTCCTGCCCCAGAAGGCCAGGGCAGCCTGTGCATGTGGTCAGTGGAGGAGGCAGTCTCTCTGCTGTACCCCATGGCTGTGTCCCCCAAACCTCCTCCATGACTCCTCACCTGACCCTGAGGGATGGGGGCGCTGCACATGGTGGGATCAGAGGGTAAGGAAGTGGGGTTCTGCTGCTGGTGGGAGCACAGAGATCACTGCTGGACACTCAAGTGTCCATGGGGATGAGCCCCTATCCTATGGCCAACTTAATTGTTCCCCCATTAATTGCCAAGCAATCAATAAACCCATTGATTTGATTTCATTGTATAACTGTATTGAAAACAGGATGGGGTCTGGACACCCAGTACCTCTCATTGGCCAGGTCTTGGTCCTTGGACTACCATCTAGTCTGTGCCTCAGCTATTTTGCTGGCTGGGAAGAAGAAAAAAGTGATGATTGTACTGTGATATGTTAGTGACTTTTATCACAATGCAGTGCTCAGCACCTCTGTCACCAAAGTCTACCTCTTTTCTGGCTCTGTTTTGGATCCTGGAGGGCTGACTTAAGCAAATCCTTAGTAAAGAACCCAGCAGCCTCTCCTCAACCAGTAGGCAGCTTCCGTACAGCCTCACAGAAAGGTGGCCCAGGAGTGACTTTATCCACATTTGCCTGCTCAGAAAAACAAACCACCATATCTAAAAAAGAGATTGACCTTGGAGTTTCCAGGAACAGAACTTAAAGGGGTGGGAAGGGGTGAGGAAGAGATAGGGAAGCAGGAAGGGAGGGAATGGGAGGAGAGAGACTCCGTGGCAATGGCAGAGGAGATTGTGGCACAGGCCACAGGTGTGTAAGCCCCGTAGACCTTCTGGGAAGCTGCGAGTTGCTTTGTGATAAGATTTGTGAATAGGGGGAGGCCAGTGGCCCCCAGACCTGCCTAGACACTCTGCCCAGACTCCAGCCAGCCCTTTCTTGTCATTTCATGTGTTAAAGCACTTAACATGTGTATAGTAGTATGTATTTATCATTTGGCTACATTTTCCCCAAAGTGTGGACTGAACTAAGATAAAAGAAAAAACACAAGTTATTTTCCTAAGGTTCTTTGCCTCTTCATTTTTATATATGTCACTGACTGAGCTGCAGAGGCCTGTTTCTGGTGACATGATTCCTTCTTATGATCCTGGGATCTCACACATGTGGAGCCAAGAAACAGAAAATGAGATAGGAAGGTGCCCAGAGTTCTTGGACAGTGCTGAGCTGTAGGACTTGCTTTGCCTCCATTGGTATCTTTCGATGGCTTGTTTTTGTTTTTGTTGTTGTTGTTTTTCAGCTCATAAATGACTTACTGGTTCCAAAAGACAGTATTGTTCAAAAGAAAAACTTCAGGTCATTTGACGATAGTTCAGGTGCTGGGCAGACCTCTCTGCTGCATACTTTGGCATATTTTCACCGGCTTGGGCAAGGGAAAGAATTTGTTGTCTAGAGTACCGTACTGGAACGCATAAAGATTAAAAAGAAGGCCACAAAAATGCTCCTGCTTTTAAAAAATGTGCAATTACAATAAGAAGATAGAATAGTGCCCAGAAAGAGACCCAAGGACACGTGTCATGGAAACCAAATGGATAAGCGGGCAAAGTATACACTTAAGAACTTTTGCAAAGTTGCTGAGGCTGAGAGACTGCTACCACAAATGAAGTGATACAAGTGATGATGTACATTTGCAGAGCGCTTGACAGTGTGCAAAGCCTACACAAGCACTGTGTCATTCCAGAGGTCACGAGTGTGTATCACTCACTGATGAGGAGGTTGTGACGGCAGCAAGGTGGCTGCCATCTTGCCTGGTGGTCATGCAAGGATCTTACTTGCTTCTTCCTCATGAGTAAAGGGTGTTGGACACCACAAGGACTTTGTTCTGCCAACTTTGGGGCCCTTGCCCCATCTAGAGGGGGCAGAACATTTCAGTTGGAGAACTGGAGGCTTAAAGGATAACTGATGGCAGTAGATGGAGGGAGGAGTGATGACTAAAGGCTCACCTGCCTTGCATCTTTCATCTGAAAACTAAAAACTTGGACTAGATTGGTGATTTTTTTTTTTTTTTTTTTTTTTTTTGAGACAGAGTCTGGCTCTTTTGCCCAGGCCAGAGTACAATGGCACCATCTCGGCTCACTGCAACCTCCACCTCCCAGGTTCAAGCAATTCTCCTGCCTCAGCCTCCTGAGTAGCTGGGATTACAGGCATCTGCCACCACACCCTGCTAATTTTTTTGTATTTTTAATAGAGATGAGGTTTCACCATGTTGCCCAGGCTGGTCTTGAACTCCTGACCTCAGGTGATCCGCCTGCCTCGGCCCCCCAAAGTGCTGGGATTACAGGCCTGAGCCACCGCACCCAGCAATTGGTGGGTTTTCATTCCTGGTTCCATATGAGAATCCTTGGTGTGGCTGTAAAAACTACCAATACCCACGCCACACTTTAGACCAGCTGAATGGGAACCTCTCGGCTTGGACACCGGTTTTGTTAAACTCTCCCTAAGTGATTCTCAGGGGGAGCAGGATTAACAGCCATTGGCTGGATGCTCTGTAAAGTGATTTCTAGCTCTGTCTAATGTCTGGGGGCTGGGTTAAAACAGCATCTGGTGGGGCTGGGCGACGAACAGAAGTGATGGAGAAGGCTGCACCTACCGAGTACTTCTACTCTTGGGGAAGTTGGTTGAGATTAGCTCTGGGCACACATATAAAACCCAGTGTACTGGATTATACAGAGTCCCCTCAAAATTTGTGTCTACCCAAAGCCTCTGAATGTGACCTTATTTGGAAAAAGGGTCTCTGCCGAGGTAATTGGTTAAGTTCAGATGAGGTCATGCTGGATTAAGGTGGGCACTAAGCCCAGTGTAACTCATGTCCTCCAAAGAAGAGAAGACACACAGAGGAGAATGCCATGTGAGAATAGAGGACGAGGCTGGAGTGAAGCTGCCACAGCCAAGGAAGGCCAAGGATGGTCAGCAACTGGCAGAAGCTGGGAGAGGCAAGGAAAGATTCTTCCTTCCAGCCTTCGAAGGGAGCACGGCCCTGCTGACACCTGGATTTGAGACTCATGGCCTCCAGAACGGTGAGAGAATAATACACTTCTGTTGTTTTCATCCACCCAGTCTGTGGTATTTTGTTACTGCAGCCACAGGAAACCAAGCCACCTGGTAAGGTTTGGGTCTCAAGACAGCTGAATCACCTCGTCATTGCTTAGCAATGAAAGATGCTAGAGCTGATAGCACATTTAACATGAGAGGAAAGCTGGGCTGTCAGGAGAGCTGTGTCCTGTTTCCAGGCACAGCAAGGACAGCTGGATTCAGACTGAGGCAAGACCTGAAATGGATGCCCTGTCGGAGAGCATTGGCGATTTACCCCACAGGTAACCATTGGCTCATTTTGTGCTACAGGAAAGGTGAGGAGATGGGAAGTCGCTGAAAGACTTGAGTTTTGATCTTGGCTCTGTCACTTCTGGCTGTGTGGCTCTGGGAAAAATAGCTAATGTCTCTGGACCTTGGTTCCTCATTTGTCAAATGCAGGAACTAGATGACATAATCTGCTATGCAGTTTCCAACTATTAAGTTCTAAACGCTGGGCCAGAGAGACAGGTTTAGCATCAGTAATAACATGTGAGAATAGTCCCCCAGGCATAGGAATGCATCATGCTCCTTGCAGCTCATGCCCCAGATCTGATTCTGAGTTCAGACATTGTTAGCCACTTGCTTTAGGGATTTTTGGTGGACATGTTGCTTTCTGGTACAGCTACTCCAAAATTTAGGACATTGATGTAGTCTGTGACTAAATTAGCAATGTCTAATCATTTGATTGTCTAACATCACAGAAGGATTAATCACCCACAAGATCTAATGAGCTTCTTTTCCTAGAACACATTCTACATGATCAACAAGACCTTTGATGAATCCAACAGCCAGAGATCTTATGAACCTTTCCCAGGACCCCCACTACCCACCTCTCATCCATGCAGCAATTTACCAGGCCTGTATGTAAAACAAGCTCTGACCTTGAGGATTCACCTTGAGGGGAAAAGTGGGTACAGAAAACGTGGATATGGAGAAAATGTGGATACGTTTCCTCTCTGCAGTTCCTAGGATGTTGTATTAGTTTTCTGTGTCACATAACCACAAACTTAGTGGCTTAACACAACATGTATTTGTCATCCCACAGCTTCCATGAGTCAGGAATCTAGGCAAGGAATAGCTGGGACTTTCGCTCAGGGTGTCACTGGCTAAACTCGAGGTCAGCCCAGGGTTGTGATTCTGATGTGAGACTCAAAGTCGGCTTCCAAGCTCACTGGCTGCTGATGGAATTCTGCTCTTTGCATCTGTGGGACTGAGGGCCTCAGCTCTGACAGACCACTCCCTTGCCACGCAGCCTTCTCCATAACATGGCAGTTTGCTTCTTCAAGGCCGATGGGAGAATGTCTCTGCTGCCTCAAATCTTTCCAACTTTCTCCATTTCTGACCTCTAGACCTTCTTTCAAAAGGCTCGCATGATTAGGTCATCCCCTCCCAGGATGGGTAGGCTCCATTCTGATTAACTTGAAGTCAACCGATGAAGTCAGGCTGATAGGGGATAATGTACCAAAACAAAGTCAACTGATCAGGAACTTCAATGACATATGCAAAATCCCTTCTCCTTTGCCCTGGAATGCAGGCTCATCACAGGAGTGGTCTTCCGTCGCATTCACAGGTCCTACCCACCCTCGAGCGTGGGAGAGTTATACAGGGCATGAACACCGAGGCGTAGGAATCTTGGGGTCATCTTCAAGTTATCCTGCTAGAGAAGAGTCTGGGGATCTGTGATAACCCTCCCCGGGGAAGTCGCCCTCATCAATACACAAGCCAGGGCTGAGATCAGCTGGGATAGTAAAACCTCACTTTTCAGGGGGTCCCAGGCCATACTCTAGCATCAGGTGTCTGCTGCATATCTTCTTGGCAAATCTCCTTGAGACACTTTTACTTCTAATCCTTAGGCTCAAACACCTGTGGAGCGGGAAGTATGACATTTCTGCGAAGTCCTCTTCACTTGAGTCCCAGGTCCCTCTGACAAAGCAGGAGTTTGTTGACCTTCTAGTCCTGGCACCAAATGTACCTGTTTACTCAGCTTTTGCCGGAGGGTGGGGAGAGAGGGTGGAGAAGAAGGAAGGGCTGTTTTGCAGTTGGTCAATGACATGCTTTGTTATAGTTTTTCTTCATGTTGTGCAGGTGGCCAAGTGTCTCGGGTACAAGGTAGACAGATTTCTCCCCCTTGGTCTTCCCTGCATTCAGTCCCCAGCCAGTGGGTCACATTCAGAATAATAATAGGAATAATAAAGGTCACGGTTCCTGCTGTGGTAGGAAAGATTATCTTTAGAAAGAAACAAATAATCTGGGAGGAGTTACGTGGAGTTTAGAGAAACAAAACAGACACCAACTCGCCCTTATTCCCTGAGTTTCATTCTGTGTTATTCATCAATGCCTGTTTGATGGTTTCATGTCTTGATGCATCTTTTATTGTCCATCTTTTGGCCATGGATATTCTTGGATTATGCATCCAAACTAAGCATAGTTTTTCAAGCCACAAGACTTGTGGGGGTAATGGACTGGGTTTCTCTTACTCATGGTGCAAGACACTTCAGAGTCATAAACCTATGGATTTTTGTTTGTTCGTTTGTTTTTATTTTTGTTTTTTGAGATGGAGTCTTGCTCTGTCATGCAGGCTGGAGTGCAGTGGCATAATCTCAGCTCACTCAACCTCTGCCTCCCAGGTTCAGGCGATTCTCCTGCCTCAGCCTCCTGAGTAGCTGGTATTACAAGTGTGCACCATCATGTCCAGCTAATTTTTATATTTTTAGTAGAGATGGGGTTTCATCATGTTGGCCAGGCTGGTTTTGAACACCTGGCCTCGAGTGATCCACCCGCCTTGGCCTCCCAAAGTGCTGGGATTAGTTGGTCACTATGACTGGCCAAGCCAATGCATTTTGAATCACAAGGACATGAAAATCTCTGTCAAAATAAGAATGCTGAGTTGGAGAGTGGAGGCAAAAATGTCACTCTGGGTTTGCGTGGACACAAGAACCAAGAGAGGCCTCCTTGTAAAATGAATGTGTCAGAGCAGACACTACATGGCCAGAGACCTAGTCCTCAGACCTCAGACTTCTTAGTGCTAAATGAGAAATTTGGCCTACACATTGTCTCCAAAGTCTCTTTTTGGCAGTAAAACGCTTTGATTCTATATGACACACAATTCTCCACACAGCCTGTGTAGCTATGTCACGACTTTACAACTTTCATAAGAGCCACTTTCAAATAAATCATGAACATCTCACAGCAGGAAGAGATGACAGGTGACCAGCTTTCAAGTTTGGGTTGGTTTGGTAATTTTCACTAGAAAATCATCTTCTGAGGACAGAGATATTAAATAATGCAATGTCATTATGTCTTTTAAAAAATTAAAAATTTAAAAGTGTTATTTACCATTCTAGTTCTTGAGTTTTTATGTTCTGGGAACAAAATGGCATTTTTGTTTTGTTTTGAGAGAGATGAAAACAATCAAGGCATTCTGACTTTGTTCTCAGTAGCTATCTCATTCGTAATGTTGAATGCGATAAAAGCAGTTTCCTCGGTAAGAAATGAATGTATAGTTTCAACCACAATATGTCTTCACAGATAAAAAGATTCCTATCTGTATTAATAAGAACATTTTCTGGGCCTCCCTGTGAATGTGATCTTCACAGAGTTACGTGTTCCCACCTTGTCCTGAGGACCAGATCCAAGAAACGTTCTCCATGAGTGCAGGTGAGATGTGACTTGGCTCTGTGGCTCTGTAAGACATTTCTGGGTAGGAATAATTACTAAACACCGAAATGGCTGAAATGAGGGGGAACGACGTTTCCTCTCAGCAGATCTTGATAAAGGAAGCATCGCCTCTCTCAGAGATGTCTTAGGTTGGCCCAGTCTGGCAGCCAGAGAACTGGTTAGATCACCTATCAAAGTGATATCAAGGATGTTGATTTTCTGTGAAAGAGCTTCTACTCAGTATTTCTGAGAAGTCTGACAATCCATTTCCATTTTTAAAGAGGATAAGCTTTTGAAACGCAGTGGCACTCACAGGCAAAATTTGAAATGCTACCCTCAGGGACCACCATGTTCGCAATGCCAAGGCAGGGGTCTTTTGCACCTGGAATACTAGGCTTCCCTCTTATGGTGAAGCCCCTGAGCTGTTTTCCTGATGGGCTTGATAGTGCAATGGTGATTTGCCACCCCAGGAAATCCAGTCCTCAACCCCTGAGATCACAAGAGCCTTCTCTGTTTGCTCAATGGAGTCTGGCCAGTCCTGGCTCTCTCCCACGCTGTGTGCAAGTTTGGATCTAGAACTCAGAGCCTGACTATTAGCTAATGCCTGAAGCTCATTTTTGTGTCACCATGTAATATCAGGAGAATAGGAAGTCCCAGCTGCCCACTTTTCCTCTCCCCATCCTCAGGCCTTCAGGATACACCATTTATACATGTGTGTATGTGTATGACAACATGAAACATGAATTTCAGATCCCCTGTTCAGAAGGGGAATGGAGGAGGAAGTTAAAGTGGATGAGAATCCAGGAACAGGGTTTAGCATTGGTGAGAGTGGCAAGATGACTCAGTCTTGGGTTTTTAATCAAGGGATCTTAGTGAAGAACAGCATATCCTTTGTTGGGCAGAATATAAAAACGCAAAATAGAAGCCAGTAGAGATTTAATAAACAGAGCAATCAGTAGGGCTTGGCAGGAAGATGTGCACACAATGGCTACTTTAATCTGGTGGAGATGAGCTTTGGTGCAATGGTGAGTGTTGGTTTCCATTGACACTGACTTGAGTTGATTCAGGGGTCAAAGAAGAACATTTTGGATCAATTTGGACGATTATTCACAAGCAGTAATCCCACAGTGTTCACTGTTTTCCAGGAACTTTTAAAACAATAGAAAGGGTTATTCAGGGATAAAGCATTTTTTCCATTTTCAAATGCTTTCAAAGGTTGGCTCAC
This sequence comes from Macaca fascicularis, assembly GCF_037993035.2. NCBI lineage: Eukaryota > Metazoa > Chordata > Mammalia > Primates > Cercopithecidae > Macaca > Macaca fascicularis. Next base: position 12,223,657 of record NC_088377.1, on the reverse strand, counting down.
CTTATTCGGGTGAGGCATATAAGTGTGGTTAGTGTGAGTATTGAGGCTACCAAACAGTTGTAGATGTTTCCTTAAGACCAATCTTACCAGTCTTATTCCCCGTCTTTCTTTCTCCTACCTCCTGAACTGGGACTTAGAATAACTGGGCAAAGCATTGCGTGGCCTTGGGCAAATTGTTTGATTTGCTGACTCTCAACTTACTCACCTGGAAGACACCTTTTCTAGCCAGCTCTTGGAACTGTTATGAGAATGAATGGAAAAGTGCATAAAAATTGGAAATACTAGGTACAAGCAAAGATTATGTTTTCTCCTGTTTTGGGGCTAGGTTTTTGTGTACAATAAGTGTTTCCATCAGAAGCAATTGACACCAATGCAGAGCCATCAACAGGAGGAGAATTTGCATTTGGACAACTCCTTGAAGGATGAAGAAAGAGGCTTCAGGAGGCAGAGCAGCCTTATGGGCAGAGAGTTCAGTGGAGGAATCAAGTCAGTCTGTTGTGGAGGAGGCCTTGAATAGGCCACTTTTTCTCCTCAAGGCCAACAAGAATCACACCTGTTTTTTTGAGATTACAAGAGGAAATGGAAGAAAAACTATCTTGACCTTGTCTAAACAACAGTGTCAAGGGGTACTATCTCACTTTTAATGTTCACTGCCTAGCTCTGCCCCAGATACTGTTTGTCCCTGAAAAACCTCCTCAGGAAGAGCCCCTCGACCTGGGAGCCTGGAAGGAGGTTCCCTTTGAGTGCAGTTTGCTTCTGAAGCCATAGCCAAGCACACGGGACCCATATCCACATCTAGTCTGATTGACTTCCTCTAGTTGAAAATGCATGTGAAGGGCCTTGCTAAGGCATAAGCCATATTTCTGCCTTCCTTGCTTTTAGCTGTTCCCCATTGTCTCATCTAGATTGTGGGTCACTGTTAAAAATGACCATAAATCTTTAGAGAAAGCAAGTATTAGGTTGGTGCAAAATGAATTGCAGTTTTTGCCATGAAAAGAGATGGCAAAACCAACAATGCCTTCTGCACCAACCTAATATTACAAAGGAGCCGGGATTACATGAGAGAACACATAGGAAAGCAAGGTGTAACACATGTGTTCATTATGTTGATGGTTATCTCGTTAGTCACTAACTTTCTAAATTAATTGAGAACCTTTTTAAAGAACCAGAAGAGAGATGGGCATGACTAAAAGAAAATGTTTAAGACCAAAGAACAGCAACCCGCCTTTTAACTCACTTACTTACCATTGAGAGCTATACTACTCACCTACCAGAAATGGCTTTTGCGTCCAGGAGCTCCAGGCCCTGAAGGATGCTGCTTTACTTATGAAACAAGAGTGGCAGACTTCTCATGGGCTGATATGCCAAGAATGGCTGAGGTTGGGTCTCAGTGGATGGCAGGGCTTGCAGGGAAGGCAGCAGCCGAAACCCTGGAAATCTGGCTCAACACAAAAGTGAAGAATGAGTCTTACATGAAATGCATTGGGTGTCAGTGTCAAGAATGCCAAGGCCCTAATTTTTACATTGTCATCTCCTAAAGACAACCATGGGGGCTGGCCTGTCAACATCTCTGTACGTCAATATTCCATATTTGCCCTTTCCCTTTGAGGATATGGAACCAATCCTGGTAATTGCCCCCACTTGAGCATGCCTGAGGATGGATACCTCTTCATATACTCAGTCATGGGTGAAGATTCCATTCTTGAGGGAAACCCATCCTTGGAGATGCCAAAGATCAAAACTAAGGGACAATATTTTGGTCTATTTTAGAGGCAGGGGAAGGACACGTTGGCTATATCTGGTCCCAGGATCATCTCTCTTGGGGCATTGGCCATGGAGCCAACACTGGGTTCTGTGGAGCCTGCAACTTTAGCTTCCTAAAAAAATCCTTTAGGACTTGGAGCACAGGGACAGCATCTCGATTTAGATCAGGCTCTGAGTCCATACTAGAATCTGGTCTGGCCTTCTTCAAGGGGATCTCCTGCCCCTGTGAATTTCCTGAGTCCTGGCCTCAGTTTTCTCCTCTTTTACTGAGCTTTTTCCTGGCCCATCACTTGGGGCTGATCTCTGTGAGTTCAAGATTTGAAAAGTGGTTGTTGTTCTGACTGGTGCCTTTGCTGCCTAAGATTTCATGAAGATGATAGCACTGCAGATGACAAATGAAAAGTACTTTAGACCTTTTGTGTTCAGATAACTTTGGAGATAAAGGCGACATTAGCGATCATACAAGACAAATTTCAGCTGAAGAAGCCCAGCGAGCTTAAATCACTTGCCCTGGGTCCCTTGGCCACATACAGCAATGCTGGAACTAGTATCCAAACCTTGTGATTCATAGTTGACAACGATCCATGCGTGGTTGGGGTTCTCAAAATGTGGTCCTAGGACCGGCAGCATCATGTCATCTGGGAACACATTAGAAATGCAAATTATTAAGCCCCATCCAGATCTACTGAATCAGAAGCTCTGCAATCTGTGTTTTAACCAGCCCTCTAGGGAATTCAAATACTTGCTACAGTTTGAGAAACAGTGTTCTGTGCTGTGCTAAATTAAACCTTTTGAGGGACAATTCAGTATTTTTTATCATTTGTAGAAGAGTTGAATGCTGAACACTAATTTCTGTCACACTTGATTCTTTTATTCATTTCTACACTTAATCTCGAATGCTATTCCCATATTAGGCACCACATGGATCAGAAGGACATATTGAACAAAGATCCTTCCTTCAAGGAGCTGATAGGAGTCACAACATAGACCAAGGAGGCTATGATACTGAGAAGTAAAGCAAAATATGATGAAATTTTGGAATGATGCAGACACCAAGGGCAATATGAGTTTGGTAATGCTTTGGGCTATAGAGATGAGGTTGAGAATATCAACAGGAGAAGAGAATTAGCAACCAGGTGGTAGAAATGGGCGTAGTGAGTTGTAGAAAGAATAAGGAGATTTGTCAGGTGAGATGAGAGGCCTTGTGCTCTCTTAGGAAATTTATGAGAAGTTCTGAGACTTAATTTCTCCCTGAATTATGAGGACCCTAAAGGTACTTGCCTCAGTGACTGAAGAGAATGGGTGGTTGGCCATAGATCCACCACTCAGTGATTGACTCTGGAAGCATCTGTCTGGTAGGGACAGCAAGAGGAAATATTTTCAGACTTTACTCTGGTACAAGCCTCAAGCAATTTGTCATGACTCAGGTGGTTGGGAAGCAAGTGTGCTCTCGGGACAGCTTGACATGTCACTCAGCAACCTCCTGGGGCCAACCTGTTCTTTTAAAGGAAGAGTTTTGTGTTGACTCTGAACTTAGAAGAGTCCAAAAACAGCAAGTGACAACAGAAGGTTGAGTCATGAGTGCATACCGCATCCAGGCCAGCCTTCGCTTCCAAGCACGAAGTAGACCATGGCGTTGAGTTGACGTTTTCACAATGTAACCATAAATTCTCTGTGACCCATTTCCACGGCCTGTATCATTTTATAGACCTGTATAGCGGCATGGAAATTAAATTGGTATTCATTATAAGGTGCCACCAGATCCCCAAAGGCCTAGCTTGCCCGAGAAAAGCATCTATGGAGCATCCAACTCCAGCATATTTTATCGTGTTTAAATTTCTGAAACATAATGCACTTGTGATATATGTGACAAATATAGTTATCAGCATTTTTTCTTAATCAGGAGACTTTGTTTTCAACCATGCCGGATAAGAGAGAACTTACTGCAGTTATAACTATGTGTTATTTTTTAAAATAATCCTAGCCAGCATTGGATTACTATGGTTGCAGGCCCTCTATGGCTGCTTCAAATTCATTGTCTGTGTCATGTCCAAAATTATCCTCCTACGAAGGAGGCATTATTGTTGTCTCTGCCTTACAGGTGAGTAAACTGAATCACAGAGAAGACAAATAATATCTTCGAAGCCATGCAGCAAATAAACTGTGAAGACTGGATTATACACACACACACACACACACACACACACACACACACACACCCCACTCAGGATCACGGTGGAAGATGGAATAGTATGTTGGAAAAAGGTAAGGATTTCAAGTTAACATCTGGTAATTGACAGACTGAGCAAGTAGGGGAAGCCACTTTTAAACCCTAGAATATTGGTTGCCTAATCAATAACACAGAAGCCCTTACTCATAGGTTAATTGTGAGGAATGAATGAGATAATATGTTGAAAAGTTTTGTTCTATAAACTAACCTCCCCAACAGCCATATCTAGAAATTGGATTTTTACTGGGAGGTCATGAATATAGGCTCAACCTCGGAATTTTCTGCTCCGACTCCCTTTTCCCAACTCAAATGGATCGATTATTTTCCTAACTCATCAGTGCTTGGTTGATGATACGTAATCATCTGTCTGGCCAGGTAACCTGGTAACTCAATTAAACGGCAGTTTGACCTGGAACTTTATGGAGTGCCAGGTATGGTGATGCAGACTTGGACCTGCTCAGGGCTCTGACAGATGGACACCAGCATCCCTGAAAATAAAGGTGTCTTGTCTTTGGGTCTGTGTATTTGGTTACCTAGTTGCTTCTCTGCTCTGTGGAAGTCACATTTTCCTCTGTTTCTTCAACAGTCCCTGCACCCGGTGGGTCCTGGCCCCGGGGGCATAGCATGGCTTCACATCCTTGCTTTTTCCAGCATCTGGCATCTCAGGAAGCCACTGACTCACCCCCTTGGCCCCATCCCGCCCCTACTGCCCTGCACTCATTGGCTTCTAGCTTTTGATGAATTCAGGGAAATAGGGGTTCCTGTGAGCCCGTGTTTTTCAAGAGCTCATGGTTTATGCCTGGAATATGTATTTGCACTCCAGCTTTCTAAAATGAGCAGAACTTTGGAAATACCCATTAGCGGCTCCTGTCTGAATTCCAAATGTCTCCCTGAGTTTGCTTTAGAGACAGAAAGGAGAATTCTTGAATTAACAATGATCTCCCAGTGAAATCCCCCTATGGAATTTGAAATGTAGCCATTATGACAAATAGGCTTTTACCTTTTATTGTGGTGAAATACACATAGCATAAAATTTACCATTGTTGACATTTAGTCCATCCACCATGTTGTGCAACCTTCACCACTGCCTACTTCCACAACATTTTCATCACCCCTAAAGGAAACTCTGCACCCAATAAACAGTCCCTCTCCATTCCTCCCTCCTCCCGGACTCTGGCAACCACTCATCTGCCTTTTGTCTTTAGAGATTTGCCTATTCTGGATATTTTCATGTAAGGCAGATCGGTTTGTTTATTGAAAATTTTCAACATGCTAGACATTCACATTCTTTCAAAATCTAAAAGTCTAAAAGGATTTCCTTTCTTTTGCTTCTCCCCCATCGGCCTGGGCTCCCTTCCCACATGATTTCTCTGTTTGTGGAGGCATACGTATTCTAGAATATGTGTATCCCAATACAAACAAATATGACACACGCTCTTATCTCCCCCTTTTATTACATGAAAAGTAACATTCTATACACAATATTCTGTACCTTGTTTTTCAGCCACCTTACAAAATGTCCTGGAACTTCTGTCCCCATCAGTACACAGAGAGCTTCCTCATTCCTTTTCATAGCCGCATAGTAGTTGTTTGAATCTAGCATGCTTTATTTAACTAATCCTTTCTTGATGGACATCTAGGTTTGTTTCCAAGTATTTGCCATCACCAGCAAAGCTGCCATGAATTATCTCACACACATGTCATCTTAAAAGTGTCTCGGCAGCACAAATTCCCAGAAGATGAATGACTGGGTCAGAGGGCATGTGGATTTGTAGTTTTGTTAATGATCACTCCCTTTCTTTCTGCAGGGGTTGCGCCAATTCACACGCTCACTGGCAGTACACAAGAGTCCCGCAGCCTCCACCAAACAGTGTGTCACCCAACTCTGTATTTTTCTCCTAATCTCAGCACAATCAAATTCTAATTTCTATTCCTATGTTTAAGAAAGAGGATTTAAGGAATTCTGGTTTTGTCTCCTAAAAGGAAAAAAAAAATGCATCTGGCACCTCCATGTTACCTGTTTACATTTAAGGATAAATGAAAAACGCAGTCATTCCCAGTAACGTCCACAAAATCAGTGACTTGCTGAAGTCCACACACCTTTCCCTACCTGGAAAGAAGCCTCTGTGGAGGGCCTCTGTTTCCCGGGGTACCTCACTTCCCATCCTCCTAGGGACAGACTGTGAGATCCCACCCCTCCACACTCCCCACTGTTGACTCTGCACCCCACAGTCAGCTCCCTTCTGAGTGCCCAGCCTGGGCTCCAGTGGTTTATTTAAAAGCATGACGAGCCCTCTAATTATGGAGATAAAAGCTGCCTGTGATGCAGAGCAGGGCTTGGGTTGAAAGGTCTTTTTTCTGACTCTTTCCCATCTCATTAGAGTTGCAGGGTGGCTGGTCACTGCAAGGTTTAATCTTTGGAGGCAATGTGACAGCAAATGTGGCAAGAATCACAGCTCATTGACTGTTCCATTAAAAATTTCTACATGTACCTGAAAAAGGTGCCTTTCAAGTTGCTTCAGTCTGAGGAATCTTATTTCTCCTAAACTGAGAGAAATGGATCCCCTGAAAATGTGTGGCATGCACAATTCGATGTCATGGCCTCCATGTGAACATCTCTTTCTGCGTGGATGGAGGAAGTGAACAGCTTTTCCTTCTTCCTGCGTTTCCCACTTCTCCCTAAATCTAAAGAGCAATTCTCTGCCTTCGCGAGTGCAGGCTGGTGAGAGCTGGGAGAGCAAGCTGGCACTGCTCAGCAGCCGTGTTTACCATCTGATCATCGTGGAGGGACAGCTGAGTGCACAGTGTCCTTCCATCCATCATTGCAAGACCAGGGAAGGAAATTTGGCCCTTGGGCAGGCTGTAGCCCAGGAAAAAGGCCATCCTCAGAAGGTTGCAAACTTCTCTAGTTTGCAAACAGCACAGATTTAGAGCTTGCATTCCTTCTCATCCCAGGAACCACATATGAGCACCTCTCCCTGCCATGGTTCTCACGATGCCTGGATGGTCTTTATTTAAGTATTGAATCAGGAGAGGGCAGGAGGCTTCACACAAGACCACTGTGAGGTGGGGATGCTTGAGCTGCCCGCATCTGCTGGTAAATGTGTCACCTCCATCCTCTGACCCAGAGAGCATTTCTCTTCATTTCCTCTGCTTCTTGTTCCCCACATCCAATATTTTAACCTCACTCTGCCATCTCTCAAAAGCTAACCCCAGTCCCCTCTTCTCAGTGCAGGGCTCTGGTGACCAGGGAGACTGGGGTGTGATGAGGAGGGCCTTGGGAGCCAGTTACAGAGGGTTAAGTCCTGGCTTGGTCATTTACAATCCCTGAGTACTTTAACCTTTCTGAAATGTAGTTTCTTCATCTGTAAAATGGGCTGATAATACCAGTGTGCAGCAGCAATAGATGAGGATTGAAAGAGACATTTGGGAAGTCCCTGGCCCCACTGAGGGCACTCGTGGCAGCTGTGAACATGTGCTACCCGGGTGGAGGATGAGCCCATCTACTGGTCCTTTGGATCCACTAGTGGGTTTGTGTGGAGGTCACACTTACCACAGCTGCTCCCAGGCCATGACTGGGCCCCATAGGGATGCAAAGATGGGCCCATTCCAGAGAGATGTGGGATTTCTCCGACAGACAGCTGTGGCTCAAAGACTCTCCCTCAGCTTTGCTAGAACTTTCTTGGAGCTGTGCTGCAGTGTCTAGACAAGATTCCTTCCTTTCCTCTTCCTCCTTCCCTCTGGCCTTCACAGGGTCAGACCTGCACCAGAGCCTGAGGGTTCTCCCACTTTCTTAGCCCCTTCCAGAGTGTGTCTCCCAGTAAATCCCTCAGGTGTCTAATCCCATCTTGGTATCTGTTTCTGGAAGACCCAAACTACACAGCACTCAAACCATTTTAGTTCCATCTCCTTTCTGTTAAATACATGGTTTAAAGGCCGTGTTTAAGGATTATCTAGAAATCATTTTAGGGTATAATGACATGTTATTTATTTATTTGAAAATTATGTTTGCTCCACTTGGTGAAAATTTCTGTAAGTACCTCTGAGATCATGGATTCTGGGGCTTCATTGAGCATCAGCCTTTGGGGGAACTGCTTCTAATGCTGATAAAAGTTTCAGGATCTTTCCTTGTTGAGTGGGACTGGCATTTTTTATGTAAGGGCAAGAGAACAGCGTTAGCATCTCTGCAGGTGTTGTGCTGCCCCAAACCAGCATCTTTCTTCACAGCGGGGTTAGAGAGGTTGGGGGGACTGCTGCAGGCCCTGGAACCTCGGTGCATGAATAGAAGTGCCATCAGCCTCTTTGGGGTCTCAGAAGACAGTACTCTTTTGCTCTATCTGATTTTTTTTCTTTTAGGAACCTCAGCTCCTTGGGGCTAGGTGGTGACAGATACTTTGACACTGACTTCTTTTGCCCCGTAAATCAGCCCTGGGCTCCTAGATGGCTCAGAATCTTGAGACCATAAAAAATATGAAATGACAAAGTATGGAGTGGTCTTAGAGATCATTAAATCGACCTGCTTTACTTGATACATGAGGAAAGAGGCCTAGAGTACATCAGAAGTGAATCTACCCTTGACTTCCTTTTTAAAAAATCCATCCATTCATCCATTCACCTACCAGTCCATTCATCAATCCAGCCATCCATCTATCCATTGATTCCTCCATCCACCTGTCTAACCATCCATCCATCTACCGACTCATCCATCCATCCATCCATCCATCCACCCACCAAGCCACATAATTCATCTACCTATCCATCCATCCATTCAACCATCCATCCATCCACCCACCAAATTACCACATAATTCATCCATCCATCCATTCACCCACCCACCTATTTACCTGTCCACTGATCCATCTATCCATCCACCCACCTATCTACCCATCCATCTATCCACCCACACATCTACAAATCCACCCGTCCATCCATCCACTCATCAATTTGCCCCATAGTCCATCCATCCATCCATCCATCCATCCATCCATCCATCCATCCATCCATCCATCCATTTATATACCAGAGGTAGACCCTGAGAATTTAAAGATGAATAAGATGTGGTCTCTACCTCCTGGGGCTCTCCCAGTCCAGCACTCCCTTCCAGTCCTTTAAAGGGCTCAATTCAATCTTGTCTCTGAAATGGGCCATGTCACCCTCCACTAAGCATCTTCCAGTGCCAGCCTTTCAGATTCCATCAGCAACACATTGGCTGTGGGCATGCAGGTCATGAGAACAAGGTCAGCAGCATACACCTGCCCATTGCTCCCCAGAGGAAGGAACTCCAGTGTCCGGGATCTGAGGGATCTGTGCTTCCAGCTTGGCAGGCTCTCCCAGCAGAGAGCAACCACCTTTAAATTTCTACTTGTCCCTACTTTCCATCCTTCTCCCTTCTCTTCCCTCCCCACATTGTCCTGGTATCTTACCATTCCCAACCCTGCCCCCCTCAAGCCCATTAGCTTTCAGGCCATCCAGAGATCGGTTCCTTTCATGGTCCTGCTTTTCCCGTTGCCTTTCACATCAGAGACCTTTTCTCTCTTTGAGCAGACCCATTTCCTTCTGTGATTCCTGCTTGGATAGAAGGGACTGTGATGTGTGGTGTGGGGAGTTCAGGAGGATGGCGGGCACTGAGCCATTACCAAGTTTGCACTTGTTGCCTTCTGGCCAAGGACCCAGAGTGTTCATTCAAAGGAACAATTTTTAAATAAGCCACTGACACCAGTGTCTGGTCTAAGGGAAGAGCAAGGGAGAATAGTGGGAGACCTGGAGGGAACCAGGTGTTCCTCCAGCCAGGGAGGCTGTAGAATCCTTATCATGAACTCCTTTCTGTCACCTCCACCAACTGAGTGAGTAGCTCAGACTGGAGGTCCCTCACCATGCCTGTGGGACCCAGTGTCACCTGAAGGCAGGGGTTCTGCATAACAGGCCAACAGGCTATCAGCTGAGCAATCTTGGACTAGCCACAAAATATCTGACTGTCAAGGCCTCCACCTGCATAACAGGGATTAACAAAAATATCTGCGATGGCCAGTGTTTGGATACAGTAGCGCCCAGGAAGATGGTGCTCCAGAAGTGCCTGCTAAAAAGAGCTTGATGCATATCACTTGTAAAAGTAGTGTTTAGCCCAACTTGGTGGGTTCTCAGGCTGCCACAAATGCCACCACTTTTGCACACTCACGTACCCTCAGGTGCTGCTATACTGGGACCACCGCCGAGACATACTACATGCCTGATTATGGTGGTCTTTGAGGGAGACATTGTTTTCAGAGCAGTGGCTCTTAACCTCTTGAAAGGTTCTCCCCCAAAGCATGCACACATGCCTGAACACACATGGACCCCCTCACTGAGGTCGGAGGATTGCTTGAGCCCAGGAGGTCAAGGCTGCATTGAGCTATGATCTCCCCACTGCACTCCAGCCGGGCAACAGAGCAAGACACTATTTCTAAAAAATACAAATAGAAAGAAATCTCAAAAAAAGAGGGAATACCCAAAGACGAATGGATGAATTGTGTGCCAGGCATTTAATGCATTATCTCTTGTGTTCTTCACTCAAACCTTCTGAGGACTCTTGACCCCACTTTGCAGATAGGAAGTCTGGGAATTTGTCTGAAGGTCCAAGGCTGGTGAGCTTCAAAACAAAGACACAAACTTAGGTCTGTGGGATGCTCAGTTTTTCACTGTGCCTGTCACTCCTGCTGCTCCCTTTGTATCTGATCAGGCCAAGTTCTACGCAGCAGGCTCAACACAGACCCAGGAGCACCGGCTACCCCAGGAGAGGAGTCACCAGGACAGGAGAGCTGTTTCTACCTTCACCTGCTTCTCATTCACCTGCGTCTTGCCTTGCAAGTCTCCAGACATGCAGATTGCAGAGGGGACTTCCTGGCGTGTCCTCTAGGGTATCTTGCTCTGCCTGCTGTCATCTTCTAATACCCAAAAATGTGTCGCATTCCCCCAAAGCTCGCACTCTCCCTGCAAACCCCGAGCCAAGCCTATTATTATTGTATATATTTTACTAAATCATTCTTTTAAAATTCTACTTACCATAGGCATCCAGCCTCATGGTGGCCATCTTTTAGAGGAGGAAATAAATGTTCAGAGAAGTCAAGTTCCTTGTGCAATGGGGATTAGACACAGGGGACACGACCAAGAGACCTCTGAGTCCCTCCACATATCCATGCTGCGTGTTGACCTGCTCACAAGAGTCCCCTGTGTCAGGGGCTGCCCGGCAGTGGGGGCACGAGCCTTTCCCTTAGAGGGAAACATGAGGTTGGGCAACAAGGGTAGCCCTCAAGGTGCCACCTCAAGACTCCAGGACGCTGGACATTGGAAATGAGGCACACCCCGGAGGCGCATTGTCGGCTAAAGCCAAACACCGTTAGCTTCTGAAGGGGATGTGGGATCCATCTAAGGTATCACATCACTGCTCACCCACCCTGGGGTCTGCAGCTGGAGAGGGTTCCCCCAGGAGGGGCTGGAGTGGGGCGTTCTCTGCCCTGGGAGGCAGGTCTCCTGGCCCTTCCCTGGAGTGATCTCTTCTTTTCTGATGTCAAATCCTGACCTAAAGAGAGGCCTCTTCCTTCTTATGGCATGGCCATGTCTCCTGTGCTCCTTCCTCAAGACAAATCCTCTTCCATGACGCCTTCCCCTCTGAGCCCTGCCTAACCCAGCAGTGCAAATATTCCCACATCCCCTACCCCCAGCAGGACTGAGCACATCGCAAACGTTCCGCCAGCGAATGAACACCCGCCTGGAGCTGTTCATGGTGTCTGCGTCCTGCCTCCGGTACAGAGGACCTCAAATCCGTGATAACCTCACCTGGTGCCCCCAGGGAAGGCTGGCAGAGGCCCTGACGATTCCCAGCAAGACCAAGCACTGCTGCCCAGGGTCAGCCACGGTCACTTCTCTGCAGCTGTCCTACGGGCACAAACTCCAACTATTTCTAGCCATTCAGACTTTCACCATAATCAGAATTAACGCATGTAGAACCAAAGAGCCAGACACATGAGTTCAAACCCGCCCCACCATTTACAGTGAGAGCTTAGTCACTCAACTTCCTGTGCCTCAGCTTCCTCACCTGTAAAAAGAACACAACAGTAGCAATGCCGTTGAGCCGCTAAGCAGTGGATGAGCTTCGGTATGAAAGGTGAGTGAATAGTGTCTGGATGTGGTGGTGTCAACCTTCCCCTGGGGTGGTGGTGGCTGATCTGTGGCACCCCCCCATGACAATGTCTTCGCCATGGCCGTTGATGCTGTTAAATCAGGCCCTGGGTTTGTCTTGGCTTGACTTATTTCCATTTTCAATTGAAAATTAAATGTGGATAGACTTCAGCCTGACTCGGTCTGCTCCCTGGACCTTGGCCAGTGAGTTCTGAGTAACTGCAGACAGGGTGCGGTCACCGGGATTTGGTTATTGGATTTTTTTCCCCCTGTGGTTTTGGGCAGGTTGCTCCATGACGGGCAGCTGTATCGTCTTCGAACTGGACTTTCCGGGAGAGCCTTTGGGTCACTCTGGGCGTCAGCTGGAAAGCGCTGCTCTTGGAGCAAACTCATTGGCCTGTAGGAGGAGCTGCCTTCTTGACCTGTCACCCTGAAGCCAACCAAAGTCTGGGCAATGCCAGCTACAGTGACTGCCACTCCATTTTCTAGGCAATTTGCATTGCTGTTTCTGTTTGTTAGGCCTTGACTGTTTGTTTGTTGTCATTCTGTGCTTCCCTGGCCATAGGCCCTTTCCCCAGCTCCGCCATGGCGTGCCCACCTGTGCTTGGGGAGGGGCGGAGGTGGGAGCCCCAGCCAGCCATGACCCTGCCTGCTCCAGTGATCACTGCCATGAGGAGTTTCCCACTGGTTCAGGCTCGGTTAGTCGAGCTGGTGTGCCCTGCTCTTGGCTGTTGCCCAACTCTCCTAGAATGTGCTAATTCTGACCCAGGTCCCCCAGGTGGAGAATGCTTTTCAAACATGTCCTCGGGAACCTCCGCAGACCCATTCCCAGCCCATTCTCCATGATTCCGGGCCTGGCCAGTTTGAAACTTCTGTAAATTAAAACTCAAGTAAAGAGAGTATAGCTTGGGCATACACTTTGCATATGCGTATGTGTGTGTGTACATGTGTGTGCATGTATATGTGTGTGTGCATGTATGTGTGTGTGTGTGCATTAGGGTTTTTTATTTTTAATATTTATATTTATTAAAAAATTTTTTGAAACAGGGTCTTCTTCTGTCTCCCAGGCTGGAGTGCAGTGGTGTGATCATGGCTGGCTGCAGCCTCAAACTCCTGGGCTCAAGAAACCCTCCCCTCTCAGCCTCCCAAAGCACTGAGATTACAGGTTGGAGCCACTGCGCCTGGCCTATTTAAAAAGTTTGTCTAGAGCAAAAAGTCCCCAGACCTGCCAGTCCAGGGTACTAAATCACAAGAACACCATGGCCAAACAGGCTTGAAGGCTCCAGGCTCCTCACTGGCAAATCCTACTTCCCGATCTCTTAGCGGGTTGAGGTGACAACAGCCACCCGGGGAGGAGGGGGTTGCATTATGGCCATGGGGACTCTGAGTCTTGTCAATGGTGTGGGGATGACACCCTTTTAGGAGCACTTTGTGAGGCTTTGTGCCATGCTGGGCGCTTGGCGTCAGAGGCAAATGGAGTCGATAGCTGTGCAAAAGAAGTTGCCAGACAATTTATCCCATTGGCACCGAGCCTAGAATTATAATCAGATCTTGACTTCTTCAAAGCCTTCTTGCTTTGGATTTTCCAAATCGAAAATAAATATTGAGGGCAATTACCTTTCCTTAGTTCTCTGATGTATGAAGGGGAGTTTTCATCTATTAATTCAAGAACACTCTCATTTCATTCGGAAGGTATTAGCCCATGGAACTTGTTAACTTAATATCAACACAGTCTGTCTAGGTTTTGACTGAAAAGAGAAAGGGGTTGTTATGCTCTAGGTTAATATTTTCCTCTCTTTAAGGAGTCTTGGGTATGCCAGACACTCCTCGGACAAAAACAGCTGTTTTCTTCCCATTACTGAACGCATTGTTTGTACTCATTGTTTGTACTCAGAATATCCTCCAGGAGGCAGCAGATCCCAATCTCTGGACGTGGCTCAGGGTTGCCCTGCCCATTGCTGAGAGGGTTTCGAATTTGGGTCTGAGAGAGGAAGTGATTATTGGATGACAGGCTGCCTCCTAGGGGGCTTCTGTGGGCTTGCCATGAAAACACTTCCGGAAGAAAAGCAGAGCTTTTCCAAGAGTCGGTTTTGGAGAGCTGTGAACGTGACCAGACCTATTAATTACTTAACTGAGGTGCTGAACTTCGAAGATGAAAGTGCCAGTGTGGAGTTCTGTCCTTTCCAGCCTGGGGAGCGCCGTCAGGGCTCTCCTGAGCGTCTCTTTCAGCTTATCAAGCTCACCCGGGGACTGTCTCTGGTAAGTGCAGGCAACCCCTCCACACTGTGGGCCGGCAAAGTGTCTTGCAGCTGAATCCACTTGCAGACACTTCCTTGTTCTCAAGCCACACCACGCTGCCCCCAGAGTCCCAGCGAGCGGCTCAGTCACACTGGTGCATGCCTCTCACCCGCTCTGACCTCGTCACGGGGTCCCCCAAGTGCCGGTTCATGCAAGGCTCTGTGCCTCACCGCGCTAAACTGGCACACTGGGGCCCGGAGCGGAGGCTCGCACCTGTAATCCCAGCACTTTGGGAGGCCAAGGCAGGTGGATCACCTGAGGTCAGGAGTTCGAGACCAGCCTGACCAACATGGGAAAACCCCGACTCTACTGAAAATACAAAAATTAGTTGGGCGTGGTGTCGTGTGCCTGTAATCCCAGCTACTCGGGAGGCTGAGGCAGGAGAATCGCTTGAACCTGGGAGGCGGACATTGTGGTGAGCCAAGATCGTCCTACTGTACTCCGGCCTGGGTGACAAAGCGAGATGCCGTCTCAAAAATAATAAATAAGTAAGTAAGTAAATAAATAAACAAACCGCTACAGTGCCCTAGTGGCTTTGTGGCTCTGGCTGGGGGCGAAGGGTGGGTTGCATAATTGAGCAGCACCTCCAAGCATGATACCAACACTGCCCAAGGCCTGGCAGAGTCTACAGCTGGTCCTTATCCATGAAACTGGGGGTGAGGGGACGGGGACTGGCGGGGGGACAGGTCACCTGCACAAATGGAACAAAGACACAGGAGATCATGACAGCAAATGGAACGTAGAGTTGATGGGTTCATTTACAAAGAACTTTCACACCCTGCATTATCTCACCTGAGCCCCATGAAGAACCTGTGAGGTGGCTAGCGATGTGGAAGGAGTAGATAGGAGAGGCACAGAAAAGGAGAAGGAAGGAGCGGGGCTGGGAGTGAGGACCAGGAGGGCAGAGCTGGCCCCTGGACAGGAAGAATGCCCAGCTGCCTCCCTCCCTCCTGCCTGCCCTTTTTCCAATAAGATGGAAACGCCGAAGGGGTTAAAAAGGCAGCATTCTCAAAGCTGAGATCCTAAAACTGTGACCTCCCCTGCAATCTTAGCCTTCGTGTCAACAGCATTGAAAATGAACCCTGGTCAGGCACGGTGGCTCACGCCTGTGATCCCAGCACTTTAGGAGGCTGAGGCAAGTGGATCACCTGAGGTCAGGAGTTCAAGGCCAGCCTGGCCAACATGGTGAAACTCCGTCTCTACTTAAAAAAAAAAAAAAAAATTAGCCCAGCATGATGGTGGACGCCTGCAATCCCAGCTACTCAGGAGGCTGAGGCAGGAGAAATCCTTGAACCCAGGAGGCAGAGATTGCAGTGAGCTGAGATTGTGCCACTGCACCCCAGCCTGGGCAACAAGTGCGAAACTCTGTCTCAAAAAAAAAAAAAAAAAGAAAGAAAAAAGAAAATGAATCCCTGGGAAAGCAGGCCTTGAGCACTCTGCTGCTCTTAGGGAGGTCATTCTTGGAGATATTGTGAATAGATCTCCTTTGCATCTAGATGGAAGAGCAACAGGAACATTATTAAGAAACTAAAAATTCTAGATTCATTGGAAAAGGCTTTGAGGGAGAAGGGAAAGGGAAACCCCTAATTCCACCTCCCTGAAAGCAGTGTGTTTTCCTCTCCCACACCCAGGCCGTGTGTCTTTCTGTCCACGTGGCCCAGCCACATTTGTAGCCCGTAGCCTGATGGATGGAGCTCTGATGAGTCACTTTTATGTCTTTTTTTTTTTTTTTTTTTTTTGAGACAGTCTCACTCTGTCACCCAGGCTCACTGCAACCTCTCCTTCCTGGGTTCAAGTGATTCTCTTGCCACAGCCTCCCAAGTAACTGGGATTACAGGCACGTGCCACCATGTCTGGCTAACTTTTGTATTTTTAGTAGCGACGGAGTTTTGCAATGTTGGCCTGGCTCATCTCAAACTCCTGATCTCAGGTGATCTGTGCCCCCCTCGGACTCCCAAAGTGCTAGGATTACAGGTGTGAGCCACTGTGCCTGGCCGACATCTCATTACTATTTATTTTTTTTTAAATTTTACCTTTTGTGAAGACACAACTTACAGAAAATGCACTCATGTTAAGTGCACAACTCAATGAATTTTTGTGTATAGAGATGCCCATGTAACCACTACCCAGATCAAGGTACAAAACATTTCCACCACTCCAGAAGGCTGTCTGTACCCTCTCCCAGCTAATGTCCCCTGATGACAAGTAATCTCTATTCTAGCCTTTTCCACTTTGGAACAGTCTTACCTGTTTCTGACCCTCATATAAGTGGAAATGTACAATACCTACTGTTTTGTGTCTGGCTTCTTTTGCTCTGCGTGATGTCTGTGAGATTCTCCTGTGTTGGTGTGTATTGGTAGTTTTCTCATTCTCATCGCTGGGTATACCTCACTGCATGGATAAGTCATTCCTCTGTGGAAAGATACTTTGGTTATCTCAGTGTGGGGCTGTTAATGCACATTCTTGTAATGTCATTTGGTAGACATGAACACCCACACCCAAGGAATATGTGCCTAGGAGTAGAAGGGTTGAGTCAGATTGTATATTTAGTTTTTGTAGATACTTCCAAATCTTTTGTCTAAGTGGTTGTATCAGTTTACACTCCCACCAGAAGTGCATGTGAGTTCCAGTTGCTCCACATCCTTGCCAACACGTTATATTGGTAGTCCTTTAAATTTCACATATTCTGTTTGGTTTTGTGTGTGTGTGTGTTGTTATTTTGTATTTTTATTATTACAGGTCAGATTGATCTTTTTTGTTCCATGTGCATTGATTATTTGGGTTTCTTTGTTTTTGACTTGCTTGTTTCAGAAGCTTTCTGTCCTTCTTTTGTATTGGGGTGATTCTATTTCTTCATTGATTTTAGGAGTTCCTTGTCTATTATTACAACACTTGGTTATGCGTGATGCCAATATACCTGCGCTTTTATTTAGAGAAAACAGTGCTGAATGCTCACAAGTACTGAAGTCTTCCTACAGGTGAAATATTACACTAAGGGTTTTATATAAAATCTCATTGATCCTTATACTTTACAGAAGAAACTAAGACAAAGAGGGGTTAAAGAACCTGGCTAACGTCACACCGTTAGTAGTTGCCGGGATGGGATTCTCACCCACAAAGTTGGACACCAGACCTCAAACTTTCAGCCATTATGGTGAATCATCTTGTGAATTTTTGACTGGGCCACTTATTGTCAAGTCTGCTGGCATGAATTGTGGAGTCTTCTTTTACAATTATTTCTGGAGTGATGATTTCATTCTGTTATGTGGCTGACTTCTGTTTAAAGGAGATGTTTTGTGTGCTCTTTGTGATTTTATTGGAAGAGAACACAGTGTGGCCGAGATTTCTGATGCCACCAGGAAACATGCAGCAGAGACCCCAGGATGGTTACCCACCAGTCTTCAGCTGGACTCATGTCTGGGCTGTGTCTCCAGCCTTGCCTCATCACCTCTCTGCTGGCCCCCTCAGCCCTCACCAGACTGTGCTGTGTGCTGTCTCCTGCCCGTGGCTCAGGTCTTGGAGGCTTCTGTAGCTCAGCCCTATAAGTCAGAGCTAAACTGTAACTAGAGACAGGGGTCTAGTTAATTCTTTAGTATTATCCTCCTCCCATGCTTAAGCCACCTATACTCCCACTTTTGAAATATGATCTCTGAACTAATAGTAATAGCTAACACTGCTCTGTTTATTATCAATACTTTACACACAGCATGATATGGTTTGGCTGTGTCTCCACCCACATCTCATCTTGCATTGTAGCTCTCGTAATTCCCTCCTGTTGTGTGATGGACCCAGTGGGAGATAATTGAATCATGGGAGCAGTTTCGTCCATACTGTTCTCATGGTAGTTAATACGTCTCACAAGATCTGATGGCTTTATAAGGGGAAACCCCTTCCATTTGGCTCTCTTTCTCTTCTCTTGTCTGCCACCATGTGAGACATGCCTTTCGCCTTCCACCATGATTGTGACTTCTTTCTTTTGTAAATTGCCCAGTCTCGGGTATGTCTTTATCAGCAGCGTGAAAATGGACTAATACGTAACACATATAAGTAGGCCATTTAATCGTCAAAACAACCTTAGGAGGGAGAAAGATAAAATATCTTGCCCAAGGCCCCACAGCTAGAGGTGGAGCCAGGGTTCAAACCCAGCCAGGCTGGCTCCTGACTTTTCACCAGGCTGTGTTTCCCTGAGAGAGAGTGCGAGGCTAGCGGCCCAGGCCCATGTGGTGGTCCTGCAGCCGTGGCTATGGTAGCAAGTTCTTAGGGTTTTCTAAGGCATTGCATCTTTTTTCTTTTTGTTGGGAGAAGGGGATGTGATTGTGTGAGCCTGTTTCCCCTTATATTCTCATCAGTGTCTCACACTTCACTTGCGATAAGTGAGTATTCCCATTGGGTGAGTTTCCCAAGGCTGTCATAACAAGTCACCATTAACTGGGAGGCTTAAAACAACAGACATGTGTCGTCTCACAGTTCTGGAGGCCGGAAGTCCAAAACCAAGGCCTCAACAGCATTGGTCCCTTTGGCGGCTCTGAGGGAGCGTCTGTTCCATGTCTCTTTCCCAGCCTCTGGTGGTGGTTGGCAGCCCCCGGCGTTGCTTGGCTTAGTGATGCATCTCTCCAGTCTCTGCCTCCATCTTCACACTGACTTCTCACTGTGTCTCAAATATCCCCCTCCTTTCTCATACAAGGACACCAGTCCCCGGATTTAAGATCCACCCGCAGTCCAGGATGATCTCACACCTAGATCCTTAACTTAATTACAAATGCAAAGACCCTAGGTCTAAATAAGGCCACATGCACAGGCATGGAGGGCAGGACTTGGACATAACTCTGGAGGACACGATTCGTCCACTGCACCCGTCTTCTCTGGATGTTCATCCAGAAGCAGGGCACCTACTTGCTGAGGTGCAAGCAATGTGCAAGCTGGCCCAGCTGGCCCTTCCTCAAGGCATGAAGGACAACTGTGTGTTTCATGCTTTCAGGGACTGAGAAGCAGGAAGCACTCCCTCACCACCCCCATCCCCCGCCGCCTTGTTTTCCTTTTCCTTTTCCCTGCGACACCCCTCCTACCACATCCCGCACTGGATTCTCCTCTGTGCGTTGGTGTTGGTGTGTCAGCTTCTTTATAAACTGCAATCAGTGACTCCTGCCAGGTGAGCCTTATGAAGAGACAGCAGCAATTTTAGCAAACGCATGTCTAATTTGTTGATATTGTGTAGCAAGATGAAATGACGGGAACAAGGGGTATGTTTTGAATGTGTCTTGAGCTATTTAACATAAGGAACAGATCTCTAATGGTTGGGAATAAGTTACCACACACCTGGAAAAAAGAATCTGTGTTTTCTTTTTGCCTGTCATGAATGAATGAAGAGGCTTGAATAAGTCTCCCACATGGTCTCCTTCATCAGATCCAAATTTGGGTTTTTATTCTTTGCAGTTATTGCAGACTCTGAATAAAAATGTCTTCTGTAGGTCAACAAGTCTTATATGAACCACAGGTGTTACGCTTATTGATGCATGGTAGTATGAAATGAAAATAGTTCTCTTTAGAATGCGGTATTTAAAATTGCAGCAGTCTTTCAATTAAAAGTTCAAAAATCCAAAAAGAAATTGGGAGGAGACACAGAACAGGGGGAGGTTAGGAAAAATAAATTTTTGGCAACACACACATCACACAGACACACACACACACACACACACACTCCTGGCACCTGGGAATTGCAGGGGCTGACACCTGGAGCTGAGAGGTGGGCTACTGAACTCCCCGGCAATGGTAGAATCCTTGTCTCTGATTCTACAGACCCTGTGGGACTTACCTTCGTTGCAGGGAGGCTGGTGGCCACTCATCCTGTTCCTGCTGTCACCACCCAAATTTAAGGCCCCCACCACGGTCTTGCAACTCTTCTAATTGCCTCCTCCTTGGGCCACTTCCTGCCCAACCCTCTTCCCTGAAACCAATCTTTCAAGTCACTTCTAGTTTCATTTTAAAACATCCGTGTCAAGACATCACTCCTCAAAACCTCTGAAAAACCTGCTACAGTAAAGAGTCAGTGTGACCCACCACATACACAAGTATGTGCAAATATACATGCTTCCATACATACATGTAGATGTATATGTATGTGCACACACACACACAACACAAGATTCATGGAAGAATGTTCACTATTCCTACATGACACCCTCTGCTGTTTCCTGTTCCACTCCGCGCCATTTGATTTGCTTCCACTTGATTGGAATTCATGCCGCAGGTGCTTCACTACCTTCATCTCAAAACCCCTGAATGGGTTGTACCCACGCTTTGACTCAGCGAAAGCTGGAAATCCAGAGCCTGATTCTCAAAGTTCCCACCAACATGCCCCGCCTCCCACTGCTGCCCCCACCATCTCTCCAGCTTCTTTTGGAGGTCGCGCTGCCCAACTCTCAGTGGTGCCTAAAGCGCAGGGCCCTTTTCTGGCCATACCTTGTTTGGGTCCTTTCTGACCTCACCCTGCTTGTCCTCCTAGGTCAGTTCAATCCCTGCCTCCTTCCTGAAGAGTCCTTGACCGAGATCCCCCTTTCTTGTTTTCTGCCTCATATATCAAGTATCTGGATTAGCAGGCTGGGCTCTGCTTTCAAAGTGCTTAATTCATGAACAACCCACGCACCTAGGTTTATTTCCAGGTTCAGACCTTCAGGGGCATGCGTGGCCTGGACAGGGCCTTCATCCACACATGCTTAATGCTTCAGCAAGTTCCTGGTGCCCAGAACACCCAACCCTTCCAGCCCTGTGGCCCCCACCCTTGGGATAATGGGAATGTTTTTGTAGCAAGTTGGAACGAGAAATCAATTTTCCTGCTGAGGTAAACAGTGCTATATAGGTAGGTGGACCTGAAAAGGTGCTTTGAGAGCTGTGCTTTAAACACATTATGATGATGTTGGCTTTTACGAGCTAGCCAAGCAACCTGCCCCTGTCAGAGGCATTTTTATGGGGAAAGGTGTTACATTGTGTACAAGTGCTAAGCCACTGGCCTACGAACAACTTTTGGGGTGCTGTCTGTCCTCTGGTCAAACGCCTCCTGTGCTGCCCGTCTCACCACCTCTCCACATGGGTGTGTCTTCTCTCCACAACTCAATGATTTCCCACTTGCTGCAGGGCTCAGCATGGCGCCTTATGCCGGCGAGACCTCTGTAACCAGGCTGGTGATGTCTCGTTCTCCCCTTCGCTGGCTGCCTAGCGTCCTCGGCTCTGTCTTCATTGTGGTTTGTCCTGGAGTCAATGGGTCCCTGCCTGTTGCTTGGAAACCCTTAGGAATACTTACCAGGAAAGGGAGAAGAAGGAAGGTGATGAGGAAAGGGAAATAGAGAAGAGAAAAAAGGAAGAGGGATAGGAAAAGGGAAGAGAAAATGGGAACTAGATAAGGATAAAGGAAGAGAAATGAAGAGAGAAGAAATGAAGAAAGACAAGAAGAGGAGGAGAAAAAAAGAAGAGAGAACAAAAAAGGGGAAAGATGAGTACAGGAAGAATAAAAAGAGGAGAAAACAGGAGGGAAAAAGGAAAATAAAGGGGGGAAAAGACCCACATTTCTACTACTCTGACCAGAAGCTGTTTCCCAGCAGAAAAGAGCAGAGAAGCCAAACCAGGTGAAGGTGCAGGAGCGAGAACTCAGTTTCTGGATTCCCAGGCTGGACAAAAAGGGACCGAGGAGAGAGGCTGAGAAGGTATATCTGGGGGGCAGGAAGCTGCACCCAGTGAACAGAGCCCACAGCTGCGGGAGCACTGGGCTGGGGTTCCTGTTTATAGGTCTGAGCTGAGCGTCCCCTCCGAGAGCTGTAGCAAGTTGGTGGTGGTCTGCAGGGCTGCGAATGTAAGGTAATTTTAGTCACTTAGCTATATTTGTTGCTTTCCCAAATCCAAAAGAGCTTTTATCTTTTCCTTTAGAGCTGGAGCCTCTGGAACTACAAGTCTTTGGCTCTGAGACAGGATAGAACTGAGGTTTCTGACTCTGGCTGTGTGTTAGTACCACACCAGAAATCCTGATGGCCAGACCACAGCCCAGACCATGTAAATCAGAATCTTTGGGGATGCCACCAGGCATTCGTATCTTGTGAAGCTCTCCAGGGTATTCTCGTGTGCATCCAAAGTCAAGGTCTGATGCTTTAGTGGTGCATAGGGAGCAGATCCCAGGACCATATTGGGACATCCAGGGGGCCCTGCCTTTTACAGGTTGCATGCTGGGAAGCAGAGATGGGAAAAATGAATCATGTGGGTTGATTTGAAGCCTAATGATTTGGGTCTTATATGGTGTACCAAGTATTACTTAAGAGTGTTAAAATGTTTGTGATAGGCCGGGCGCGGTGGCTCAAGCTTGTAATCCCAGCACTTTGGGAGGCCGAGACGGGTGGATCACGAGGTCAGGAGATCGAGACCATCCTGGATAACACGGTGAAACCCCGTCTCTACTAAGAAATACAAAAAACTAGCCGGGCGAGGTGGCGGGCACCTGTAGTCCCAGCTACTCGGGAGGCTGAGGCCGGAGAATGGCGTGAACCCGGGAGGCGGAGCTTGCAGTGAGCTGAGATCCGGCCACTGCACTCCAGCCTGGGCTACAGAGCGAGACTCCGTCTCAAAAAAAAAAAAAAAAAAAAAAATGTTTGTGATAAAATAAAGACACGTTTGTTGAGCATTTCTAACAAGAGCCCTACTCATGTCGACATTTGTAGGCTGGGTACATGGCTCACACCTATAATCCCAGCACTTTGGGAGGCAGAGATAAGATGAGAATCACATGAGCCCAGGAATTCAAGAGCAGCCTGGAAAACATAGCAAGACCCCTTGTCTTTACAAAAAAATAAAAGTTAGCCAGGTGTGGTAGTGCCTGTAGTCCCAGCTACTCAGGAGGCTGAGGCTGAAGGGTTGCTTGAGCCCAGAAGTTCAAGGCTGCAGCAAGCCATGATTGTGCCCTTGCATTCCAGCCTGGGTGACAGAGTGAGACCCCTGTCTCTAAAACACCACTTGTGGATCCGTGATTGTCCTCAGCCTTCATCCTGTTGCTTCCCACAAGCCATGGGCAGTTCCCAACACTGCACTAGGATGTGGTGTTGATGGAACCAAGGATGATAATTCTGTCAACAGGCAGAATTACCACCCACAGAGGTGAGAAGTCCCAACGAGGGTCAAAGCTGAATTGGCAGCTACCAAGTGATTCAATACCATGATGCCTCCACTGCCTTCCTGTCCTCCCAGGTTCAGGGGTCATACTGTCTCCTGGCTTCTCTGTTCTGTGTGGTTATTGGGAGATAAAATTATGAAAGTCATTTTCCAGAGAATGATGCTGTGAGCACACAGGTGTCTGTTGAATGGATGAACGAATTAATGAATGAACAAATGTGTGAATGTAACTTGTGTTAGCGTTACCCTACACCATCCTCTCTGCCCAGAGGTGACAATAGCAAAATAATTCAGTCCACAGGCTGTTCTTTTTTTTTACGGTAAATGTCAAAAAAAGTCCAGCTAAAAAATTCTACTTTGCTTGTAAAAATAAACAGAAACCTTATACCCCTGAGCCAAGTGGAAAATTTTGTCAGCAAAAATTTGTAGGGACAGGGAGTTTTTAAATTTATAAAGGCATTTAATAATTTTTCCAAAATTACTGAGAATAAATTTCAAATGTCTCACCACAAAAAAATGGTGAATAAGTGAGTTGGTAGATATGTTAATTCAGTTGACTTAATCATTCCACATTGTATACATATATCAAAGCATCACACTAGACTCCATAAATATATATTATTATGATTTGTCAATTACAAGTAATAATCAGAAAGAACGATAATTTCGTATGTACCCACCTGTGATAGAACTACAAAGTCATTAATTTGGATTCTATTAATTTGGCATTTGCAGTAACTTATGACTGTCCAACCAATTCTTCTCGAAAAAAAATGTTCATAGTAATTCTTTTCCCGATGGAGAGAACACTGAGTCCAAAGTTTAGAAGCTTAGGGTCAAATCCCAGACAATTAATTAGCTACATGAGGCTGGAAAAGTCACAGCCTTTGTGAATCTCTTCTGTAAAACTTCAGTTTCTGAAGAGCATAAAGTGAATAAAAGGACACCGTGAACTGTGGAGTGCTTTATAATGTATTTAGAGTCTTTCCTATAACCTAAATCAAACAGTTTATTAGCAGCTTTCTTCACCCCAAGATACATGCGACTCCCTCATGTGGCTTCAACTTCTGGGCTGAGCAATTGTTCGTAAATATGCTTATCATCAGACTGTATGAAATACAGAATTTGCGGGCAACACCTTTCTTTATCACATAGACCCTTAAAAACTAGAAAGCCCCAGGGACAGTGGTTTTTTTTGTTTGTTTGTTTTTGTTTTGTTTTTAGACAGAGTCTCGCTCTGTCGCCCAGGCTGGAGTGCAGTGGCGCGATCTCAGCTCACTGCAAGTTCCGCCTCCTGGGTTCACGCCATTCTCCTGCCTCAGCCTCCTGAGTAGCTGGGACTACAGGCGCCCGCCACCACGCCCGGCTAATTTTTTGTATTTTAGTAGAGACGAGGTTTCACCGTGTTAGCCAGGATGGTCCCGATCTCCTGACCTTGTGATCCATCCACCTCGGCCTCCCAAAGTGCTGGGATTACAGATGTGAGCCACTGCGCCTGGCCAGGGACAGTGTTTTTAAAAATGTGTCTAATTATCAAAATTACCAAGAAGATATACACACTCACAAGTCTGTGTGTGTATGTCTAGGTGTGTATATATGCAGGGATGCATGTACACATCTATATGTGTATATATGTGTATGTATGTAAACATATACAACGTTGATATATAGATATACAATATACATATATTATACATGACCATATTGTATATATTATACATGAGTATATAATATATGCAATACACATGTATATTATACATGACAATAATGTATACATTATAGATATACATGATTACATTGTGCATATTATATATTATGCATGAGTATATAAAATATAAAAATGTGCATTATATGTATATGTGTATGTGTGTATATCTATGTATCTCTACCTCCCGATTCACTAGATTGTGGATGGGACTCAGGAATCTGGGTCTTTAAAGTTCCACATGTGATTCTGATTACCATCACATCACATGTGGGGGACCGCCCTCCTCACTTTTTAGTCCTGAAGAAACAGGCTCAGAGAGCTAGTGGCATGGCTAGGGTCACCAGCAGGTTAGAGGAGAAGCTGGGAATGGAGCCCAGTCCTCCTGATCCTGGCGCAGAGCAGGTTATCATAAACCACGCTGCCCACTGTCCACACTAACCTACTCAGAACTGAGCTCTAAAATTCCTGTCTGGCAGATAGTTAGCTAGTCAGACTAGATTCCTCTGTCATTGTCCCACGTCACCCCTTAAGGGATCAGGCAGAGCAACTGCTGCCTGCAGAGAGCCATGAGTCCTGCCAAGGTGGCCTCCAGAGCTCTGATGCATCACCTGTAGGCAGCATCCGAGTGCCCAGACTTCTGGGGCCTGCTCTGGGCTTCCTGGAGGCAGATGGGCATCATTGTAGCAGGTGTCTTTCTCCTTGGTGTATGAGCTTTCCACGGAGGTGTTATGTCTAAATCAGACTCCAACCTTCAAGAGCCTGTCTTTGGAAAGGCAATTGAAGGTCTTAAGCAGAGGAATAATAACCAAATATACCTGACCCAGGTCGTCTGGTCCATCCTCAAGTGGGGAACCAAAATGCAGGCAGGGAGATCTGGGGTGGGGGTGGGGGGGCGAGAAGGCTGTCTCAATGTCCTGGCAATACCCTGTTTCAATATCCTCCGTCAAGGGCAAGGTCTTCTTACAGCAGCCTGTGGGCCTAATCCAGCCAGCTGCTGGGTTTTGTCTGGCCCATTAAGTAGGCATGGTGAACACTCTCTATTGATTTGATGAGAGAGAGAATACTATCTCTGAACCCCAATGAAGTGAGATTTTTATCCCCTCTAAAAGAAGAATTCATTTTTTTCTCATTAGTTGAACTATATTTTTTTTTGTCCTCGATTTTTAATAATATTGTCATATTTTAATTTTCATTAATAAAACAGTATGGAAATGTGCTTTCACTCTTTTTATGGAAGTAACTGTGGCCAGGCACCGTGGCTCATGCCTGCAATCCCAGCACTCTGGGAGGCTGAGGCAGGTGAATCACCTGATGTCAAGAGTTCAAGACCAGCCAGGCCAATGTGGTGAAACCCTGTCTCTACTAAAAATACAAAAATTAGCTGGGTGTGGTGGCAGGCACCTGTAATCCCAGCTACTCAGGAGGCTGAGGCAGGAGAATCACTTGAACTTGGGCAGGGGAGGTTGCAGTGAGCTGAGACTGCACCATTGCACTCCAGCCTAGGTGACAGAGTGAGGCTCCATCTCAAAAAAAAAAGAAAAAAGTAACTGCATAGTAGGCTCGATTTTGCCTCTTGGCCTACAACACCTGAAGTATGCACTACCTGGCTCTTTACCAAAAAGAGCTACTGAGCCTTGGTCTAGGTGTTGGTGGAGAAAATGGATGGGTTCAGATGTATTTTGGAGGGAGCCCCAGTAGGACTGTAATTTTAATGCTGACAGAACATAGACCATGCGGCAGGGTAGGACACAGGCCACTTGATCCTTAAGACAAGTCTAAGACTATGAGGGGCCATGATCCACCACCGTCATAGCAGGTGTCTTTCTTCTTGGTGTATGAGCTTTCCAAGGAAGTGTTGTGTCTAAATCAGACTCCAACGTTCAAGGTCTCAACCGTGTATGCGAAGGCAATGGAAGGTCTTACACAGAGGAATAACAACCAAATATACCTGACCCAGGTTGTCTGGTGCCAGGTGGAGGATGGACCACCTAGGAACCAGAATGGTGGTGATGAGGCCCCCACCATGGCCTAGAGCAGCCCTCCCCATGGTCCCCTCTGGACTGAGTCTCTGGGGCTCCTGCCATGCCCCAGATAAGCCCATAGGTCTCCTGTGTGCCAGCAGCCTGTTGACCAGAATAAGCAGTGCCTGGCACAGACCCTGGAGGCTTCATGGTACAGCCCATAAACAACGCCGTATTTATTGACAGATGACTATCATTGTCAAGTTTCCAGCCACCCCCCACCTTCCATAGGACCAGCAGGCTGGCTCCTGGCTGGCACCAAGAGTGAGCAGCTTGGGCATTTAATCAGGTTCAGGTAACAGGTAAGGACTGGTTCCCCAGCTAGGGAAAAACACAGTGAATATTTTGGATAGAGCCATGTGTGCCGCATCTTGCTGGAGCTTGCAGGCCCTTTGGAGGCGCTCAGACGGCTCTTAATTAATTGCTGGAGCCAAGTGGGGCAATCTTGTGAGCACTGTTGCTTTTGCTAATCTGATCCAGCCATACTCAGGGGAGGGTGAGGAGCTGGCCTTGGATTTAGGGGATGGATGGGGTGGGCTGGGACATGGGAGTAGCTCAGTGGCCTAGCCAAGACAGTTGGGACAAAGCTTGGAATAGCCAACCTATTTGTCAAGCAAATGGACAGGCCCTTTCTTCCACGTGGAGAAAGACCTTGTTTCAGCTCCCTGGCTTGGGGAGGAGAGACTCAGATTCGAATCCTAGCTCTACCACTAACTAGCTCTGGGACCATGAGGCAATTAATTGCTTTAAGCTTCACTGTCTTTTCTGTAAAATGCACAACAGTGATACTACCTTAAAGGATTGTGGTGGGAATCAAATGAGATGAGGATGGTGCCATGCACCATGGTCCCTGCAAGGCCACTGATCAGTGGGGCATGCCAACACTAGGGCCAGTGCTAACCCTAGGAGTCAGGGACAGCAGAAGAGATCTCAGGTGGGCACATGTTCCTAAGGGCAGAACGAGCCCTGGGCACCAGGGACATCATGCAGTGAAGATGCTGGAGGTGGAAATGGGGTTACAAGTGCCAGGGACCATCTACTTAACTCCTCTGCACTCATGCATGCAGCTTCTGCAGGGCTTGGCAGAGCTGGACCTGAAGGGGAAAGGCTTCTGCCCACCCAGCCATAGGTCCCCAGTGGATGCAAGGGGACCTTTCCCTTGGTTCTGGTCCTCAGTGGAGCCCATTTTGTTTCATTTGTCCCTGACCTGGCCTGTGCTCTGGAACACAGCCACCTGGAGAGTCAGAGTTGGCTGGATCTTTGGAAGGGCACAGTCACAGCTGCACCCGCCACTCCTTCCCGTCCCAGGCTTGATACTTCAGTAATCCTTGCTGCCTGGGCTTCCCTCATGGGCCCCAGGTCACACCGTCTTTCCTCCTATTCTGTTTGCTAAGATACTTTCTCTTCAAATCCTTCTCCTATAGAGAGGGTTCTATGAGCCATGGGATGGGATGGGGGTGGCCCTCTTCTGGGATCCAGAGGTCCGTGGAGAGCCCTCTGACTTGGGTCCTGACATCTTATGCAGAGCTTGTCTTCATCTTGCTTCCCTCCTCCATCAGTCCTCCAGACCTTGAGGACAGGCACTGAGTCTTACCACAGTGTTGAGGCTCCAAGATGGCGGTCATCTCCCAATAATATTTTCTAACCTGAGCTGATTTCTTTATGACGTAAGAATTGAAGCCACAAGAGGTTCTGTGACCTGCCTAAAGTCATATGCAAATTAACCAGATCTTGGCTCCAGTTGTCTACTTTGACTCAAGTGCTGTTTCCCTTAAACCACGCAGCTCCTCAGGTCGGGTCAAGCATAACCTGGATCTCACCACATTCTTATTGGATTGAAAGATGTAATGTTAATGACTCAATAGACTCAGAATCAGCCAATCAGCAAATGCTCCTTGAACACCTTGATGTGGAAGGTACAGGTAGAGAAGGTAGTGATTTTCGCAAGTCTCTAACTCAGCTGTGCAGAAATATAGATTTGATTTTATTCTCTTATTTTTAACAGATTATACAATCATATTACAAAATGCAAAAACAATACAAAAAAGCTACAACTTTTTACATCTTATTTACATTTTATTAGTTTTTTATGAATCTTTGAAAAATATAACCAAAGTGAATATATGTTCTTAATTTTTCCTGTTTGCATAAAGTCCAGCCTATTGCTTACACTGTTTTGCACCTTGCTTTCTTTGTTTCCTTTCCGTACTTTTATGTAGAGAGCTTCTTCACTATTTTACAGCTGTAGAATATTCCATTATTGATTTAACCTGCCTCCTATTGGTGGACAATTTGTTGTTTTCAATCTTTCCTTATTATAAACAAAACTGCAGTGAATAACCACAGCCAATAGGAAGGCTGATAGGAAAAATCTCCAGAAAAGCAATCACTAAGGTAGAGGGCAAATACTTTTGTAAGTTTTATAGATGTTTTCAAATTTCCCTCCACAGGGCTGTGAGAATTTAGGCCTGCATTGGCCCTGGTGAGAGTTAGCCTACTGGCCACAGCCTCACCAGCAGTGTCAACTCAATTTCCATTCAGAGTAGTCGTCCTTCGACCTAGTGGTAGAAACAATCTTAATGAATTTAGAGTAAATGCATTCATATACACTGGATTTTTCTTGGATACTTTAGGACTGAGCTCAGTGAGTTCAGGAGTTTGTCTTTCCTTTTTTCCCAGAAAAGCAGCTGCCTAAACCACAGCATCTGGTGTCAATATTCTCTGCCCTCTTTGGCTTTGGCCAAGACACCTGTGGTCCCAACATGGCCACTTCCAGGCAGTCAGCACATGGCTGTCTGTGTTTCACTCTTCTCCTTCCTCCTCCTCCTCCTTTTTCTTCATCTTTTGGATCTCAGGCACACAGAATTGGTTTAATCATAAACTTTGGGTCATGCCAAACTCTCACCATGGCCCATTTCTATTTAGTTAATTATTTATAATAATGATGAAAATAATTAGTTATGTTATGAGATGCCTGTTGTTAAAGATGAACAAAGCCAGATAGTAGCTAAAGTGGCGAGGACAGATTTTAATCAGGAATAACTATTGCAATGGGGAGAAGAGTTCAGTGTGACTTGAACTTGGATTTGTACAGAGGTAACTGCACATTTTAAAGGGAGAATTAGGGAGCAGGGAGGGGCAAGCAGGAGCTCAGTAGAATCAGGAAAGTGAAAAATTACACAGAGTTCACCAGTGAAAATGCGACTAGGCCAGCTGTGTCTGCTGGCTGACAATTATCAAAGTTAGGATTCTCTCCTCCCACGGAGACTGGGAGGCGGAAGCCCTATCCTCAGGTGTTGGCTGGAACAAACAGTAGATTTTTTTTTTTGCTAGCCTTGAGTTTTCTCACGCAGGCACTTTGAGGAGGGTAGGGCCATTCGGGGGGTGTGGCCTTGGGCTGTTAGAATTCTAAGACATTAGCATTTGCTCAAGTCTTCATTCCAAGGCTGAGGCCTAGTGGAGAGGAGGGCCAGGAGAAGGCTGGCTAAAGTTCCTTCAGAGAGACAGTCTTTGTCATGGTGGCCCTACTGAGGACCTCCAGTCATCAGCTCCCACCTCTGTTTCCTTCGTACCCTGACTGTGAGGCCCCGGACACACCCCTCTCAGGGAGAGAGGACAAGTTCTGGTGCTCTCTGAGGCTCTCTGGTGCTGTCTTGGCCATCTCTTCTCAGCCTTGCTGCCTTTTCTCCTCAACTGCTTTTGGGGGTGGGAGGGAAGGGAGCAATTATTTGAGGGCCCAGGCTGGGGAAGGGGTGAAGGAATTGGTGTGCTGGCAAAATGTCTAACAACTGGCTCTGATAGCAAGGGGAGAGGTGTGCAGAAAGGCCCGAATCTATAGCACTTGCTGATTTCAGGGACGTGAAAACTCCCATTAAGGTCAATTTCAGGTTACCAGCCTTAAGCAGTTCACAAAATTCCTGAAAATTTAACAATTGGCTGCCAGCATGGGCCAGTTCCAAGCTTACCTGTGGGGAAAACTTGTCTAGTCTCTAGGGAAAGGGTCACGGTCATCTAATTCCTGCGTGTGCTCTTTTCTACCCAGTGTCCTTGACCAGGGCTTGATATTCTTTGGAAGTTCAAAAATCTCCTCTTGCAAATTAAAAACCTTGACCCCGATGTGACACCCAGAGGCCTGACTTGGAATACCAAAGGCATAACTTTGACTCTGATCTCTCTCTCTCTCTCTTTTTTTCTTTTAGAGACAGGGTCTTGCCCTGTTGCCTAGGAGTGCAGTGGTGTGATCATAGCTCAAGTGATCCTCCCACTTCAGTCTTCTGAGTAGCTAGAGTGCTGGCTAAAAATAAAATATAAATAAATAAATAAATACATACATACAGACATACACTAAAAAATAAAATTAGCCAGCACACACCACCACACCTGGCTAATTTTAGTTTTAATATTTTTTTTTGTAGAGATGGGGGTCTCTGTATGTTGCTCAGGCTGATCTCAAACTTTTGGCCTCAAGTGATCCTCCTGTCTCAGCCTTGGGATTACAGGAGTGAGCCATTGCACCCAGCCCTGATCTCTGTATTCTTTGTAACCCCTCTCAGTAGTTAGCGTATACCACTGTAGCAATAAGGGAAGAGAGTTGTGGGGAGAATAAGGGAGTGTAGGGAAGACAGTGCCTCCACTCAAAAAGGAATTTTAATCTGCTTTGCTTCTGTTGTTTATGGGTGGCATATCACTGATGCCCCACAAAGATTTGTGGAATTAATATGTATCTAAAAGTCTTATCTTGCTACTCAAAGAAGTGAAAGCCATAGATCTTGCCCTCATGGAGCTTATAGTTGGTATACGATATAGAATGAATGATGTAATAAAAGGCAAGTGCCAAATTATGGCCCAGACAGTGAGTCTTGATGATTGTCTGAAGGATGGAGAGGCTGCCATGAGCCAGTGGTGCTTTGTGGAGAAGATGGGATTTGTACGGATCCTTGAAGGTTGCTGCTTCTGGAACAAGCTCAAGGAAACTAATGGAAAACGCACCATTCAGCTTTGACAGCATGTCATGGGTGTCTCACAGAAAGCTGGCAGAATTCTTCTTGCTGGGTCAAGAGACATACGTACAGTGTCACCAGGAAGCAAGCTTGATGGGTGAACTCCAAAGACCTTAGTTCCCCCAAACGATTTATGGCCCAAGTTTGAGAACAGTCACATTGAATCATCAATCAGTGAGTAGTGATGTGGGACCTGCAAGATGTGTGAGGCTAACAGTTCCTATTCTGTAAGAGCTACCAGTCTGATCAGGAAGATCCTGACAGGCTCAGTGGACACATACGCGAGCAACCCCAGAGAAATTCAGTTGATCTGTTGTCCATCTCTGCATGGATCAGAGACTTAGGGAAAGAAAATATGTGGTGAGATTATGATGCAGACCTCCCAAAATGCCCCCCATAGACATCCTAGGATCATAGGGTCAGAACTCAGCCCACCACCTTCTGCCTCACAGATGCTCAAACTTCTGTGTTCTTCATCTCAGGGCCTGATGGCACCATCTACCTGCAAGTTGAAAATTTAGCAGTAGCCCTAGCTCGCTGCATGGAGTGTAGTAGGCACTCAATCCATATTTCTTTTCACTCACTTATTCATTTACTCATTTATTAATGTATTCAATAAACAAAGAACCTACTCTGTAGGGAAGTGGTATAGAATATGGGCCAAGAGCATGCATTCTGAAGAGATATTACTTCGGTTGGAGTCATGGCTCTGCCACTTACTAGCTGTGCAATTATGAACAAGCTACTTTTCTAAGGCTCGGCTGCTCTATTTGTAATATGAAAATAATAATATATCTCTTGACCAGGTGTGATTGCTCACATCTTCAATCACTGCATTTTGGGAGGCTGAGGTAGGCAGGTCTCTTGAGCCCAGGAGTTTGAGATCAGCTTGGGCAACATAGCGAGACCCTGTCTCTAAAAAGAATACATATGTATGGGTATATATGTGTATATATGTGTGTCTTTATATAGACATATATTGTTTTATATGTCTATAAATATTTTAAAGAGGTTATTTCAAAGATCATTTAAATAAGATAATCCCTGCCGAGTGCTTCATAAAGAGCCAGGCACAGAGTTAGCACTTAATAGGCTTGCCCTTTATGAGGATTGCTAGCAGCCACCATCATTGTGACTGCTGTTGTCACTTAGCGGGAGTATGGCTAAATGCAGCCTTGCTCTTGTACCAGAGAAGTTCTGTTGTCTCTTTTCTGGGGGTGTGTGCCACCCTTACCAAAAATGTGTGGTCCCTTTAATAAAATCGTCTACTGGAAGTAGAAGCCACCAGGTAGACTTGAGCCTTGAGGAAACACAAAACAAAACTGAGCCCCTCTAAATCTCCCTTATAGATCTATGCATGGAGGCCTCTATCTGGATCCTTCTCAATGTAGGGAATGGAGTCTCAATTCCTTACCTCAAATGCCCCTGTGACCCTGGGCTGCCCCAGTCCATGGCTGGGTTGACTTCAGTGGCTTTTGTACCCCATCCTCATTCCCAACAGCAGGATGCCAAAATATGATCCTAGATGCACTCTGGAAACATTTACCACTTGCCAAAGAGAAAGGAAGGATTCTAGCCTGTGTCTGACTAATTAATGACCTTGAATGAGCCAGTTCACCTGTAGGTGCCTCTGCTGCATTAGATAAACTCAGGTGCCCCTCTATGCCTTATTCTATGATCATCTGAAGGGCTTTTGGGTTGACCTCCATGGGGCAGATGACTCACCTCCTAAATGAAGTTGGTGGCTGGGAGGAAAGAGTAAAACCGACATAATTGAGCACAAGTTACTTTCAGGCACTCTGCTGGGCATTTTTTCCCCCATGTCATCTGATTTACCCCTCATAATAACCCTATGAGAGGTGTATTATTGATCCTATTTTGTAGATTGGGAAAGTGAGGTTTAGAACAATGAAGTACCTTATCCAAATTCATGGCAAGGTGTGGATTTTTTTTCCCCCCCACATTTGGTCTTACTGCAGTCTATGTTCTATCCATCACCCTGCATTGGATAATCTGGCTCTAAAAATCAATGGGGGAAAATGGAGTCTGTATAGCCATGTTTATGAATTTCACTGGAGTAATTTAAATGAACTGTGTTAAATTGGAATCGAAGGCAAATATATGATCAATAGTTCAATAATTCTGGGTGTTTTAAATTTTTGGATGACTCGGTTTCATGATAATAGCTATGTAATCTTGAAAAAAAATCACTGCACTTACCAGTATTTCCATTTCCTCATATGTACAATGGAAACATATACACCCTATGCTACCTCTGAAGTGAAGAGTGAACAAGTAATGTACAGATGCACTTTTTGAATTGTAAATGCTATGCAACTTTGATTCAGTATGTAACTTGGATTTTTAGATCCGGAATATCTAAACAACTACTTTTAGTTCCGATGTGTAAATCCGTTTATAGAGGTTTTTGCATGGATGTATACAGAGAGACAGAAAAGTACATAAACCATAACTAATGATGTAACTTGATGGATTACTCCAACATGAACACACTCCTGAGAACCTAACACCCCTATGAGGGATACAGCATTATCCAGACCCTAGAAGTAGTCTTAAGCCTCCTCCTAATCACTGCCTGCTGCATCCTTTGTAGAGGTGATCACTATCCTGACCTCTACAACATAGTTTTGCCTATTTCTGAACTTTATATAGACAGAATCATACAGTATATATGATTTTGTGTTTTGCTTCTTAAACACAGAAGGTAGCAGTTGTGTTTTAAAAAAGAACGTTTATGAAATAGCCAGGTGCGGTGGCTCACGCCTGTAATCTTAGCACTTTGGGTGGCTAAACTGGGCAGATCACTTGAGGTCAGGAGTTCGAGACCAGTCTGGCTAACACGTTGAAACCCCGTCTCTACTAAAAATATGAAACTTAGCCAGGTGTGGTGGTGCACGCCCATAGTCCCAGCTACTCAGTAGGCCGAGGCAGGAGAATTGCTTGAACCCGGGAGGTGGAAGTTGCAGTGAGTGGAGATGGTGCTACATACACACAAAAAGAATGTTTCTGAGATAGATCTTGCTGTTGCAGCAGTTTATTAATAACAAATTTATTAATAA
Source organism: Macaca fascicularis (assembly GCF_037993035.2). Lineage (NCBI taxonomy): Eukaryota > Metazoa > Chordata > Mammalia > Primates > Cercopithecidae > Macaca > Macaca fascicularis. The sequence continues at coordinate 12,188,255 of NC_088377.1, read as the reverse complement.
TACATTTATTAATAATAAATCTATTAATAATAAATTGTTAATGACAAATTTATTAATAATAAATTTATCAATAATAATTTATTTATCAGTAATAAATTTATTAGTAAATTTATCAATGATTTATTAATAAATTAGTAAATTTATTAATAATAGATTCATTAATAATAAATAATAAAAATAAATAATAATTAAAATTAATAAAAATAAAAATAATAAGGGGCCGGGCGCGGTGGCTCAAGCCTGTAATCCCAGCACTTTGGGAGGCCGAGACGGGCGGATCACGAGGTCAGGAGATCGAGACCATCCTGGCTGACACGGTGAAACCCCGTCTCTACTTTAAAAATACAAAAATCTAGCCGGGCGAGGTGGCGGGCGCCTGTAAGTCCCAGCTACTCGGGAGGCTGAGGCAGGAGAATGGCGTGAACCCGGGAGGCGGAGCTTGCAGTGAGCTGAGATCCGGCCACTGCACTCCAGCCTGGGCGACAGAGCCAGACTCAGTCTCAAAAAAAAAATAAATTAAAAAAAATAATAATAATAATAAATAATAACTTTATTATTAATAAATCTATTAATTTTGTTAAGTTTAATTTTCACAACTATATAGTATCCTACTGCATAAATACACCACAATTTATGCTAGTCTATTATATTAATTGATTATTAAATGGCAAACCAACTTGAATTTCTGGAACAAACCCAACTTGGTCTGATATATTATTCTTTTGTAGATTGCTGAGTTCAGCTTGATAATATTCTGTTTAGGCTTTTGGCCGATGTGCTTATGGGAGAGATTGTTCTGTACTTTTTTTCCTTTTTTTTTTTTTGCAATGCTTGTTTTAGGATTTGGTATCAGTGTTATTTTGACATCATAAAATGAAAGGCAATGTTATTTCTTCTATACTCTGAAGAAATTTATGTAAAATTGGTGTTATTAATTCCTTAAGTGTTTGAGATAATTCATCAAAGAAATATCAGGGCTTGAAGTTTTCTTTATGGGGAGGTTTTAAACCATGGAACTAATTATTTTGATAGACACTTCAATCTATTTAGAGAGTTTTTATTCTTCTGTCAGTTTGATATGTTGTATTTTTCTGTGAATTTGTTCATCTAAATTTTCAATTAATTGGCATAGAGTTGCTTATAATATCTTACATCTATTTAATGTCTGTAGTGAAGTCTCCCTTTTTTTGATCATGATATTGATGCTTTTTTCTTCTTTTTTTCATAGTCAGTTTTGCCTAAAGCTTACGAGTTTCATAAGTTTTCCAAAGAACTGACCAATTAAAATTATCTCCATTGCATTTGTCTTCCATTCCATTATTTCTGCTCTTATCTGTATCATTTCCTTTTATCTATCTTCTTTTTCTTTTCTTTCTTTTTTTTTTTTCAGACAGAGTCTTGCTTTGTGGCCCAGGCTGGAGTGCAGTGGCACAATCTCGGCTCACTGCAAACTCTGCCTCCCAAGTTCAAGCTATTCTTGTGCCTCAGCCTCCCAAGTAACTGGGATTGCAGGCACATGCCACCACGGCTGGCTAATTGTTGTATTTTTAGTAGAGACAAGGTTTCACCATGTTGGTTACGCTGGTCTTGAACTCCTCACCTCAAATGATCCACCCGCCTCGGCCTCCCAAGGTGCTGGGATTGCAGGCATGAGCCACTGTGCCCAGCCCTTTTATCTACTTTCTTTGAGCTACAAATTTCCCTCCAGGCACTGCTTTAGCTACATTTTACAGTTTTGATGTATTTTCTAATTTATGTTTATTAATATATAACATATATAATTTATATTTATTGACCTATAGATCTCCATATAAATCTATAATATATAATTTATATTATATATATTTATATCTAATATATGTATTTCTATAAAGATTTCTGCATAAACCTATGATTTATTTATAACTGTACTGCCTAATTTCAAAATATTTGGAAATGTTCTAATTCCCTTTCAGTTATTGATTTCCAACCCAACCCCACTGAGGTTAGAGAACATACCCAGTATGATTTTAATCTTTTGAAATTTTTTGGGACTTGCTTTGCAAACTTGCATAGGGTTAATTTGTGGTAAACATTCCATGCCATTTACTCTACAGTTGTTGGATATAATGCTGTATAGGTATCAATTAGGTCAAGTTTATTATTTGTGTATTGAAATACTCCATCTCCTTACTGTGATTGTGGATCTATTATTTGTTTTTCCTTACTGTGATTGTGGATCTATTATTCCTTACTGTTCTGATAAATTTGTTTTCTATATTTTGGGTCTGTGTTGTTAATGGCATATCAGTTTAAGATTATTATATTTTCTCTGTACATTCACCCTAACAAAATGTCATTATCATTATAAAATGTCCCTCTGTATCTAGTTATGCTTCTTGCCTTCAAGACTATTTTAGTATTGATATGGTTACACACGCTTTCTTTTGGTTAGTGTTTGCATGCGGTATATCTATTTCCATCCTTTTATTTTAAATCTTTATCATATTTAAGATTTGAGAAAGATCTTGAGAAAGGCAGTATGTATTAGTTATGTACTGATTTTTAACCAGTTACCCCAAAACTTAACACCTACAAACAACAAAACATTTAATATTCCACAGATTCTGGGAGTAAGGAATTCAGAAACAGCTAAGCGAGGTGACTGTAGCCCAGAACCTCTCATGAGCTTGCCATCAAAGTGTCAGCCAGCTCCGTGGTCATATGAAGGCTTACTGGGGTTGAAGTCCAGTAATCTTTGCTTAACCATGGTTTTGCTTTCTGAGGTTTCAGTCACCTACAGTCAATTATAGGCTGAAAACATTAAATGGAAAATTGCAGAAGTCAACAATTCATAAGCTTTAAATTATTTATTCAAAGTAAGTATTTATTCTGTTACTCTGTTAAATGTATACTCATATTTAAGTTGTGCTTATTAGCAGTATATTTTTTATGCAGTCTCCTAGTCTTCGTCATTGTACCAAAATATTTAATCTTTGTATTTCACATAGTTTCTGAGATATGTGGTTTGAAATCTACTCTTTTGTTTTTGATTTTCTATTTGCCTCACTTTCTGTAATTCTTTTTCTTTCATTTTATTGTAGTATTAAACCAGGTCCACAGATTCTCTGATAAGAAGTGGAGCTTAATCTTTCTTTCCTGAGTGTGGCCTAGACTTAGAGACTCATTTCTATCAAACAGAATAAGGCAGAAATGACAGTCGGTGATTTTTAAAAGGCCTGTACCTGCTTTATACATTTTATAATTAATTTATAAATTAATTAAGAGATTAACAATAATTGATATTAAAATAGAACTATTATAACAATATACCGTAATAAAAGTTATGTAAATGTGGTTTCTCTCTCAAAACACCTTATTGTTGTACCGATCTCAGCAACCTTGGCATACAATTTTTTAAATTTCCTTCATAAGTTGAGAACTTTCACCTTTTCACTTAAAGAAAGCACTTGATGGCCTCTCTTTGGCTTATCTGAATTGCCAGCAGCACTACTTTTGTGCTTTGGTGCCCTTATTAAGTAAAATAAGGGTGACTGGGACACAAGCACTGTGATACCGCAACAGATAACCTGATAACTGAGATGGCTACTGAGTGATGAAAGGAAGGATATACAGCATGGATACAGTGAACAAAGGGATGATTCACGTCCCAGTTGGGACACAGCTGGACGGCATGAGATTTTATCACCCTACTCAGAACGGTGTGCAATCTAAGGCTTATGAATTGTTTATTTCTGCAATTTTACATTTAACGTTTTCAGACCATAGTTAACCGTGGGTGACTGAAATCTCAGAAAGCAAAACCATGGTTAATGGGCGGGGGTGGGGAGGGGCATTTATTGTATTTCAACCCCAGGCAAGACTTCACCTGGCTGGCCCCGGCTGACACCTTGACAGCAAGCTCATGAAAGACTCTGGGAGCCATCTAGCTTAGCTTTTTCCCTAAATTCCTTACTTCTAGAACATTCAATGTTTTGTTGTTTTAAGTGTTAAGTTTTGGCACAACTTGTTACAAATCAGTAGATAGCTAATACATATTTATGCCTTATTTGGAGTAATTTTTTTATTCCTTTACTCTGCTAAATGTTTGCTGATTATATCTTCTTTTAGTAGTTACTCTAAATTACAACATGCATCTTTGACGTTAAAATCTAATGATGTAAATTAATACCTTTTAAATCACTCATGGACAAGGCAAAGTCCATAGGATACTTTGGTTTTTCCTGCCTGTAGGGTTACTTTTATCACATATTTTAATTCGCTATCTATTTTTAAGCCTCACAAGACATTTTTAGTGTTTCATACTGTTGTATTTTAACATTTCCATTGCTCCTCATTCCTTCTCGCAGTGTACACTTCCATAGGAAATAATTTTGCTTCTCAAATAATTCTTTTTATAATTTTTCTGTATCATCATACTACTGGTGACAAATTTTCTGTTTTCGTTGTTCTGAAACTGTCTTTATTCTGTCTTCATTTTAAAATATATTTTAACTGAGTAAAGGGTTCTGTTTGTAGTTACTTCCTTTTAGCACTTTGAAGATGCCACTCCATTATTTTCTGACTTCTACTTTTTCTGTTTAGAAGTCATTTGTCTTACAGTTGCTCTTTGAAGATAATATGCCTTTTTTCTTTTCTCTGGATTTAAGAGTTTTTTCTATGTTTTTGGTTTTCAATGCAATTTTACTATGATGTACTTAGATGTAGTTTTCTTAGTACGGTCATGCATCATATAACCATGTTTCAGTCAATGACAGACCACTTACCCAGCAGAGGTCCTATAAGACTGTAATGGAGCATAAATAGAAACCTGATGTATGGCACTTGATGTTGGCATTACAAATCAAGTAGGGGAAATGACTGATATTCAGTATTGGTGTTGAGACATTTGGTTTTTCATATGAAAAATAAATATGTGTGTATGTGTATATATATGTAACTAAAAATATGTATACATCCAGGTTTATGTAAGTACATACTATGAGGTTCACACAATGACAAAATTGCCTAATAATATATTTCTCAGAACCTATTCCGTCATTAAGTGACACATGACTGTATTTATCCTGCTTGGTGTTTTTAGCACTTTTTAAACTGTGGTTTGCTACCTTTCAGTAGTTGTGGTAACTTCTTGGCTATCATCTCTTTGAACATTGTTCCTATCTATTCTCATTCTCGTCTCCTGGAATTTTGAATGCATACGTAGTGGACCTTTCATCATGTAACCTTACATCTCTTACGTTCCTTTTTGTATGTTTCTGTATGTACCATTTATAAACAAAACAAAACTATTTCATTCTGGTTATTTCCTCTGACTGATCTTCCAGTTCATTAATTCCTTTTTGAGTTTTCTCTCACTTACTATTATATTCATTCATTAATTTCTTAATTTCAGTTCAAGCATTTTTCAGTTGTAGAATGTACATTTTCTTCTTTTTATAGGTTCAAGTTCTCTGCTGAAGGTTTCCACATAGCCATCTAATTTCTTGGATTTATTAATCACATTTTTTTTTTTTTTTTTTTTTGAGATGGAGTCTCGCTTTGTCGCCCAGGCTGGACTGCGGTGGCGTGATCTCCGCTCACTGCAAGCTCCGCCTCCCGGGTTCATGCCATTCTCCTGCCTCGGCCTCCCGAGTAGCTGGGACTATAGGTGCCTGCCACCACGCCTGGATAATATTTTGTATTTTTAGTAGAGACAGGGTTTCACTGTGTTAGCCAGGATGGTCTCGATCTCCTGACCTCATGATTCACCCGCCTCGGCCTCCCAAAGTGCTGGGATTACAGGCGTGAGCCACCGTGCCCAGCCAATCACATATATTTTAAATTCAATGTCTGATAAAGCCTGTGAGGCTGTTCCTTTTCTCTGTTGATTTCTCTCAGTTTTTTATTTTGTGTTCATGTCTCCTGGTGTATGAAGTAATTTGCAATTAAACACAAAGCATTTTGTATAAAAAATTGTTGAGATAATTTGCGGCTCTGAATGTTTTGAAGTCAGTTGGGTCTGGAATGACTTGCCTATGCAGATGTTGGGGTGATTAGAGTCTGAGTTTCAGTACTTGTGAGGCTGTTATCCCAAGTATAGCTCTCTGAGCACCCCAGTGGAAAGCCTGTGCTCTTTACCAGCACCTCTTGTCTTTGGCGAGTCCTTCACTCCAATTTTGTCCCTGCCCACTGCAAGACGTGCAAAAGTTTCTTAGCTTCTCAGCATATTTCTGAGAAACAGAAAATGCCTTGAGGAGAAAAATAAAGTCATGGACATATGTCAGACTTACCTCACTTCTCACTTCTTTTTAACTTTCCTTTTTTCCCCAAGATATTGGCTCATGAAGTCCTTGCTACTTTGGTTTGATGTCTACACACACACACATACACACACACACACACACACACACACAGTGATTTAAAATTGTTAATTTTTCTCTGTGTGAGTGTTAATTTGCAACATACTATTCCACCACCATCAATGGAGGTAGAAATCTTTCAAAACCTGCTTTCCACATAACAAATAAATAACTCCACCTAACTTTATGGTAGGCAACCTGGTATGCTTCTGAGAACCAGTTCTGTTAACACGCAGATCATGCTTATGATTTCAGCAAGTGCATCAATTTAAACTAAATGTTTAAGATGTTTAATTTCTTTTTCCTCATTTTATTATTTCTCTTATTTGTTCTATAGTCATCTTAATCTGTGTAAGAAATACTGAAGCTGTCCAAAAGTTCAAATTTGAACTCAATGCTGAATTTAAAAGTGTTGCCCAAAAAACATAAGGTAAACATGCAAGGATCGTCACTGTTAAGCTGTTATGCAATATGACCTGGTCCCCAGGCTACATAATTTGAGTCATTCTTTACATTTCAAGTTCTGCCAGCACTTAGAGAAGTGGTGTTCTGTGGACTTTACTTTTTCCTGACTTTGTGATGTTCTCTTTTGTCAATGTGACCAACCAAGTTTGAATCAGAGCTAATGGCATCTTTAGAATGACATGTATGGTAGCTCAGACCTGTACCCTTTAAAACTCAGCTCCAGTAAATGGAGATTCTGAGCATCTTAACATGTTGGAAATTGAACTGCATTCTGCATTAAAGGCATTACACAAACTGTAGGACTCAGTGTTAAGATAGAGATGAGGAGAGTCTAATGGGCCATTCTGAAAGAACTACCCATTAAACGGTAAAGTACAGTATGTTTTAAAGTGACAAATCCAAGAGCTGAAAATGACTCTTTGATCTTTAAAAGGCTCATAAACGGTGGCAGTGTACTCTCAGACCTATATTTATGTATTCAAATATTGGGAGGAAATCCAAGTGGAGTCTCAAGACTGCGAGACTTTGCAATTTAGACAAAAAGAGGCCAGAGAGGAGGGCAATTAAATCTAACTTTTTACAGCATAAAGCAAGCTTTCTTTCCTCCTTATTAATCAATGAACTAGAATCTTGGTAAGAGCTTGCTTTTTAAGTGGGGTTTGAGCCAATCTTTACACAGATGTGAGGTATTTGTGAAGAAAGAGAGAGACAATTGAAACCAAAAGAAACACTGTTTCATTTTTGAATTAAATTTGTGGTTGGTGCCATCCTCTTTTACTTTGATGAAGGTTTTCTAACCATCTCCTACACCTCAGTGCACACACACACATATCCCCATTCCCTGGTATTGAAACCATTAACCACATCTGGGGGGCTAATCTATGGACAACATGCCTGTAGCCTCTGTTTCATGGAACAACCTGAGAGGGATCATAAACAACATCCTCAAAGTAAGGGCTTTGAGGATGGTGGTTGTTAAGGAACATTCAAAGAAAGTCAGATCACCATGTGACTTACACTGATGAATACTTTCAGCCTCAATGGCACGTTGGTGTTTTCCTCTGACCCAAATGGTGCAACTGAAATGAATTCTACCTTGCGTACAAGAACCACAGGCACTGGAATGTGGAATCCGAAACTTTTCTACCTGGTTCCCCTGTTGACCACAGGTATTTAATGGTCACATTACAGATTAGTTTATGGGATTCCAAGAGGACTATGGACCAGAGCAAACTCAGTTGATCCAAAATTGAGTTTTGATCATGTTAGCAGTCTACTTGAACCAAATTTTGTGGATAATGACAAAATAAGTATGCATACTTTAACCATCTAAGCTAATAAATAGAACAACTGAATCCCAGAATTCCCCCGTCCCTCCCTATGCTACCAAATGTAACCAAGGATCCTAAATTTTGTGTTAATCATTTCCCTACTTTTTTTTTTAATATCTACATATGCTCCCTAAAAAATACCTTATGTAGTTTTGCTTGCTTTTGAGCTTTATATAAATAGAATCATACCCTATGTACTGTTCTAATTTTTTCACTATAACTTATCTTGCTCTATGTAATGGTAGTCCATTCCTTTTTTTTTTTTTTTTTTTTTTTTTTTTTTTTTTTTTTTGAGACAGTTTCACTCTTGTCACCCAGGCTGGAGTGCAATGGTGTGCTCTCGACTCGCTGCTGCCTCTGCCTCTCGGTTTTAGTGATTCTCCTGCCTCAGCCTCCTGAGTAGCTGGGATTACAGACACCCACCACCATGCTCGGCTAATTTTTGTATTTTTAGTAGAGACGGGGTTTCACCATATTAGTCAGGCTGGTCTGGAACTCCTGACTTCAGGTGATCCACCTGCCTTGGCCTCCCGAAGTGCTGGGATTTCAGGCGTGAGCCAATGCGCCCAGCCCATTTCTTTATATCTCTATATACTGTTCCACTGCAAGAATGTAACACAACTCATTATCTATTCTTCTGTTGTGGACATTTGGGTTGTTTCCAGGTTTTGCTATTACAATAAGTGTTGCTGTAAGCATCTGCATACATCTTTGGGTACACATGAAAGGAGTTTGTGAAGTATTTTTTTAGTAGTGGAAAATACTACCAGAAATAGTCTTAGGAATATACTAGGACTTATTATAAGTACGTGTTCAGTTTTTTTTAGGAGTCACGTCAGATTATTTTTCCAATTGGTAATATCCATTTATACTCCCACCTGCAAAGTGTGAAAGTTGTCATTGCTCTTCATCCTCTCTGACATTTTCTATTGTCTTCCTTTTTATTTTTTCCTTTTATTTCAGCAGCTAAATGAGATGGATATCTAAGAATCTGTATCTTGCATGTGTGGAAGCTGAGACTTGGAGATTTCAAGTCATTACAGAGCATAGGTTCTGGAAATGTGACATGTGTCAGGGAGCATATCACTCAAAACCGATTCCTAGAAAACCTTCCTAATGATTGATCACCTACTGGCTAATTCTCTTAAAATTCACCTCTTTGAAAATTTCACGTTTGTAAGCTCTTCATGTAAAACTAAACACAAGGTAACACAATTGATTAAAACTAACTAAAAAAAAATTAACTAAATTTTGAGAAAAGTATCTTTAGAAAATCTGGCTTAAAAGTCTCCCATTTATTCACAAGGAAAAATGACACTTTCTATGTTCTAAATGTGTGCATACCCTCTAAACTCATATACTGAGATCCTAACCTCCAAAGTGAGCATCAGGAGGTGAGGCATTTGGGAGTTGATTAGGTCATGAGAGTAGAGGCCTCAAGAATGGGGTTAGTAACCTTATAAATGAGGCCCAAGGGAACTCTTTCACCCTCTGCACCATGTGAAGACAAAGCAAGAAGTCCACTGTTTATAACTCAAACAGCATCCTCACCAGAACCCAGCCATGTTGCCGTTCTGATCTTGAACTTCCCAACCTCCAGAACTGAGGGAAAAAATTCCTATCATTTATAAGCTGCCCAGTCTATTATATTTTGTTGTGACAGTCCCAATGGACTAAGACAACACCAAAATATTTTTTTAAAATTCATTATCTACAAAACACTGCAAATGTGATGACTGCTTATCAAAGATTTAAAAAAGAGTTAGAGATGCCCTTAGGTGTATTGAATATTTAAAGAAGCAAGATGGCAAATGAAAATGGCACATGGAAAATACCGCAAAAACCTCTAAAGTTGGATAGAATTTTAAGGGCATTTGTCAGGCACATGGATCACAGTCAAAGTGGTTTCAAACAAATCCACCTAGACATTTTAGGATTGTTAGAAACTTGGGGCAGAGTTGGGGATGCACTAGCAGGGGAAGCACCTTACTGTAGATGCTAGTGATACCCTCACACCTCCCCTCGCTGCTTCATTGTTTTGTAGTCCTTCAACACCCTGAAGGGCTCTTAAGAATCTGGAAGGAATCAGAATCTGAAAGAAGATAAAGCACTTTTACCCTGGGTCAGTGCTTCTGCCAAAGATGACTCAGAAATCATTTATGTGTATGTCAGTTAAAATTAGGTTTGTTTGCAGTGACAGAGAACCCCACATTTGAATGGTTTATGTGAGAGATAGATGTTTAATTTCTTTCATGGAAGATGAATCCAGACACAAGCAATCCAGGGTTGGGATGGGGCCTCCACAAAGACATTGGGCCAGGCTCCTCCTAACACCATCCACCCTTCTAGGGATATGGTGCCCTTTCTCTAATCATCACCTCTTCATTTCAGGCAGTAGGGCTGGGGCAGAGATGGAGAATGGGAAAAGCATGTAAACTTTAAAGAAAATTTTCTGGAAGCTGACATACCCACTTTTATTTAGATAACATTGACCAGAAATTAGTCACATGGGATGCCAAGCTGTGAGGCGGCTGGGTGGTGTGGTCTTTCGTCCAGGCAGTCATGTCCCCAAGGGAACCTATAACTAAGGAAAACAGATATTGGGGTAGGCAGCTAGTAATTTTTGCCTCTCTAAAGTTCATTAATGGAAGAAAGGTACAAGTATTTCAGCTATATAAATCCTATTGCTTTTGTAGGTTTTAACATGCAAGGCATTCTGTTTGACAATCAAACTCAAGGCACACATAGGCTTAGTGAAGTCCTCCCTCCATTCTTCACTGCCAGGTGATATAGTGAGAAGATGGAGCCAACACTCAGCCCACTGCCCACCAGCAGTAAGGCCAAAGGAAAAGGACAATCCTCACCTATCAACATGGGCGATGAAACCATGGAGAAGCAAGTTCAAGGGTCTTCTGGCTTTGCAAAGGGTTGGATCTGGATCACTGAATACGTGTTGGAAAATGGAATAGTGCTTTCCCGTTAAGTCCATGTATATGGCTCTCATGCAGCATTCCTGACAAGGGCAGACCAGTTTTTCTTCAGCTACCATAGTTTCCACCTGGGTGGATTCTTCATAGTTGGACCTGGAAGAAATCTTGAAGAGCATTAAGCGCAGGGTTCCCTTCTGCCCCACTATCAGACTGGGGTTCCTAGATAAACTTGCCCCTCTCCAAATTTTCATCTCAGAGAATGGCCATTTCATGCTCCTAGTTGTTTAGGCCCCAAACCGTATTTTTCTTTTCTTTTTTTTTTTTTTTTTGAGACGGAGTCTCGCTCTGTCGCCAGGCTGGAGTGCAGTGGCCGGATCTCAGCTCACTGCAAGCTCCGCCTCCCGGGTTCCCGCCATTCTCCTGCCTCAGCCTCCCGGGTAGCTGGGACTACAGGCGCCCGCCACCTCGCCCGGCTAGTTTTTTTTTTTTTTTTTTTTGTCTTTTTTGGTAGAGACGGGGTTTCACCGTGTTAGCCAGGATGGTCTTGATCTCCTGACCTTGTGATCCGCCCGTCTCGGCCTCTCAAAGTGCTGGGATTACAGGCTTGAGCCACCGCGCCCGGCCCGAAACTGTATTTTTCTAACGCACCATATGATATGGTCTGGATTTGTATCCCCGCCCAAATCTTATATGTTGCATGGTAATCACCAGTGTTGGAGGAGGGGCCTGATGGAAGGTGACTGGATCATGGGGGCAGATTTCCCCCTTGCTGTTCTCGTGATAGTGAGTTCTCATGAGATCTGCTTTTTTGTTGTTGTTGTTGTTTGTTTTGAGACAGCATCTCACTCTGTCATCCAGGCTGGAGTGCAGTGTGGCATGATAGCTCACTGTGACCTCAACCTCCTTGGCTCCAGTGATCCTCCCACCTCAGCCTCCCAAGTGGCTGGGCCCGCAGGCATCTGCCACCATGCCTGGCTAACTTATTTTTGCATTTTTTTTTTGTAGAGATGAGTTTTGCCATGTTGCCAGGCTGAGATCTTGTTGTTTAAAAGTGTGTGGCACCTCCTCCTTTTCCTCTTCCCCCTTCTCCCAGCATGTAAGACGTGCCTACTTCCTCTTTGCCTTCGGGCATGACTGTAAGTTTTCTGAGGTCTCCCTAGCCATGCTTCCTGTGTAGCCTGCAGAACTGTGAGTCAATAAAACCTATTTTCTTTATAAATTACCCAGGCTCAGGTAGTTCTTTACAGAAATGTGAGAATGGACGAATACACCATATCTAATCCATCAGCACATCCTGTTGGATCTACTTTCAGAATAGATTCAGAATCCAACCACTTCTTACCTCTGCCACTGCAATAATCTCCTATATGGAGGTCCCAGTGGGTGAATGGGAACTGAAACCCAACCCTGCTCCACTGGCTGAGCTGTGTACCTTTCTCCAAAGCTGCATCTATCTGGAAGAAGGGGCACCCTTTTCTATGTATACCAAGATGCCCTCTACAGGCATCTAGCAACTTCTCAGTAGTTCGTGTTACCTCTCTGCTGAAAACCCTCTCACTCAGAAGAAATGCCAAAATCTCACAATGGCAGCTCTATAGGACTTGGCCCAGGTACCTCTGTGATGCCATGTCCTTCAGCCACACTGGCCTTCCAGCAAGCTCTGCCTTTACACTCATTATTCCTTTTGCCTAAATTGGCTAACTTTCCCACATCCTTCCATTTTCTTCACAGGGGGCCCTTCCCTGGATTGTAGCTCCCCAACCCTGGTGTGCCCATCTCTTTGGCCCTCCATAGCCACATCCTCTCTACTGTGAGTAAAATTGTGTCCCCTAAAAGTTATGTTCAAGACTTAACTCCTAAGACTTGTGGATGTGACCTTATTTGGAAATAGGGTGTTTCCAGATATAATCAAGATGAATCAAGATGGATTCAGGTGGGCCTAATCCAAGGACTGGCATCCTGGTAAGAACAGAGAAATTTGGACATAGAGTCCCCCAGGGGAGAATGCCTTAAGGAAGGAGGTGACAATAGGAGTGATGCATCGAGGCAAGCATCCTAGTCCATTTGCGTTAATAAGAAAATACCTGAGAGTGGGCAATTTATAAACAATAGAAATGTATTTTCTCACAGATCTGAAGGCTGGGATGTCCAAGGCACTTGAGGGTTTGGTGTCTAACGAGAGCTCGGTCTTTGTTTCCAAGATGATGCCTTGTTGCTACCAGAGAGCACAGATGCTGTGCCTTACATGGTGGAAGGGACAAAAGGGTAAAAATGAGTCTGGCTAGTTCCCTCCAGTCCTTTGTAAGACACCAATCCCATTCATGAGGGCTCTACCCTCATGACCTAACCACCTCCTAAAGGCCCCACTTCTGCCAACACTGCCACATCAGTGATTACGTTTCAACATAGGAATTTTGGGGGACACATTTAGACCATAGCATCAAGGAACACAAAGGATTGCAGAATCCACCAGAAATGGAGACGGAGAAAGACCTGGAACAAATTCTCCCTCAGAGCCTTCAGAAGGAATCCACCCTGCTGGCACCCTGATCTTAGACTTCTGGCCTCCGTAACCGTGAGACAATACATTTCTGTTTTTTTAAGCCACCAAGTTTGTAGTTCTTTGTTATAGTAGCTCTAGAGGAAACAATTACCCCATCCACCATCCAATATGTTACTTATTAATTTGCTTAGGGTCTGCCTCGCCACTGGGAGAGGATTCTGTCTGTGTTTATTGCCACGTCTCCTGTGGCTGGCATGGGGCCTGGCACAGAGTAGATGCCACAAATACTTCCTGGAAAAATGAATAAAAGTTCACTCAGCTGAACCTGGTATGTGGGTCTCCCAGCACCTCCTGGGGCCATTTCGGCTGCATCCTCCACCGCTCCCAACTACAGTGGGTGACTGACTCTTCAGTAACAGAGGAGCTGCACACAGTTGGCGAAACACATCTCATGTGGATGTCTGAATCTAGTGCCTGCCCAGGCTGCTAGATACCTGAGACTGTGATATGGTTTGGCTGTAATCCCACCCAATTCTCATCTTGAATTGTAGCTCCCATAATTCCCACATGTTGTGGGAGGAACCTGGTGGGAGATAACTGAATCATGGGGGCGGTTTCCCCCATACTGTCCTTGTGGTAGTGAATAAGTCTCACAAGATCTGATGGTTTTATAAGGGGTTTCCCCATTCACTTGACTTTCATTTTCTCCCTTGCCGCCGCCATGTAGGAAGTGCCTTTAGCCTTCTGCCATGATTGTGAGGCCTCCCCAGCCATGTACAGCTGTGAGTCCATTCAACCTCTTTTTCTTTATAAATTACCCAGGCTCGGGTATGTCTTTGTCAGCAGCATAAAAACAGACTAATACAGACTGGTGTCTAGAAACTCACAGATCTTATGCTATTCTTGCTGCCAGAGATGTGGTTCTTTTCTCTGGAACTAGAACATAGGAAGAGTGTGAGTTATTCTAGGGCACGATCTGGGTCTTATTCACTTTGGAATCCCCAGTAATAGGCAGATAGAAAGCACAGGACAGAGAGTTGTTGAACGAATTAGGGATAATAATGGCTTATATTTTTTAGAACATTCATAAGGTAGCAGGCACTGTTCAAAGAACTTGGCGTGCTTCGATGCATGTCAACCTCACAATAAACCTATTATCTCAGTTTTACAGACTGGGAAAGTGAGGCGCAGAGGTATTTTGCAATGTGCCCACAGAACCCCAGCGAGCCCGTGGTGGAGTTACAACTATGCCTCAGGGAGCATTCTCAGGCAGCATTCTCTTGTGCTTTACCGTCTCACAGATGATAAGGTTTCATTCAAGGACTTACAACAGCAACCTGGAGGCAGCATTCTCAGTGGCTGGTAGATGCCATTTGTACTGAGCAGGACAATTAAACCCAATTCTGGAAAAATTCTGCTTTCTCTATTCAATGCATTTTATAAATGTCTTCACTCAGCAAATTTACCCTACTAATTATATTTTGCTTTGTGACCATGGTATGTCATTCGCATTCCTTCAGCACATGCTGACTGATGGGGAAGAGATGTTGGGTGACCCAGGCAAGCCAAACAGGATTAAAGCCTGCTGTCTCACCAGGTGGATAATCCACTTTGGATGCTTGAGAGGGGAGTGTTGAGATCACGCCCCTTCCTGTGGGACATTTTTCTGGGAAATAAAATCAGTGACAAACACGACGCTTGAACACTCACATTGACTCTAGGGTGCCGGCTGAGCTCATCTGGTGCAGGGGAGTAATGCAGAGGTGAGGCCTGGGTCAGCGCCAGGCACAGGAAGGGGATTCAGGATGCACCACAGTCCATGCCTCTTAGGAGAAAATCTGGACCTTCTCCATGGCTGTGTCTCTATTAATTTGCTAAGGCTGCCCAAACAAAGCACCACACACGGGCGGCTTACATAACGGGAATTTATTCTCAGTTCTGGAGGTCGGCAGTCTGAGATCAAGGTGTCAGTACAGCTGGTTCCTTCTGAGGACTGTGCAGGAGAATCTGTTCCAGGCCTCTCCCTGAACTTCTGGGGGTCGCTGGCCATATTTGGCATTCCTTGGCTTATAGAAGCAATACCCCAATTTCTGCATTCATCTGCATGTGACATTCTGCCTGTATGCATGCTTCTGTGTTCAAATTTTTCGTTTTTATAAGGATACCAGTCATGTTGGAGGTCTACCCTAATCCTTGATGACCTCATCTTAACTAATTGTATCTGCAACAAACCTATTTCCAAATTAGGTCACATTCTGAGGTCCTGGGGGTTAGGACTTTTTTTTTTTTTTTTGAGACGGAGTCTCGCTCTGCTGCCCAGGCTGGAGTGCAGTGGCCAGATCTCGGCTCACTGCAAGCTCCGCCTCCCGGGTTCACGCCATTCTCCTGCCTCAGCCTCCTGAGTAGCTGGGACTACAGGCGCCCGCCACCTCGCCCGGCTAGTTTTTTGTATTTTTTAGTAGAGACGGGGTTTCACCGTGTCAGCCAGGATGGTCTCGATCTCCTGACCTCGTGATCCGCCCGTCTCGGCCTCCCAAAGTGCTGGGATTACAGGCTTGAGCCACCGCGCCCGGCCAGGACTTTAACATATAAATTTTAAGAGGACACAAGCCAACCCGTAACAGTAACTTTGTCCCTCTCTCTCTTTTAACACAATAATGACCCTATGCAGGGACATTTCTAGGTGTCTACTGTCTGTGTGTGGTAGGGGGACTTCTAGTACTGTTTTGGATTAATGTTGACAGACAGCAGCCTGAGGCTAGGAAGCAATTTGGGGCCATGACTAGTGAGGGGCAAAGCTAGTAAGATTTCTCAGGAATTTGAACCCAGAATTTCATCCCCATGGCACTTTAATTCAGTATATTTAATGACTCAAGATGACCCTGGCCTTATCGGCCTGGTGCTCTAAGCAGTGGACCTAACAGTGTGTGCATGTGTGTATGCACATGCGTATGTTATGTCTATATGTAAGTGTGTACACATAATGTTGGACAGAAAGATCTCTGAGAACTGGCCCTTTATCACCCTTCAGATACAATTATTTTCAGCTTGCTTAGTTGTAGTGTTTCTTAATTTGCATCTCCTCACACTTTCATACATTTCTCCTGAAGTGCATATGCAAAGAGCTTCAACCTCAGTGTCAACCTGGTCATCGTACCATGGTTTCTAGGAAAAAATGTGTGTAATTGGTTCACACCCTCCTTCTGTACAGATTACAGTTCTCCTTTTTTGGCATGAAAACCTCCATCTGTCTTTTGAAAGCAAATGTCACCTTTTTATTAAAGTCCTCCCCAACTTGTTCAGGTTAAGTTTCACTAGTACCTTTCTGGAGTTTTTTATACCTATGTTATAGCCCCATAGGCTATACTTTGGTGGTCTGTTTACCTGTCTGTAAGACTGTCTGTATAATTTGTGGGCCTTGTGCAAAATAAGAATTCAGGGACTCTTGTTAAAGAAACTATTAAGAATTTCAAGATGGGCCAGGCGCGGTGGCTTATGCCTGTAATCCCAACACTTTGGGAGGCCGAGGCAGGTGGATCGCGAGGTCAGGAGTTCGAGACCAGCCTGGCCAACATGGCGAAACCCTGTCTCTACTAAAAATACAAAAATCAGCTGTGCGTGGTGGTGCGCGCCTGTAATTCCAGCTACTCGGGAGGCTGAGGCAGGAGAATCACTTGAACCTGGGAGGTGGAGGTTGCAGTGAGCCAAGATTGCATCATTGCACTCCGGCCTGGGAAATAGAATGAGACTCCATCTCAAAATAAAAAAAAAAAAAAATTAAGATGAAGGTAGCAGAACCGTAAAGTAAGTGTGGGGTCCTTGTAAAAGCCTGGTCCATAAACTTGGCCTTGTCTGTCTGCCTGGTTCATGGATTATGACTATCCTCAGTTCCCCAGTGCCCATCATTCAACAAATAGATGAGTAAATGAATCAATATGTGAATGACTGCGAGAATAAGCTTTTGATGAAAGGCAGTCATTCTGTAAGCAAAACATTGCTGCTTTTAGTTGTCTGCAGAAAGCCTCACAGAATCACTGAGGTGAGAGGAAAAAGGGTCTGCATGCAATTACTCGTAATAACAAATAATCGTACTTTGTAGGCATGTAAGACTTTTAGGTTCAAAACACTTTCAAAACATTAATTAATTCATTAACAAAGCATCAATGAAGTTGAAACTAGAAGGAGAATTTGAGGTATGCAAAATTTAATTTCCAATATTAAAATTTGTCGCACAACTCACACTCCTCCCACTGGGCCAGGAAACACATTCCATGCCATCGCCTCTCCCTCCGAAAAAAAAACGAACATGAGAACTTAGTTCTATTATATCAGTCAGGAGGGAGGCAAAGCTGTCTGCCGAGAAACCCCAAGGGCTGGGGAGAAGCATTTATACATCTGAGGGCGGGTTGCATTTATTCATCTCTGAGTTCCCTTTAGATTCTGGGATTTAGGATTCCGGGAACCCAGGTAAGAATTGTCATGACCACAGGGTGGGCTCATTTTGAATAAAGATGTGGGGAATTCTGTGAGGTTATAAGATAAAGCTCAGCCAGTTCTTTCCCCCTACCCCCAAGAAATGGTGGTGACTTCTTGGAATCCTGAGCCACACTGGGAAACTCTGGTGGGGACTTTGTCTACATTATTGGAGGGTGGGTGGAGGGTGGGTGGAGTGCGGGTGTGAAAGCTTGGCCTTATACAGAGACGGCCCAAAGTGACTGGGCAACATGGAGCTGCTTCTAGAACACTGAACATTCTGAACTTTTGGATCCTCTAGGCTGGAGAAGGGTGGGGGCAGGTATTGGTGCACCTTAGCAGGGAGAGGAGCTGCCTGCCCTCTCTGGAGCAGAGAGAACCTTCACACGGAGGACACCTGGGCTCTGTTTCCCACAAGGCATGAGGCCATCGGGTTGGGGGGTGTTCTAGTGTCCTCAGCCAAGGACTCCTACCTCCTGAAGGAAACAAGAGCATAACTCCACATTTCCTAAGTGGGACTGTGCCTCGTAACTTCCTTCCAAAGCGGACAGTGAAAAGTGGGGGGAGATAAAAGGGTAACTTTCTGGAAGAGAGATCTAACAAACGCTACTTCAGCCAGGCGATCCAGGTCAACATCAAAGCGCAAATGTTTGTTGTTTTCTTCTTCAGGCCTAGGTTTCTTCTCTGAAATAACTTGAGCTCTTCGGAAGGTACGAAATCTCTGACATGAACGTTTGGTTTAACAACTGGCTACAGATGTGGCAATCAACATCTCCCTGACAAGCTTGTCTTCTTCTTTGTGCATGGCCACGTCCATGTACAGCCTGATCCTACCCCTATTTCCTACCTGTGCTCAGGAGCCGTGACTTCCAGGTCACATCCTTTCATGCTGACCCCACTTTGGTTCCTGACATTTTTTGTGTGGTCATCCTGCGGACCACTTAAGATCAATGTTAAAGCAAACTAAATATGGCCTGAGAAGGACTCCATATTTCTAGATTTGAGTCCTGTGGATGAACTGTAACCTAGCTTAATGGTCAGACAAAATTAAAAACCTAACTTAATAGTATGCACCTGTAACAATAGCGGAGGGTTGGCCAATCCCAGCAGCCATAATTCAACCACTCATAGACTGCTGAATGTTCAAACTGCGTTCAAATAAGGCCAATGCCAAGCTGTAACCAATCTCACTGTGTCTGTACCTCACTTCCGATTCCTGTACGTCACTTTACCTTTTCGGTCTATAAATTTGTTCTGATCACGAGGCACCCCAGAGTCTCCGTGAATGTGCTGTGATCCTGGGGGGCTGCCTGATTCGCAAATTGTTCATTGCTCAATTAAATTCCTTTAAATTTCATTCAGCTGAAGATTTTCTTCTATCAGTTATGAGGTCCCATGAGACAGCATGACAGAGTGGAAGAAACTTTAGACAGTAATTCTTGGTGGGAAGATACCTTGAGTTGAACCCAGAGTCTTGAGACTGAAATATTAAAGATACTTTGCACAGGGGTGGCGGTGAGAGAAGTATTTCTTTTAAAAAACTCCCAACCACTACCTAAGCCTGACTCCTGTAATGTACAGCAATGAAGGCAGATGAAGATGCCTGGTCTTAGGTTGAACATACACTCTTTCCACTTTGTGTTTGCTAGTCTCATGTAACCCTTTTTTAGTTTCTTTATTGTTATTATTTTTTAAAACATGCTTCAGTGCTCTTTCATATGCAGAGAAGCAACCCTGGGAGCCTGTGCCTTCTCCAGGCCCTTGTGCCTTCAGAAGCCAGGGTGTGCTGGGAGTACTGGGGGTGAGGGCATAGCTTCAGCCTGAAACTTTTCACCGGAGTTATCTTTCTAGTGTGTGTGCAGTGGGCTTTACTCGGTTTCCCAGCCCTCCATCTCAGAGAAAGACAAAACCAATTGGATATGGTGTATGTACTTGTCAAACTGTTTATTTGCCATTCACACTGATTAGAACACTGGATTTACAGAAGAAACTGTGGTACAAAGAGAGGAAGGCTCTGGTGGCTCCTGAACAGCAGCAGTCCAGCTGCCCTGCACAGGCTGGGCACGGTGAATGCTCCCAGGAGAGGGGAGGTGGCCCACTCGACTGGGTACCATGGACTGTGTACAGTGGAGTGCCTGCTCTCCTGTGCTATCTAGAAACACTTGGGAGAGGGGTTTCTGGGGTATTCTCTCATGTCATCTGGCTGAAGACACGAGCTTGACAGTTCCCCTTTAGGAAGCGTTTGATACGTTTGTACCAGGGAGAAAGAAGCCCATGCATGAATTTGCAGGATGTTTTGTTACTAAACCCAATAATTGCCACACAAGTAGACCCTAGGTGGGGGCTGGTTTAAATAGGACCACATCTCCCGTTGCTTTTTCAATAGATGTGTTATACCATCATTTCAATTTGAAAGTTTATTTTTTTCCATTGATTTTTATACATCCAGAGTAACACAAATAACCAACAGTTCTTTTTCTTTTTTGCACATTCATTTCCCCAGAACAAAAAAAGTGAACTTAAAAAAAATTGGAACCATGCTATTAGCTGTTTACAAAAGTGAATAAGAAGTAGCTCATTTTAAAGTCTAAAATAAACAAAGTAGAAAGAAGCATTTTTTTTCCCTACAGTATTTAGCAAACCTAAGAAAAAGTCCTTAGAAACACACACAAAAAAATGGAAAAAAAAGTTATAGGCATTAACAATATTTTATAATGAAGCTTAATCTATTTACATACATAAATACAATTAACTTTGTTGATGCAACTCTTCTGGAAGAAAAAAAAAGAGCCAAATGATCAGCCTCATCAATACTGACCTGGCTAAAAACAAAATTCCCAACAAACACACAAAAATCCCAAAACAAATGTATACACTAGGGTAAACAAAAAGGCATTTTGTTCAGATGTAAAAAATGTTTTGTGAGATCATTGTCAAACAAATTTTCATGTATAAAAGACCCAAACATGTCATTCCCCCCAAAAATAAAAACCAACAAAAATAAAAATCACCAGGACGGAATGTCCCAAGGAAACAGGTATTTCAAGGCAGAAATCTGCAATCCTAAATTGCAGGACATTTGAGTGGAACCATTCATTTCCTTTCTAATCAGAGCATTTCTGTTTATCTGTACAAAAACTCGAGGCAGCAGAAAGGCTGTCTATTTACTCACTGATTGTGATTCGCCCAGGAAAGCTTTTGTTGCTGCGTTTGGACAGCAAGCAGATCCAATATGGTTGGCAATGTCTCTGCTCTGCTGGAAGAAACCCATAAACAGGAGAAAGGCTGACTCACCATGTTCCTTTATGTGAAGGGGGAAGAATTGGACCTTCTTGTGTTCTGAAATTTGGTACTGGGTGGGGGTATGTGCTATCTCCTTAAGAGAACATGGGAAAATGAGGAGAAAGAAAATGGGGTTTGGAAGACAGAGGAAGAGAGAAAAAGAGGGAGATATTGGGGGGAAGAGATGGAGGGAAATGTATTTTCAGATAGTGAGAAAAACAGAACTGAAATATGTGTCCATGTTGAAATCATAAAGAGGGACATGAGTAAGCAGTAGAAATGGCTTATTCAATACTTCTCCTGGACCAGACACATGCAGTTATTATATGGTTGGCCTGAGGGTCTCATTGATACCTTAACTTTCCTGAGGGCAATGAATAAAAAGATACCTTAATCTACCTGAAGTCAATGAATGCAGTTTTTCACACACACACACACACACACACACACACACACACAAAATGTGTTGCGTGAGACCTATCTCCAAAACAACTAAGGTCTAGTTTTTTTTTGAAACACTTAAATACTATGTATGCTGGTAAGAGTCTGTGAAACTCTAAATGACCAAATCAGTGAGCCTACAATAGTGACAAGCCCTCTCCACACATGGCTTTGAGAGTAAAGGTTCAACGTGAAAGATTATCTAATCAGAGCGTGAGGCTGGTTTTGAGTTGGAATATCTTCAGGTAACAGAATTAAACTGAAAAACATAATTTTTTCCTTCATTTTTCTCCAGGATTTTTGCAGGTCAGACATGGCAACATGTGCTGAAAAGAACATTTACGTTCAATTTGGGGGAAATGGGCTAATGGTCCTTTTCAGAAATTAAATTTTTACATTTGCTGACATTTTATGGTAATTTAGCTGCAGAAATGTAATATGGAATAATAGATGGAACTGAGTTGTGGAGGGAATCCTGTGGAAAATGAAAGTGAATATATTCCGAGTTTCTCCGAGATCTGCTATAGCTCTTCTCTAGATAAGAACGATCTGACAACATAAGCTGCTTTACTCTTTAACTCTTACCAAAGTGCTACTGCATGTGTGTAAAACAAATAATCAATATATATATAAGAAAACTCAAAAACAAGTTGTTTTAAATAAGTCCAGCTGTTTTTTGCTGCCTGCAGCCAAAGATTTGTCTAATTTGAATGCTTAAATTTACAAAATAAAAAGCAAACACTGTTCTGAAGTCCTGCTTTCAAATACTCTTCAGAGTTGACCTGAAATCGTTTCAACGAATTTTAAGAGGTACGTTAAATAACCACCAGATCATTTGGAGCACACATATGTCAAAATCAGCAGTTAGGGTTTATGAGTTGTACAACAACTGCATTCTGACCAAATCCTCCAATAAAAATAGTGCCATAAAATTTACAGTGACATTGGATACCTTTGAATTGTAGCCACGGACAGCAGTGACATGAATCTTTCCTGTCACACTGGTGCACAGGTAAAAGTCCACATACCACATAGGGTAGGGTCTCAGCCTGGTAAAAGCAACACAAAGATGTTGTTGAGTGAGCAGCACAGGACAGGGGGTCTTGCACAGGTGGGACCATGTTTTCCCACTTGTCTCCACTGAGGCACACAGAGGGAAATTGGCTCCTTGAGGCCTGCCTCTGGTGCGCCCCTAAATTGCTACAATCGTAGCCCCTAAATTCATTGATTTGGTTCCTATGTAAATGTGGCTCCCCTACACAGTTTACTTTGGCTGTGTTCTGTTACACAGCATCTGTGAAATTATCAGATGACCTTGGGGTGAGCAAATCCCTGGACAGAAATCGAATCCTCTCCAAAGATGTAATTACTGGCACCTGCCTCAACCCTCTGGAACTAGATTGACCTTCTCTGTTTTAAGGAGGAGGTTAGATATGAGACCCTTGGTAAGCCTGGCAGAAAATTCCATATTTCTGATCCTTGGAGTGACCCTCAGTGTCTAAAAATCCTATTAAAAACATTGCTGCGTGAGCTACCCACTTGTTTGATTAACATGAAAGGGAGTTTAATGTAAACAATACTTCTGGATAACCAAGTGATCACATTACTCATCCTTTTTTTCTAGCCTTCTTCAATGTGATACATTTAACTTTGGCTACTATCAAGAACAAAAAAAAAATGTAGTACTTGATATTTTTCTTAATATAAGTACATTTAAATAATTAAAAAAGTATCAACACATAAATGTCTGAACATCAAGATACATAAATATCTGGGGATTCCTTGTGGGAATACAGTAGTTAAAAATGACCCAAAGCTGTAGCTGTTTCTCAAAAACAACAACTACCCAAAAGTCCAAAAGAAAAGTTAAATAAAACTTAACAGAAAAGGGAATCATATTTCTTTCCATGGTCAAAGCAAGAAAGAAGCAAGCTCAATTTATATATATTTATATATACGTATATAAAAATAAAAACCACCCAAATGCAAATACGCATTTTGCAATTGATAAGGTGCGGAAACATTAAAAATAAGAATTAGATGCCAAACAGGGCGAGTTGCATCCCCCCTCTCCCCCCAGCCCAACCAAAATTCCACACTCTTTGGAATAAACAACTTGGTTAAAAAGTTAAGTCAAGGGTATAAAATCTTTCTTTTTATTCACAGCATTGCTAAAACAGAAGCATTCACAGTTTCCCTCCGGGAATCTTCCTGTTTGCTTTCCAGCGCGTCCCCTGGGTGCTGGGGCAGGTGGACACCCTCGAGGTGCGTCGGCTCGGCCACCTCCGCGAGGACCGGGGCGCCGGCGGACGGCGGCGGCGGCGTGGGCTTCCGGGTGCCGGAGGCTGCGCGGGCCTGACCTACAGGGAGCTCGTCGCCGTCTGGCCGTCGGGCGCCCTCGGCCCCAGGACTGTGGCCGGGCCCGGGGCCCCGCCAGGCTTGTCGGGAACAGGAGGCCAGGGCGCCCGGAGGAGGAGGCGACGCCCCGCGGGGCCGAGCCGGGCCGGGCCTGGCGCCTCAGTAGGGCCTCCACACGGCCTCCTCCAGGCGCGCGGCGGGCGCCATGTTGGTGGGGGAGTTGCTGTGGCTGCCCTCGGCCTCCACCACGTCGCTCTGGTTCGGGAGGCTGGGGTTGAGCAGCGCGGAGCCGGTGGAGGCGTTGGTGCAGGGCGGCAGGATGCGCGGCGGCGAGCGCTCGCCGCCCACCATGGAGAACTGGTAGGAGCCGGCCGAGGCGCCGTAGTACAGGTGGTAGGAGGGCGAGCTGGCTTGGAATGGGCCGCCCTGCGCTTGCGACGAGCCGGGGTAGGGCGGCGGCAGGTAGGTGTGGTAGCGCGTGGCCGAGCCCATGGCCGACATGCCGATGCCGATGCCCGAGGTGACTGGCGTCGGGGAGTAGGTGAAGGCGCCTGGGTAGTGCATGCGGGGGTCAGAGATGGAGGGCAGCGCGGGGAACTGGCGCGGGTCGCTGAAGGCCGTCAGGTCGGGTGCCGCTGCCGGGAGGGCAAGAGAACGGAGCGGGAGTGAGTGGGGGGTTGTGGAGGCCACAGCTCTTCCCTCTGCCACGGGGGGCTACCCAGGATGATACCGCCTAGGAGGATGGGAAGCCACCCAGGATGCTACTGCTGGGGAGGACGCAGACCACCCAGGATGCTACCTCCCAAGAGGACGAGGATCACCCAGGATGCTATACCCAGGGGGACAGGGACCACCCAGGATGCCACCTGCTGAGATGACGGGGATCACCCAGCGTGTCACCTCCCAGAAGTATGGGGACCACCCAGGATGCTATGCCCAGAAGGACGGGGACCACTCAGGATGCCACCTCCTGAGAAGACAGGGATCACCCAGGATGCTACCATCTGGGAGGATGGAGAGCACCCAGGATGCCACCTCCCAAGAAGATGGGGACCACTCAGGATGCCACCTCCGAGAGGAGGGGGACCACCCAGGATTCTATGCCTGGGAGGGCAGAGACCACCCAGGATGCCACCACCCGGGAGGACAGGGACCACCCAGGATGCCACCTCCGAGAGGAGGGGGGCCACCCAGGATGCTAGGCCTGGGAGGATGGGGGACACCCAGGATGCTACTGCCCAGGGAGAGGGTTTCTACCCAGAATCTGCCACCCAAAAAAGATGAGGTCACCCAGAATTCCATGCCCAGCAGGACGGGGACCAGGAGAATGCTACTGCCCAGGAGGATGGTATAATGTACAGTAATATAATACAGTAATATAGAATATCATGTAATGTAATATGACATATGAAATGATGTAGTATAGCATAATATAGTAGGTATAGTATAGATGTAATGTGCAATAGTATATACTATAATATGTATAACATATATAACATGTTCATATAATCCCAGGGTTGGCAAACTGCAGCCTGCCAGCCAAATCTCGCTGCCCCCAGTTGTTGCATGTCCCAGTAGGTAAGAATGCCTTTTACTTTTTTTAAATGGTTGAAAATGCAAAAAAGAACACTTCCTGACCTGTTAAAATGACAGGAAGTTCAAACTTCAGTGTCCATCCGTACTTTGGAACACATCCTCACTCATTCTTTCATGTACTGCCTATGGCTGCTTTAGAGCCACTGCTGTAAAGTCAAGTGGTCAGTATAGAGACTGCAGGGGCCACAGAGCAAATATTCTTTTTTTTTGAGACAGAGTCTCACTTTGTCACCAAGGCTGGAGTGCAGTGGTGTGATCTTGGCTCACTGCACCCACCACCTCTTGGGCTCAAGCAGTTCTCCTGCCTCAGCCTCTTGAGTAGCTGGGATTACAGGTGCCCACCACCAGGCCTGGCCAATTTTTGTATTTTTAGTAGAGACAAGATTTCACTACGCTGGCCAGGCAGGTCTTGAACTCCTGACCTCAAGTTATCCACCTGCCTCAGCCTCCCGAAGTGCTGAGATTACAGGCCTGAACCACTGCACCCAGCCCTAAAATATTTATTCTTTGGCCCCTCACAGAAAAAAGTTTGCTGACCCTCTATTTGGTCAATATATTAACATACCAATAATAATATAAGCCTAATCTGTGATATTAATATAACAAATGATAATTTGACACTATATAATAATGTAATGGATGCATAAATATGTTACTAACATAATGTTATACATAATATATGCTAACACTATTAATATATAATAATACATTACACATAGTATTTAGGTTGAATGATAGAAAACTGCCATTTTCATAGGCCTTCAACAGTTGAAAAATTGATAATTTCCTAGTATTTAAGTGAATGTATGGCTCAGTAGCAACTGTTGAGCGAATGTCAGGGAATATCATTACCACTCCTCCTCTCCATATCTACCTTTGTACTAGTTCCACAATTTTAGAAACAGTATAGCCTTGAGTTCACCTGGTATTCTCTATTACGCACTTCACTGGTTTGTCAACACAAGTAGATGTAGGACCTTGATTTATCTACTCTGTTTTTTGCACATGAGGACATTTTACCAGAAGTTGTAAAGCTTTGTCTCTAAAACTCACTTTGTTACAACTGTGCATTATTTTGTTAGGATTATGCATTTACAGTTTCACCAACTGGCTTTAGCGCTGTCCTGTGGTTCACTGACTCTGTCTGCATTTTTCTTACCTACAGGCCGCCCTTGGGAACTACGGAGGATTTGTGTACTAGGCAGGGTTCCCTATGTCTGAAGATCAGAGTTTCTCAGCTGTGACACTGTTGACATTTTGGGCCAGATCATGATTTGTTGGGGTGGAGGAGGGCTGTCTTGTTCATTGTAGGATGTTTGGAAGCATCTCTGCTTTACCCAGTAGATGCTAGTAGCATCCCCCTCCCCTCTTGTGACAACTCAGAATGTCTCCAGACATTGCCAGATATCCTGAGGGTGGGGTGAGGGAAGCAAAGTCACCCCAGCTGAGAACCACCACTGCAGATGCAGGAGGGCACCCTGGAGTAGTTCACGTTCCTCAGAATTATTCATTAAATGACCAGGCTAGGACTCTCCTCTTTATATCAGCAAATCCACAGACAGCAACAAACGGTAGAAACATGAATTCGTTGTTTTAAAATGTGAAGTTCTCAGATCAACACACAAAATAACTCTTAAGCTCAGATGGCATGTGGCCTGTGTCCTTTTGAGTTCAGGCTGATAGAGAAAGTTGACAGAGCCAAAAGCTTGCTCTGAAAGGAAAGCTACCAAGGTGGATTAATCTGTTTTTGGAAGGCATCGGCAGTTGATCAACTTCCTCATATTTCAAGCCTATTATTCCAGCAGGGAGAGCTAGTGTGTTTTTTTTCTCTTTCTCTCTTTCTCTCGCTCACTCGTCTCTTCCACACCCCATCCTCCCTCCCTCTAATGGTCTTTTATTGCCCTAACACATTTTTAAAAATGAACTCCTCTGTACCTTTGGGGTGAGTGTGATGAGGGGATACACTCCTCATCAGAGAGGTAATTAAAGTTGATAGAAACAGCCCAAGTCTGTAGCAGATCCCTTCACTAATGAGGAAACCAGGAGTCTGACTTTCAAACAAACACTCCTGTTAATCTTTTCAAAGCCAGGCAGACATGTGGGCAGGGAAAAAGTTGTAAACGGACAGTGGTTCTGAGGCTGCCCTTCCTTGGCCACACTCTAGTCAGTTCTCGAGCCAGGCCACACCTCATTCCACAGGGTTCATCCCTGCCCGCTTGTTGGGGCCATCTGTGAGCAAGCCCTGTGTCACTTGTTTTTGCTGACATGGAGAGCTGTGACATGTTTGAGAGTTAACAGGAAGCTTTACTCCATTTTTCCATTTAGATTTAGAGAGTCTACGGAGAAGCTGGGACAGGAGGAAAAGCATTAGGCAAATACAGTCAGTTTGTTGTCATCTGATGCAATACTCCGGACACAAATAAATGACTCTGCCCATTATTCCTCTTGCTTCATTTGCCCTGAGACAAAAAGGTGAATCCACTGGAAAATGAATGAAAGGTCACCCTGTTTTACAGCAATGTCTGGACATGCTCTGCTGGTAGGTTCCAACTATTACATGGTAACGTGGTGATGGTACCAAGTTACTGGAATCCGGAGTGAGTCCGTGATTTGTCATGGACATAAGTACTGGAATGATGTTACGGTCTCAGCTGTTGGGGGAAAATAGTTCTTTCACTTGTGGGCAGAACATCCAAAACAAAGAGCTGAAATGCTGCCTGTGATCCTTCTGTGTACACATGAGCAATGTCATACTACAAAAGACCATCCATTTGGTCAAACTATCTTTTTTACACACATTTTGATAATAAAATACCTTAGGCCCTCTAGATATGCTCAGATTCAAATGCTGTGTTCAAATGTTGCTTTTCATCTTTGTGTCTTGTCTCAGATCCCTTATTCAGACCCATCAGTCTGCACAATTCACCCATCCAGCCATAGCTCTTTTGTCCTTTTGGCTGGCCTGGTGTCCCCTGATTGAGCAGCAGGGTGGGAGGAGTTGGGGACCCCTGATATTCACAGGGAGTTTTTAAGAGTAGGAAATCTGGGGCTTAGGAGGTCCAGGTATTTTGGCTGGAAGTGTTTTCCCATTGATGGGGCTAAATATTTGCCATGACGGCTCACGTCTTCGCTCTCCAGCTTGACATGGATGAAAGCAGCCTCGCTCCAGGGCCCCTCCCACTGCCCCCAGAGGATTAAACAACCTGAGCAGGTAATGGCTGCCTTAAAAGGAGCTTTTGCATGACTCAGATTAATGCATGCTGTCTGTCGCCCAGGTTGGCAGCTAAACATTAATTTTTTTTTGAAAAAGAAAAAAAGAAAAGTAAACCTCTAGATGACAACTCTTTTCAGACAAGGTGTGGAGTCTGTCTGCAAAGGATAGAGAGAGAGACAGACAGAGTCCAAGTCCCCAGTGCAGAAGGAAGCCCAGGTGGGGCTGGGGCCGGGAAGAGGGCAGAGCACAAAGCGGTCGGGCTGGATTAAAAGGCAAAGCAGCCACAGAGCAGTGTCAGGTTCTCAAAGCTGTCGGCCAGGCAGCCACTTTCCTTTTATGTATTCCACCCCCCTCCTGCCTCCAGGTTTATGACAACACTTTTCAGGCCTGTGCTCCAGGCTTGATTTCTCAGAGGGAGTTCTGCCAAATTGAAGAGCAGCCTCCCATACTGTTCTGTGCCACTGTGAAAGCTCATCTGGAATTCTGTCCTCCCTCCAGGAAGAAAAGAATCATTCTTGGGTTCTGAAATGGGACATGGTTTTTATCTGCTTCACACTCCCATGGCATAAAATGTTCTCCCTTACGCCTTGGGTGATTGAAGTCCAGGGTGTTCACAAATGTAACTGTGATATGGGACTTTGCAGTGCACATGTTACTCATTCCTTTTATTTAAAAAGTCACCCGTCCACCTGAGCACCAGTCAGCTGGAGGAGTTGGCCCCCACGGTTCTTGGACTATAAGGTGCTGATCTTGGGTGATGACCAAGTCAAAAGACTTACGTAATAAATTCCAAAGGACAGACCTATAGCAGGAACATTCAAAGGAGAACAGGCATTATTTCAGATGAAGACCACAGCCAGTGGGTGCACTGAGAAGAATCAGTAAAAGCTGACAAGTGCCTTTGTTCTTGAGGGATAAGCTTCTGGAAACCACAACCTAAACAAGATGCCATGATACCTGTGCTACTCTCTCAATGCCTTAGAGCAGCATGTACCATGAAAATATTGGCATTAATGGCCAAAAGTAATGTGAAAACCGAGCACTGAAGTTGGCTTTCCTATTTTACTGTAGCACCCAAGAATACTGGAAGGCAACGGTTCTCACCTGGGGGCAGTTTTGCCCCTTGGGACACTTGGCAATGTCTGGAAACATTTTTTATTGTCCTAACTGGGGTGAGCAGGATACTATTGGCATCTAGAGGCCAAGGATGCTGCTAAATATTCTCCAATGCTCAGGACAGACTCCCCCAACAAAGGATTATTTGGCCCCAGATGTCAATAGTACTGCTGTTGTGAAGCTCTGAGAAGCAGCTAAGGCATCTGATGAAACCTGAAGTAATCACAACTGTCTGGAAAACACAACATTACACAACATTTAAAATGGCAGACATGACTCCACTGCCCCTGTGCCTGTCCCCTAATCTGCTATAATCTGATCCCAAGAGCTGAAAAGCAAGACCCACCCCCTCCCCCAAACACACATGCAAGGGTGTTTGCAGGCATCATAACACTGAAGTTCTCTGAAGCATTTTCACAGTTTGGTGCAGCTCCAATTTCAAAGCCCCAAACACTAAGTTTCTTCTTTTGCCTTCAACAAAGGAATTTTTCTCTGTAACTCTGATTTCCCTGCCCACGAGCAAAGGTGAGTGCCAAGCCCAAAGGGCTCATTGGTTAAATGACTAATACTTAATGAGCTCATATTAACAACAATTATGCTAACCATGACACCTGAGTTTTTCACTCTGTTCCTCTAGCCTCTATATGAACAGCGCTTAGTTGGAAATGTCTAATTTGGGGTATACAGTTGGTTTTCTATATCCATGAGTTCTGCATCTATTTAACCAACCATAGATCAAAAAATACTATTTTAAAGAAGGATGGTTGTGTCTGTATTAGACATATACAGACTTTTCTCCTTGTCATTCCCTAAACAGTACACTAAAACAAGTATTTACGTAGCATTTACATTTTATTAGGTATTATGAGTAATCTAGGAATGATTTAAATATATGGCAGGATATATATAAGTTATATATAAATATTATACCATTTTATATGAGGGACTTGAGCATCCATGGATTTTGGTATCCATGGGGGGTCCTGGAACCAGTTCTCCATGGACACCGAGGGGTGGCTGTATTTACTTCCCATTCCACAGGTACCCCCATGTGCTGTCCATGTGATCTGTGAAAATTTACCACCACCACATGGACCAGTCCCATCAGTCCAGAATTCATTTGGAATAATGAGTCCTAACAGTTGACTACTTTGGCTTTTTATATTGTTCTTAACCCTTCAGTCACCATCCTTTCTTGCCAAATGTGAACAACTTTAGAATGTCTAAGGAACCTACTTCTCCAAGCCACTTCTGCCTTCACATCCACAATCTCTGCCTCCTAAGTATCCAACAAAATCAGTGCATGGGCATGGGACTTAGAGATAGGTCACCTTGTCTTGAAACCATGTTTTACTCAATTTTTAATAATGTTCTGCCAACTCCTTCATGCACCTCTAGTCTCCCGGACCTTCCACCTCAGCTCAGCTGCAAAGAATGTGTTTTCAAGTGGCTTACTTGAGAGTCGACTGGAAAGTTCTGCAGAGAGGGTTGTCATGCCGCTGGCACGTCCAGGTGAAATGGGCGTTGCTGGGTGCACAGAAGGAGAGGCAATGGATCCCAGGTATTGGTAGGACTGATCATAGGACCACGGTGGGGATGGCTGGATCTGCCTTGTATCTGAAGAGAATCAGAAAGGTCAATTATATGTAAAGTGGGGTGGAATTTTAAAAATGTCTTTTAATAAGAAACGAGTGGCCTTTGTTCAAATATGTCACATACATGTATGTGGCCTATGTACCAGGGTTTAATAAGCCTACTCAAGTCCAAGTATCTGCCTCTGTTGGATTATTTCCCTCCAAAAGAGACTGGATTCTTGGAGATTTTCACCTGATACCTATTCCTTCCAAAGGTTTTATTGAATCATGCTAACAATGATGAGAGAAATGGATTACACTTTCAAGGTAGGAGTGTTAATGTCCACACTGTTGAACTGCAGCACTTGAGAACTTCAAGTATCTCATGACTGCTGAGATGATTTCAGCTTTGCCAATAATTAGAATGATCATCATCAGAAACATTTTATAAACTCAGGGGATCACTTATCTGTGTTCGGTAAGAATGTGGAGTTTGGGGCTTTTTTTTTTTTTTTTTTTTTTTTTTTTTCCTTTACCTTTGGCAGAAAGTATTCCATGGGCTGGTAAATGTTTTATATTAAGGCGAATTCTCTCCCAAGGATGACAGGAAAGAAGGTCTGGCTGGGAAGCTGGCAATGAGGTCTAATGACTAGTTCACAAACCCAGCAGTAGAACTGGCCCTATCAGCCCAGGCCTTCTGTTCCTTTTCAGGACTTCAAGTTTGCAACTTTTAAAAGTCAGGGTTTTTAGCAGGTATTTTATAGGTTGCCATTATAAGAGGCCTGGGATAGGAAAGAGACAAAAGTCTGACTTCAAAAGATTTAGACAGAATGGATTTTGTCAATTTGACTCCAGTGTTCAAAGGAGTCTTAATTTTCAAAAGCATCATACTGTTTGCAGATGAAAAGGAGGAGGAAAGCCAGCTCTATTCTTAGGCAAATGTGTAAGGAAATTTAAATTGGACACTGTCCCACTAGAAGAGTTTTAACTTCTTTGGAGTTAAACATTAATTTTCTCTTTATGTCCCACCTTTGTGGACAAAGATAACAGTGAACTACCATAACTCCCAGGGGTCTTCATAGCCAGAGCTTCATGATCCTGCAAGTAGCAGTGTAGGAAGAGGAGGCTTCTTTCCAATACTGGGTATAAGTTCTGGATAGGTCAGGACACAAAGAAATGAGCTATTTCTACTCATTATAAAATATTCAGATCTGCTTCCTACAGGGGCTTTTCATTTCCAGCAGTTCACATTTGCTTTTCTGTTTATCTCTCTGAAGCTGCCACAGTGGATAACAGAATCAGACATTTGGAGACCCAAATCTTCCTCCCCAGTATTCTCCTGACAGCCTCCCTCCCTCCCTCCCTCATACTGATTCATTTCTTTCTTTTTTGTGTGTGCATGAAAATAACTGATTTTTTAAGTTTAAAAAACCTGGTAGTTCCTGGGCAAATAGTTTAGCGTGGAATCTCTGAAATCTAATATTAAAGAAAGGTCTTCATTTTATTCCAAATTGTAGAGGATTTAAAGAGGTGGCAAGGAACAAAAGAGCTGGTCCATTTTAAACTCAGCAGAAAACAAATGTTCAACCTTGGCTGAAGCTCCTGTGTAATCTTACAGCTAACAGTGTTTCCAATAACTAAAGGCAAACAGAAATAGCAGACTGTTCAGTATTCCCATGCTACTGCAGGTATTTTACTCCAAATGAAAAAAAACCCATATACTTAGATATTTTGTGTAAGTCATGCGTATATACTAGATACACACGTTTACTAAGTGAATATAGAATACTCCAATATTTTAATCATTTTAAAAGCAAACAAAAGAGGTTTCAGAATTGTCGGAAAGCCCCCTAGGGCGTGAATTGCGGTAGAGTAATTCATGCCTTGTTGTGTAGACAGCCTCACACCTCTAACCCCGTGTCTAAAGCCACACTAAGCATAAAGTATTATGCCATGATTCATGCTCTGTCATGTTTTACTGTAGTGAAAAAGTTGTGCTAGGCTTTTCTAAACTCATAATTAAACCATGCAAACGTTGCATAATATTTCACAGCCTTTAAAAAATATGCTTTGGTAAAATCTTTATGATTAAAGTCCAAGTTCTATGAGTTTTTTTTTTTTTTTTTTTTTTTTTTTTTTTTTAAAGACAGGGTTGCAGATTCCACATTTTCTGACTTCACACCATAACTTAGCTTTTCAGGTGTTGGAGGGGGAGATGGCAATAAACACCCTGAAGCCCACCCAACCCCCCACATCAGTTTTCTTTCACGAGACCACAGTGACTTGTGCTTGGGTTCATTGCCAGTGGTGGGCCAGAAGGTGGGGATGGTGAGCCTCTGATGTTGGGGTTTTAGTTGCTGCCTCTTCTGCGTGTGTTACTAATAGAAAACAAAAACAAAAAAGGCCTGATACTATGGTGCATTCTGGGTTTAATATTCATTACTGTCTTTGGTCTGACAGGGCCAACACGAACTCACGGGCCACCCGAGCACTGGACTAACAGGCAGGAGAGGTGGGCTCTGGGTCTTCCTGTCTGGTGAGCAACCGGGTGACCTTGGATTACTCACTTAGACTTTCTTATTCTCACCTCTGAAGGGAGATGATCCCTAAATCCTTTCCAATGGTAACAGAGCAGGATTCTAATTCCAATAGGTCCTACACAGTATTTCTTTGTTTTACTTGTACATTAAGCAGAGTGAGGGAAGAATCAGACATGGGGTGAAGAGTGGTGCCTGTAATAATAAATTGGTGTATTCTGGGAAGAGGACGTAGAGGGGAGTAAGATGGGAGTTATCCAGAAAAGGCCACGGGCTGAGGAAGAGAACCACTGTAAATCATTCTCCAGAGCACAGGGCTACTTGTTCTTGAAAGAGCTGCCTCTGATAAGTGAGTCCATCAAAAGGAACAAAAGCATATTGAACATTTACAGTGTGCCAGGAATGTGCTAATTTACCTGGTAGGAGAGTGATGAATAAGACCAATATGGTCCCTGCCCCACTGGCACTTATAGTCAGTGAAGATCCCAGGACCTTGTGATGCTTGGAAAGGCATCTTCCTGTTGCAGTAATCATTATACTGGGTGTTGCTTCATTCATTCATGTATTCATTCATATGTTCATGAAATTACTTTTTTATTCACTCATATTTCCAACAAACATTTTGGCTTCACTTGGGCCACTGTCTTGGGGACTCACTAGTGAATGGAAGGTTCCTGCCTTCTGGGAGTTACAGCTACTGGGGTGCCTCAGGGCTGTATCTGGGCTAACTGCTAGATTAGCTGCCTAATTTGGACTTGCAAACAGCTGTTCCCAAGGTAGAAACAAGAACCCTAGTGGTATCTATTACATGCTTATGTTCTGCCTCTGAGAGGAGGAGACTAGGGAAAGCACCGAACTTAAATCACAGACAAATTTCAGTTTGCATCCTGTCTTCACCATAAACCAACTGGATGACCTTAGGCAGGTCACTTATTTTCTCTGGTTCATAGTTAGAATTCTGACTTCAAAGAGTAATAAGAATAAGTGAGATAAACTATATGGAAAGCAAGTATTACAATTTCTGGCCATAGTAAATGCTCAATAAGTCTGAGTAACCTTTATGATGATATTTCTAAAAAGAGAAATCCATGCCAAGGGACTTATCTGACGTTCATTGGTGAGACCACACACATTTGCTCCAGGATAAGGCTCAAGTAACAGTGTTTTGTTCACAGCTAAAGTCTTGACAGACACACTCTTCAGGCTGGAGAGGAGCTGGGCTCAGGAGATTAAATGGTAAAGGGGGAAGGAGTTTGGAAATTTGGGATTAGGATGGAGAAGGCAGGAACTCAGTATCTCAACCAACTCATGTTTCCATTAAAAAATACTGGATTCAGGGCCAGGCGTGGTGGCTCCTGCCTGTAATCCCAGCACTTTGGGAGGCTGAGGTGGGTGGATCATGAGGTCAGGAGATCGAGACCATCCTGGCTAATGGTGAAACCCCGTCTCTACTAAAAATACAAAAAATTAGCTGGGCGTGGTGGCGGGCGCCTGTAGTCCCAGCTATTCGGGAGGCTGAGGCAGGAGAATGGCGTGAACCTGGGAGGCGGAGCTTGCAGTGAGCCGAGATTGCGCCACTGCACTCCAGCCTGGGTGACAGAGCTAGACTTCGTCTTAAATAAATAAATAAATAAATAATACTGGCTTCAAAAAGTTAAATTTAAGCCTTTCTGCATACTGGTTTTCCAGGCTAAATGATGTCTGATGCAGCCACTTTACTGAGGCCATTTTGTGATAGGTTATTTTCAGCTTTTTAATCATCAAATAATGGGTAAAACAGGGACCCCTTTTCACATCCTCAAACCCCATTCCCTTCCATTTGAAATGGGAAGTTAGGGATAAGGTAGAGTTGAAGTTAGTGGTGAGCTCAGAGGTGTACATGGCATATATCACACTAGAAGAA
This sequence comes from Macaca fascicularis, assembly GCF_037993035.2. NCBI lineage: Eukaryota > Metazoa > Chordata > Mammalia > Primates > Cercopithecidae > Macaca > Macaca fascicularis. The sequence continues at coordinate 12,152,191 of NC_088377.1, read as the reverse complement.
AGGAGAGTGCTTTTATCTTTTGATGCAGCAATATTAAAATGTCTCTAGAGTCAACAGTGACCCTTTTAAATAATTCATATCAGAATGTCCTGCTGCTTCTAGTTTCAGTTCCAAAATGTAAAGAGCTTGAGAGTCATCACTCTTGTTTTTATAAGAAAAAATGCTGAACAAACTGAAAATCCATGACTTTTCTTAAGTCCAATGGAAAGCTGAAGTTGCAGGGCAAACTGCCACCCCAAATTTTGAGAAGCAGGCAAACATAGAGAATCACAGTGAGGTCTGCTTGCTGGGAGCAGAATTTCTGAATTCATAAACTGACGGGAACACTTAATGGTGATTTTGACAGATTGCTAGAGGCTGAGTACAGACTGGTGTGAGAGTAAGAAACTCCTGGGGGCTACAGTTTCAGGAGGAAGTGCACTGTTGTGGGTTTTTCATTCAGGAATTCCACCAGATTCTCCCAGGATCCAATATATTATAATAACAGTGGGTTATGGCTGAAAGAGCTTCAGTAGATTGACTATTTAAGGAGGAGTTCATAGAGAAGCTTACAGATAACATGGGAGACAAAAACAAGGACACTAGAGGAATTTGAAGTCTCTGGTACCTTCTGCAAACATTAAATACAGCCCAACTCTTAGGTACATGAAAATAATAACTCACACTAAAGGCCTAAGTTCCTGTTGCCTGATAAATCATATTAAACTTTCAATTAAAAATTACAAGAAAGGCAAGAAAAAACACAGTCTGAAGAGACAAAGCAAGCATCAGAACCAGACCCAGATGTGACACAGAGTTTGGAATTACCAGACAGGGAATTTAACAATGATTAACATGTTAATGGCTCTAATGGAAAAAGAAGACAACGTGCAAGAAGAGATGGATAATGTAGGCCGGGAGATGGAAACTTTTTTTTTTTTTTTGAGACAGAGTCTCACTCTGTAGCCCACGCTGGAGTGCAGTGGCGCAATCTCGGCTTACTGCAACCTCCACCTCCTGGGTTCAAGCGATTCTCCTCCTCAGCCTCCTGAGTAGCTGGGATTACAGGCACCTGCCGCCACGCCTGGCTATTTTTTTTTTTTTTTTGTATTTTTAGTAGAGACAGGGTTTCACCATGTTGGCCAGGTTGGTTTGAACTCCTGACCTCAGGTGATCCACCCACCTTGGCCTTCCAAAGTGCTGGGATTACAGGCGTGAGCCACCGTGCCCGGCCTGAAACTCTTAACACTCAAAAGGAAATTCTAAAAACCAAAAGCACCCTAACAGAAATGAGGAATGGCTTATTTAGTAGACAGGACATGACAAAGGAAAGAACCAATGAACTCGAAGATACAGAAACTTACCAAACAAAAAGATAAAGAGGAAAAAGAACATCTAAGAACTGTGAGAAAGTTTCAAAAGGTGTAACTGGAATACCAGATGGAGAAGAAAAAGAAAACATTGGAAGAAATATTTGAAGTATTAATGGCTACGAGTTTTCCAAAATTAATGACAGATACCAAACCACAGATCCAGAAAGATCAGAGAACATCAAGCATAATAAATACCAAATCTACACCCAGGCATATCGTATTTAAACTGCAGAAAACCAAAGAGAAGAGAAAATCTTGAAAGAAGCCAGAGAGAGGAAAAAGCCAACACCTTACCCTTAGAGAAACAAGGATAAGAATTACATCATCTTTCTCTTCAGAAACCATGCAAACAGAAAGCAGAATAAAGTGTTGCAACCAAAAAGCTACCAAACTATAATTCTGCATCCAGCAACATTATCCTTCAAATTCAAAGAAATAAGGATATTTTCCGACAAAACTGGAATAATTCATTGCCAGCTGACCTGCCCTATGAGAAACGTTAAAAAGAAGTGCATAAAAAAGGAAGAGCATTAGAAAAGTACTATATTAAGGTACAATGAACCAAGATAAGCCATATTCTGGGCTACAAAACACACTTTAAGATCCTTAAAAGTAAAATTAAGTTTTATTTTTCTTAACTGATCTGAAAGATAACTTTACAATAATAGTAACAAGGTATTGGGTGATTGTAGCATGTGGACAAATGAAATAAAAGGCAGTAATGATAGGAAGGAAGAAGTGGTACAGTGTTATTTGATGCTAGATGTAGATTAGTTATACATGTACTTTTCAAACTCCAGGGCAATAACTAAAAACATTTTTAAAAAAGAATAATTGATATGCTAACAGGAGATAAAACGGAATCGTATAAGATGTTTAAACCTATAAAAGGTAGAAAAAGATGGGGGGGAAGAATCAGGTGCAACAAATATAAAAGTTATAAATATGATTGATACTACTCCAGTTATATTAATAATTAGGTTAAATATGAATACCCTAAATGCACCAATTTAAAGACAGAGATTGTCAGTGTGGATTAAAAATAAGACCCAACTACATATTGTCTACAAGGGACCTATTTTAAATAAAAATATTCATACAGATTACAAGTAAAGGGATGGAAAAAGATACACCATGCTAACACTGATTGAAAGAAAGCTAGAGCAGCTATATTAATTTTATACAAAGCTGACTTCAGAGGAAGGACAATTTTCAGGGATAAAGAAGGGAATTACATGATGATAGTGTGGGTGAATTCTCTAAGAAGACATCATCTTTAATATATGTCCATCTAAAAACTGAGTGTCAAAAAACATGAGGCAAAAACTGATAGAACTACAAGGAGAAACAGGTAAATATGCTATAACAATTGGAGACTTCAACAACCATCTTTCAGTAATTGATACATCAAGCAGGCAGAAAATTAAGACACAGTTGACCTAAACGGTACTACCAGTCAACTTGATCTAATTAACATTTATGGAATATACTGTCTAACAGCAGAATACATATTCTTCAGCTCACATGGTACATTCACCAAGATAAGCCATATTCTGGGCTACAAAACACACTTTAAGATCCTTAAAAGTGTAGAAAGCATACAAAGTATTTTCTCAGATCACATGGATTTAAACTAAAAAGCCAATAATAGATAACTGGAAAATCTCCAAATATTTGGAGATTAAACAACATACTTCTACATTAGCCATGGGTCAAATAAAAAGTCTCAATAGAAATTAAAAAGTGTTTTGAACTAAATGAAAATACAACTTATTACAATTTTTGGATGCAGACAGAGCAGTGCTTAGAGGGAAATTTATAGCATTGAATACGTATATTAGAAAAGAAAGATCCAGAATTAGTCACTGAAGCTTCTGCTTCAGGAGACTGGAGGAAAAAAAGCAATACGGACCTTAAGCAAGCAGAAGAGAAGAAGTAATAAAAATTAGACTAGGAACCAGTGAAATTAAATACAGGAAAGTATTAGAGAAAATCAATGAAACAAAAAATCTTGTTCTTTGAAAAGTTCAAAACATCCCTCTTTGTCCTCATGCTCCCCACAGGCGCTGGGAGAAGATGGATAGAGACCCCTCCTGACCCTCCTCTGACTGTCCACTCTAGGGTCTTTTAAATACCCACCCTCAGAAGCACCCCTTGAGCACCCTCCTTCATCCTGGGCCTGGAGAAGGTTATAGTTAGAAAGCCCCTTCTTGGTTATGTGGCTGACATCTTTAAAATGCCAGGTCTTTCAGTCATCTCTCAGAGCTATTTAAAAATAAAAGTCACATAGGCCACAGGGTTCTTCTACCATCTATTTTTGAAAAACCCAAATTGGCCGGGCGCGGTGGCTCAAGCCTGTAATCCCAGCACTTTGGGAGGCCGAGACGGGCGGATCACGAGGTCAGGAGATCGAGACCATCCTGGCTAACACGGTGAAACCCCGTCTCTACTAAAAAATACAAAAAACTAGCCGGGCGAGGTGGCGGGCGCCTGTAGTCCCAGCTACTCGGGAGGTTGAGGCAGGAGAATGGCGTGAACCCGGGAGGCGGAGCTTGCAGTGAGCTGAGATCCGGCCACTGCACTCCAGCCTGGGCGGCAGAGCGAGACTCTGTCTCAAAAAAAAAAAAAAAAAAAAAGAAAAAAAAAAGAGAAAAACCCAAATCTGCTTGGTGAACATATAAACCCAAGGGGCAGCCCTGGTTATTTCCCTGGAGGAATTTTTTCCCTCCTGCAGCCTGGAGGAAGGTAGGGACGTTCCCAGGGTTCCCTCCAAGTTCACCTCAGTCATGGGGAGCTGGTGTAATGCCCTCTTGGAGACCTCAGAACACACAACAGGATGTGACTCAGGACTCAGAGATGTGAGTCAGTTTCCAGGGTGATGTGTTAGGGCGAGCCCCAGTGGTGGTTTGCATCTCACTGTCTGCGACCCCTGGGAAGAAAGGGCTAGGCTCCCCTGCAGGCAAAGGAGGTGACCCCAGATGCTTCCCAGCATCACCTTTCAGAGGTATGTGATATCAGGGCCTTTCAGAGTCCCTGGGGGTGGGTGACTCTGCTCTGAAAGGGACATTTCCCTGAAAGTTCCACTGTCTTTGAGAAGCAGTGTTTCCTCTGGCCTCTGCAGCAGGGAGCAAAGCTCCGGCACAGCACAAGTAAAGATGATTAGTCACCTATTCCTACTACAGGTACCCCCAGGTAGCAGACACCGGCTCAGCACACTGTTGCTATATCATTGAAATCCCATGACAACATGAGTCAGTCAGCACCAGCTCTGGATCCTGGAAAAAAGGGAGGTTGTGAAACAGCTCCAGGATTTGCCAACCGTTCGTCTCTGGCTGGCTGCAGACATCTTGGTTAGTCATGTGTAGCTCAGATACATTCATTGTTCCAGCAATTACTTTGAAGGGAAGCAGACCAAGCCGGGACAGAACCCTGCCTGGGTAGGCTGTTTTAAAGGCCTCAGGTTTTGAGGGATCCCGTCCTCACCGCCAACCTGCCAGCCTGGAAGGTGGCAGGCTGCCTGTGGGAGGGAAGAAGGGAGCCCTGTGGCTGCCTCTCCACCACTCCCTGCTTCCGGGACCCGTATTCATCACCTCGCCGGGGAAGCTTTGTGGCTTTGTGGTCAGGGCCCTGTGAATCAAGAATGCTGGTTCCTCACATCACGCCGCCCCCAACCCTGCTGGTTCTCCCTGGAGTCCTTTTCTTTTCAAACCTCTGTTTCCTCACCTCTAAAAATGGGGGTAACCAGGCTCACTTGCCTCACAGGTGTGAGAGTTAATTAATGTTTGTGGGGCAGCTTTGAGATCCACAGATGAAAGGTGCTCTATAAATGCAAAGTGCAATTCCTCATTAGCACTGTCAGACGGTTCCCAGGGGAAACAGTTCACCCTGCACCACAAGGCTGCTCCCCTCAGCCAGATGAGTCTGAGATGCGTCTGGAAAAAGGCTCCGTATTTAGGCAGAGTTCTTTTGGAGGGAGGGTTCAAGGATAGGTCGCTAGCTTCCAGAAAAGATGGGTGTTTTTAGAACATGTCTCATTCTCAGTTGGCATCGTGTCCCTGAGGCGGAGGGAGAGTGGCCTTCAGTGCACACAGCTGGAGGGACCACAGTTCAGAGGGAACAGAAGGCACCTTCTGGTTTCTGCTGCCTCCTCCCTTGCAGACAGATTCTTTCCCTGTACTTTGTTAAATAAACGTTTGTGGCAGACATCTTTTCCATAAGGATGTTCTGCACTTCCCACTTTCTGCACCTCTGCCCCCCCATATACAACTTTCTAGGCCTGAAGGAGCTCTACAGACAGGTTGGATAAATTCCAACACCAGCACATTAGATTCTTGCACGGCCACCCTATTTATTCCCTTCCACTCCTCCATTTCCTTCTTCTCCAGGAGGGTAAAGATGATTTTCTGCTCCCTTCTACTCCTCTAGCACCTTTGCCCTCCTTAGTTCCTTGAAAAAGATAAGCCAGAAATACTGTGTTGAGTGCTCAGATATCTCAAGCAGCCTCCATCCTGGGACTGGATCCTTGGTGGAGAACGAGGATACTCACTCCCATAAAACAAATCACTGACACCTCAAGTGGGAGCTGGGAAGCTTCAAGCAGAAGAGGCACAGCATCACCCAGGACTGTACAAAGCTAAAGAAACAGAATTTTCTGAAGAGCACTCTATTGAGGTGGCACCTGATATCAAGAGGATTGTGCACGCTCGATGGTCTATGCTTGGAAGGCCCAGGTTGGGAGATCATCATCGCCAACCTGCAGTCCAGGCTGAGCATGGAAGGCCGTGCTTTCCAGCCAATCTCCACTGTGCTGGTGAGGGCCGGTGGGATTTCCCAGAGAGGCACCTGTGATATCTCTGGCTAAACAGATACAGTAAGAGCTGTCCCTGGGGCAGATCATATTAAGTAACATGGCTGAGATTTTGCCAGAGTCCTTTTAATGCCTTAGGGTGTCAGCAGGCAAGAAAAAAAAAGAAGTGACTATGTTTGGTACTGCAGAGGCTACAAAATGATGAACCCCCTAACCTATGAGTTGTCAATATTGGAGAATACGATGCTCTTGAGCCCAGCTCAGAGGGAGATCTGTTCCACACAGGTGTGTGTCATGCCAGTTTGCAGCCTGGGCTTCCTCTGGCGACTACCTCATCCATCTCTGCCACTGCCCCAGCCCTCTGCACCCGAGTGCTGTCCCTGAGCCAGACCTGTGGTGGGAGAGGCTGAGGGGGCATGGAGCAGAGTGACCCCAGAAGCCCTCCTCTACACAAACCCAACCATGGCTTTCTCAGTGGGCACTCTCCTAGCTGCAGCCTTAGTTTTTACTTTGGCACTTTTTTGATGTTGTAAAATGTTAGAACTGCTTGAAAAATTCTCGAGTGGCTTGAAGCCCAGCGAGCAGTCTCTGTTGTCTTCTGCACCCATATGACATGGGCCCTAAGGCAGGCTTACTGGATTTTACGCCAGGGATTCTGGTTTTAAGCAGCAAACACTGAGGATGGCATTCTAATAAAATCAGAAGAAAAACTCATGAATGGGGGGAAAGGAGAATTAAAAACAATAAACATGAAAGATGGCTTAACGTGATGCTTTTGTTCTGGCCCCAAACATTTTCAGGATTTGGGAATCTCATCCCAGAGCTGTCTCTCTAAAAGCCAGAAGGGCTTCAGTAAGGATACAGTAAGGGCATAGTTCTGCAGTCTGAGAGATGAGGACAGAGACCCTGGCTTGACCCCTCACTCACAGTGTGCTGAAGCAAGTAACTGAATGCCTTGGAGACTCAGTTTCCCCCCAGGAGGAGACGTTATTGCATCTGCCCCTTAGATTCCTGGAAGGGTGAAACGTGCCCCTCTGCCTTATATTGTCAATGCAGTAGCTGGCACCTTGAAGGCAGGAAACAGTCTTCTCTCCCCTGCCCTTCCAGGAAAGGATAACAGTGTCTGGAGAGCACTGTTGTCTTGGCTGGTTGGTGCTCCAGGTAACAGAAGAGGGAGAGGCTTGGCCCCACAAAGCCACCAGAAACGAGACCTTCCTTAGGCAGCCAGAGTTCCAAGGTGCACTATTCCAGGGTAGTAGCACATGCACTGCTAGGATGCGACGTAAGCCCTTCCTCCCGCAGAGCACCAGCCTCCTCCACAAGGAGCACCGCAGCCACCCTGCAGAACACAGCTGCGTCAGGGCCACACAGCGGTGTTGCACCATGTCAGCCACAACGCAGAATCTGAAAGCTGCATTTTACAAATCGAGGATTCATTGCTCTTTGTCTTGTGAGGTGTGACCCGCAATGAATGACAACCGTTCTTTCTTTAAGAGCTTCCATTGCACGCTCCCAATTTGAAGGATATCCTGACAGGGAAGGAGAGTTCCTCAAGTGGAAGTGCCTCATCCCCTTCAATAAATGCTAGTGAAATCAAGTGTCTGCTTGTGCTCTCCTCCTCTGTTTTTCTCATGCAGTCCTCCCATCTGACCACCTTGTCACAACTCTTCTTTTCCTACCTGCATCCTCTTCGCCTTGTTTTCCTTTCCCACACATCAGGCCAAGGCTTCTAGAATTCCTTGCAGCAAGAGCTGGAGGACAGAACCTCAGGGAACTGCCCTGTGGGAATGCTTCCTGTCATCTTCTACACGCCCTCTGACCTGGCCACTGCACACAGGCCTTTCACGCTGGCTGCCCCTTCACCTCCAAGAGCTCTGAACGGCTATAAAACTAGGAAGTCTCTGAATGTGCAGAACAATGAGTTTCTCTCTTTCAGTAGGGCCTTGCCACCCTAGTTGTTGTTTTTGTTCCCCCTTCTGATATGCTAGAGATAATGACAGATCCAGGAAGTATATTCTCTTCACACTAGGAGGGACCTTGCCTCACAACTGGAGACCTGCCATTCGTGTCTTTACTGTCTGTTCTGATGGGCGCTCCTGAGAGGTGGCAGGACAGGCAGCCTTCATTCCTAAACACAGGGCCCTGCAGACCCTTCCGCTCCGGCTTATTTTTCATAGTTCTGGAGGAGTAGTGTGTGTTATACCTCTTAAACTCAAGGCTTCTCCATGCACAGGAATAGCCCCCAAGAAATAGCCCTCCAGATCTCTGAGAAATGCCCCCAAGAAACCTCCATGCCCCCGAGAAATAGCTCTCTTGAACCTCTCTGTTTTTTGAAGTTTCTTAAATATTTGCCATCAAGCAACAGAGTGAATAAGAGGCTAAAATCTTCCCTTATTTGGTGGCAAGTTCCTGTGCAAGTTTTAAGTTATTTGGAATAATTGGATTTCTTTGGCTTGTGAGCCAAGGGGAATCGCTGTCACTTTCTTCTGTGGTATCAGACAACTCCCTCTCTCTTCTAAGTTCCCCTGCTGCAGTCTTCTCCACCTTCATGTGAGATCTACACAAGGGGAAGTTGTTCACTTAAGTTTGCAGCCATTTTGCACACCCCAAAGAGTTGACCTTGATGTGAACTAATTGGGATTGCAATAGATTAATAACACAGGTCGGTGAGGTGGAATTTGCAGCATAAAGGAAACATTTGAAGATAAGAGCCATTTGTGCTTTCATAAGCTCATCCCTGGTGCTCTGAACAAAGGACACAAACTAATAAAGTCAGATTCATCTAGGGGCAATCTACACTCACTCACCCCAAACTCTGATTCAGAAAGGCAAATGGAAATCCGCCAGAATTCTTTTAAACTCCAACACAGATCTCGATTTAAAAAAGTGACACACACACAAAACCACCTGGTAATAAGCAGACCTCTGATGATCTAAAGATCCACAGCTTCGTTTATTGACTTAGAGAAAGCAAATGGCATTTCAAATACAACCTTCATACTTTAATAGATGAGGTCACCCTGAGAAAGATGATACTCAGCCCAGCAGTGGGAAACCTCCCTCCAGAGAACTGCTTTGATTTACAAGACCAAGGAAGGCTTTCTCATAGAAGCTATATGCTTGGTCTAAAATGGAAGAATTTTTTTTTAAATTAAATGTAGAGGTTGAGATAGCAGACAACTATGAAACTCTTGCTCAACAAGAGGGATCACCTATGGAAAACAGGAATGCTAGGACCTACAGAAGTGAAGGGTCAAAACTGACTTACTACCAAGGTTAGATAGCTAAGTAACTCACATTTTTTTCAGGCATTGAGATCCTGTGTATATTGACTAGAAGATCCTTGTGAATTTCCCAATTACTCTTAAATAGCAATCATCAAACAGGGGTGATTTCTCCTCCAGGGGATTTTTGGCAATGTCTGGAGACATTTTTGGTTGCCATGACTGGGGAAGGCGGAGTGCTATTGTCATCTAGTGCGTGGAGGCCAGGAATGCTGCTCAATATCCTACAATGCACAGGATGGCCCCTACAACAGAGAATGACCCTGCCCACAAGATCAAGTGTGCCCTGAAGTGTCAATGAAAACCCTGCTCAGGGAAAGCACACACTGCCACAATGGTTTCAGCTACCATGATGACAAGATGGAAGATGTGACTTCCAGGTGTGGAATGTGACAGCATTGTCCCCGGGGCACAGTACAAATGAACTGAGGGGTATGAGGAGATGAGGTGTGCGGTGAGCACCTTCTGGAGCCCTTGTGAGAATCCTGGGTGGCTGCAGTCATGATGCACCCAGGGGGAAACGCCATCCCTGTGCTAAGGTTTAAGGCGACTGCTCTCTCAGCCTCATGGCCTAGCACCCAGACTTGGAGCTGGCATGTCGAGCCCTGGGTGAGCTGCAGGTGTGAACTACCAACAAGATTGCTCCTGAGCTGACCGTCGGCTTTGCCATCTGGGAAGGGACAGGCTGGCGCTTGCCTCTCCTGGGCTTCCTGGGCATGAGTCACATGTAACTAGATAATGATGCAAATCACTGTCAACATTTCTTAAGGTTTCATTCCAATGTCTCATAGAATGATAGAGCAGAAAGCAACCTCCGAGACAGCAGAGACAACCATGCCAGCCCCATCTCAGAAAAAGCTGCAGTGCGGAATGGTGAAGGGACTCCCTCTATTCCCCACAGCAGATCAGCAACAGAGCAGGGACAGACCTTCTGGCTCTTTGTAGACGACTGCTTTAACTACATGATAGCTAGAAACTATAACCCTCCCATCAGTCTAGTTACCATATACTGACAAAACAAAAAGACCTAGCTAAACCTCAAAAAAAGATAGAAGTCATTGGAAAGCACATTGGCCAGATGGTTCTGGTGGGGAGCACCTTTGCCTGCTTATAGCTCTGTGAGATCCTCAGCTTGGTCAGATGGACTGGGAAGTCCTAACTTCATTTATATCTTCTCTCCAGCCTGAAACTATGCCAAAACAATCCCAAATCTCAAATAAAAGTTGGTGTCTGTTGCTGTAAATGTACAAATAACCCAAAGTCAAAATTAGGGATGGAGGTTACCATTCCTTTTGCTTTCTGTGTGTTGAGGTGGTCGTGGGGAGGAGGAAGGCTTTCAGGGACGAGCAGACGTCGACAGGGATCACATTGTCACCTGTGTGCGCCTTTTCTTCTAATGGCCTTAAACTGCCAAGTGGCTGCAACTGCAACGTGCTGACTTTAAACCCTTTTATGGAAAGCACCATCCCCTTTTTGACTAGCATCACTTAAAATAATGAGTTAGATGCACTTGTATTATTCTGTCTTTCAAGTGGATTAAATGCACAGGCTCACTCTCCTCCAGTCTCGCAAGCTTTGGCCTGGCTGTCTGAACCTCCAGATTAGACTGATGAGCACATGCCAGACAGCAATGAAACGCAATTACCCAGGCAAACTTTTGAAGGATTTGAGCCCTGGGGCACAGGCTGTTTACGAAAGACTAAAAGCACCGTTTGTGCTGAGCAGGACCAGTTGCCTCCGTCTTTTCCAGTTCTGGATCCTGCCTGCCACTGGACTGCCGGCAGGATTTCTGGGGGCCTGATAACATCAGGCTTCTGTCCGCACCTCAGCACCTCAGGGTCTTTGCTCTGTTTTTCAACAAGAAAATGCAAGTACCAACAAAAGCCTATTATAACATCTCCCTTTGTGTTCACTGACTCTCTCTCTCTCATTGATTTATTTTTTTGTATTGTGTACTACCCCGAAAAAATGCAGCCAGGGATCATCCTATAGCTGACTGGCTGTGTAACTTCTTTGGAAATGAACAACCTTTCCAAAAAACAGGAACTTCCCGTCTCCTTTGAAAAAAAATTAAAAAGCAAACCAGTTTCAACAGCACCTCTGAATTACTTTCCCCTTGATTTGAACCAAAGAGGTTTCAGAGGAACAGAGGTGGAGGGAAGAGAAGACAAAGAATGGGCAGAGGGAAGGTTGATAAGGAGAGTGACCACGGTCTCCCCTCTGCTGACCCACATTTTTGTTTGTTTGTTTGTTTTAGTCAACCGAGGGTGACACAGAGGTGTTGGAATGGTTCTTCATCCAACCAGCTGAAAATTAAAATGTAATTCTGCTAGGAGAATGGTGGGGAGGGGAGGGATTGGGGAAGGTTCCTTGGCTTTTGTAGTTGGTGTGAAGGAAGCACCAAGTGAAGCCAGCAGGATGGCAGCACTGAAATGCTCCAGGGCTGGGGCTGGGGGTCCTGAAGCCCCCACCATAGGGCAAAGGGTGGGTTTGGGAAAGAAGCTTCCATGAGGAGTGGGAAAATACAAGCGAAAGCAAGATAAAGAGTAAACTTGGAAGGATGGGTTTCAGAAGTGCTGGAACCAAGAACAATCTAGAATGCTTTTAGAGGAGGCCACACAGGGGCACACCTGCACACCAAGGAAGGAAGAAGAACGCCACTGCCAGGAGCTAACAGTGAGTAGGGGTTGGGGTCCAAGAAGTGGTGGGTAAATCATGCACTCTTACTCTGGGGTCAAGATGTCTAAAGAAACGTGGAAAGTAGGGTCAGGATTCAGAAGGCAGCCTCTGATGAGGCTGAGCAGTCTCTAGAGGAAGGAAGATGGAAGGAAAGAGGCTGGGATGAGAGAGTTTGGCCTCAGGGAGGGAATGGCAAAGGGCAATGGAATAGCTTAGTTAGCAGAAGGCTGTGAAAGTGATGAGGGCCAGAAAGCCAAGAAGCATGGAGACTTCCTAGGCTCCTCCTTGTCACAAACAAGAAGAGAAAGGGCCCTAGAAGGGGCAGGTGGTGCCAGCCAGGCTCCCTCCCCAGGTTCCCAGCTGGGATCTGGGAAAGGAGACAGAAAGAATGGAGAAAGGAAACAGCCAAAGGGCCCCAGCAGAGAGTTGGTGCTTTGTAAGGAAAGAAATTGTTTAGGGCAGGAGATTCTGAAATTAACTTAAAACCTAAAATACACAGTTTTGACCTGCTGTCCCAGGAGCAAGGAAAAATCCTTCCTCAATGACTCATGCGAACCCCTTTCTCTACAGCTCTGGGCTAGGTTTGTGGGGGTCCTGGGAAGGAGAGAGTTCCTGCCCACCTGAAAGTCTCCTTCCAGCTTGTTGATCTCAGAACCCTGACGTGCTCTGGGGAGAAGAGTGTGTAGCGGGTGGGGGCACACACAGGGTTGCCTGCCTAGATGGCATCTCATCGGTGGTGGTTGAGTTTTGACTATCTTACAGCACAAATGATGGGAAATCATAGCCATGACAGTTGGCGAAGCATCACTCAAACGTGCAGCCTATCTGGTAACAGCAGAAGGCAATGCGTGGGGAAATGCCAAAGTGACAGACACCAACAGATCAGTCAGGAGTCGGGAAGGGAGTCAGTCCTGGCCTCGGTGAGGACGAAGACGTTCTGGAGGAGATGGGGCAGGTGAGGTGCCCTGAAGAATGGCAGGATTCGGGGATGTGGTAGGGAGGAGAGGAATGAACTTTCTGGGTAGGCATCCAGCATGGACCAAAGGTTGTGGGCAGGACTGGCGATGGGTGTTCAGAGATGAGGTCAAGCAGGAAGACCTGAAGCACTCAGCCACCTCAGTGCCCAGCCTCCTTCCTGTTCATTGGCTTGACTTTTTGGTCATTTCAGAGCATGAATGAGCTTTGGAAGGATGGAGCACCTTGTGGCCCAGAGCGAGGCAGGGAGGTATGGCTAGAGAAGGAGTCAGGAAACTGGTAGTTCCATAGTCTCCATAGGTATCAGGCCTCCCTGGCATCAGCTAGCCTGAAATTGCAACACCTGCTTCTTCGGCCACTTTCCTCCAAAGATGACATGTTCAGACAGGTTCCACCAGGAGTGCAGGGCTAAGGGAACCTATGCAGTGCAGTCCCTGGACTCTCTGATGACCAAGGTATCAACAGTGAGCATATTGGGTCTTCACACGTCACTCAAGGTCACATAGAGGGGATTCAAACTCAGGCTGGAGTGTAGCCAGAAGTCCAGGTTGCCTATGCTCATTGCTATTCCCCGTCTGTCACTCTGCTGCCTCTGAAGAGTTGTCCTTTTGTCCCTCTGGGATTGTCAAATGACATACATATAGAGATACGAGGGTGGCGGAGCTACAAATGATTTATACTACAAAAAACAGACTGGCCCAACCTCATCTCTAGTAAGTCCTCAGTCTCAAATGGAATAAACAGCATGTGGATTTTCCCTGTTGTGTCTCTGAGGTCGAATTATGAGTCAGCAATGGGGCTTAGTGCTTAAATAAGTTGTGTATGGATGAGAAGGATAGGGCTGCCTATTCCTTGTTTGAGTGACTGCTGGCACCTAAATGCCTCCCAGCTCAGGTAAAGCCTCCCTGATCACAAAGGGAGCTGGGAGATTTGTCGAGCTACTCAAGCCCTCAAGACATGGCCACTACATGTGTGAGAATTTCTTAGCTCCTCTACACAGGCTCCTTACTGTTGGCTCTTGCAGTAAAGAGTGGTTTTTGATAACTCTGGGAAGCTCTTTTCCTGACTCCTATCCTGTGGGCCTCCACATTGTGTGGTCCTGTAATAGGAAGTCATTTCAGGGTGGCTTTGACTAAGGAATGGTCCTTCAGAGCGGTCATCACCCTTGTACCCAGAAGGGCTTCTGCCCAGGGCTGCCTCATGTCAGGGCCTCTTGAGAACTGGATTTGCAAAGTGTCTGCGGATGTCAGTCCTGGTGGCCTGCTCTGTCTGCTCTGATCACAAGGGACAGGAAGGCTGAACCAGGACAGAACAGTTTGCGGTTTCATCAATGAATAATATGGAGCTGGGGACAAAGTCCCCTCTGCTTTCTGGGGCTGTCACTGAAATGTCAGCAGTGGAGGGAAAACCAGAAGAGAAAACCTCTCACTGACAGGCGCCCTCACAGTGGAAAGAGCTCAAGTTTCAGCGCTGGGTGGGGGGGTGTGGGGGCTGCCCGTTCACCCCGCTTGTCCCCTGGGCTGCTCCACTCCCATCATGACTGGGAATTTATCCTACAACAGGCCACAAGCTCCTTGTTCTGCAGTAGGAAATTATCCTTCATAAGAGGGCGACTGTTAGTATTGTTTGTTTGTTTTTTAATTTCCAAAAGTAAGGAGAAGTTTATTAAATAAGAGCAGGGGAAGGGAGGAGGGAGAAGGAGAGGGAAAGGGCCCGAGAGGCGGCTGACCCCAGCATTTCCCAAGTCTCCCCTTGGCTTCTCCCATCTCCCTTGTCCTAGACCCCCCTCCTCCTGGTTCTGAATGTGAAAAATAAGCAGCCTGTGCCTCCTGGACTGGAGATGTGTCTAACAAGGCCCTCATTGTCTCAGACAGGTGTGAGATTGGACTTGATTCGGGGCCAACACCTCCAGTACCGGAGCCAGCTCCGTGAGCCGAAAACATGCACCAGCCCTCCAGTAATACCACTGCAGCCAGCCAGAGACTCAACAATTTAAGGCTTAACACACACAACATAAATCAGAGGAGGATGGACCAGCCGACCGGCAGCTTCTTGGGCAGATGCCTGCAGACTGTCTGCAGATCATACCCTGCCTGTTTGGGTTATTTGAGACTCTTTTTCTGTAATATAAAGATGAGAAACTGGGTGGAGCAGCGTGCAGAGGCACACGGGTGTTTGTTCTGTCTTGTTCCAACAGCCCCTCTTTCGCCTAAGTGCTGTTTTGAAGGGACTGCTCAGGACGGTTCACATTGCTACATCCAAATCCTAGGAATGTGTCCAAGCTGGGGAGGAGGGGAAAGGAAAGCTGAGCGCTCCGATATGGGTGGTATCTGTGTGACCCTGGGCAAGTCTCTTAACCTCTCTGGGCTCATCCATCTAATGAGGGGTCTAGTTTTCTGCAATTCACTCATCTCTAGTGCTCAGAAGTTGCAAGTCACTGTAAGAAGTGCCCAAGTCACAGGAGGTCATTACCTTGGGCGGAAACTCACAGCACCATTGAATGCTGCTTCTGAGTGGATCCATGTCTTTGAGCAAGAAAAGTCTCTCCTCCTCATATCTGTTCTCAAATCTGTGGTTCTCAGACTGCTGAGGCAAGCCCCGAGCGCGAGCCCCCGGGAGTGTGGCCATGGCAAGGGCCACACGCTACGGTAGGGGAAGATGGAGATGACAGGTCTGCACTGCTAGTTACTGCCACGCTCCAGTCTCTCCTCCTAATCAATTCTTAGATAAGTTTCATTGAGGAGGGAGGATTACCGAGTCACCAAGTCTTAGTAAAGCGGGCGGGGGGGTGGGGGGTCGGGGCGGCGCCCAGAAGCTCCCGTCAATGCAGGAGCCTCCACTCTGGTGCCTCTGAGAGAAGGGCATTTAGTCTCTGCAAATTCCTGTGACATTCCAGGGTAGCTTTTGGCCCTGCCATTCGTCACCCTGACCCTGAATTCATGGACAAGGACGTGGCCGTCACAGGGACGCCTTCGTCTGGTCCCAGCTCTCTCCCTCTCATAGCCGTGCTCTCTGTAGGGAGCAACTGGCATGAAGTGTGGCAGTGGCATCCTGAGCCGGGATGACAGGACCATCAGTCAGCACCAGCCTCCCGCCCCTCCTGGCCTCAGCCTGCCAAAGCGGCCTCGCATTCCCACAGCTGTGGCTCCGGCCTCTGCCCCGTCACACTCGCACACCTGTTTGCTGTCCTGCTTCTGGCCTGCCAGCCCAAGCCACAGCCCCAACCAGGCTTAAAGGGCCGGGCTTGTGGGAAAAATTGGCACAGGATAGTATTAACTCAGAATCACAAAGGAAGGTGAAACTTGGTTAAAAGAAATCCTTTTGTAGCTGCTTCATTAAAAACACCAAAGAGGCTGACCATTCGCGTTTGTTTGATGTGTCCAATTCATGCAAGTAATGGGACAGGTCGGGGTTCACCCTTGCCTGCTACCGAGGTGGACTTTGTGCTCAGGACCTGTCAGTCTCCTGTAGCTGGTTGTCTCCAACAGGGAGCAGGGCTGGGGTGCCGGGTGGGGCTGCGGAGGGTGGGCATGGCTTTGAGGAGTATTTCCCTTCCTTGCTGAGTGGGGCTGAGGAGGGTAGGTGTGGCTTTGAGGAGGACTTCCCTTCCTTGCATGCTTTAAGGATTCTTCCTACAGCCAGGCATGGTGGCTCATGCCTGTAATCCCCGCACTTTGGGAGGCCGAGGTGCACAGATCACCTGCGGTCAGGAGTTCGAGGCGAGCCTGGCCAACATGGTGAAACCCCATCTCTACTAAAAATACAGATATATATATATAAAAAATACTACATATATTATACTATATATATATTAGCTGGGGGTGGTGGCAGGCTCTGTAATCCCGACTGTGTAATCCCAGCTACTCAGGAGGCTGAGGCAGGAGAATACCTTGAACCTGGGAGGTGGAGGTTGCAGTGAATCTGGGTGACAAGAGTGAAATACTGTCTCAGAAAAAAGAAGAAAAAAAAAAGATCACTCCTCCTTAGCACGAATTCAAAATTTTAAAAATGGAGACTCAGAAGCAGCCCAGGACACTGAACCAGACCACGGGACCTAGCATCTCCCCGAGATGGTGTCTCTCCAGGTAAAGGCAGTGTGAGGGACAGCATGGTTCAGTGTCCAAGTGAATGATCCATTCCAACCCCAGAGACTGTTCCGAGGCGACCTCTGAGGCAGAACCGAACCAGCCAATGGGAAGAACACTGGGCCAGGAGCCCGAAAACCTGGATGTTAGGTCCGCTTCTAATTGGGAAAATCACTGAAACTCCCTGGGCCTCGAGTGTCTCATGAGTAAAATATAGGGCTTTGAGCAAAGAAGTGTAAGGTCCTTTCAACTTTAACAATTTACCATTTTGTCTTGTGGAACCCTGGTTATGGGAAGTTCTCCTGTTTGGGTTTGTCCAAGGAAACAAAACTCAAATGAAAATACCACTAAAACCACCAATACCTTTATCCACTCTGGGGCTATAATCACTCCTGAGGAATAAGGAGACACCAGGAGAATTATCACAGAGTAGCTGTGTGACTTGGAGAGGATCGATGGGTATAACCAACTGGCGATATAACAATGCCACCAATAAGAGCATATAAATAGCAGTAATAGTGAAAAGAATAACACTGACCATTTATTAAGTATTGAAAATGTACCGGGATCCATGCTAAATTTTTGATAAAACTGTATCTCAATCCTTGCAAAGACTTTGTGAAGGATTAATAAATACATACAACGCTTCCCATGTGCTACGCATCAAGTGATTTCTTCATGTTAACTCATTTAATCCTCACAATTCTCCCACGAGTTAGGAACTATGATTGTTACGACGGTTTGCACAGGGGGAGCAGTGACACGGGGCATTACAGACCCACATTCTGCCTTCCTCACAACGTGCATTCTGAGGGCTGCCATCTCTCTTCTGAGTCCCTTCTGAGGATGAGATGGAAAGGATAGCTCTGTCCTGGCTGGGGAGAGGGATGGACAGAAGAACTGACTTCTGCCTTAACATCTCCAGGCTGCTGTGTCTTCCTCTGAGGGAGCCATCAATGACCAGGGAGAAAGTTAGAAAATAAGGACAATTCTTTATAGAGCGGCGAATGCATTCCCCTCCCCTACCCCAAGGCGTGAAAGAATCAAATGAGGAAATCGGGAAGAGATTCTGGAATAGGAATAACAAGATTTCCCTTCCCTTCCACCTGAACTGGCTATCAGTAATTTTGCACAAATTCAATTTTGAAGTCATGCTTCGTAATTTGTGGCAAATCATATTAAATTAAACAGATCCATGTCTGGACAACGACTTCTCTCATTTAGGAACATATGGTGGCTCAGAGCCTCTCACACAGCAAAACTATAAACGCTCCTTCAAAATCAGCAGCAGAGTGAGGGGCTCTGGGACTACCCTGCTGGTTTTCCTGAGAATGTTAGTTAGGGGTGACCATTAATTCATGGGAACTGCAGTATCCAGAAGGATAGAATGTTAGTGTTTAAGACAACCTGGTTAATCACTTATGTGATAGATGAGGGCCTGGGACTTGGTGGTAAAGGAAACAGTGCTGGGTCACGTGAAAACAGAGCAGACACCACAGGTAGGACCTTCCGGGCAATGCTTCCCCCTAACCGTGTCATGCACCTACAGGTGACTGGTGGTGGGGATTCAATGAACCAACAACATTGGTCTGTTCTATAAATACGAGCTATCATTATTTTATTACTCCCTTTGGTAAACACGTGAGCCAGGCAATATCCTTGTCATAATCTTGCTGTCATAACTGCTGTATGATAACCTGGGTATAGACACAATCACAACCAAAGGCTACCATTTTAAAACGGGGAAGTGGGTGAGTCTTACGCTTCAAAAGCTTCTGCATTCATCTTTAAGATACCAGCCTCGTTGGATGACCAACAGAAGTGTGTCTTAAAACTCAGGCCATTATGGCTGTTCCACGTAGTGGGCGATTTACGACAAAGTATAGATGAAGATGAACCGGCCTTGAGATAAGAGAGCTAAATAAACCACTTAACGGGCAGAAAGGCCAAGTCCGAGCCCTTGAGCTTGTGCTGACTTTTACAGATATTTTAATAACTTTATCATTATATAATTTGCCATCTGATATGTGCAGAGAGATGCACTAATGGAGTGAGAGTGGCCACAACAGTGTAATAATCCCATGAGACTGAATCAAACCACCATGTTCGCTTCCCTCATATGACCTGCAACTCCAGGAAGTGCAATCCCTAGTCACATTATTTCTTCCTCCTTTTTTATCTTGAGATGTTCTTAAAAAAAAAAATCCCAAAGCAAGTGTACATATGTAGTCCTTCCAGTGATACAAAGAGGAACTGGCACAGCATAAGCTCTCTGGGTCTTAGATCTGGCTTTGGAATGACTCAGGTTGAAACCACAAAGCCGTAAGGTAAAGAGGACATCATCCATAGCAGGAACTGGCAATTTACAGGGCTGAGAGACTTAACCGTCCCAGATGGGTGAGCTCCTGATACTGAAGTTAGCACTGACTCAGCGAGGGCCTTGAGGCTTGACTCACAGATCTTCCCTAACTGACACCAACTGAAGGATCCTACAGTGTCCTCCATACTTCCAGGAGGATTGAGCTAGACACTACAGTGGCCCAAGTCTTACTAAACGGAACTGATGATGTTGACTTACAAAGGCTCAGATTCAGTGACCCAGTTCAGATTGGGTGGAAGAACCAAGATGGTTGAGGAATTAAGCACCATTTCCATTCCTGGTGTGTTTTTTTTTTTTTTCAGATGAAGTTTCACTCGTCACCCAGGCTAGAGTACAATGGCCCGATCTCAGCTCACTGCAACCTCCGCCTCCCAGGTTCAAGTGATTCTTCTGCCTCAGCCTCCCAAGTAGCTGGGATTACAGGTGCCCGCTACCACACCTAGCTAATTTTTGTATTTTTAGTAGAGATGGGTTTTGCCATGTTGGCCAGGCTGGTCTTGATCTCCTGACCTCAGGTGATCCACCCACCTCGGTCTCCCAAAATGCTGGGATTACAGGCGTGAGCCACCGTGCCCAGCCCCTGGTGTGTTTTAAAGCTCAAGTTTCATGCCATCCCATAGGTGTTAGGTGACATGAGACTCACAGGTCAGGATCACCATCTCCTCTTCCCTCTGCCCATACTGATTCCCTCCAGAAAAGAAAGTAGGGAATTTCATCTTTAAGAACAAGAATCTCCTTCCAAAAAGGTTAATTCCCATAATAGGATCTATGGAGATCGGAATTGGAAGACACTTTTCAAAATCTTGAAACCCTATTGAGAAACTGCTAAACCCTAAACATGACCCTAAGGTCGTATGGAATAATGACGGCACCCGGAATTGTGGCATCCTGTGTCTGGAGGCAGTGGCTGTCTTTTCTGCCCAATCTTTCCTACTCACGATTCAGTCGACATTTAGTCAAACATTCAGTCAAGCATTTAGCGCCATTGTTCTGTTTTCTCTTAAAACAGAAAATGGTCTATCCCATGCCATTTAGGGGAGTGTGAACTGGCTAAAACTCAACCTGAAGACTTTCCATAGCTTGCTAATCAGAAATAACCTGAATAAGAGGTGGTACATTCTTCCCCTATCAATTCTCAGGAGTGCACAGAGAGACAAAAAATAAACATGGTTGGCCAATGTTTGTTTTTAGGGCGAGTTCTATACTATTTTTCTATTATTATTTTGCTTTATTTACTGTGGTTGGTAACTGAATCTCTAACATCAAAACATGAGATGTTCTGCCAGAAAGAGATTATGGAAGAAAAGTCTATGAAAAGAAACTGGGTTTGTCAGTGAAGATTTTATTTACAGGAGTTTTGCAATTGGTATCTTTAATCTCCATAACAATTGGGCTGTTCTACTGCTTTGAAGGCAATTGTTCAATAATGAGAAGGTCCCTGTTAGGCTAAGTCTTGGAAGGAGGAATGTAACAGGGCTGGTGACAACTGAGGCAGGTGAAACCCTCTGCCTCCGTAAATTTCCCAAAAAGTCGGGGTGGGGTGTTCTAAGGGTCAGAGGGAAATAAGCAAAGACAGAGGTAATGAAAATCCCTCCACATCATTTAAATCACAAATACTGGATTTTAAAGAGCCCTAAAATAACTGAATGCGAGTGGGTCCGAATTTCTGTTCCATAAGGCAAGGAAAAATCATGCAGATGAGTAAAACCAACTCAGTCTGGAGAACTACGCCTAATAAAAAAACCCAAGCAGTAGCTTTCTAAGAATACAAAAAGTAGCTTTCTAAGTAGAGCTGTTTTTCATATTAGCGTATATTGTTTGTTCTTCCTCTCAATACAAACTTTTGGTAAACTTTGATACTACTTCATGACTACAGTAAAAGTTTCTTTTTTAAATGTCCAAATTTGAAAGGCTATCTTCAGGTGATTTGTAAATCACCATCCTTTTGAAATGGGTGTGTAGTCAACAATGCCTGGCAATAAAGTCACTTTTTTAGAAGGCAGCTTGCTTCAAAACAACAGTGACATGCCTGACTTTGGGTGGTCAAATTCTTGAGTCCGTCCCAACTGTCTGGCTTTGGTCATCATGTCATCTTCTGTTCCTACCATCTAAGCTGTCATGAGTTTTTGGAGGCTAGGGCAGGAGGCACCTGCGCCTCCTGTTTCCCCATCTGGCACTGCTCCCTGGACACAGGGAAGACAGCTCTTTCTCTATCACTGTCAGGACCTCTGGTTCCATCGGCATAGGTGCTCTAGAAAATATTAAGAAATATCTGATCTCATCTAAAAACAATCATACATTTTTCTGGCTGGGAAATAAAAGTACTATGATTTTGGGTTCAAACAAATGATGGACTGAGGTTATAGTAACACGATTGGGGCATTTGTGCATGAGATATTCAGTTCACATTAACCTGTCCACCATGTTTGTTCTGGGGGATGGACTTGGGAGAGTTATCTCTGGACTCACCTGCTATGCCTGGTCAATGGTCTGATGTCCCCTATCTTTTGTACAAAGATACAGCAGTTTGAATGGTGGCTCCAGAAAAGATATGTCCACTTCCTGACCCCCAGAACTATGAATGTGACCTTATTTGGAAAAGGGCCTTTGAAGCTATAATTAAGTGAAGGATCTTGAGTTCATCATGAATTACCTGGGTGGGTCTAAATATAGTAACATGCATCCTTATGAGAGACAAAAAGGAGATGACACAAAGGAGGTCATATAAAGAGGGAAGAAGAGGTTGGAATGATACAGTCTGATATAGTCACAAGCCAAGGAATGCCACCAATGGCTGGAAGAGACAACGAAGTATCCTCCCCTAGAGGCTTCAGAGAAAGTATGGCCTTGCCAACACTTTGATTTTGGACTTCTGGCCTCCAGAACTAAGAGAGAATACATTTCTGTTGTTTTAAGCCACCAAGTTTGTGGTTATTTGTTAAAACAGCCACAGGAAACTAATATATTTGTGCTGTGGTTTGACTGCGTCCCTCAAAATTTCACATGTTGGAAACTTGGATCCCACTGTGGTGGTGTTGAGTTATGGGGCCTTTGCAGGGAGCAAATGGGTCACGAGGAATTTTTTTTTTTTTTTTGAGATGGAGTCTTGCTCAGTCACCCAGGCTGGAGTGCGGTGGCGCGATCTCGGCTCACTGCAAGCTCCGCCTCCCGGGTTCTCGCCATTCTCCTGTCTCAGCCTCTCAAGTAGCTGGGACTACAGGCGCCCGCCACTACGCCCGGCTAGTTTTTTGTATTTTTAGTAGAGACGGGGTTTCACCGTGTTAGCCAGGATGGTCTCGATCTCCTGACCTCGTGATCCGCCCGTCTCGGCCTCCCAAAGTGCTGGGATTACAGGCGTGAGCCACCGCGCCCGGCGGGTCATGAGGATTCTACCCTCATAAATGGATTAATGCCATCATCATATGAGTGGGTTATTGCTGAAGTGCCTTTGTTATAAAAGCAAGCTCTCTCTTGCATATACTTTCTTGTGCCCCTTGCTTTCTGCCATGGGTTAATGCAGCAAGGACCCCACCAGATGCCAGCACCATGTTCTTGGACTTCCCAGCCTCCAGAACTGTATGAAATAAATTTCTTTTCTTTTCTTTTTCATTTTTTTGAGACAGAGTCTCACTCTGTCACCCAGGCTGGAGTGCAGTAGCATGATCTCAGCTCACTGCAACCTCCACCTCCCCGATTCTCCTGCCTCAGCCTCTCGAGTAGCTAGGACTCAGGTATGTGTCACCATGCCCAGCTAATTATTTTTATTTTTATTTTTAGTAGAGATGGGGGTTTCATCATGTTGGCCAGCCTGGTCTTGAACTCCTGACCTCAAGTGATCTGCCTGCCTTGGCCTCCCAAAGTGCTGCGATTACAAGCACGAGCCATTGTGCCTGGCTGTGAATTAAATTTCTTTTCTTTATAAATTACCCAGTCTCAGGCATTTGTTTTAACAAAAGAACTAAGACAGAAAGTTGGTACCAAGAAGTGGGGTTGTTACTACAACAAATACCTGAAAGTGTGTAAGTGGCTTTGGAACTGCATAACTGTGAAGGCTGAACAAGTTTGGAGGTGCAGGCTAAAAAAAGCCTGCATTGTCAAGAATGGTTCTGCCATTAGGGGCAATTCTGGTGAGGGATCTGAAAGAAGACCTCAGAACTAGGGGAAGTCCAACTCTTCGTAGAGATTACTTAAGTGTCTGTGACCAGAGTGCTGGTAGAATGCTGGTAAAGGCCATTCTGATGAGGCTGCAGATAGAAATGAGGAACAAGGTATTGGAAACTGGAGTAAAGGCCATATTTATAAAATATAAGGTTGCAAAGAGCTGGGTGAAATTGTGTCTGTGTCCTAGGACTTAATGTAATGCAGAACTTAAGAGGGATGAACTAGGATATTTGTGGAAGAAATACCTAAGCAGCAAAGCATAGAGGCTGCTGTGTGGCTACTTTTAACTACATATAGTGAGATGTGATAGCAAAAGAATGACTTAAAGATGAAATTTGCAATTAAAAGAGAAGCAGAATGGAAAGATTTGGAAGATTCGCAGCCTGGCCACATAAAGAGTGAAAGTGTATTTGGGAGAGAGTACTAAGGGTATGGCCAAGCAACCATTTGCCAAAGAGATTAGTTTGAATATGAGGAAGCCAGATTCTATTCAATCAAAACAACGGGAGAAAGACCCCCGAAAGCATTTCAGAGATCTTTGAGGTTGCTCCTCCCATCATAGGCCCAGAGCTCTAGGAGGGTAGAATGATTTTAGGGGACAGGCCTGGGGCACCCTTCATGGGCTCACTGCCCAGGGCTGCCTCTAGTCTCTGCTTCCTGCATCCTGGTGCAGCACACCTTGGTCACCCCAGCGGTGGCTTCAGTGGGCCTAAGTGTAGCCTAGGCTGTCATTCTGAAGGACACAAATAGTATGCCTTGATGGTCTCTGTGTGGTGCTAATTCTGTAGGCATGCAGAATACATACTGTGGAAGAAGCATGGCTTCCTCCAACTGGATTACGAAGGATGCCACAGACTGCCTAGAAGCTCAGGCCAAGACTTAACCACAGGGGAATACCACTGCAGACAGTACCTACCAGGGCAATGTTGAACAGAAATGTGGGGTTGAAGCTGCCATAGAGAGTCCCCACTAAGGCTATGCCTAATGGAGATACAGAATTGGGGCTATCCCTGAGAACCCAGAACTGTAGAGCCACCACTGTACAACTCCAGCCTGGTAATGCTGCAGACACAAGACTTCAACTTGAGAGAGGTGAAGTTTGGGCTGAGCCCAGCAAAACTGTAGGGGCAGGGCTGCCCAAGGCCTTGGGGGCCTAGCCTTAGCCCCATTGTATCCAGAAGGCAGAACATGTAGTCAAAGGAGATTATTCTCCAGTTTTAAGACTTAATATTGTTTACCTTGTTGGATTTTGAACTTCTTTGGGACCAGTTACCCCTATTTTCTTGCCTATGTCTCTCTTTTGGAGTGGGAATTTCTACCTTGTGTCTGTCCCATCATTACATTTTGCAAGCATTGTAGAAAACTTGTTTTGATTTCACAGCCTCAGAGTTAATGGAATGTGCTTTAAATTTTTCCTTGCATCTCACCCATATCTGGTTTAGACAAGAGTTTGGACTTTCAACTTTTGAGTTAATGCTAGAAAGAGTTAAGACTTTGGGGACCACTGGGATGGAATAAATGTCTTTTAAAAATGAGAAGCACATGAATTTGGGGAGGTCAGAGGTGGAATGCTATGGTTTGAATGTGTCTTCTCAAAAGTTCATATGTTGGAAACTTGGTTGCCATCCTGGCAATGTTGAGAGGTGGGGCCTTTGGGAGGTGATTGAGTCATAAGGGCTCCATCCTCACAAATGAATTAATGCTACCATTGAGGGAGTAAGTTAGTTATCATGGAGGTGGCTTTGTTATAAAAGCAAGCTCTCTCACAGATGCTCTCTTGCCCTTCCACCTATCTGCCATGGGATGACTCTCAGCAGATGATGGCACTTTACTCTTGGACTTCCCAGCCTCCATAACCGTGAGCCGAATAAACTTCTTTTCTTTATGTATTACCCAGTCTATAATATATAAGACTAAGACAACTTGATATTATTGATGTTGATCATAACAGCTAACAGTTTTTGCATGTTAACCATGGGCTGGCTCTAATGTCCACTGCTTTATGTTTCACAACGGTCCTAGGATTTTGCTAGCATAAGTATTACTCCCCTTTTGCAGATAGGAAAACTAAAGCTTTAAAAGGTTAAGTGACTTGCCAAAAGTCCTATAGTGAATGTGGTAGAAACAAAGGCAGTCTGCCTGCTGAGCCCGCATTCTTTCTTAGCCACTATGGTCTGCTATCTTTCTTGGCTATTAGATTCCCAGCTCAAGCCTTCTGATATGTAGCCATCAATATCAAAGACGTGCTCCAACTACATCTTTGCTGATACTATTATTCTTCCAAATGAAACCTTTTAGTGCATGGGTGTGCTGGCCTACATATTTACAAGCATAAGGGGAAAGTTCAGAACATATGCAGTCTACAGAAGAAATATTTTATCATGAAGATTAAGCCCTGCAGTGAATCTCTGCAGTCATCCCACTGGTTTTCATTTCCTCTCTCTCTCCCTTCTTTCCTTTAATTATTTTTATTTATTCCTGTGAACACCTGATTGAGGCTTGTTTTCAGGGTAAGATTCTAATGCTGTAGACCTGGAAAGGCTCTCACACCCTACTACACCTTGTTAAAAGTTTTTTTTAAATAAAATCATTCACCTTTCATGTTTATAGCCTATCATATATATTAATTTCTCACACTCTGAATATGTTGCTTTGTGTAACCATTAAATGACCATTTATAGATTTATATATGAGGATTTCCAGTGTTTGATTGTAGCCTCTACTTCCAAGGTAATAAAATAGCCCCTATGCCCTTTGTTTTTAAACTTCAAATTGCTAGAAGAATAAGGAAGAGAGGGAAGGGGAGAGAGAGAGAGAAAGGAAAGCAATGCAATGCAGTTGGATATTTTACCTCCAAGGCTGGAAAGAGGATTTATCTCCTTCTCCTACATGAAGGTGGAAAGGTTTTCTTCCTTTTGTCTATCCAGATGATTAAGAGAGAATCAGACGGACTTAAATAACTCCATAGAACTGAGAAACAGAGTCGTTTCACTATCTCAGAGTTTTGCAGACAGCAGCACCGGAATATAGACCTTCCTAAGTAACTTTAATTTTTGGGGAAAATCATTAGCAAGACAAAAGTTACTTGGAATACTAAAAATCAGGAGATGATTTGAGAGGTCAGGGGCCCCTCTTGGCCATAGGGAACTCTCAAAGTGAGGCATGCACACTCATAAAAGTGGATCAGATGTTGACTGGGTTTGGATGATAAGCTCTTGGTCCCAATGAACTTCAAAAGTAGGGAGGCAGTGGCCCCAGTAAACAGAGTGGCTGGTAAGCCTTCTCTCTGCTCGTATACCCTCTTTCACTCCTATTTAGAGATGCACTCTTCTGAGTTTTCTTTTCTCCCAGGCTTTACAAATGAATGCACATGTACCAAAGGAGACAGTTTATTAAGGTGCCCACCACACAGCCTGGCCCCAAAATTATTCTTCTTATTATCAACATCTAATTATAATAGAACACATTCAATACAGGAATGCCAAGTGAGTGGATAGCCCAACACTTCTTCCATTCCTCCTTTGGTGATTGAGATTCTTCTCGACACTGGTCAGCCCTGTAGTAAATCGATCCTTGAACCAAGAGTGCATGCCCAGGGAACGGCCTCCCCACTTGCACTGGCTCTGTAGCAAGGAAGGTCTGGGTTTGCGTCCAAGTTCATCACTTACAATCTTTTAGATATTGGGCAATTTTTAACCTCTGAATTTCGATTTCTCTGTCCATAAACCATACCATAGGATTGTTGAGGGAATGGAATGATATATACGAATGTCTGACCCATGTCAAAATAGCTCACAACTGGCCCAGTTAAAGAGTTAAACCTTGGCCGGGCGCGGTGGCTCACACCTGTAATCCCAGCACTTTGGGAGGCTGAGATGGGCGAATCACGAGGTCAGGAGATCGAGACTATCCTGGCTAACACGGCGAAACCCCGTCTCTACTGAAAATACAAAAATTAGCCGGGCGTGGTGGTGGGCGCCTGTAGTCCCAGCTACATGGGAGGCTGAGGCAGGAGAATGGCGTGAACCTGGGAGGTGGAGCCTGAGTGAGTGGAGATCGTGCCACTGCACTCCAGCCTGGGCGACAGAGCGAGACTTCGTCTCAAAAAAAAAAAATAGAGTTAAACCTTCCTCCTACATGTTTATGACAACCAGCATGCAGAAGAACAACAAAATGGGCTTCCTAGTTTATCTAGGTTTCAGTTTTCTGTACCAGCATCTATTACTCCATCCTCATATTCCCAGAAAGGAGGAAATTACGACACCTTAAATGTGATACATCATATTTGGTCAATCGGGTGAAATTTTAAAATCACTCACTCGGGTTGCCCAAACCCCTCTCTAGGTGAGAGTTGTGACTGAACAGGCATCAGTACCACCAGCTCTAGAATCTGCCCTGTTCTATCTTTTGAAATAAATTAAAAAAGATTTCTAAGACTTGGGTCATAGAAGTTAACGATGGTGTCTTGACTGGGAGAAACGTGTAGCCCAAGGGTCTACTCATGACAAAATGGCTTTCTAGTCAAGTTTAAGACCTGGTAAAATAGGAAGTTGAAATAAACCTCAGCCCTTTAATAGTTAAGACCTCAACAAATAAACAGTGGTTTAGTGGCATGGCAACCTGCCCCCTCTCAATCTGTACCGTGCTTCAGATAATTTGAGATGTCTATTTTGAGTGACCCTCCAGTACATGTGATTCTAGGTAAGTATTGGTGCTATTCTATATCAGCATTTTCTTGCTGACAGAGTTAGAGAAGCTGGCATAACCCTTCCAATAAAGTCCTAGCAAGGTAGGGCTCCTGAGCCTCTCTGTAAATCCCAGCAAGCTCTCCAAACCCCCAGTTACTGACATTTCTGTAAAGCTGAAAAACATTCATGCTCCTGGACAGCACCGCTGTAGAACTGCTCTGACAAATTGGATATTTTTCTGAAGACTACCACTGCCATTTCAAAGACAGCCATAAACACATGCTGTATTTCTTAAAGTATCTTTGTAAATATAACATAGAAACTTCAGGGCTGAGCCTGGAAAATAAGCATTTTCCTACATGTCAAGAACAAACTGAAGGTCTTGGCTGAACAACACTTGCATATTACGCCTGTTAACTTTCCAATTTCAAGAGAAAGAGCCCAAGGGTCTACTCAAAACATGATTAGTGGAAAACAGCGTTTTCTTATAGGAAAGAAACAACAAAAGGAAAAGGAGAAGTTGTTTCACATGAAAATATTCTGGATACTCATTTTTCAAAAGTTGTTCCTGAAATTTTACAAGTGAAGTACTAAATATCAAATTCATATTTTGGAAGGAAAGAACACAAGCAATATAGTTCACACATTCTTCAGAGTAGCAACCAAGCCCCTAGGGAACTCTAAAAGGGAGTTATGATTTCTTCAATGTTGCAGAAGTAAAAAGTTTTCAATGAGGAACAAAACAGGGGCGATGCTTAGTGTTAAACCTGATCCTCTGCTAAGCATATAGGACTCCAAAGAGCTGACGAATGCCCATCACATGGTCCACAATAATGCTTTTGCCCAGGAACTTCGGGATGAGAATTCAATGCGCAACTTGCCCCCATTTTTTTTTGTTGTTGTTAAAGAGGCGTATCTGATGAAGAAGGAAATCAGATTAGATTCACTCTTCACCAAAAAACAGAGCAACTCAATGGTGACAATTTCGATTTTCCCCCATGGGGCTGAATTTTCCATTGCCTTTAAAAATGCTCAGACTTTCTGTTCCCATATCAGCAGAAAAAGGCAAATCCCTTCATCAACCTAGTAGTATAAATGGCCACTTAGGCAATGAGAGACTAAGAAAACAGTCTTCCTTTCGATTTTACACATGAATAGATGATGAGAATTAGCTTAAATGACCTTAAAGGCAAGATGAAAGAATCTCCTGGAGAGCTGTATCCTCTTTGGAAGCAAAGTATTGTTTCGCCCCAAGCCCATCTCGCTCACTTAACAAACCATTTGACTTAATTTGCCACATATGCTTGTATTTTGGAATTTAAAAAAATCAATGTATACATTTTAAGTCATTATTAATGATTATTATGTAACAGGAAACCAATGGTCTCATGGATCCTCTTCCTGAATACACCTAAATGAACCTATAGATGACAGGCAGCCCCCCAAAACATCAAGCTTTAGGTTTCTGTTTGTTTACAAAAGGGTTACTCCACAGATAGGCCACTTAGCTGTGTGCATACTATCTTCTTGGAAGATTTATTTGGAAATTTTCCAATTAAGTAAAAGAGCCTCCCCCAGAAACCTAACTGAGAGCGAATGGCATGGGCTGTCAAGCTCTATGGGAGACAGTGGGCATGCCTTTTGAGAACCCATGTTTTAACCCAAAATAGAGAGCTATTGGCCTGGACACCCAAAAGAACAGATGATATTTGTCCATCCCACAATACAACTCACATACAGAAAATGCCTGGGGAAGCTAATTCCTGCTGTCCGAGAGGGGCAAGGAGCTCCCACATCGATTGCTGGCCACCTGCCCTTTCCCCCAGATGTGTTGCTTATCTTTTCTTTAACAAGCCTGCTACTTTGAGAAAGAAATATCACTGTAAACCATATCACACACAGCTGCATCCTGCATGGCACAGAGGAAAGTCTGCATTTTGGATTTCTGAAACGGTATCACAGAGCAAACAGTCATTGACGTCACTGGTTCTACAGTGTAAATGAACTTCTTGTATTATCTAATTGGGCACAGTGGGCCTCAGGCAATTATTGCATCTTACAGTGCTTTAGTAATTGCCAGCTAGCCCCATGGGATAGGGGGACCTGCATTCTATATTGATATGCAAATAACACCCTTGATGTGATGGCATCCATATATTTCTACTATTTCTTAATAATAATAACAAAAAAACACTAGATACAAAACTCACAAATAATCTGGCAATAGTGAGAACTTGAAACATCCCCGTCTTCACCTTGCTTGACGTGTGTGTGTGTGTGTGTGTGTGTGTCTTCAAGTCTAATGGGTAGGTAAAAAAATAGCATAGCCAAAGCTAACTCTTAAAAAATTCAAGAGAGCTATCTATCCAATATGGATATCCATACCCAGAGCTCCTCGTATCCTCTGTAGCAGTGCTTTTCCTTGTGGGGATCTGGTTGCAAGGCAGATCTGACTTGGTGGGTCTGGGATGGGGCCCAAGACTCTGCATTTCCAACAGCTCCCAGGTGGTGCTGTTGGTTCCAGGCCTTTCTCTGAGCATCAAGGGGAAACCCCAATGGGTCTGGGAGGGTGTTTGCACATGGGACCCAGCTGTGGGTGGTGGGCTCCGTCTGGTACTTACCCTGCATCTGACTCTGAGGCTGAGGGTTAAAGGCAGTGGAGTGGTTCAGGGAGGCACGAGGGTTGGGCGTGGGGGCTGGGTGGTGTGGGCTGACCCTCATGGCTGTGCGCCGCAGCTGCTCCAGTTCACTGAGCCGCTCGGAAAAGGACAAGCTCCCGGGCTTGGTCTGATCATCTAGTTTCTGCCGATGTCCTATTGTGGGGAGCAGGGAAGGGAGGGGATGGGAAGAGGGAAGGGAGGCAGGGAAGGAGGGAGGGAAGAGATCAGAAAAAGTATTGTGGATTTCCTAAAATTGGGGCTTTTCTTGTCTTTCCCCTCTCTCCCCTCACCCCAACATAGACTTGGTAGAGATTTGCCCATTGGGCTAGCCGCCAGTGGGAATTTGGGGCCACTGTCCTCTCAGCAGAACGGGCCCCCTTTCACTGCCCTGGCCACAGAGTGCTCCCCCAGTCTGGGCCTCAGCACCCTCCCCAACCCTCTACACCCACTTCCAACGGGCACAATTCAGTGGGATACGGAACTTGGTGGTGGTGGTGGTGATGCCGGGAGGAAAAGAGGTGCATTAATTGTTGGTACATGGCCACATGCCGGGGCTATGCTATGGCAGCCAGGAAAGGTGGCCTCCCAGGGGCATCAGAACGGCTGTTCCTTACTGCAAACCCAACCACCGACTGGCTTTAGAGGCAGCAAAGTGAGCCCTGCAGCTTATTGGCAGGGCTCCGTCCAAGAGGAAACGAGGCGTGGCTGCAAACCCTCAGCCTCTGGGGAGGTCAGATTTCCAGGCACCTGCAGGGCATCCTCAGCCCCTCAGCCCCTCTCCTCACAGGCTTTTCACAAGCATTCCTTCTTCCCCAAAGCCGACTCCCCTGTGTACCCTTAAGAAGGAGTTGACAGGAAGGCCTCGCCTGTGTCTTGTCCAATATTCCCAGCAGAATAGGCCCCTGGAGCCCAGGGGTAGCTGCGGCCTATCTGGTGAGCTTCCCCAGGGGGCTCAGGACGGGTGGGATGGGATGGTGGGCCCCTCAGTGTCTATACAGATAACAAGTGTCCTCATCATGCTCTTCACCAAAACAACTGTCACCAGGAAGCAGCAAGCAGAGGCCACTCACAGGGGACTGGGGCCTATGGTTTTCTCAAAATGTCCTTAAACCAGAGCCAGTCCTGTCAAGCACAGCTGAGGCTCCAAGGTAGGGAGGCAGCCACAGGAGGCCTGGGCCATTCATTTCTCTGTTAAAAACAATGGCCTGCTGCGTCCTCAGCCTTATGGTTCCAATAAAGAGTCCTCGATCAATTGCACAACCCCTGTTCCCTATTGTCAAGTGTCCCCAAAGCCAGACTGAGAAGCAGCCTGCCCGCTGCCCCTATAAAGTGCTCTTTCACGTGCCCTGACCCAATCCTAGACTAGAAAGAGGCTCCCTTGATTCCACTCCCACAGCCTGGGGTAAGAGCAGACCACGAGAAGTGCACTGTAGTCCAGCTCCCGATGGCTACGATCATAAAATTAAATGGTATAACTTGCATTATGGCTGTAAATCTCCATGGCTGGCCATTTCTTCCTGCTGCCAGGCCCCTTGGCACAGTTGACACTGTCTCAAATTCCAGACCAGAAAAAAAGGGCCCACTACATTGCAGTGATTTTATCATTAACGAGACCTGTTTGGCTCCAAAATGAGGAAAAATACTTAAGCATAATATTTGCGTAGTTCAAATGCAACGCCCCCTCCTGTCATGTGTCACCAAGGCAAATCTGGACTCTGATTCAGCGCTCCAGCCCACAACAGGGGACTTGAACGCAAACAGCCTGAGTCACGCAGGTCAGCACACATGTGGGAGGCCTGTTCTCGGCTGAGTATTTTAAGCACCGGCTTTGTGGATGAAAGGCCATGGGGCCAGGTCTTGGAGCAACTCCCATCATCCCTTTCCCTCAGAAGTATGAAAATGTCTTTTTTCTAGAACGCCCTGTGTTGGTCAGTCATGGTGTGACTCAGTGCCTCTGGATGAAGCCTGCCTTAGCTCCTCCCTCCTCTTATCTCTGCCATAGATCCTTGGCTTCCTGATGATCAAACTGAAGAATCTGCAGTTTTCTTGCAGAAAAACAAACAGTTCCAATGGAACAACCATTCAAAACATAATAACTCAGCCCTTTAACCTCCTACCACAATCTAATGCCTGGCGTTACGAGTTAGGGGAAAGAAGGAGGCAGGACAAATGGTTGTGGAGAGCTGTCTGCCTCAGAAATAATGCCAGTCGGCAAAGGCTGCTGGCAGGTTTTGTGTTCATTTCAAAACTTCACATTCCTCGGGCACTTAGTGGCATTTTTGAAGAACACTGTTTCAAGGACAGGGGAGTGATGTGAGCGAGGTCATTCTGAATACACAGCACTTGACGTGGTAGAGTCCACAATCAGCCTTGGAAAGGCTCTTGCCAGTTGTGTCTCTCTTAGCCAGCAAGCGTGGGGACCTGTGCCACGGAGACACCCAACAGGAATCATCATTTCAGGTAAGCCAGTCCTGTGGTCAGGCACAACGTGAGGTTTTTTTGTTTGTTTCTTTGTTTTTTGTTTTAATCAGTCCCCCTCATTACCATAAACTAAGAAATGAGAGCTTTAACTTGTGAGCAATTTCTATACCAGCTGATACCTGCCAAAATTGTAGTCATTTATAGAGATTAACTGATGACTGTCTGCTTTAGCAGAAGTGTTCAGGCATAACTCCCAGAGAAAACAATTCTTCAGTCTAAGCTGTTTTCTAAGCCCTGGGAGTCTCAGGGCTGAGTTTAATGCTGGAGGATTGGGGAAGAGCCCACTCTACTCTCCCCACGTGTGTTCCTGGGAGTAAGTTGGAACGTTATTGCCTTAGTAGGGGGTTTTGACCCTCAGGCTCACAGTGGTGCTGGAGAGCTGTAACACCAAGGCACAGGGGAAATGAGAAGCATTATCATATTCAAGGTGTGGTTCGGATGCACTTACAAGCTAGATCAAAGGAACATCTAATTCTTACTTTCTGAAACCATCAGACCTCATGTGCCAGATAGCAATATTTTGCGTGAAATATAGGAACTTCCGATATGAACTTTCCAGCTGGGGAAAATGAATACTTTATGTCTTCAGTTTCCTGTATCTGTGTTCCATTAAAAGGCTCATTTGCCCCCTGAATTAGAAATAGAGGACTATGGAAAATGTCTACTATCCAATTCACTTTTCTTCTTTCTGAGTACTGGGCTTTAGAGGGCAGCAGGGACTTCAACCCTGGGTCCAGCCCTTGGGTAGAACCGGGATGCAGCTCTGAACACCTGCATGCTGGCAGCTTGGCTTCTTCAGCATGTTTGAAGCCAACTGTGAATGTTTACAGGACGGTGCTTAAAGTAGTGGGCACGTCAGGATTTCACACTGGGACATCTTAATCTTAAGCAGAGTTGAAAAGCGTCCTAAATTCTTCTATTACCATTTTCTCATTTTTGAAAAAAAGAAAAGTACTTGGTTGGAATTTTACTATGGGAATTTTACTATGTATGCAGAGTCATAAAAATCCAAAAAAGGTGAAAAAGTATATGTAATACAAATAAGTCAATGCCATTTGCTAAATTTTACTTCATTCCAAAGGCATTTCTGTTGTTTTTGGGGTTGGCTGCTCACTAGAGCAGCCTTAAATGTTATATTTTGTGACGGATAGTGAGACCAGCTTCACTTTTCTGCTGTACAAACTAAACTGAGCAGGTATGCTAATATCTCATTGATAACTGAGCTGCCTTTTTAAAGACACCATTGTGATCTGTGGCTGTAAGTAACAGAAATATATGATCTTCCATTAAAGAAACTAGATAAGGCTAAATTGTCACCGTTTCTTGGAAATTTGTGGTTAGAGAGAATAAAGAATTTTCTGGCAGTCAACAACATATTAGTCTACGTTTCTGATAGGGGTTTACTAGTTTTCCTGATAGATTCTCAGCAGAAAAATGGGGAAGGTATATACTCAGAAGACTGTCATGATGCACCATTGAGCCACATCTATGCAAAAGCATAATACAAAAAAGATATATATATATATATCGTATATACACGTATAAAATTGTGGTTCTTCTAAAAGCATATAAGAATTTTATATAGTCAATTTTGAAAGGACATCTGTATTTCAGGAGATGTTGGCCAGTGAATGGGATACTCCCTGCATGAATCTGGATATAAAAATATGGGGTTTTCTTTCCTTGATTTGTTACTGTTTTATGACAATGGAAAAGAAATCAATGTGTGTAGAGAACAGCTTACTTTTCCTGGTATCAGAGTCTAACCTTTAGGTTGCGGGGTCATTAGGATTTCAAAGTGACAGTACTGAATGTGACCCTTCCTGAAGCCCCTTGCAGGTGGTGAAATAAATCTCCCTAATTGCAAACCTAACTATCTGCTGGCTAATTTAATGTTGGGAAATATTGTTCAATATTATATATCACATGTATATTATATATACTATATAATATAAACTATATGATGGCATATAGAATGTCAATATACATTCTAATTCATATTATATATGCATGCTTATATATCGTCTAGGGCTACATAACTATGGGCAGCCTCACTTTCCCCCGCCCCAATTTCTTCTCATATCGTTAAGCTAAGACACCACCACAAGGCTGGAGTACTTCAGAACTGGAGAAGGGCCAGAGAAATCGGCCTTGGTTTTTAACTGATGTGTGGGAAGTGAGGTTCAGAGAGGTTATGTCATTTGCCCAATCTCACAAAGTCAGTTACGGGAAGACGGCAGGTCTGAAAACACACCCATCTCAACACCCACAGACACACACACTCGGGATGTGCTCTCAGTGCACCTACAAATTCAACACCCACCGACACACACGCTCGGGATGTGCTCTCAGTGCACCTAGAAATACACATTTCTGTGAACTCAAAGCGAACAGAGTGGAGAAGTGCACAATGCTACGTGGTTTTAGATCTCAGACACGAAAGCCCCTGAACGTTTGCATCTGCCTCGACCATCTCACTTCTGCTCCCAGTGTATGTGTAGAATCAGAAGACAGCCCCAGCCACACTGTGACCTGCAGGCTGTGAGGCTGTTTCACCTGCTTGAGCGGGCAGTGGAATTACCTGGGCATTCTAGCTTGGTAGGTTGGTCTGGGGTGAAGGGCCTGAGAATTTGGAGTCCTAACAAGGTCCAGGTGATGCTGAGGCTGCCGATACAGGGAGCACACTGGGAATACCTGCATGGAAGGGAGAGCTCCCCCTGGTACTCAGGCTTCCACTCTGCATTACTACTTCCCTTCTCCTACCTGCTTCTGATGTGCTGTGTGCTGGGGAAAAACACATGAACGAAACGTGCCTGAACTGTGTTGAGACTGTGTTCACGAGCAATGACTGACGGCCTCCTTTTGGTGATAACTATTTGGCCGTCTTTTCATTTTTTTAACTCTTCAATACACACAGAGCAGCTGAAAATGCCCAAACTCTGCCCTGCAGATAGGCAGGTGTGTGACTGTCTCTGTCTCCCACAATAACTGGGCACATTCTGTTCCAGTCAGACTGATTATCATGACAGTCTCAAATCTGAGAACCCCAAATTCTCAAGCAGGAAGTAACTTCTGCTGTGCCATCTGTGGAAAGGCTTTGGGGAATGGCAGGGAAGGGTTACATGGAACCTTTATTCCGTTCCACAAATGCAGCAGCTAAGTTCTCTGAGTGCCCACAGGAGCGGGTGTTAATGCAGATGCCACAATCCTCCTCCCCTCTAGAGAAACAACATGGTCCCAGGGAAATGTGAATGCCCGTGTAGGCGTTAAGAATTCTGCATTCTAAATCTGCTTTTCTACCGAACTTTGCTGTGGACAAGAACAAGTTTCTTCGTCACTGAGGCTCCATATCTGGAAGCCTGGAATTAAGAGACTATGAGGATTACTCCAAGGGACTCAAAGCATCCACAGCAATTACATCTGCTGCGATTATCTACTCAGCTGGTTCTTGTCGGATGGCTCTAAGCACGGTCTTGAACAACGTCGAATGAGGTTACGACTTTCAAAGTTTTCCCTTTGTCTTTTTTCAGGCAGACACCTGGCCTCCGGAAGCCAGTGCCAAGTCTAACTGTCAGGTTGGTCTCAGAGCTCTGTCTTGATCCCCACCAGGTCGCCCAGCCTGGGATCCCACCTGGCCTGCTCTACCTCTCCGTGTGCTGGGGGTCAGCAGCTTTGCACGAGGTGTCCTAAGAATTCACTCTCCCTCTGCCTCCAGCTGTTTCATCAATGACCCTTTGGACAGTTAGTTATAGGTGACCTTGGGCTTTAGTATTCAAAGGTGCTCTCCTCTCTCCCTTAAGCCTTCACAGAGCCTTTCGTGCTACCCTGCTGACTGGGACATTCCATTCTGCTTTCACCCCTCCCCCTCTAGCATCCCAAGGCTGAGTCCAGAGGGAGTGGGACATTAAACCCACCTTAAAATTTGCTAGGAAGTTGTCAGAGGCTGCACCTGGGAAGAAAGCCACTCTGCGGACCACTCATCCAGGCTCTCACTTCCCAGCTTCTTGTCTGGGTTGGAAAACAATGATACGTTCACCCTGAATGCCCACCTTTTCCATCAGTGGCAGGAGGCACATACGTCCTAGGTGAGTACCCGTCACCCACTCCGCCCACACTCCCTGTGCAGGCCCCCGTTCCTCCAGCTCGTGCCCCTACGCCTCCTAGAGGTGGATGAATCCTGGCAAGTCCCCTAGGATGCCTCCACTTCCTGGGAATTCCTTCTACTCACTCAGGGATTTCTAGAGGGGTTCTGCTTTAGCCCCAGAGAATCACCAGCAGGAATAGCAGAGCCTTTGGTTGGGAAGAGCTTTTGTACTCTTGTGGGTGGTAACAGGAAAGCAAGCACCCACTGGGTCCACCTGTGCACGGGGCTTCCCTACTCTGGGCCTTCCCAAACCATGGTCCGACAGTGGCCTCTCAGGTGACATAAAGTACAGGTTTCTGAGGTCAGGCGGCATTTTCTTAAGCCTGCTTTCTAAGGCAAATGCCCCCTACTTGAAACTAGAAGGCAGATGGGTTGAGCTCCCCTCTTTGCTCTGGCACCAGTGGCCCCCTTGCCCTTGCTCCCTCATCACTCCCCTGGGGCCTTTGCA
This sequence comes from Macaca fascicularis, assembly GCF_037993035.2. NCBI lineage: Eukaryota > Metazoa > Chordata > Mammalia > Primates > Cercopithecidae > Macaca > Macaca fascicularis. The sequence continues at coordinate 12,114,047 of NC_088377.1, read as the reverse complement.
CTGACTGTTTACGCTGCTCAGGAAGCTCTTCCCTGAGATTCCTGTGGATCTGACCCCTCCCACCCTTCAAGTATTTGCTAAAATGTCATCTCCTCCCTGAGGAGTTCCTGGAGATCCCCTTTTAAGTTGCAGACTGTGCCCCATCCAGCCAATCCCTAGCCCTTTGGCTTAGGTTTTCTCCATAGCATGTGTTAATGTTACCCAGGGTCTATCTGCACCCACGGGACTGTAAGGTCTGTAAGGACAGGGATTTTGTATTTTTTCTGCACAGCCATGTCTCTCCAACACCTACAAAACCATCTGGAGCCTAGAGGCTCACTACTATTGGCTGAATGAATGAATGAATGAGTACTCAGGTCCTTCATGATTGGTGCCGTCCAATCACCCTCCACTAGGTTGTAGGAAAGTAGAAATCATTTCAGGTGAAGGAAGTTGTAATTAAAGTTTTCAGCTGAAATGTAACTACAGAAAAACTTCTTGTTGAGAAAAAATATAATATCATAACTGAGCATAGTTTCATAGAGAATTGTCTCATTAGAAGTTAAATCAGTCCGGGCGTGATGGCTCATCCCAGTACTTTGGGAGGCCGATGCAAGCGGGTCACTTGAGGTCAGGAGTTCAAGACTAGCCTGGCCAACATCGTGAAACCCCATCTGCACTAAAAATATAAAAAAATTAGCCAGACATGTTGGCCTGCACCTGTAGTCCCAGTTACTTGGGAGACTGAGGCAGGAGAATCTCTTGAACCCAGGAAGTAGAGGCTGTAGTAAGCCAAGATCACTCCACTGCACTCCAGACTGGGTGACAGAGGGAGAGTCCATCTCCAAAAAAAAAAGGCCGGGCGCGGTGGCTCGCGCCTGTAATCCCAGCACTTTGGGAGGCCGAGGCGGGGAGATCATGAGGTCGGGAGATTGAGACCATCTTGGCTAATACCGTGAAACCCTGTATCTACTAAAAAAAAAAAATACAGAAAAATTAGCTGGGTGTGGTGGCAGGCACCTGTAGTCCCAGCTACTCAGGAGGCTGAGGCAGGAGAATGGCATGAACCCAGGACGTGGAGCTTGCAGTGAGCCGAGATTGTGCCACTGTGCTCTGGCCTGGGCAACAGAGTTAGACTCCGTCTCAAAAAAACAAAACAAAACAAATTCAGTCAGGAAAACTCATTTATTTTCATAGTAAAAAATCAAAAACAATGGGTCAAAGGTTCTTCTGCTGAGTTGAGAGTGGCATCCTGACATAGGCAAAGTGTACCAGCTTCTCCTGTTTCTTTGTAGTGAGTACCCTCTTCTCACACACACACACACACACACACACACACACACACAGAGACACACAAAAACACACATGGCACACTCATGCACACACACACACACACACACAGAGACATACAAAAACACACATGGCACACTCATGCACACACACACACACAGAGAGACATACAAAAACACACATGGCACACTCATGCACACACACACACACAGAGAGACATACAAAAACACACATGGCACACTCATGCACACACACACACACACACAGAGACACACAAAAACACACATGGCACACTCATGCACACACACACACACACAGACATGCATGCACAAACATACACACAGACACAGACATACACATAAACACATATAGATGCGGCCGGGCGTGGTGGCTCACGACTGTAATCCCAGCACTTTGGGCCGAGGCAGGCAGATCATGAGGTCAGGAGCTCGAGACCAGCCTGGCCAATATGGTGAGACCCTGTCTCTACTAAAAAATGCAAAAAGTAGCTGGGCATGGTGGCGCGTGCCTGTAGTCTCAGTTACTTGGGTGGCTGAGGCAGATGAATTGCTAGAACAGAGGAGGCAGATGTTGTGGTGAGCCAAGATTGCGCCACTGCACTCCAGCCTGGGCGACAGAGTGAGACTCTGTCTCAAAAAACAAAACAAAACAAAAATAAGGTAGATACACATGGACACACACATATATACACACATCCAGACACACATGGACACACACACACAAACACAGACATGCATGTAAACACATACAGACACACACACAGATACTTGGACACACACACAGACATAAAACACACATGGGGATACACACATATAAATACACACAGACACACATGTACATACGTCGCACACATATTAATACATGCACAGACACACATACACATACAGACACAAACCAGGACAGACACATATACACAGACACACACACACATATACATATCTCACACAGGGACACGCATGCATATATACATAGGCAGATATACAGACATGGGGACACACACATACAAACATACACACATACTGACATGCACACATATACACATAATATATATACATCCACACATCCATACATCCACTCACACACACACACCGTTCCGTGATTGCCCTCAGGACATGGGCCAAGACAAGTGTAGCAAGCAACAGCCAATGGAGAGAAAAGGCTGGCCAAGGCCAAGGCAAGATCAGCAACCAACACAGCTTCAAGCCAGAGACGCACACGGGCCTGCCCCTCCCCATCCTCCCTGTGCACCGTGCGCCCAAGACTCACGGGACAAAAACCCAGACAAAACTCTGTTCCCTGAGTCCAGGGCTCATTGCCATGAGCAGTGGAGTTTTTCGCCCACTCACATGAGCTCTTGGAGACTTGGGCCTCTCCTAAAAGCAGAGCACTCAAAATCTAAATCTGCATCCCCGGTCGCCAGGGCTCACTGTCCATTTCTGTCTCGTGACTAAGGAGGTAACTTGAGCTCAGGGCAGAGAAGCTGCCTGCTGGCTTTTGCTCCTGACCAGAGGTAGCCCTCGTGCGGGAAGTGGAGGCAGCTTCCTAGAAGGGGTGCAGACAGCTCCCAAGTTCAAGGTTTTTCTTCTTCTACCAGCCTATAATCCCAACTATTAGCAACCCTCCCTAGGTTAAGGTCTTATCTCAAGGAAACCTCCAGTTACAGTGTAACTGAAGAGTAACCAGACGGTGGTAACCACCAGGGACACGGATTTGTTGATCAGAGTAGCTCCTGCCCAGGGACAGACTCTAAGAGAAGGCGACTTGCAGAAGGGAAAGAAAGTGTTGGCGGTGGGTGGCACACTATGGAGAGATGAGCACTGACTCACAGAACGCTGCCTGGAGCTTCTAACCTGGCTTTGGAGCTCAGGCATCAGCAGGGCTATCCCTGGGGTGGACAGGCAAGACCTGGGGGCCAGGAGAAGATCTCGGAGGTGCACACACACTGCCTGCGTGAGCACGTCACCAGCACTGCGGCTCTCCACACTGGCCTCCTAACCTCCCTGCGGGAATCTCAGTTCCCCTCCTGCAGCAGCAGATCTCATGCATAACTGACAGACACTGAGCATGTTTGGACAGGACAGAGGTAAATGCAGGGCCCTTCCAAGGTTGGGTGATGCCTCCATAAATGCTGGACAAATGAATGAATGAGTGAGTCAACGAATGAATGAGTGAGCCCCTTTCCTTGACTAGATTTATTCTGGAATGCTTACCCAGCAGTGTGGAGGACGATCTCTCCTCTGTACTTCTAAAAAGAGGGAAGGAAATTCCCTCCTCTTTCTAAGCCCTGCCCGCTGGGCCTCAGGGACTTTCCCAACAGCAGGGGAACAGCATCTGACTCTGACCCTCTCTCCTGTCACAGACGCCAACTGAAGTTCTAGGCTGGCCTGGCAAAGCCCTTGCCAGGGCACCCTGGCCACTCACAGCTCCTGAGTACTCACTAGTACAAAAGCCAACAGCAGCTAGTTGTCGAACGTAGGCCCTCCCTCACACATAAGGTTTTCAGTTGTTTGTGGCCTGACATCCTCATTCAGGCATCAGGCTCACTTCCACGCACCGTTGTCCACGTGCCAGAAGCAGCACCTGCTGAGAAGGGGCATCTGTGAGGAGGGAGGCCTCTTCTACCAGTTACCTGAATGGGTGAGTGACTGTTTGCCTAGACTCCCAAAGAGCCGCAGCATGGTGATGAAGATGCTGGTCCACTGTCTGCCAGGTAACACTGGGAGGGAAAGTTCTATTTATTCCAAGACACTAGTGCCTCCTATTCACCCTGGTGACCACATCTGAGCCAGTTAGGAAATGAAGGAAGGGAAGTTTCCATCCTTGCCAGGGATGGGGGCAGGGATGGAGGCAAGGATGGATGCCCAGGACAGCCTTCTGTCCGGCAACATTCCCCCTCCTCAATCCTTTCCAGATTCGAAAGGGACACACCTTCCCCCTGACCTGTCTAGCTTGAGTCTTTGCCTATGGCTGCCTGACCTGGTGACACCAGCCTCCCAGCTCCTCTGTGTTACACAGGCAACAGGAGAGCTGCCTTTTCAACGACTGTTTTGAACTTTCCTCTCCTTTTAATTCCGTCAACAGTCCCTCTTCTGTGCGAACACTCTGGTGTGTCAAAGCAAGACCTCAGCTGAGAGAGACAGCCCTCATAAACTGCCGCAGATTTCCCGTCTTTTCCCAGCCAGAGGGGGACCCCGCACCACTCCCTTCCCAGTCTCTTCCCCACCCCCAACTTCTTTTTTAACCACTTCTGCTTCCTTCATTTTCTCAGCCGCTGCCGCAGAGAGATATAGTAAAGCTACTGTATAGGATTTTGAAAGCGGGGCCTCCGAGAGCTTTCCAAACTCCATACAAGCCAGTTATTCTCTGCCTTGTTTTCTTTGGCTTCAGGTTAGTAACACAGAATGAGTCAAACAGTATTAACTTTCAATAGGGAAGTGGTGTGGTCAACCGAAGCTGTTTGCGGCTAGATTGTGAAGATAGGTAGGGCAGGTAATGCAGAACAGCCCATAATACTGCGAGGAGGCAGAGGAGGGAGGCGGCCCCACTCAGAAACACTCCAACAATTAAGTCAACAGAACTCACACCATCTTTTTTTAGTTGGCTGAGGAATTAACACCAAGGTCTCTGACCGGCCAGCTTTGGGAAGTTGGCCATGCTGGGGCTTGGACAATTGAGTACTTTGTGGGTTTAAGGATGTCTTTTTTTTTCAAATGTTGCCAAAGTCATGGGAACTCTAGTTAGGAAGATTTCCCCTACTTACAGCATGTCACTCTAGCGTGGACGTTCATTCATCTCTTTCCCCGGCCTGGGATGTGAGTTGATCCATTCTCCCTTCTTCCCCCTTCTCCCCCTGCCCCACCCCCACCTTCTCAGTCACCATCTTTGTCTTCCCAGCTTGGCAGGACACCGCAGTGGCCCCTGGGCTCTCTTTCCTGAGGTTAGAAGATGGTGCTTTGAAAGAACAATTGCTCCTACAAACATCAAATCAAACTTTTAGAAGCTGATAAAGACCTTAAAAATCATTCAGTCTCCTTTTCTTTCTCCTTCTGTAGATGAGGAACCTGGGGGTCTAAGAGGAGACACGAGCTGCTGAAATTCACTGAGCTAGGCAGGGCCAGACATAGACTCCACTGGCAGGCCCGCAGGCTTTCCACCAGACCAGGCCGCTCCCTCGCCCAGGGCTCAAGATTCCTTTTAGAGTTCAACAGAGCAGCTCCCGAGAACAGACTGGCCCTCAAGACTCAAATTTCAGTGGTTTCCAGTTCTTTCTCCCTGCACTCGGCTACCTATTTATTTTGAGACTGGCTGAATCACCCAAAGAATAGAACGGGTTTCTCTGAAGCTGCTCCCGGCAGCATGTCAGCAAATGAACAGGACAGCGAGCTGGCCTCTGGAGCCTTGGAAGATTCTCACCTCCAAGCAGCTGCAGTTTTTGACTCGTCCTGGGAAACTGGCACTGAGACTCAGGGGTGTAAGATTTCACCTCCCTGAAATCAAATCCAGAAATCGCAGGCGCGGAGCGTATATAAAAAGCCACAGGGGAAAAAAGGAATACGGACTCAGCAACTCTTAGGTGCTCTGAGCCTCTTCCCAAGCCTTCTGGTTCCGTGAGCATTTCATTGAAAGAAAATGGAATAACAGAGTTTTAGAAGAAAAACTGTATTTGGTCTTGTAAGAGAAAAGTATATTCAAATAAAACTCAGTTCTCAATTATTTGCCAAGGTTACTTCTTTTGTTTTCAACATTTACAAAGGGTATCTAGTTGTAGGTAGGGAAAACATGAAGATATGCTAATGGAAAAAGGTAAAATTTCTGAAAGTATGGATTCACAGTGGGGGCTGATGTAAACGTTTCCATTTTTTTCTCTTTAATTTATTCTCACCAATCCTGAAAGACATGATGATATCTACTTTCAAGAAATCAATTAATTTTATTTAAAATCCCTAAGATTTTAATATAGTGCATGCAAAACAATAATAGATTTTTCTATTTTTAAAATTATCTAATTATCTATTACCTGACAGACTACTTAAAAAGCACATTGATATTATCTCAATGTATCCTAAAGAATCCTGTGCAGTAGGCAGAACTCATAGTATTATTCCCATCTTATAGATGACCCAGGGGAAGCTTCTAGATGCTAAGAGCTTCGCAGGTCACACAACAGCATAGGTGCTTCATGTTAAGCAGAACTGCATTTTGATAAAACCTTTAATTGCAAAAAGCTCTGCCTCAAGGAAGTAGGGTAACATGGTTAACAAGGTTATGTTTCAATGAGGAATACATGTGTTGACGCCCATTCAGTGATGCAGTATTTGGAATTAATAATAGGTAGCATGGAAGGAAAAGAGAAAAAGCCCTTATTGTACTGTATTGTGAGGGCCAAATCTGCCAAGTTTTTTTTTTTTTTTTTTTTTTAAGTAACTTGGCAATGGTAAACATTTGGACCCCACTTGGACAGAATTCCATTTGTTTCCTCTCATAACGTCTTTGGGACAAGGTCAAGGGGCCTACCTGTCTAGAGCACGTGCTTTAATAACAGCAGCTAATATTTAAGGAGCACTGCTGTGCCCAGCACGGTGCTATGCCCTACTATGAATTACTTTATTCAATCTGCACAATAATCCCCAACAGAGCAATACCATATTCCTGGTTTGATACACAAGGAGGCTGAATGTGGGGAGGTTAATCTGATCCCAAAGGGGAGGCCAGGCTGAATCAGGAAGCCAGCTCTGGAGCTACGCCATCAGCCACTGCTCCAGCGCGCCTTTCAGGCTATCTCATTTAATCCTCACATCCCCTAGCAAGGGAGGTATCATGCAGTCCATTCTACACATGGGAAAACCTGAAACGCAGTTTTAGACTTGAAGCTCCAAACTCCTGTCTTGCTCACCTAGGATCCCTGAGCACCCTGGTTCACTTTACTTTTTGAGACAGAGTCTCACTCTGTCGCCCAGGCTGGAGTGCAGTGGCGCAATTTCGGCTCACTGCAACCTCTGCCTCTCGGGTTCAAGGGATTCTCCTGCCTCAGCATCCCAAGTAGCTGGGATTACAGGCGCCTACCACCACACCCGGCTAATTTTTGTATTTTTAGTAGAGTCGGGGTTTCACCATGTTGGCCAGGCTGGTCTTGAACTCCTGACCTCAGGTAATTGGCCCACCTCGGCCTTCCAAAGTGCTGGGATTACAGGCGTGAGCCACTGTGCCCAGACCCCTGGTTCACTTTTGAAACACTGGGCTATGCCTGGCGAGCAGTGTCCGAGAGGTGTGTGGGACGTGGTTCCGCATATTTCTCCTAGTTCTTTCAAATGAATGAACTAGAAATATCATACAACCACTTCGAAGGTAAGTGAAAATAAGGTAGTACCAGGAACAAATTCAAAGGGTCATAAATTTATGTAGTATCTAGGAACTTATTTCAAATCTTTACTCTTTATTTTAAATAATCGGAAGATGACTTTTAAGCCATGGTGAACAAAAACAAATACAAAATCAAACAAAGTATCAAATGTTTGACATTTCAGTACATGGAAGTACACTGAAAGATTTCAATAGCAGTCTGGGCTTTTGTCAGTAATTGCTTTAATGGAAAGTATATGTATATCATGAAAGTACCAAATGAATATACTGCCTTTAATTAACTTTATAGGGGTCCAGAGAGTTGGCAAATTGATTCCATTGTGTTACTTTTTGAAAAGGCAAACAGAAAAGAACTTTGTGTGTGTGTGTGTGTGTGTGTGTGTGTGTGTGTGTGTGTGTATATAAGCTTGGCTTTTACTTATGAATGTGAATCCAGAATATTTGGCTATTCATGCTAACAAATTTTACCAGTGATCCTGCATAATTTACACACAGAAGTTGATGAAAATATACCATGTGTCAATCATACTCTAAAAAAAGCATTTCGCATCCAACTGAATGTCAGTGGCTTGTGATATGTGTGATAATATAGCCATAATGTACAGTAATAGGTAATACCTGATTTACCCTTTCTGTATTGCCAACTTTTCATAAATAATACTTTGATAGCCAAAAAAAAGCAAACCTTCTCTAAAAGTTGCCTTTAAAGAAAAGAATATGCAATGAACAGGAGAACACAGAAATTGCCAATGAGCTCAAATGAATTTAAACGCAGATGTAGTGTAAGGGGGTAGCTTCTACTTCTTTAAGCTAACCTATTGTTATTATTATTATTATTACTATTATTATTTTGGTGGTGGTGGTGGAGTTCCATGAGACCCAGTGTATCAAATTCTTACTAATGCCTTCCCTAGTTATATGGCTTACAGGAAAAAACAAACAAAAACCAAAGCTTTTGAAAAAACTCAAGGAGAAATTTTTCAAAATGAAATGTGGAAAGTGGCTAGGTTATGAAAAAAATTCTAAATCTACCTGAAAGCAGAGGAGTCGATGTATTTTAATGCACTGGGATGCTGTGACTGCCAACCGCAATGCATCTGAAAGCGGTGGGTCCACCCATCCCCGTGGGAGATGTGCACCCAATGACAAGGTCTGACCATCCCAGGCCGGGGCTGCCTCATCAGATCCCCGAAGGACACAGGCAGCAGGCGGAGCTGCCTTGCACCCATGGAAGGGTCTCCAGTGCTAGTCATTGATTTAGGAAATTCAGTGGGTGGCTGGCCATGTTTCTGTGCCTGCAAAGCTTGGCTGCAGCGAGAGATCCCAGGCACCCTTGGGAGATGCACTGCATTTGCCTAGAAGAACCCCAAGAAACCTGCCGCATTTCACGTCACGTTTCTAGGACAGTGTGGAGGAGACTTCTGTAGCTGTGTCATGCCTCTACTGAACAGGACCCACATGTTAGATCTGAAGCACTGACTTTTGATGTTACTCAGATGTGATTTTTCTTTCTGACTTTTTCATAAAGTGCAACATTTGGGGGCGAGGCCATTTTACCCATTAGTGACTTAGGAACAGTGCCCAGAGTGTTTCCAGGGCCCATAAATATACCAGAAAAGAAATTTTACTGGGTCTAATAACAAAACGAAATCCAGAAAAAAAAATCAAAATTTATAAATGTTTAATTAAATGGCAAAAAAAAAAAAAAAAAAAATGCACCATTATGGCAACTTCATGAATTTTTAAATTTTGGAGCCACAGATCTTTTTTGGTTAAAGTTTTCTCATTTCCAAAAGGATTTCAAGACTAAATTTGAATCATACCTGTCCTCTTTTGAATATGTATTGTGTGCCAGGCACGGTTCTAAGCCACAGAGGCTGCTGCATTCAGCCTGCCAGTGATGTGACGGTGGTACCACCACTGTCCCTGTTTTAGAGAGACTCATTCAGACCAGCCGCTCCCCCAGGTATCAGCTCCCGTAATGTTAGCAAGCGCCAAAATGGAGACCTCAACCCCTAGTCTTGATTACATGTTGGTGGCAGAGAAGGCAGAGCGGCCAACTTATAGCCGGAGAATTTCAGAACAAATTAGAAAGCCCTTCAAAAATTTTATAGCAAAAAAAACAACGTCTATCTCATGTACCACCTGGGTGCATGTGGATTTGCCTGATGTGATTTAGGATGGCACTGCCCAGGCAAGAAGGCCTGGAGGCCTCAGCCTCTAAGGGGCCCACTTTATGGGAATGAACTTACGGCTTTATTTTGCTGACCATATTTTGTTACCCTTTTTGAGTGAGAACTAATTTAGAGATTATCTCATCCCATTGCCTGGTTCAATAGGAGAGGAAAATGAAGACGAAAGTATTTAAGATAATTGCTCAAGTTCACACCCACTGGCCTGGTGGCGCCAGTGTGAAAACCCAGGTCCCTGAATTCAGGATCCAGAAACCTTTTTACATGTTTGAAGCTTACGAAACAGAAGCCTAAATGCAGACAGGATTTTTTTTTTTTTTTTCTTATGGCACGTCATATAATGAATTCTAGCAAGGACTGCAATATATTAGTTTAGATCCTGACCTCACTGGTGCAGCATTCAAATTAGTGATATGGTTTTGCAAGGGTCCAGACGGAGAGAGAAATTCGATGTAATAGTGTAAGTTTCTTCCTCTTCTCTGCTGCCACATTAGATTGAGAAGCTGCCTAGAGATCATCTCTTTGGGTTTTCATGTTACCTGGAAGGAACTCTTATTTTGTTTTCTTTCTATAGCAATACAAATGCCATCTTAAAAAATCTCAGTGGTAGCCGAGCACGGTGGCTCACGCCTGTAATCCCAGCACTTTGGGAGGCCGAAGCGGGTGGATCACCTGAGGTCAGGAGATGGAGACCATCCTGGCTAACACGGTGAAACTCCGTCTCCACTAAAAATATAAAAAATTAGCCGGGCGTGGTGGCGGGCACCTGTAGTCCCAGCTACTCGGGAGGCTGAGGCAGGAAAATCGCTTGAACCCGGGAGGCAGAGGTTGCAGTGAGCCGAGATCATGCCACTGCACTCCAGCCTGGGCGACAGAGCGAGACTCTGTCTCAAAAACAAACAAACAAACAAACAAACAACCACACACACACAAAACCTCAGTGGCTTCTGTATAAGATAGGAAGAGTTACCAGGAATACACAGGCCACGCCAGCTTACTCAGAGCTGCATCAGGTGGGTCACTGCTGCTTCTGGGACAGAAGCCCATTCCCTGCACGGTCCTCTTAGGTTCCCATTCACCCCAGGGGCCCTTTCAGACCTTAGCCTCCACTCTAGGGTCAAGGAAATCTGTATGCATATAAAATTCTTCTTCTTGGTCTGGCTTGATACTACTAAAAATAATCAACAGAAACACATTCTAAAATTCACCGGAAACATGTAGGCACAATTATTATTAATGCTTTAAAAACTGCGTTTGCCAAGTCATCAGGTAGTTGAGGAGCTTAGCACAGAAGGAATTAAAGTACCAGGCGATGTTCCCCCAGAACTTTCAGCTTGGCCTGAAATGCCTTTCAAAATGGGGAGGAGGGGATGTGAGTAGGGACAGCATGTTCCTCCTCTTTGAGCCTCTGTCTTGCTCCTTCTTTAGGTGGGAGGAGAGGAAGAATTACTTTCTAATTCCTGTGTGGATCAGGATTGCATCTAGAAAGAACTAAACTCCAAGTCCAAACCTGATGAATTCAAGGGAAGAGGAATGAAGTAGCTCATCGTTCACTACCTGGTAAATACACTCGAAGCAGTTCCCAGTGAGCAATGTGACTGTGGATTGGTAATTACAATCCTGCGATCACAGATCCATAAAACCATCTGACATTTTCATAACCATTCAAGAGCAAAGAGTGACACATCTTTTCATCCCCCCAGCAGCTACGTGCTGTGCACACGGGCCCTCTAGGAAACCCTTTGTTAAAGGGGGACCCAGACTTGGACCATTGCTCTGCAGGTCACTCCACCCCTTTACCCATCTTTCCTGAAGGCCAACACCGGAAGAAGAGGTGTATGTTGTACAGCACCCCGGGGTCGGGTCCCCCTTCATGCCAGGTCCCCAAGTGGACCCTGGTGACAGAAGCAGAACCAACTGCTAGCACCTGTGACCAGCGTGGCCGTGGCTGTGTATTATGAACTCCGAGGAGGAGTGGGAGGGGAGGGAATTTCCTGCAGCCCTGCCGGGGAAAACACTGATTCCCTCCTGTCAGTACAAAAAAATGATGAATGCCAAAGCAACAGGGCTCTGCTTTCTTGAAGAAAACCATATGTGACCCAGAACTTTATTGATAAACTCTCCTAATAAAAGATACAGGAATTACATTACCATGAAGCTCAAAAAGCGGCCAGTGCAGTTCTTAAAAACAGACGCTGGCGTCGGGGCATGCCAACGTCTGGACGCCTTAGTTTACATGCTGGCTTACCAGCTGTGTGACCTTAGGCAAGGTATACAATGTATTTTGTCTTCAATTTCCCTGCCTGTTCTTTTGAAGATTATATAAATTAATATGTGTGAAGCACTGTGAACACTGTTGGGCAAATAACACTATTTAATGTTAGCTGCTGCTATTATCAAGTATTTTTATGATTAAGAGAAAATAACATTGTGAAGTAGGTGTTACTCAATCCTAAGAGCAATTATTTTTAGGTCCATTATCACCATCAGTTTACAGGTTGGTTCCTTCTCTTCTTCCCTCCTTCCTTCTTTCCTTCCTTCCCTCCTTCCCTCCCTCCTTCCTTCCCTCCCTCCCTCCCTCCCTCCTTCATTTTTTTTTTTTGAGACAAGGTCTCACTGCAAACTGGAGTGCAGTGGCACCATCTCGGCTCACTGCAACCTCTGCCTCCTGGGTTCAACCAATTCTCCTGCCTCAGCCTCCTGAGAAGCTTGGGACCACAGGCATGCACTACCACACCAGGCCAATTGTTGTGTTTTTTGGTAGAGATGGGGCTTCCCTGTGTTGGTCAGGCTGGTCTCCAACTCCTGACCTCAAGTGATCTCCCTGCCTTGGCCTCCTAAAGTGCTGGGATTACAGGCGGGAGCCATGGCGCCTGGCCTACAGGTACTTTTCATGCATTTCTCTTCTTCACTTGAAGCACATTCTCCATGTATAAAGATCCTGTTTCTCATACTCATATATATAATAGGTTTGCTATATACAATCAAAGTCATAGAAGAAAATTATATTCATATGACATGATCTCAACCAAGTACTTTAAAAAGTAGCTGAGTGAAGATTAGGCCCTTCGAACAACCTATTTTAACTATAACTCCCTGTTGGGGGGAAAAAACAATCAGTCAGAAAAAAAGCTGGTGCCTCAGGAAGTACTCTACAGTTTGTAAGTTTTGTAAGTAATGGCTCCACCTTGCCATCTCTATGAAAAAAAATTAAAAATTAGCCGGGCATGGTGGTGGATGCCTATAATCCCAACTACTCAGGAGGCTGAGGCAGGAGACTCGCTAGAACCCGGAAAGCAGAGGCTGTAGTAGCCAAGATTGCACCACTCCACTCCAGCCTGGGCGACAGAGTGAGATTCCATCTCAAAAAAAAAAAAAAAAAAGAAAGCTGCATATTTTACCTTACTCCCTAGCTGCCCTCTAAGCCAGTATCCCAGATGTCACCTGATATGTGGATGCTAGAAGCCCCACCCTTAAACAGAGCACATCACAGACTCTACATCAACGGCCTGGTCCTCAAGGATGGGCTGTCCAGAGAGCAGAGGCAAGGTCGCCTCCCCCCAAAAGGAATCCCATGAGCTCTAGACATGGTCATCCTTGCCTGTGAGGAGGGGGGCAGCTGCAGAGGCCTGTCCTTCCCTCCAGGCTCGTACTTCCCGGCATCTGCTGGGTTCCACCTTTCCAGAATTACAGCCAACTCTTTCAGTTTTAAACTAGAAATAACTACATTTAACCAAACAACAACAACAACAACAACAACAAAACATCAAGAGCTCAAGCAGAACACAGTCACGTGAAAGACTCCTTTAACCTGGGGACAGACCGAAGTTATCTCAGAAAAGGCCAATATGTTAATTAACCTTTTTGATTTTTAATTCGGTTTCTCAGTGTTCCAGATGTAACAAATACCTGACCAGACAGGTAAAGGCTGCCCAATCCATACCACCAGGACCAGCCCCCGCAAGATGGGTCCGTTAGGGTCCCCACTGCTCACTCTCCTCAACCTCTCCTTGGCAAAATATCTTCCTCCATGGCATTGAACCAATTCCTGCATTCAAATTATTTAGTGAAATCTCTGTAGAGAAGATGCTTTGGGATCTCAAAATTAGCAAGAAGTCACCTAAATTACAGATGTGTGAACTGAGAGCTGGAGTTTTTCATTAGATCCTAGAAATATAAAACATACATTAAAAAATGACTCTCAGCCATTCACAGTAGCTCATGCCTGTAATCCCAGCACTTTGGGAGGCCAAGGTGGGCAGATCTCTTGAGGTCAGGAGTTCGAGACTAGGCTGGCCAACATGGTGAAACCCTGTCTCTACTAAAAATACAAAAATTAGCTGGGAGTGGTCGTAGGCACCTGTAGTCCCAGCTCCTCCAGAGGCTGAGGTGGGAGAATGGCTTGAACCTGGGGAGTGGACAGAGGTTGCAGTGAGCCGAGATTGTGCCACTGCACTCCAGCCTGGGCAACAGAGGGAGACTCCGTCTCAGAAACAAACTAAACAAAAAACTCTCCAATATCCTTTTTTGAAAAACCCTTTCACTCTATCTTTTGTGCTGAAGGAGAAGATACTCTTACTATGTCAACAAGCTACTAAGTGCTCTACGTGCTAACCGAAAACAGAGCCTGCCTTGGTGCTGGTGAGAACCCATTCCAGGCAGAGGATACTTCTGACGGTACTCTTGCTCCATGATAAAGTTAATTTTTCGACAATTAATAATTTCTATACTACCCTAAGATATTTCTTAAAATCCTACAGAATATGAGAAAACAAGTTTTGATTTTCTAAGGGGTAGGTTCATTACTGTAAAAGAGCAAGAAACCATCTGAAATGAAAAATACTTTAAATTCTCTTTGGCATATACTTTTTGCTACAGCTTCACCACTGAAAACCATGGAAGAGGAGAGGGATGCATCAAGTTTACCCATTGGCATGACCAACAGACGGGCTGTGGCACAGCTTCTCATTCTCAGTCCTTAACTTAATCAGCAGAACGGCAGGTTGAATGGCAGTTTGTCCATCCAAATGCCAAATAACTGCTTTATTTAGTTAAGCTTGCACGCATACCTCAAGTCAAAGGCTCCATGCCTGCAATAAGGCACTACCATTTGCCCTTCTATAATAGACAGTCTTAGAGCTGAGCCAAATATGCCAGTCAATCATATAAGCCAACTCCTCATTTTAAATGTGAGGATACTGAGGCCATGTCAAAGAATTCCATCTATCATAAGAAATAGATGCTGTACAGACAGTATGGTATGGATGGAGAGATGAACAGATGAATGGACAGGTAGATAAATGAAGGACAGCACAGAAGTAGACATCAGGAACTCCTCATGCTGTTAATGCTTCCTCATCAACTATTTCTTTTAAAGCTAGGCAAACTGTTTCATTTTTCTGGGGCTGATTTCCCGTACCTATGGAGTGATGATCCTAAAGTCTCTCTCAGGCCCCTCCTAGCTCTCATTGTCTTTGATTTCATGAAACTAGAGAATTTTCCAAAATGATTGAATTTGGCCTTGGCAAGGCCAGGGCCATTTTGCCAGGATTACCCAGAATTCATTGCACGGTAATCATGGAGGGGACTCAGGAGGTCTTATTCATCTGGCAACATCTGGGCATCCTAATTTACACGCAGTGTCCTCTTTTTTGTTACACTGGAAAGCAGCTGTGAGCAAAGCTTACTATAGAGAAGTTCCCACCCTGAATGAAGACGTTCAAACAATAAGAAACCAGCATACTAAAATTAGCAGTGATGGCCCCTCTTGCTTCATAGGGCAAAGAGAAAAGTCAGCATTACCCAAGTCACCCTGGGAGTCTGCATGCACTTGGCTTTTTTCTAGAAGTCCCTTGTGAAATGTGAGACTTTCTACCTGGGGTTACTGCACCTCTATATATCATACTTATACTTATTCCATGCATTTAGTTTTTCCCCAGACCCCAAGTTCCATTTGGCAGGGAAGACTGTGTAAAAATGGATGCTTCTTTGGCGCAGATCCCTTCTGTCTGCTCAGAGGGTACGTCTCCATATAACAACTGTTTTCTTAAGTTATAAAGCAGCAGGGGCAGAGTAAACTGTATATACAGCCAGACCGTTACAATCACATAGACGTCTTTTCTCCCCTCTGACTGCCAATTCTGAAAAGTCAGAGTAGCCACCATTTGTTTTCTGAAGCTCAATAACTTTGTTATTTCTTTGAATGTTACAGGAAATGCTGGCAGTGAGGCAAAACCCAACCTTCTTTATGTATGAGGAAATAACAGAAGTAGAGGGTATACCCAGGGTCACCTGGCTTCAGCTTCTTCAGGCTGGTCGGCATTTGAACTGTCCAAGAGACGGCTGTAGATTCAATAGTGATTCCACAGCCTCCTGAAGGAGCCTTTCTCTAAGTTTAGTTACCCTCAAAGTTGATTTCCTTACACCTAACAACGGCTTCCCTCCCAGCCAGGCACCTTGCCATAATTCAAGCCTGCTTCCTCTTTGGTCCTCTGTGGAGAACAAACTTGCTTTGGTGTTTACGTTCTGTTTAATGCAGGGTTACATTAACGTAGGAATGTCCAGGTTGACATTCCTACTCTGGAAACCTGGGAAGAGCTCACAGTCATTCCTTAGACCTGTGTGGTCCTGTCTGTGTCTATGGTCTGCTTTTCACCCATAAAGAAGAATCAGGGTCTGTTATGAAGTCCCACAGTCTCCCAAGTCTAGGCGTGGCCAGAAAACCTTGATCAGAAAAAGCTGAGAGGGCCTTCTGGGGACAAATGCATTCATATTTGGAGGGAGTCACCGAGCACAGAGAATGGAAGGAGGGGAAAAAGCAGACGAGGAACACCAAATCCTGGTGGGCTGTCCCTGGTGGGCACGGTGGTTATCTGCAGAGCTCCATCCACTCAAGGACTTTGGGGAAGTTGACACAACATGGGGAATGGTTCCAGAAGGTGATCCAGATGCCATGAGGTTGTGGCCAGGACCACGGGAAAGACTGCCACAAAAGCTGCAGTGATCACAGGATAGCCTGCAGAGATCTACCTTAAAACCCCACCTAGAAACTATCGTGCAGAGAAGGTCATCTAGATGGTACTGGAGCAGTAGCCAGGGATGAAAGCAGGGATGTCCTACTGGGGATCGCTAACATTTCCTGCCTTCATTCTCTGCATCAAGCACATAGCATCATGTGGCTTGATCTTATAAAGAAGCTCTCATCATTATCCCCATTTTACAGAAGAGGAAAGTGAGGTTCAGCAAGGCTCTGTAGCTCACTGAAGGCTTAAGAACTCCACTGGCTTGCCCATAAAGCCCAAATTCTTAACCACTTCATTTTACGACCTGACCTCCCCGCATCTTGGCTTTTTGGGACAGTAGGAAGCCCTGTTTTTCAATATCCCTCACTCCAAGAAGAGAGTGTACGAATTTTCCACCAGGGACCTGATACGGTTTGGAGACCTCTGGATGCTGGGCGGGGGTGCTGGGCAGTTCCACAGACCTGGAACTGTAACCCAGCCTCAGATCCTGGGGAAGGGTGTGGTTCTGGAAAAGAGTGTTACTCTGGTGTTTACTCAAAGATAGTCATTAAGTCACTGTGAAGACATCTTTTCTGCAGACTAAACAACCTCATTCCTTTTTTTAAAAGCTTTCCTCACAGGAGCTATTTTTTGGTACTATCTTTCTATATTTACTGGTTTTCTCCAGACATTCTTCTACCCTCCCACTCTCTATCTTAAACATGCCTGTAATAAGATTTTGATCTGTGCCATAGAAAGAAAAGGGTCATTTTCATAGTTTTCATCGCTGGCCCTCATAAATTAATAAAAGGCCAGCATCGATGGTAATTACTCCCTTGTGGTCCACTCTGACCCTCAGACCTCTTTGGGCTGCCTCTGTGCCTGGCCAATCTTCCATTTACTATTTGTTTCTGATCCTGTTGAACTTTACTGTATATTGAGGAAGCAGTCCTTAGTTTCATGCTGCCCTGAATGGTTCTAATGCGGTTGAGTCAGCCTAATTTCCTTTTGCCCTCTAAAAGGATGCTTCAAAAAGAGCTCAGTGCACAGAAACAAGCTTTGAGTAGCGAGAGTATTGACAATGCAACTTTTTGGCTTTACAGGGGCCTGACATCCCCCTGGGGGAAAGGTTGAATCAAGGATTCTGTGACATGGTCCCTGAGTATACCAGTTTGGAGGGTGTACCAGCCCCAAGTGGATGCACTTACTTCGAGGTTCTCGGGGCCCATCCACTGTGATTTTGATGGCTCTGTGGTAGGTGGCGACTTGCGGTGGGTTTGTGAAGACAGTGATGGTCAGAGTGAAGCTTTTCCCTGTGGGGACACAACAGAGAACAAAACAGAATGAGGTTGGTGGCCCGAACGAATCTGTTGAATAACCAATCATTAATTTATGCTGTCCAGCCCTTCAGCACAAGTTACCAGTTTTAACAACACTCCCAGAATTTTGGCTTTGCTTCAATTCTGGAATATACGCCTATGATAGTTGCCTAGGTGTAACACTTCACATGGTTATATGGCTTTAACGTAACCATCAATAAACAATACAAGATCAAGAAAGATTAGAATTTATTTTCTGTTAAGTCAAGATTTCAGGAAACCATAGAGTCAGATTGGCAGCGCTCCACTCCTGGTTCCCAACTTCCCTGCTGCCATCTTCCCCAATTATTTATAACTCAGGGCAAAGAAGAGTAGAAGAAACCATATCCATCTTTCTCTTCTTACTTTGTACCTTTGAAGATCAGGAAAGACAGAATTTCTAAGTTTGAAGACAGGCTAAATTAGAATCATTCTCTCTATATTTTTAAAAGACAAAGTCTGGCTGATTTTAAATATTATTTGAAAATGCCAGATGTTATTACAGGTACTCATGGGATCAGCCAGAACAAAATTGATGACTCATAAATGGACTTAAGTATATGTAACTGATAGACTGAGATTCAGCAAGTACTAGTAATAAAAAATGCACATAATTTCCATTATGCGTTTAACATACATTTATAAAAGGTGAGAAAATCTTCATTGCATGGATTTGCTAATCTAAAATCATTTCTTGTTAGTAAAGTGGTTCAGAGGATAAATCTGGCTAGCTGACCTTTGGCAAGTCACTAGGTACCTCTATGTTCCGCAGTATCTTTACCTGGAAGATGGTTACATGCAAATTTTCCTACCTTAGAGAGTATTAGGGGAGATTAAATTCTTTACTGTGAGTAACACTGTTAAAACAGTATCTGGCACATGGTATTCAACAGGGTGTGTGTGTGCGTGTGTGTGTGTGTGTGTAAGTTGTCTGCTTTACTTATTTCTCTTCTCTGTTTCTCACAGGTCTATAATAGGACCCTAACATTTGGTTAAGTCTGATGTTCAATCTTCCTACATCAATATAGTAGTTCTTTAATCAACACAGTTTCTCCTCTTAATCACGTAGCATAAAGTGAAATCAAAGATAGATGAAAGGAAAATATTTTCAACTGTCACTCATGTCTTAACACAAAGGAAGGCCACAGAAAAATGCTCAACGAAAATCCAATATTTGGCCACAGCAAGCCACGATTCCTAATCATGAGAAACCTCCATCAAACACTCCCCAAAGAAGTGGATTCTATCTGATTAAAGTCTATGATAAAAAGAGCAATAGCAAGTAACAATTAGATGATGAAGGCTGCTCCGCCCGGTGTGCCTTTATAACTAATGTCTCGGCCGACCTGTCCAGTAAATGAGGTGAGGATGCTTCTGGGGAGGGATCTCCATGGAGCAGAGCATCAGGGGTGCCAAGAGGCTCTGCCTCCAAATCCATCTTTCCCATCAGCTGGCCTGTCCCCAGAACCTAGAGATGAGTCTTGTTGGGCTTTGGGGATTTGCTAGTTTTAGGACATCAGTCAGATGTTACCGGGTGACACTCTGGATGCTTTTCTACCATGGCATCTAGCTGAAGGAGAGAAGTGGGCAGAAGAGGCCTTGGCCAGGCCCAGCAAGCAGGGCATATGATGTGACGTGGAGGAATGCTGCCACAGAGGGAGGTAGGTCCTGAGGGCAACTGGCCATCTCACTGGGCAGTCTCTGGCTTTCGAAGAACAGATCCAGGAGCAATGACAGCCACAGCCCGGGGGCAGCCATGTCCACCATGATCCACAGCTGGTGGTCCTACAAGCCTCGTGGTCAGCCTGTTCCCTCTCTGTCAAGAACCCGGGAAGGTTATCACCTGTATCATCAAGACTGAATTCCAGAACCCGCTTTAAGGATCTTCTCACTAATAAGACCCTGCCCCGAGTCATTTCTCACTCACCCCTTTTCCTCCCCACACCTGACTCCCGATGTGCATCCTCTGAGGAGTTCCCCCGCGTTCCATTCATGAGCCACGGCACTGAGACGCTGAGGCGTTCCTTCCTCCAGCCACTTCGCCAATCCAGGGCTCCCTGCTGCACCCGTCACCCGAGTCTTCCTGCCTTCAGCATTTGGCAACGGGCAGTCACTTGTTTTCCAGGCAGCCTTCCTTGATGACTACATTTTGCTTTATGGCTGTTTGAGCTGCCTCATAAATTATCCTTCACCTTTGATTATTTAGGGTGTCACACTGAATGCGGTTTGTGGCTGTGTAGACCTAGTCTCCCAGAAGGCGGTGGTCCTTTTCTATATACCCATGTAGCCCTCACAGAAAGGTGGGACAGGGTGCAAGTGAGAAGGGGTTTTAGGGGAAAGGGGGTATTTAAAATTTTTGTAAAAAGTCCCTTGAAGACACAACAATAGGTAATGCCATTGTCCCAGTCCTGAGTAGGTCTAGGGGTACGTGTGTGTATGAAAGAGAGACAGAGAGAGACTGAGGTGGTTCTTTCGGCAAGAGAGTTACAAGTTTGGGGATATAATACAAATGATTTTACCTTTCCAGATCTCAGTTTCCTCATCAGCAAAATGAGGGGGTTCATAGTATGCATATGCAATGTCAATGTTAACTCTCTGATTTCATCTTCTAAGAATGCAGCTGGCCTGGGATGCCCATAGCCACGTGTAGGTGGGCAGGTCCACACGTCCTTCTTCTGTGATTCGTCTGTAGTGATTCTACAACTCTAGTATCTCAGTGACTTCATGAAAATACTGTATTTGTTTCCTGGGGTTGCTGTAATAAATGATCACAAACTGGGTGGCTTAAAACAATAGAAATTAAGACTTTCACAATTCTGGAAGTCAGAAGTCCAAAATCAAGGTGGCAGCAGGGCCACACTCCCCCTGAGGGGCTCTAGGGAGGATCCTTCCTTGACTCTTTCTAGCTTCGGATGGTGGCCAGCGTTTCTCGGCATTTCCTGACTTGCAGCTGCAGTACTCTAGCCTCTGCCTCCGTCTTCACATGACGGTCTTCCTACTGTGTGTCCCCTCCTTCTTCTTATAAGGACCTCAGTCACTGGACTTATGGTCCACCCAAGTCCAGTATGACTTTATCTTGATTACATCTGTAAAGACCCTAAGCCATAGTTTGAGGTTCTAGGTGGACATACATTTTTTAGAGAACACTATTTAACTCAGTACAAATAGCAAATGTAGTCAGAGCTCCCATCATGGCTCTACCAGTGACAACTGCTCTACAGGCACCTGTGTGTTTTACCCTCTGGAACAGTCTTGCTCCAATAGTGGCTCTCTTACCACCATCCTATCCACGACTACCCAAATGGCAACAAAGAACGGTTGCATTCATAATATTGGCATTTTTAAGTCGTGTAGAACTTTTAAACGCTTTCCCATATATTACTGCATTTGGTTCTCACACCAATCTCATGAAATAAACAAGATGGATTTTATTGTCCTTGATGAATAGGTAGCAAAGCTAAGGCTCAGAGAGGTTAAGTAATTTTCCCAAAGTCACACAGCTTCGATATACAGTAGAACTCATATCCCTGAGCTTTCTACTCACTGTTCTTCCAGTTATTGTCCCCGAGGTCATAAATCTCCCCCTGCAAACCCAGTAGCACCAGTATTAGGAATCTAGACTGGAGATACTTTATCCATGCCTACCACTGCCCCAAAAAGTAAAAACTGTCTCTGTGATTCTAATGTATCAATGGTACTCAACCTGGGTTATAGTTCAAAAGCATTTTCTTGCTGAGCTGCATTTGGGCCTCTGGCAGTTGAGCTCACATGACACCCCATCTGGTAAACCACAGAGTAACCCATGTAATCAGGAGTAAAACGTAATCAAAGTGAGTATTTGTGAAATCATTGGTCATTATCTGAATTCCTATTATTTCATGTCCATCTTTTTTTTTTTTTGGAGATGGAGTCTCTCAGTGTCGCCCAGGCTGGAGCGCAGTGGCGTGATCTCGGCTCACTGCAACCTCCGCCTCCCGGGTTCAAGCGATTCTCTTCAGCCTCCTGAGTAGCTGGGATTACATGTGCCTGCCACCACACCCAGCAAATTTTGTGTATTTTTAGTAGAGATGGGATTTCACTATGTTGGCCAGGCTGGTCTTGAACTCCTGACCTCATGATCCGCCCACCTTGGCCTCCCAATCATGCCCTTTGTTTGAAGTGCAGTCACGAGACGTTTCCACCGAGCACACACTAGCGGGTGGGGTGTTTTGGCCAGTCATGTGGTTCACCAAGGAGGAGACATTCTGGCAGTCTCCCTCACAACGGGCTCTTGTTTACAGCTTTGGGTACAAGGACATTTGCTTATTATCTTTCAGACACGGTGATGACTTCTTCACAGGTGTAGGTGACATTTTTCCACAGCACGAAAACTGCCTTACGCGTCTTTTGTATTCTTCCAGTGAGACCCGGCAGAGCCTTGACACTGGGCTGCAGTCAGCAACGGGCACACCTGACAGGACCCGCACGCTCTGCCCTCCACGTGGCCCTGCCCTCTCCGTGGCCCCACCCCTTGGCTGCTGGGACACAGTCCTTTTTGGCCAGCGTCTGCAGAAGTGGGATCTGTGCCTCGGGGCACACGTGTTATGAGCCAGATTCCCTCATTGGAATGACCTATAGGCCTGGTATTTTAAGTACATGGGTGTGGAGCACAAAAGACGCTTAAGTGTTTCTCCCAGCAAGCTGCAGCCGGAATAGTGAGAAGTCACAGGAGAGCAAGGGAGGGCAGGTTGGCTAAATAGCAACAGCCCCAAAATGGGCTTTTTGGGACCAAGTGCAGGGGTGGAAAGATGGGGCTGCTGCCGAGAGGGCCAGTGTTCCTGTTGGTAGCCTGGAGGATCCAAGGCTCCCGGAAGTACTCAGTGGCCTTGGTCCGGTGAGGCTGGCAGAGGCTTTCATCAGTGCACAGACGGCCCCAGCACTGACCCTGTGTGTGCTGCTGGAAGTTGGCCGCTCTTGGTTCCAGAGGGGGCCGCCACGGGGTCACAGGTGGCCTGCATGGGAGGAAGCCAAGGAAAGGGGTAAACACCACGTCCTTCTTCCTCCTGCTCACTGAATCCTGACCACCACAGCAGCATCAGTTCCAGCCAGGGCTTGGGTTCCACGAGGACCGTTCTTTAGAAAGAAGCAGAGACACTCATACTGAATGAGAAGGTGAGAACAAACAACAGGGGAGATGAGGTTTGTCTTGATGTAGGTTTGGAAGCCATGAGAGAGAAGAATTCCATATAAAATCCCATGAATTTATATTGGTGATTCATTCACTGTGATTCATTCAGTGTGGACTCTCAAGGCAACCTACTTAGGTTCAAAACCTCGCTCTGCCACTTGCTAGCTGTGTGACCTCAGGCAAATTACTTGACCTCTCTGGGGCCTCAGCTTTGTCATCTGTAAAAGGGGGTTAATAATAGTCATTCCATCTCGTAGCATTGTTCTGCAGGTTAAATGGAAAGCTGAATGTAAAAGCAGAGCACAGAGAAAGGTCTCAGTAAATGTCAGATCATTAAAGACATGATAAAGGTGATTCTGTGAAGACCAGACTGTGGCAGATCCCAGAAGAAGGAGCTGAGGCTGAAGGAAGCATTGATGTCTGACATGAGGAGGGGTTGTGCATGTGTGTGTGTGCGCGCGTGTATGTGTGTGTTCAGCAGGTGATGGAGCTGCGACCAGGCCTAAGTGCAACTTGAACTTCAAGTTCAAGTTCACTCCTGCCCCGCCAGCTGGCGACCTTTGTAAGGCGCAACTGTGAGTAGCTGATACACTATGTAAACAAGCCAGGCCAGTGCTCCTCGCTGCAACATGTGTTGTCTCTCTCGACGCCAGTGTGTCCATCCAAATGCCAGGGCAAAATACTAACTGCTTTATTTAGTTGGGAAGAAGGTCAAGGGGTGAGTCTTTCTGGACACGCGCTGCCACGACACACTCCCCAAGGCCAGGGAGGCACCGGGTGGAGGCTTGATTAGTCTTGATGTTGGCGGCCCCGGGGCTGGTGAACTCCGACAGCCAATTGTGGTCAAATTAAGCCACGGCTGGAACCTGCAGTTCCGCATGGCCCAGCGCACTCTCCACTTCCTCACCACATCTGGGAAGTGGCTAAACCTCAGGATTGCTTCAAATGTGCACACTGCTCCCCAAAGAGCTGAGGGCGGTGAGGAGATTACAAAGCAAAAAGTCATGCAGCTCCGGGTCATTTCTTGCCCAGGTGTGAAGAACATATTTAAAAGTGCAGCCAGGTCCCATCATTGCACAATCCGCCTATAACACCCCGTGTTTGATGGGTGAGCCCTGACTCCTGTTGTGACTCGGCCTCCTCAGGTCCAGTTTGTAGGTATCCCCAGTCTACCTGCGTCGGCTCTGCAGGAAGACTGTTCCTGTCACTCTCCTTAGTGTAGGTCTGTATGCATGAGTCATCTTCTTCTTTTGGGGACAGTTTCAGGGGATGTGAAACTTGCCCTTTGTCACGCAAAGGAAGGCTGCAGACACAAAGGAGCCGTCTGCCCTGGGGGCTCAGAGTCCTTAGGAAACACAATCTCAACATTTTTCACTCTTGTGTATGTCTGCAGGAAAGCCAGTTGTGCCCAAAGTCTTGAACCGCCCAAAGAGTGAGAGAGGAAAAATTAAAGGAAAACACCGCAGCTTTTAAAAACCGAGAGAGTCAGGGAAGGCTCAAGTTCTGCTCTTTGCAAATTCAGGAAATCCCACAAGATCCTGAAAGGTTGCAGGCAGATTTCTCCTTTTACAATAGATGGTTTTGGGTCTAATTTTAATTGCGGATAACTAAGTATAAAAATTAACACACCCTCAGGTTCCAGGAGTAGTCTGCATTTGGAGTATTTTTTATGAAGCATTTTTAATGTGGATTTCTCACTTTTCCACTGGAACAACCTGACAGCCAAAAGTCATGCTTATGCTCCTCTTCCATTTCCTTACCCAAACATTTAGCCACTATTTTTGACAGGGGAGCTGTATAATTAATTTATTTGGAGATTTCTGGACGGGATACAAATCCTTCAACTTGCACATAATTTCCTGATTCTCCATACTGAATTGAATTAAGATGTCGGCGTACTGTATATACTTCTGTGCGAAGTGCCTGTATTTCCGGATCGCTTGATCCAATTGCACTCACATCACACATGCAAAATGCAGACTTGAGGCCTAAGCTACTGGCACCAGGACTACCCTGAAAAGTCAGATTGAAAATCAGGTCCTTAGAATATAGAACTCAGTTTTCCATGGAAATAGCATTTGTTTGGAATTATGGGTTGTTTGAAAAATAGCTGTTTTACTTGGAGAAAACTGAAGACATGCAAAGCATTTTCTCTGGAGATGTTCCATGAAAATGAGTTGTCTGAGGACAGGGACAGCATTTTATTCATCTTTGTATCTTCTATTCTGAGGCAATAAAGAAAAGTTCGATAAATGAGGCCAGGCATGGTGGCACAAGCCTGTAATCCCACCCCTTTGGGAGGCCGAGATGGGAGGATCACTAGAGCTCAGGAGTTCAAGACCAGTCTGGGCAGCATGGTGAAACCCCATCTCTACCAAAAATATAAAAAATAAAATAAAATAAAAATAAAAAATAGAATAAAATAAATTAGCTTGGCATGGTGGCACACATTTGTAGTCCCAGCTACCTGGGAGACTATGGCACGAGAATCACTTGAACCCGGGAGGTGGAGATTGCAGTGAGCTGAGATCATGCCACTGCACTCTAGCCTGGGTGACAGAGTAAGACCCTGTCTCTAAAAATCAATGAATCACTCTGTAAACTTTCAGTTTGACAGCCAGTCCTTTACAACATCGAATTTCACTTGGAAGGCATAGCTTGCTTTTTCCAAGGCACAGGTGTGCTGGGCTCAACCGCAGGCAGGGGAAGAGCTCAGGTTTGCAAAAGGAGCGGAGGGGCGGACCTCCTTATCTGGTGGAATATCACCTATCCCACAAAACACCATGATGTTCTCGTGCGATTTTGCATTTCCTTTCCCGGGATTTCGTTTTCCCTTTCTAATCTTCCTTTTCCTTTTGGTATCACAGTTCCCTAGGATCTCAGCTGGGGAACCAAGTTTTAACCAAAACACCCCAAGACCCTGAATTCTCAGCTCCCTGGAGACCAAGGCCACACCTGCTGCCCTGTGATTCCCCCAAGGAGAGCCACTGGATTCACCAGACTCCACTCATCCATCAGGCTGTGTCTTTGGGCTGGGGTCACACAGGGCAAGTGACCAAAGTGACCTCCTAGGCCTGGCCTCCTCCTGACTCCGATAGTGCCCCTAGCCGGGTGCCTCAAACACACAGCCCAAGGCCACATGGAGCTGCAGCAGGGAGGCCTGAGGCATGGACATTCTTCAGGGAAGGAAGCCTTGGGGGGCGTCAGCTCCTGCTCACCAGCCTTGCAGCACCTGCTGCTGCAGGTAGGAAGCAAAGCAGGTGAGTGTGGAGGTAGAGAGGGAAGAGAGGGAAGGTTGAGGCAAGCTTGAGGTGGGAGCTGACTTCTAGGTACAGTGCCATCTACCAAATGGGGTCCTTGCAAGCTGGATATACACATGCCTGGGGCTGCCTGAAGGCAGAAAGGAGAGCTTTCAGTCTCTGGATGGGTCTCTAAGCTCTCCACGCACTCTCCAAATGTCCTTTCCATTCTTTACACTGCAAGCCAAGTATCTTTCCACAATTTGTATCTGGAGTTAGTTGTAAGTGGTTCTCCATTTCATTAGGATCAGATCAAATTCCCAACGTGGATGTTAAGGCAATCCCCGCCCTATCCCTCGTTAAGGCTCCCCGCTGTCACCCCCCAACCCCCGCCCCTGGAGCATCTCTCAGCTCCCCACAGGCCACTTGCTCCTTCGTCACTCTGCTTTCTCTGCTGGGACATGATTCTTCATGCCTCCACCAGTATAGTCTCCTTGTCACTTGCAGGTCTCAAGTGAATGACAAGTGGTCCAGGGAGACCCTCTGAACCTTCACCAGGTTCTGCACCACTGAGCCTTGGCTCCCGCCACACCCATCTATCATGTGTTATCTACTCAGAAGAGGGATGGCCTGCTTAATTGCCATGTCTCTTACTGGCCCCCAAGGCTGTGGGTTCTCTTTGGTTGACCTTCGTATTTCTCATGCTAGCCCAGTGTCTGGCACAATGTATAGGTGCACAATGTATATCTGATAAATGAATGAATGACAGAAATGCCCTCAGCAAATGACCTTAGGGGTGGGGCAGAGGAAGAGTTCTAACAAAACAGGAATAGGTACTATATTTCCATCCCAGGGTCAATGCCCAATAAAGGTTTGTAATTTTATTATTATTACACAGGCATTTTACTTGTGAATATTTATGGAATGCCTGCTGTTATCTCATGCACTCTCATTTTAGTAGGCCCTTAGTAGGACCAAGGAATACAAATGCCTTGCCATCGAGGAGTGGGCCCTGAAAAACAGCATCATTCCCCACTTTTCTGATTCAGCAAGACCCATGTTGCCTCTGGCTTGCTCTCTCCCCTCCTGCCTCAGGGATTCCCGCTGTAGAAGAAAGAACATCGCCGGGCGCGGTGGCTCACGCCTGTAATCCCAGCACTTTGGGAGGCCGAGGCGGGCGGATCACAAGGTCAGGAGATCGAGACCACGGTGAAACCCCGTCTCTACTAAAAATACAAAAAATTAGCCGGGCGCGGTTGTGGGCGCCTGTAGTCCCAGCTACTCGGGAGGCTGAGGCAGGAGAATGGCGTGAACCCGGGAGGAGGAGCTTGCAGTGAGCCGAGATCGCGCCACTGCACTCCAGCCTGGGCGACAGAGCGAGACTCCGTCTCAAAAAAAAAAAAAAAAAAAAAAAAAAGAAGAAAGAACATCATCAAGAGGAGCCATAGCTCTTCTTCCTAAGTATTGTTACATACACACCATCTCGCTTTTATCATCGTAACATAGATGAAAGGCATTGTTAAACCTATTGAACAGATGGGGAGACTGAGGCCGGCACATCTGAGTCCTACAGGTGTGCCTGCTTCTCATATTACATTATGCTACTTTTCTAGGACTCACAGAATCAACGCTAATAGATGTGCATGTTTTCTATGTCATCATTACGAATCAAAGGAATATTAAATAGGACACAATGGGTTCGGTGTAATCTAGAGTTCAGGGATTTGGCTAGAATGCAAGATAATAGTGTAGTAAGAACCCTTCCAAGCAACAGCCAGGTGAAGCGGTGCTGAGTTTGTATGTGGCCAAAAGAGAAAAATATGCGTGGATGTTCACTTGCAATTTATGAAAATGCTGAGACACATTCTTAAGAATGGCTTCCAGCGGAACATCCAGGAAGTCCTCAAGTGCAGTCCAAGGCAAGCCGCCGTGGCACTGCTACAAAACCCCTTCAACTTGGGTGGAGGCAGCAGTGATCGCTCAGGAAGAATGCGATGCTGCCGGGTGCCAGCCTGTGTAACCCGGCGACAGGACAAAGGGATTATTCTGCTTCATTATTAAAATGCAGTGTTTACTGCTAAAATACGATTGGGAATTAAAAGGGGCACATATGAATCATAAATATTTGCATGCCATTAATGTTTGGACAAAAGAGTTGGAAAGGCTGAGTTGGAAGAACTTCTTTTCCCATGAAAAGCAGTGCTTCAAATTACAGTACATATTTAATTTCATCTCTCCCATTGCTAACTGGAATCTCAGGGCCTGCCGCATATAACCCTTTCACGACCACAGAACTGTATGGCGCCCTGAAATAAGGATAAGGATTGTATTTTCTCCTTGGAAGCTCATCCATTTAGACGAACAAAAAAAGCAGACCTCTGGTTGTTGTTGCTGTTTGCTGTTGTTTGCTATGCACTCACAGAGTCCCCATTGTCCACCCCATGGTGTTGGTGTCACTGCAAAAAGTAACAGCTCCTAACCTATGTCTTGTCCCAGGTAATCAGTCCTCATTGTCCCTCTGTCTTCCCATGGACAAGGTCAAAATCAGGCTTAAACAGGTCAAGTAACTTGTTCAAGGACAGATAGCTCCAAGCCAGTGGTTTCCAACCAGGGGGGATCTGCCCCCAGGGGACAAGAGGCAATGGCTGCAGAGATTTCTGGTTGTCACAACCAGGAGGGTGGGTGCAAGTGGCCACTGAGTAGAGGCCGGGGATGCTGTTAAATGTTCAACCATGCACAGCAAAGCCCCTCACAGCAAAGAATAACTGGCCAACAACACCCAAGTTGAAACACAGTGGGGAAGCCAGTAAAGTCCACGTGCTGACCACTAGGCTGCACTGCCTAACATCAAAACAGTCCTGGGCCCGGCGCAGTGGCTCACGCCTGTAATCCTAGCACTTTGGGAGGCCAAGTCAGGCGGATCACGAGGTCAAGAGATCGAGACCATCTAGCCGACATGGTGAAACCCCGTCTCTACAAAAAATACGAAAATTAGCCAGACATGGTGGCGCACGCCTGTAATCCCAGCTACACAGGAGGCTGAGGCACGAGGATTGCTTGAACCCAGGAGGCGGAGGCTGCAGTGAGCTGAGATCACACCACTGCATTCCAGCCTGGTGACAGGGCAAGACTCCATCTCAAAAAAAAACATAAACAAAAAAACAAACAGTCCTGAACAGTCATTCATTCACAGACCATGTGTCAGGCATCATCTAGTCACTGATGATACCACCTGGAGCTTTCTAGTTAAGGGCTGGATCTCGTGATGTTGGAAAATTCCTGGGAGCCCACTTCCTCAGGGCTCCCGAGCACATCCTCATTTCCTTTCCACAGTGCGTGGGTCTCCGTTCCTACACACACCCTCGCACGCCACAGCTGTTTTCAGGCTTTTTCCCCAGTGACCTTCTCTCTAGAGCACACCCACAGCAACTTGTGAGCTTTGTGCAGTCCCCGGCTCAGACACCATCCACGAACTCCCATTTGGATAGTTAATGCTTACTAGTCACAGATTATACGACACACAAGTGATCTCTATGTTGAATCTCGGAGCGTTGCTCTACTGTGGGGAGCTTAAAGGAAGCAGATGTATACACGGAGAAGGAAAATTAGGCGTGAGGGTTTCCATGGAGCACAAAAGCAAGGAAACGGACAAACAAACAAAGCAGACACTGCCTGACCTATTCCAGAAACTCAACCTGCAGCAGGTTCTACCTTGAGGCACCGGGAACACCTAGGGGAGTCTCCCTGCGGACTTTTGTTTTCAAATCATCGTGCCCTGAATCTCAGTATAAAAACAGGTGATGGCAAAACTGACATGCTGGGGCAGGTGGGATAAAGCTCCAGAGGAACCCAGCCATCTGTCTGCGGGTGGCATCTGCAAACCCATCCTGTGGGCGACAAACCCACAAACCTTGGTCCTGTCTCCCCTCCTGCCATGCAATGCCTTCATTTTTATTTAGAGTATGCAGACTGAGCCATTTTGGTGTCTGGGAGCTGTCTGTCAGTGACACACACCAAGACCTTGCTTTTATCACCTTTTTTTTTTTTTTTTTTTTAGACAGAGTCTTGCTGCGTCGCCCTGGCTGGAGTGCAGTGGCACAATCTCGGTTCACTGCAACCTCTGCCTCCCTGGTTCAAGCCATTTTCCTGCCTCAGCCTTCAGAGCAGCTGGGATTACAGGTGTGTGCCACCACTTCCAGCTAATTTTTGTATTTTTAGTAGAGATGGGGTTTCACCATGTTGGCCAAGCTGGTCTCGAACTCCTGACCTCAAATGATCCTCCTGCCTTGGCCTCTTAAAGTGCTGGGATTACAGGCGTAAGCCACTGTGCCCGGCTCTTTATCACTTTTTTAATTTGAGTAGACACTGTCCACTGACATCAATTCCCATTTCTAGATCAGTGGCTCCATGGCCTCTTCACTGAAGTGTTCAGGGAAAAGCAGCGAGCCTCTGGCAGAGGGCTTTCTAGTTTCTGTGGTCCTTGTGGACCTCACGTGTGTGACATTCATGAGGGGAGGGCTACAGTGGGGAGCCTTCTCAGAGAAGCTGCCCTGCTGTGTGCACCACCCCGCCTGCAGCCACTCCTCCAGCCGCCGCGCATCCCTGACCCAGGATAGTAGGCAGGGTCAGTGGAGCCACGGGGATGGTGCAATTCTAGGCATAGAGAACACTGCTTGTTTTCCTTTTAAAAAAACTTAATATTCAGTGATGTCCTCTATTTTTCATTCTGTGCAATGTTTTCAAAATAAGTTTTTCATAAATTTTAAAATAAGTTTTTCATACATTTTGATTAAGTTTGTAGGGAGGCAGAATGTCAGAATAAAAGGGGCAAGGGAAACATTTTCTAAACTATGCGTGATCAGGGCTAGATCACACATGACTGGAGCTAGATGAGTTTCTCCATCTCAGCACGAGTGGCATTTGGGTCTTTGTTGGGGAGGCTGTCAGGTGCGTGGTAGGACGTTTAGTAGATCCCTGGCCTCTACTTACTAGATGCCAGCGGCACTCCCTAACCCAATACATGATCACCAAAAATGTGTGCAGATATCGCCGAATGTCTTCTGGGAGTCCAAGTCACCCCAGTTGGGAACCACTGAACAAGATTACGATCAAAATTGGTAGGCAGGGAGACAAGATACTGATAATAAACTTCCCAGTGGTTTCAGATAGAATAACGAAGGCAGGACATTTGTCGTAGGTACTAGAGACACACCATTTAAAGAGGCAGACAAAGCCTCATTATGATGTGAGTTTAGACTAGCTCCTCTATAATTACAGATAGATACAAAGATAGATGATTGATACTGACTATCCTCTATACAATAGTTTCACACAGAATGAAGGAAAAAAATCTGTAAAGACCCCAACCCAATGCCTTGAGCAAACTGGAGTGTTTCTACCTCCAGAGATCTGATAAGCACAAGATGAAATTATGCTCAAACTGCCCATATTCCTGTGAGTTACCTTGGTTTGCATAAGGTGACTCAATTAGGGCCACACACCACCCCAGAGTGCTGGCCAGCTCTCCTATTAACTGGACAGGCACGTCCTTGGGTTAGGTGATGGGGGAGGTGGGGTAGTTCTGCAGTTGGCCCTGCCCATACATTCTTAATGATGGTCTTAAATCTCAAGGTAAAAGCCCAAATTAATCTAAGTTGAAAAATAAACAGGAAATGTACTTACATCTTCTTTGAGAAAAACACAGTTTAAATGGCTCCTAAATGAATGCTTCCTCACTAAGGAAATCAGAGGAAACGCATTTTCAGTCTGGCAGCAGAATGGCTGTGAGCCTCTCAAAGGAAGTTGCTGGGATTCCTCTATGGCCCTCAATTGCCTGACACCTTGGTTGGAGAAAGTTTGGTGACGTCAAATGGAGTTCCAGAATGGGATATGCTGCCCAGTATAGGCTAACAGGGGCCGGGCAATGTGCTGGAATCCCAAATCAGTGCAGGGCAAACTGAATGTAATCAATTGCTCTGTCTTCAACGCAGATCAAAATACATCTCCGTTGAATGTGGGACTCACAGCAGGACCAATGATGGAGTATACATGCTGCCTGAAGTCCAGGAATGCATGTTTATAAATACAAACGTTGAAGCGCTGCAATCTGTCCCCATGCCCCGCCAGGGAGCCGACAAAACGAGCACATGTGAAAGTATTCACAGGCAGCTCATTAAATCCACACTGTTCACTTATTAATTTCCATTAATTGCTTTATCTGGGCTTTAGATGAGAAGATGTTACTAGCATGAATTTAGTCCTCAAAGATAATTTGGCCCAGAAGTCTCTCAATGAAAGTATGGACATTCTCTCTCTCTCCCTCCCTTGCCCACACACGCACACACACACACTCCACTGGCTAAGAATCAACGAAGCCTTCAAAACCACACACTCTCTCCATATTGACAGTATATGGTTATTCACAAATCAGTAGGAATAACATCATATCTCCTTACTGATCGGAACTTGTTCCATAATCATCTACAGAAAGAAAACAGCCATAAGACAGTACACCGGCTGGGTACGGTGGCTCACGCCTGTAATCCCAGCACTTTGGGGGCCAAGGCGGTTGGACCACCTGAGGTCAGGAGTTCAAGACCAGCCTGGCCAACATGGTGAAACCCCATCTCTACTAAAAATACAAAATTAGCCAGGCATGGTGGCGGGCACCTGTAATCCCAGCTACCCGGGAGGCCGAGGTAGGAGAATCGCTTGAACCTGGGAGGTGGAGGTTGCAGTGAGCTGACATCATGCCACTGCACTCCAGCCTGGGCAACAAGAGTGAAACTCTGTCTCCAAAAAAAAAAAAAAAAAAAAAAGACAGTACACCATCTCTCCTTGTCAACAAGTAATTTTTCCTTAAAAATAAAAAAAAAAACCCAGAAACACAGAATATGTTCTTCTTTAGCCAGCCTTCTCCACCCTCTCTTGCCCCTTGCCAACCAGCACAAAAAAGAAAATACAAAACTGATTTATTAGAACCAGAGCAGGGTTACAGCCGTTGGCTGGATCACTGTTTATGTCTATAATGCTTGTTGCTGAAACAGGAAGCTCTAAAAATCACTCAACCATTATTTCTCTTGCAGGCACTTTCTGATTGATAGTCTTCTGTCCTGACCAAAAAGAAATGTCTCCACCAAACACAAGCTGGCTGGCAAGGAAGGGGTTGAGGGTGGGTGGAGAGAAGTACAGCTTCTGCCCATCAAACTATAAAATATTGTTCATACAAATAACCTCAATTTTAAAAAGCTGTGTGACACCATCAGCAATGCCTGACACTTCATAAAATCAGCAAGAAAACTATGAAGGGATCAACTGTGAAACTGCTTGTTGCAAGCACAAGCAGTTTTCAAGAAAGCTTTTCCTGCTACTCCTTGCCATGACTGGGCCACCCCAGGCTTTAAGCAGGGCAGGGAGCAACTTGCTTTAGGAAAGTGTTGCTACCCTTTTATTGGTAAATGGGAAACAGAATGAGAAACCTGGTCTCTAGAGATGAATTCTACATCAGACCATGGATGCAAGCTTGTGACCTGCCCATCGAAAAGCAGTATTTGTTAGGGCTGGTTGAGGCTTGGTTATATCAGAGACTGGGTCTTTATTCATCTATATTTGCTCGCAGTGAGATCTGAATACAGATTTCAGTATACATATTATTTTAAAGTGTAGATCAGTATGTAACAGAAAAAAGTGGGAAAATGGGAAAGTTGATTTTAATATAACACATGTCTTTTCCTTATATTCTTTCCAGGAGATCTGACTGCCAGTTTATACCATGAACATTATCCGTGAAATGAATCTGGGGTGGTCAGATGAATTTTTCCTTCTTCTATTATATGAATCTGTAATAGAATAGAGAAGGACTTGGATCCTTCAATAATACTGAGAGTCATTCAGATCATCTCTTGGTTAACAACCGCTACACAAAGCCAAGCCATGTCTCTTTGTTTAGAATATTGGTACCGTTTATCCTTCCCTAATGTACCTTCTCTTCCTCTTGACCACAGTCTTCAACTCACCTGAAAGGCAACCTCCCACACTTTACCCCAAATAATGTAAAATAATTTAAGAATGAAAATGCCTTAAGCAACTAACGTTACACAAATATGCAATAACCCAGATTGTGACAGGATAAATATTATGTCTGGGAAGATATTCACAGAAAGAACATACTGAAGGAATTTCAGTGTGTTGGGAAAGGATATTATTTTGTAAGTGGGCAAGATTAAAGCTTCCAGGGAGGTCAATGTAAACACAAATTCCGCCAAGAAACTCAGCGCCAACCTGACAGGCCACAGAACACTTGGCCTCACAGGGCTGGGTGTGGAGCGAAGCGACTGTCCTTTCAATGACAGAATAGGCCCCTCCCCTTTACCCGTGATGGCATGTATGCGTACCTGATGGTCATCCAAAGGCCTGGCTAGTGGTTTCTAGGGGATCTACTTTCTTAATTATACGAACCAGACACCGGCGATAACAAAAACACAGGTGTTACCAAAACAGCACAGGTTCAAGAAAATGTCTAGCTCATCTGTACGTGTATTTATTCATTTTCGGGTGTCTACTATGTGTGGCATAGGGCTAAGCTGGCCCTCCACGATCAATGCAAAGTTCGCAATTCACAAATTTTTGGCCTGGGGTCCGCGGATCCCCAGAAGGTCCATATACGAGTTCTGGCAGCCTAGAAACTGAAATAATATAAGAAATTCTGTGTGTACGTGAACACATCCTTTTTTTTTTTTGTCCTTGGAAAAAGCCTTCCAAAGGATTTTCAAAAGTATCTATGATGTTCCCAAAAGCTTAAAAATCATACTCTAAGAAAAAATTAGAAAGCAACGTGCAGCAGACTCTCTTTCCTCCTGCATAAACGACGCAGCTGAAAATGCAGTCGGGGAGATTTCTTGTCTGGTTCTGAAATGAAATTACTAAAGCTGTATTTCCTGATTGATCAGTTATTCTCTGACTGATTAAATACTCCAACAGGGATGAAGCAGTCACAGGTTTCATTGCTAAAATTTCTTTTTCTTTTTCTTTTTTGAGATGGAGTTTTGCTCTTGTCGCCCAGCCTGGAGAGCAGTGGCGCGACCTCGGCTCACTACAACCTCCACCTCCTGGGTTCAAGTGATTCTTCTGCCTCAGCCTCCCGAGTAGCTGGGATTACAGGCACCCGCCACCACACCCAGCTAATTTTTGTATTTTTTGTAGAGATGGGGGGTGTTGCCATGTTGGCCAAGCTGGTCTTGAACTCCTGACCTCAGGTGATCCACCCACCTCCGCCTCCCAGAGTGCTGGGATTACAGGTGTGAGCCACCGTGCCCGGGCACCAATTGCTAAAATTTCTTAAATTTCTCTCAGCTGAAGCCATGATACACCTTCTTGGCATTCCAAAGGTGGCAGGTGACGTAGCACTTGTCTCAACTGCAGATGTAAACTGATGTAAGCTGCTCAGCGAATTCGTTTCACCCAAGAGAATTCCTTTTGCCCCTGAACTTCAATTTTTTGGGGGTGTCATGGAGTCCCAGTCCATTTGGCTAAAATGTAAATTGTTCTGAACAACAACCTCTGTGCTCACATGACCTCTGGAGTTCAGCCCGGTCCCCAGAGCTCCCTAACCCTCATCTACTGGGAGTTCCTATCTCTTCCTCCTTTGTAAAGGAGCGGTCGATTTACATGGAGATACTGAATCAAAGAGAGGAACATTCCAAGGGTGAGATACACTCTGAACCAAGATTTAAACTGCCAGGGAGAAAAAGGAGGGAATGGAAGAAAAGAGAGAAGGTTCAGGCTTCTACGGGGCCAGTGTAGCCAGCAAGGCCGTCAAAGCCGGACAGGCAGGTTTTCCCAGTTACGGACTGAACCCGAGGTTAGGAGCTGTGATCCTGGACGGCAGCCAGCGCCCAGATAGATCCGTTTTGTAGAACAGAGAAAAACCCTTCCATGTTCAACCTCTGGCAGTTTCTACGAGGTTTACAATCCCCATGGACTGGCAGCTGGTCACAGAAAAAGAACTTCTTTTTCTACCTTTCATTTTGCACCACGTACTAGGCCCCTTGGAGAATCCATCAGACTGGTGGCTTTTGACAGAATTCAAAATTGGCACTGAAAGTGTGGATGAGCCAAGAGCCAGGGCCTTCTGAGCCATGGCGTGGTGTGTCCATGCCAAGGGTATATTTTCAAGCACATTTTCAAAAACAGAAAATGAAACAGTTGTCTTAAGATCACTTAATAAAACATAATGAAACTTTTAAAGGATAAGATTCAGTGAGGAAGATTAAGACTAATTGTTAAAATTAGTCAGAATCATCTGCTGTCTTCCTAATGGGAAGCAAATTGCAAAAAAAAAAAAAAAAAAAAAAAAAAAAAGGAGAAGAAGAAAAAAGAAAGAAAAAATCTGGCAGGCTTTGGTGTTGACACTTAGACTTGAAAGAGAAAAATCAAATTATATTTTATGACTATGGAAAGAAATTATGAGACAGAGTCAAATCAGGCCTTCAGACAGCTCGTTTAGTTTTGTAGTGCTGACCAAAAAAAAAAAATACATATATATATATCTCTCTCTCTCTCTCTCTCTCAAGACCAACAATATTCATATCCATAGTAATTATAATTAGGTCAAATGTTCCATTAGGGTTCCTATATTTTTTATTGCTTATTATCACTGGTGGGAAGGAGAGTCTGTTCAAAATATTGTCCGTTTATGGCATTTCAATTAATTTTCTCATTCCAGAGTATGGGAAGACAGCCCAGCCTTGGTTGCAGCTATTTTACTTTTTGGGGTTTATGCAAACTCAAGGGCATACTGGCACAAATCCTGCAGCCAAATGCAAACACTCCACACCTTGGGGAAACAGTGCACTGTTACCCAAGTAAACACAAGCACCTATTAGTCACCCACTCAAAACAGAAATGGCCAATGAGGGATGCAAGATCAGCCATCAACGCCAGAAAAGAAAGCACGCTGCTTTCAAAATCTCATTTTTTTATTATCACTGATTTACTGTGCATTGCCGGAAAGCCACTACTGAACTTCTTGTGGGAAAATGTCACTGGCACGTTTTTAAAACTTTTATGATCAAAACCTTACATGTAGACCCACACAGACGCATAGTATGATGATAATACTTTCTCTAGAAAAGCAATTCAATGATACTTAGCTATTGATTCCTAACAGCAGAAATCCACAAGAACTGAATTAAGAGAGTTAGCTAGGCTGATG
Source organism: Macaca fascicularis (assembly GCF_037993035.2). NCBI lineage: Eukaryota > Metazoa > Chordata > Mammalia > Primates > Cercopithecidae > Macaca > Macaca fascicularis. Next base: position 12,076,228 of record NC_088377.1, on the reverse strand, counting down.
GGCATGGACCAGGCTGTGGGGCCTTTGTTTTTTATTGGCTTCTCACTCGCTCTGCCAGCTACTCATCTGAAGCCTTTAAGATGTTTTCTAGATACACATCTCTGAATCATAATGCAAATTCCATTTACTGAAAGGTGGGGACTTTTAATACGACAAGGGAACCCATTTAATGACTTATGCTTTTATATCTTATAGCATCACTCATGCTTTCAAAAAGTGGATATAATTTTCTTTGCATTGCCCTATTATTAATATAGTACTATGAATATAAATTTTCAATCACATTATATAAATTTTTTATTTTCTCCAGCTATGATTCTATTATGAAAGTGCTCCGGATAGCTAGGATAGCAAAAATAATCACCAAAATAATCAACACACATTTACCCCTTTCTCCTTTCTGACTAATCAAATTCTCTGAGAACTGAGATTTTCTTGTTTTTAAATGCCTTTTTAAAGAGTAATAATTTCTGTTATTTTCAATGTTGTTTGATTGGTGCTTCCATTTTTTTCAATACAAGAACTATTACTGTTATTTAGGTATTTACCGTAAGTCTTTTTATTATACTTGCAATAACCTTGTAAGCTTAATCGGTACTATATTACAAAAAATGAGTTTAAAAAACTATCTTACCTCCTTCAATTAAACTTTTAGTACTTGTTGCTCTTTATAAAATATGATTTGGTTCTTACAATGTAAAGAAAACATAATACTTGAAAATAATTGGAAACCAGAGAAAATTACAATAAGCCGAGATTCCTATTTCTGCTCTAATGCTTTGATAACGGGTTAAAGGCAAGGAAAAATAAAACCACACATGGAGCTGAACTAATGCAACAATTTCTTGGATAATCCAGTCTCTAATATTATTAGTATCTAAAATTTTAACCAGGCCCAACCTCTCCTCCTAAATAAGGCATTCAAAAGAAATACAACAGGAAGATCACACTGCCATCAATGGTACTAACATTATTTCTTCATGTCTTTTTCTAAAAAGGTAAGCTTGCTTGAAACCATGTTTCAACATCATACACTAGAAATCCCTAAAATTATTAGAAATGGTCATTTGAAACTCTGTCACTTTTCACAGATAGCCCACAGATCATAAGTCAACAGTTTCCATTAAACAGCTTTTGTATAGTTATCCAAGAGAGAACCCTCACTGTAATTGTATAATCCTAGTTTCCATTAAGGTAAATTTTATATTTTTTGCATTTTAATAAAAATCTCAAGAGTTTCTTTGAAATTCACAATTCCTACGTTGCATGTTCCCAATCAGCCTTAAATCAACTCAGTAACATAAAGCAATAATATAGAGATTCTGCTAAAAATATTAAACTTCGAATAAATATTTTTTAAGAGCTGGACATAGCAATAAGAACATTAAGACAGACCGAGTTTCTAGGGATTCCATTACAGAAATCACTAGAATTTTGAAATAGGGGTTTGTTGCCATGAAACGTGTTTCAAGCATAGTTTTGACAGATAACGTACCTCTTCCACTTCGACCGACAAACCTGAGGTCATTAAATCTTGCAACTTGGTTCTTCATGGCTGCGGTAGCATTTCTAAGCTCAGCCGAGTAGTTTTCATCATTGCCGGCCATCACAGTGACCAGAGTGCCATCTGGAACATCCCCTAGGGCCACCACCTAAACACCAGTCAAGGGACAAATGCAGACATCAGGAATGTTATACATACACTTTTAGGGCATTTGTGTAGTGATTATTCTAAAATTAATCGTATATTCAATGATTTTTTTTAGGTTGCAGAGGAATAGCAATGATAAGCAAAACAACAGAAAAGTTATAATGGGAAGACACTTTTTTATTATATTTTAGGTTGGTGCAAAAGTAATTGCGATGTTTGCAATTTTTAATTCCAAAAACTGCAATTACATTTGCACCAACCTAATACATTATACATAACTATATGTAAATTTTCAAATAATGACACATATACTAAATTTACCTAATAAAGCCAGATTAGGTCATATAGCACAGTTGGAACAAGACGAACCATAGCAAGATGTCAAGGATTTTGAGAAGCTATGTTGTCTCCTGAATACAATAATCTCTTCTTAATTCCTCCCATTTGAGAAACAGAACATCCTGTGTTCGTAAGTTTATAATCTAACCCATCTTTTACTTGCTCAGACCTCCACTAACAGGCTGAACAAGGCCCATACTTTACTTTTAGAAAACAAAACAGAACAAAAAAAAAAACAAAACAAAAAAACTTATTTCTGCTAAAAGTAGATTTCATCTTGCTGACGATTCTTAAGTACTTAAACTGTCCCTCTATAGTTCATCTTTGATACCTCCTACTTGCTCCTATTATCTTGAGTTTTACTAGCAATGAATTCCAGCACACAGGGAAAAAAATCAGAAATCTACCCTTCGTTTACTAATTACAAAATCAACAGACCTCAGACAGACGGGACATTCACTTCTGTGCACTCCCCTCAATTCCGGGGTAGAATTGAGTTGTATTTTTATATCTGTGAGTCCCAAGGTGTGTAAACTCATATCCTCACAGATGCCTGAGGTTTTCCGCTAGCCCAGCTGATCTTGACCAGGAATTTATTTAATGTAACTGAATAAGCATGAAGTCTTATCAGGGATATTGGAGAAAACTGGTAGATAAATATTTTTTATACTCAGGTAGTTAAGAAAATGAATTTCAAAGTAAAATACTCTAAAGAGCATGACCTAAAGATACTTCGAACAATAGTATCAATTTCTTGGTTATCATTGAGGCCTTCTAGAAACTATTTTCTTGGTCTAGACATTTATTATTGGCTATATTTCCTTTGTTTCTATTTTTCAAAGCAGTCACACAACTTCAAATTGAAATGCCCCAAGCTGTATTTATTCTGATCATTTCTGACATTCTTTATGGTAAAGTCAGTAGTGACATTTATATTACTCATTCCAATTACATCATCATTTTTGGTTGCTGTTTTTGAATTGGTAACAGTAAAGCATTCCTCAACCTACTGTTATCACTCCTTCCTCTGCCTCCTACTTCCCAATTTTTACCTTAATAATTGCTATATAATTTTTCTGTAGCATATATTTTCAGGCCTCTTTTTCTATATGTAAAAAAGGCTGCCATGGACTCACTTGTATGATATCAAAGTCATGTTTCTCAAGATCCCCATTTTCATGATCTGCCCAGCCATCACCCTTTCCCTTGGCCTCCAGATGACTATCTATTGTTTTTACTCAGTAGAACTGCTTCAGTCGTTGTGGCACAGAACATGAACTAACTCACTATGAGAGATGAGCATACTTCCAACCCCAAGACTACAGCAGGGTAATCTAGTCTCATAGAAACAGGGAGGCATTTTCCTCTATTTTATCCAACTTGCACTGCCAAACGAGGTCTGGGCCTTTTATCTCTCTTTTTAATCCTTTCATTGCAATTGTTGGACATGTTTTCCATAGAGGAGAGTTTAAAACTCTGCTATTTATTCCCCGAGCACCCTCTAATTAGCTATTTAGTTCCCATAATAAGTGTGTTTGTTGCCATTTAATTAAGAGCAGTGATACGACAATTCCCTTTTTGTTTTAAAAAGATATCACTAAAATAAATCTCCCTGATCAGTTATTTGGTTATTGTTACTGTTTTTTTTTTTTTTTTTCTATTCCCGAAAAATGGGCTTGCTTTATTTTGCTCTTTTAAGTCTCTTACAACGAATTTTCCCCTTTTTTTCATGATTCTCACTTCCCTTTGTGAAGTTAGCTCACGGTGTTGAAATGCCCTTTTTGAACACATATTTTTACTTCCTCATCCTCCTCTCCCTGTGGTAACCCAGGCTTCTCTATTTTAAGTCAGTATTCAGAAGGTATACAGAGACTGCCTCGACGACGTGGGTTTCAAACTGAATAACTCATTGTTGGGTCTGGATCTGTAAAAAGGTGAAAATAAATAAATCTCGTTTTATAACTACAGGAATGGATTCTGAATTATCTGCCTCCTACTGCTGTTCCCCTCACAGTGCTCCAAGCCTGGTGCCTCTCTCATCTTTCCAATACTATTCTCATTAGTAATTTGGCAAATTCACGAGACCTTCGCCAAGTCGAAACAAACATAGGATAAAATTATCATGGAGGCTAAATAAGAAAAGGTTGTTGATGTTGGAATTTAAGAAGAAAAAAAATTAGAAGTTTAACTCCCACTCCTCTCTCTCTCTCTCTTTTTTTTTTTTTTTTTTAAATGCAGCAGAATCAATGATATTTGGGCACCTACATATCATTTACTTGGCCTTGTATTGATCTCTGAGGGATTTTTTGTTTTGGTACGAGGGTGGGGGTGGGTAAAGGGGAACTATTAAATCCAGGGCAATTTCATTAATAACGTATATTGCCCAATTGTTAACAAGCATACTCAAGCCAGGTTAAAGAAGTTTTTTTTTTAATTTAAAACTAACATGTGTGCTAATTTGATACAGGTTTTTTCACTGATGGGCAAATGGAGAGAATGTAAAAATATCTAACTTCAAACTGAAAAAAAGAAACAACTGGAATGAAAAGCTATAAACAATAGGTAAGGAAACACAAACATTTACATTTTAACACAGACCAAACAGGCAAGAAGGGACTTGCTGGCCAAAGAGATCTGATATTTTGTTTTACTTCTCTGTTTTTAAAGTATCAGGAAGTTGGGCCAAATATCAACTCTCTTCTGTACCACATGGACCTCCCAATACTGTTCTTGGCTAGCCTGTTCACAGTTCAAACTGGCATTTTAAACCAGTTCTAATTAGGTTGAAATTACAGTTACAATTCATTTACTTCAAATCCCTTAACCTTGCAGTGTTTCAAAGAAGGCTGTGGAGTGGAACATAGAATTCAGCTGAGATGACATTTAAGGCATAGCTAGGGACCGTGATCTTGCCGACAAATATATTACTTATTTCCTTTTTATGAAAAGAATATTACCATCAGAATCCAAGGCCTCTGAACTTCCTTGCTGAAGGCATGTTTACGTCTTTGGACTGTGGTGTACCAGAGCCTAAACAAGCTATAATACCATTGTATTACCAAATACATCCTAAGTCATCAAAACAGCTCTTTAGGCTACTTCTGTAAATACAGCAAAACACATAGCAAATGTAAGGTTTTCTTAGTAGTAAAAAACAAGTATCTCTCATACTCTATAAATAAAGGTGTTCCATGGGAGGGAAGGAGTAGGGGGAGAACAGGTTGGGGTTCAAAATAAGCAAGTAGGGTTATTGTAATCTATTTTAAAGAAAATTCATAATTTTAAATCTCTCTTTAGTTCAGAAGATTGACATAGAGGATTTTCCTACAGAACTTCAGGATACTCCTAAGAAGCCCTTCAATGATCGTTTCATCAATATCATCAGGCCTTATCATTGTTTCACATTTGCTTCTCTTTATCATGGGGAATATAATAATTATTTACTGGTTAACTTCCTAGGGAGATTGCCTGCGGCTTATTTAAGATCCAAATTTTAAAGTAATAATTTCTGTTGAAGCTGCTTGGGAGGTGGTTGGGTGGGCGGATAGAGTGAAGCCAGGGACACACAGTAAATGAGCCCAGGATGTAGGCAGGTTTTGATGTTTTGCTTGCTTTTATCCCTAATGTTTTATCCCTTCACGTTTGCTGTCTCACTGAACGTTTTGTCTATTCTTCTAGTTATGCAGTGAGCAGGTCTCCTGGAGGAAGAAGCCTCTTTTTATGAGGATTGGGGTGGTGACAGATATTAATCAAATGGTCTGATTTCTCTGCTATCCTTTCCTTTCCCCCAAATGTTCTCAGGGGACCTGCTTGAATGTTTTTCAAGAGATCTGTATTTTGATTTTTAGTAGCCTATAGATTATCACTCAATAAAACAAATTGTTTTTAAGTGAATTGCCAAAAATCATTTTAAAAAGGAAACTCTATGATTATGGTTTCTGCTAGAAATAATTCTGACGGCTCATAAAAGCAATATGTGTAATTTTTCATTTTTTAGAAGAAAATACTTTCATGTAATGACTTGAGACTCTGAATTGCTCCAATTCCTGAAGATTCTTTATTAATCATTTAGTCTTTTAATATATTTGAGTGTGGGTTTCCTGGCAGAGGAGGGAGTTCAGAAGAGACCCTGATTTTCACCCCAAAGGAAGCCACAAATCTCTTGGAGCCCTAGTGCATTGGGGCAGCCAGGTTTTAATGGCCTTTGGTGGTTATCAGCCCGTCTTGCCTCTGCTCTTTATCTGATAATGACCCCATGGCCCAACCCTGTTGGTCCCCTCTCAATGCGGGTGCCCTAAAGAGTCACCGCTGATTCCATTTATGCAAAGGGTTAGAATGATTTAAAAGTAAAATGGTCTCCCAAACCCAAATCTAAGTAAACGGAGGGAGGGAAAAAAGAGTCAAGCAACCCGCCACGTTCCTTCTCCTCATTTCCACCCCCACTAAAAAACAAAACAAAACAAAAAACTGCTTTTAGAAAAGTGAGTGGAAAAAGAGGCAAATCTGTAGACAAAGCCAACTGCAAATTTCGTTTTGTTTTAGAAATCACAATCTAAGTGTGGAAACTGTATAAAGCTTAAAAATAACCCCAACAATACTTTTTAAAAAAGTGAATATTATTCGTTGTAATAAGATCAAGACCCAGCTGAGGCCTGGATCTATAAAAAACTTAATCTCCCCTTAAAGGGGACAATTATTTAAACTTTTTTTTTTTTTTTTAAAGTAGCTTTACACTGGGAACCACCTGCCTTGATTAGCCCTTTAAAAGAACAGGAAATGACCTGCACTGATTTTACTTAGTCGCATCTTTTCAAACCCACCAAAGACAAAACAGAATCTCCACTGCAGAAATTAAATTCCTACTGCTTGCTGCTAGGGTAGTAGGGTGGTTGTTTAGAAACGCCTGGGGTTGTTTTCATACCCCTGTTGAAGGCCAAGGTTTTTCAAGGCAGCTGAAAGCTCTTGGGATGATCAGGGGTGAAAAGCGAAGGGAGACCTTTGGAGCCGCTGCGCTGAAGTCTCCAGCTACGCGCCGCCCCCTCCTCTAGCAGGAAAGCGGGCCGCTGGGACCCCCAGCTCTCCAAAGACAGCCTCTTCACCTTTCGCTGCCCCGGGCTTAATCTAGGTGAGGTGATGATAGCATTCAGAACGGTTCCGGGAAAAGAAACAGGATTCGCTACTTGCGGCTCCTGGCAGGAGCAGGCTAAAAAACTCAGAGAACTCTTCAGAAAACTTTTGCAAACTTAACTACGCCCGCTGTGGACTTTGGACATGCTAATTCCTATAGGGCGGTTGGAGAAGGGGGAAAGAAAATCCCTGACAGTTTCCCTTGTTAGTTTCTTTTCACTGACTTGAAGGCAGAAAAGTCTCACGATTTTATTTCCTGATGCCTTCATGTGAGGAAGACAAAATGGTTTGGGTGTTAATCCAGCGGTAGGGGCAGCAGTAAGTTAGCAGACGGGCTGTCTCTGCCGGGCTGGGTTATAACTTTTTCTACTTTGTATCAAAGCTAAGGCCCCTGCCAGGGAGGTTCCGACCGGCCCCCAGTGGATGTCTTTGGGGGCACCCTGATGTTTTCAGCCCTCCTGGGAGGCCGCCCCAGAAAGCTGAGACGAGTGCCTCCCGAGGGTCGCCACGGCAACACAGCATCCCCCCGTATCCCAAGCTAGGAAGACCGACCCGGGGCTGCGGGGGCCCCTTTCTAGAATCCGGCCCCGCCCGCCTGGCCGCTGCCCTCGCGGATCTCCCCCTGCCTCGCCGGCCTCCGCCTGTCCTCCCACCACCCTCTCCGGGCCAGTACCTTGAAAGCGATGGGCAGGGTCTTGTTGCAGCGCCAGTGCGTAGGCAGCACGGAGCAGAGGAAGTTGGGGCTGTCGGTGCGCACCAGCTCGCCCGGGTGGTCGGCCAGCACCTCCACCATGCTGCGGTCGCCGCTCCTCAGCTTGCCGGCCAGTGCAGCGCCGGCGTCCGGGGCGCCCAGCGGCAACGCCTCGCTCATCTTGCCTGGGCTCAGCGCGGTGGAAGGCGGCGTGAAGCGGCGGCTCGTGCTGGCATCTACGGGGATACGCATCACAACAAGCCGATTGAGTTAGGACCCTGCAAACAGCTCCTACCAGACGGCGACAGGGGCGCGGATCTTCAGCAAGCAGCTCCCGGGAGACCAACATACACGTTCAGGGGCCTTTATTACTGCGGGGGGGCGGGGGTGGTTAGGGGAGGAGGGAGACTAAGTTACTAACAGTCCAGGAGGGGGAAAAGTTCTGGTTCTGCCGATCGGCCTCCGACCCAGGATGGGCTCCTAACAACCGACTGCTTAGTGCATTAAAAAGTGGAGACTATCTTCCTCGAATCTTGCTTGCAGAGGTTAAGTTCAGTCTTTGACTGTTACCAAAGTTCCTGAAGGCAAAATTCTCATACACTTCCTAAAATATTTATGCGAAGAGTAAAACGACCAGCAAACACATTATTTGGAAGTTCCAGTAGTTAACGCCTGTCAGTTTTTTGCAGGTGAGTTTTGTTTAAAGTCCCAACAGAACACAAGTATCTCCCATAACAAGGCCGCTTTTATGCAAAACTGGCTTCAGTCCCGAAAAGCAAGAGCTGCGACTTCCAAAGGTCGTGCTACTAATGTATGTGCACGTATATATAAATATATACATATGCTCTACTTCATAAAATATTTACAATACAATCTGTGGAGAATTTAAACACAACAGAAATCCATTAATGTACGCTGCAGATTTTTTTAAGTAGCCTTGAAAATCAGCTTCAGTAGTTGGAGCAGTGCTGAACTAGAAGTACTTGTCATGTTCTCCGTTCACTCAATGAATTCTGTCAAAACGCTCAGTGCAGAAAATTCAGCGTTTCAAAGATCTTCAGCTAATCTTAATAATCATAAGAAGAAGGCCAAGTCGATTACACTCAGGGTACTACAGCTCTCCCACATCTGTGAACTCGGGTTTGGGGATGTTGGTTAAGTTTGTGGCTGGTCCTGTGGTTTGGTGGGAGTTGAGCAGCCGCAGAGTCACACACTCGCAAACACGCACTCTTCGGAAGCCAGCCACTGTCTACATCAGCTGGGTGACTCAGCCCCGACTCGGGCAGCAGCGAGACGATACTCCTCCACTGTCGCCCAGCGCCCGCCGGTTAGCTGCTCCGAGGCACGAACACCCACGAGTGCCGCGTAACCGCAGCAGGTGGAGCGGGCCTTGAGGGAGGGCTCCGCGGTGCAGATCGAAACAGATCGGGCGGCTCGGGTTACACACGCACGCACTCCCCGCCACGCACACTGCCACGCACACGCAACTTCACGGCTCGCCTCGGACAACAGCGCACTTTCTCCCGCTGTTGTAAAAGGAAAACAATCGGGGAAAAGTTCGCAGCCAGGAAAGAAGTTGAAAACATCCAGCCAAGAAGCCAGTTAATTCAAAAGGAAGAAAGAGGGGAAAAACAAAAAAAACACAAAAAAAGGAAGGTCCAACGCAGGCCAAGGAGAAGCAGCAGAGGTTGACTTCCTTCTGACGTCCCTAGGAGCCCCGGGAAGAAGTGCCTGGCGGCGCAGGGCCGGGCAGCGTGGTGCCCTGGCTGGGTCCGGCCGCGGGGCGCCCGTCCCGCCCGCGCCCGCTGGCTCTATGAATGAGAGTGCCTGGAAATGAACGTGCTTTTACTGTAAGCCCGGCCGGAGGAATTCCATTCCCTCAGCTCGTTTGCATAGGGGCGGCCGGCGGCCAATCACAGGCCTTTCCGGTATCAGCCAGGGCGCGGCTCGCGGCCGCCTGCTCCTGGAATTGGCCCGCGCGCCCCCGCCGCCGCGCGCTACTCTACGCAGCCCGGGAGGGGAGTCGGCTGCCACCCCCGCGCCGCCCGCGCCCCCGCACCCACGCCTGCATGCTGGCCCGGGGCCCCGCCCGCGTGCGGACCCCTTCCCGCAGCCACACGCGGGCTTGTGCGGCTCCGCGAGTGGACACGGTCCGGAGACCTGGGAAAAGAAAGCAGGCCCCGCCGGCCCGAGGAGGGCCCGGCTCCGCGACCCGCTGCAGGCAGTCGCAGTGGCCGCCACGAGGCTCCCGAACCGGGGCTGCAGCCCGCGGGCGGCCCCAGATGCTGCGCGGCTGCCCAGGGCCAGGCCTCCGCTTCCAGGGCGCGGGTGCGACTCGGCCGGGGAGCCCGGGGGAGCCGCCCCGCGCTCCTGCACCGTCCGGCTGGCAGCTGCGGCCAAGCAGCGCTGATTCACTGCATGAGGCCGGACGGCGTCCGCGCGTGCCGTTTGCTCTCAGCGTCTTCCCTCGGGTCTGTTTCTGTAATGGGTGTTTTTTACCGCTACGCCTGGGCCGCGGCTCGATCCCGCCGCGCGCCTCACCCTTGCTGTGTGCGCCAGCGGCCCGCGAGGAGTTTCCTAGTCAGGAAAGACCCCAAGAACGCGCGACTGGAAGGAAAGTTGAAAGCAGCCGCGCGACTTGCTCCCGGGCCTCGTAGCGCCGGCCCCCGCAGCAGCCGGACAGCTCGCCCGGGCCCCGCGTCTCCCCTCAGGCTCCCCGGAAGCGGCCCCCGTTCCTCTCCTCGCCCCCGCGCGCGCGAGCGGCCCCAGGTGAAAACCCACCCCGGCTTCGCGCGCGGGCGGCCGCTTCCCCCTGCGCAGGTCCCCGTGGCGCTGCGGGCATTTTCGCGGAGCTCCGAGGGCCCCGCCCCCAGCCCGGCGCGCGCGGCCAACTCCGACCCCACCCGGTGGGGCCCTCCACGCCCTCCCTGCCGGGCTCTGCACCTCCCGGGGCCTCTCATTCACCCCGGGGCTGCGACCCAGTCCAGGGACTGGGACCCAGCTCCACCACGGGCTTCTTTGCGGTTCCCGCGGAGCCCCTCAATTCAGCTACCCGCGCGGGGGTTCCTTGCCCAACCCCACGGGGCCCCTGACACCCGCTCCTCTCTCCCCCAGGGCTAGGGGGCTGGGGCCGCTGCCGCACAGGGACTGTCCCCGGGCGTTGCCGCGGGCCGGGACGCAGGAGGGGGCCGAGGCTGGCTGGCATGGAGGCCTTTCCCGGGCGGGCCAGGACTGCGCGGAGCTGTCGGGACGCGCCGCGGGCCCGAGCGGTCGCCAGGGGGCAGCAGCCGCCCTCGATGGACGCCGCGCGCAGCCCCGGGTGCGCCGGAACGCCCCCGACGGCGCGGGGCTCTGCGGCCCCCTTCGTGGCCTTCAGGTCGCCCGGGAAGAACTGGAGTTCGAGGAGAAAAGACAGGAAGCCGCCGCCAGAGCCCACTTGAGCTGGAGCGGCCACGGCGCGTCTCCGAGGTTCCAATCCGGAGTCGCAGCCGGCCGGGCTGGGGACCCTCGGACCGGGACTCCCCGCTGTGCAGCCCGGTCGGGGGTCTCTTCCCGAAGTCCCTGTGCCTGGGGCCCGCCTCTGCCCGTTTTTGGGTGTCTGTGCTCCAGGAGCCCGGGCTTCCGGGACTAAGGCGGGCGGCCCGCAGCCTCCGCTCCCCCGGGCACTGCCAGCACCCGAGTGCAGTTTTGTTTCAATGGACCTGGGGTCTCGGAAAGAAAACTTAGTATGTTTTTCTTTTAAAGTGATATTTTAAGTCTAATTACAGTTGTAAAATCCCCCAGACGTCCACTTTATAACTCTGTCCCTGAGCAGAGTGCATCGTGCCCGCCCGCAGGGGCCGCAGCGCCTTTGCCTGCGGGTTCGGACGCGGCCCGCTCGAGAGTCAAGTTGTGGGCAAGGGAAATCTTTTCGCCTGCTCTCCAATGCATTTCTCCAAGATCCTACCCAGGGCTCCTGGGGCCACCCCCAAGTGCATACCCCGGGACCCTCGAGTTGCGGGAGGGAACATGAGGGTGTAGCGGCTCCAAAAGTAGACTTTGACTCCAGGGGAAACAATAGACTCGGGTGATTTACCCCTCGGAGAGGTCCAGGGAGGCTCCTCTGGGTCTCGGGCCACTTGCCTAAAACCATGAACCCTTCGAGGCGGCTGCGAGTCGGACTGGGCTGCAGTCTCCCAGGAGGGGGTCAAGTTCCCTTATCGAGTAAGGAAAGTTGGTCCCAGCCTTGCATGCACCGAGTTTAGCCTTCAGAGGCAGCGTTGTGGGAGCTGCTCAGCTAGGAGTTTCAACCGATAAATCCCGAGTTTGAAGCCCGACAAAAAGCTGATAGCAATCAAAGCTTTTGCTCCTTGACTCGATGGGATCGCGGGGCATTTGGGTTTCCCGGGAGCGGCGCAGGCTGTAACTGCGCAGCGCGGTGCGCTCTTGAAAACAAGAAACAGACCAACCTCGGCCCCTCCTTACTGAGGATCTAAGATGAATGGAAAGAGGCACTGGCTCGGGGGACAGGGAACCCCTTAGTCTGCCGGGCATTTTACGGAGCCTGCACTCTCAAGGACAGCCATAGCGTGTACGAAGTGAGGAAATTCCTTTCCACCAAGAGCGCTCATTTTAGCGACAATATAGAATTCCCCTTCCTTTGCCTGTCTAAGGGAGAAAGGAAAGGAAACATTCCCAGGTTCATTGCCAGTGTTTCCCTGGAGTAATGCTAGAATTTACCTTGTCATAATGCAAAATTTTTAAAAAATATAACGAAGCGATACGTTGGGCGGATGCTACGTGACAGATTTTCCCACATTTTGTTGCGGGGAGAGGGAGGGAGGAGAATTAACAAAGGTTCACAACAGGAATGAAATGTAAGTTTCCGCAGTGGATTTTAAAAGTAGTACTTGGTTAGTTGGAAGAGAAATAATTTAATTGGAAAACAGTAACAGTTCATTGACGTTTTTCTTCTACAACTTTAGGTAAATAACTATAGGTGGTCTCAGAAGATAACTAAATATTTTACATTTTTGCTCTTACAAAAGCCTCCCCAAAATATGCATAAAGATGGGATTAGAATCTCAACAATTCTCTTAAAATTACCCTTTGCGAGCAATATATTTCCAAAATTACATTTGTAAAAATGTCATACGTCTAAAAGAATTATTTCTATTTTAAATGACCATTTACATTTTGAAAAACAATGTATCTTGCTATGGTTTGGAACCACATAGCTGCAGTTTGTATTGATGTCACAGGGATGGAAAACAGTTTTGATAAGGAGTAACATGTGTGTACAAATCACCTGCCATACACACTATCAGTTTTGAACATTGGAATTTAAACATTTTTTTCTTCTGAAGTGGCTTTGAGATTACTTCACTTTTCAAATCTAATTACTATGGGAGAGGGGAGAGCCCTTCGTTCTTCCATTACATCCTTCCTCCATCTGAATGTTTCTGTGGGATGCTATGGTTAATGTGTGATTATTTCACTTTCACTTCATAAATACATTGTGTACCTCACAAGTAGCAAGCTGAGGACATTTTAAAATTAATCTTTTTAAAATTTAGGAATGCTTAGTAAACACTTTAGTCTCATAAAAATTTTGCATTACCACTGCTATAACACAGGTAATAAACTGGGCTGTAAGAGAAGCCACGCTGTATTTTGTTTTTAGAGAGTTGTATAGAGACATTTAATAGCAGCAGAATGCACCTATGGTAAACGCTGTAGAACTGAGGGTATCATTTAAGCTTTCATTGAAATATTTTATATGGTATAACATTTACAATATGGAGAACTGCTTTTAAGTATATTGGAATCAGCAAAAACAGCCTTAATTATTTGGTTAAATTATATCACAAGTTATACATAGAGATACATAGATATAAAATCATATACACATATATGAAGGTGCTTATTTTATTTAAAAATATAACTTGGAATGTAACATACCGTGGACGTCTCTAGGAGGATTCATTCCAAGTATGCATTCTGAAATAACAAAGTAGGAAAATAAAAATAATGCAAATTTTAAAATTAACTCTCCCCTGACTTTTTTTCTTTTTTTTGGCTAGCTCATTTCTTCTCACACTTTTTAGCACTGGAGATTTTTATAGCTTTGACACAAAAATGACTTAAAATAGTAAATCACCAAATAAGAAATAAACTGTTCCTTATGCACGTGGTTTTAGGTACCTTCAACCAATGTTCTCCTTCGCTAGCTAATACTGAATATCTGTTGTAGAATCACCTCTTTTAAGCTCTGTGTGTGATTAAAATGTGATTTGTTTAATGAAGATTTAAAATATATTTGGAAGGTGTAGGAACATTAGAATTCAAGGTAAAATTAAAACCAAACCCTAACTTAATGCAAAAACATTTATGATCATTTACTTCCAATGATAGGACATTTTAGAAACATTTTCCCTTGCTTACTCTCCTTCCCTTCTCTCTGCTAGGCAGGCAAATTATTTATATCAAAACCTCTCACAAGTTCTAATAGATTATATCAATTATTATTAGAAATAATTGTTACATGATAATTCCCAAATATGGATCACTTTATACATTTACAACTATAGGGAAACCCATTAAGCTAAGTCACATGAAGCTCTTTTTCCTTCTTTTGAATATCTACATATAATGTTGTGAATCTGAAATTACTCTATCAGCCTTGTGTATTGGTAACAGCACTGAGTCACGAAGAGGAAATACTGTTCTTCAAAGACAGGATTTGAGCATTTCAAATGCTGCAGACCTAAAGCTTTCAACTCCATGCCACAATATTTAGTATGCTGTGTGTGTGTGTTTTTTTTTTAAACTTTTAAAATAAGAAAGGAGAGAATTTCTTCAGATTTCTAGATGCTGTTTAAATAGGTACGAAAACAAGATTTGCAGCTTCTTTGGTCTTATATTTTTGCCAAAGTTAAAGGAACAACTAAAATAAGAGGTTCTGAAGGACTGGTCTATGATGAAATATGAAAGGAATTAAATATGTATAGTCTCGAAGGAGCATCCAAAAAAAAAAATAAATAAAACAGAGATTGTGGTTTACAAGTAGATAAAATGACTCCATGAAGACTTTTGTTTTTAAAGCGCGAGGCAGAGAAATAATCATTTGCACGGATTGTGAATAAGGTAAGAAATAGCAAATGTATCCTGAAGTTATGTCAGCTCAGTTTTAATAGGTGTTGGGGGCAGTGGGGTGGGGGTGTGGAATCCACAACGGTAAGACTGACCAGACAGCACACCCAGCGGAACCACGCCACCCTGGAAATTCTCTCTTGAGACCCAGAGAAGCTTTTCCGTGTCTGAGTCTAAGAAACTGGAGTAGGAGAGCAAGAAAACACAAGTTCATCTACACACCTAATAATTCAGCAATTCTGAGGAAAAAGCCAGGATTTTTTAAACCCAAAAACAAGGGCAAAAATGAGGGGATTGTGAAAACTATGGTAACTCTTAAAAACTTTGTTGTGTATCAGCAGCCTTGAGAACACAGCAAATGTGGTTAAACTGGGGAGGGGGAAGGGGTGGGGGGGGGTGAGAAACTGCTGCCCAGGTGAAGTAGCACCTGTGGAGGTTTGAAGTGATTTACCCATGAAGCTGTTAAAGATGCCAGAACCCAAACTGCAAGAGAGGAAAGGTTGTGTGTGTTTATGACAGCGAACAATGAATCTGGTAGGTCATCCTCCAGCGTGCTTGCTCGCGTGCTCTCTTTCTCTCTTCCCTACATCCCCTATTGAGTGTAATTACATGCCAGGCAATGGGTGAAGTGCTTTTATATACTTTGCCTGATTTAATCCTTGCAAGAACATCATTGCTATCCCCATTTTACAGATAAGAAGCCTCACCCTTGGAGAGTTCAGGGAGCTTGCCCAAATTCACATTACTCTTGACCTACACACACACACACACACACACACACACACACACACACACACACACACACACACTCATATCTACATGTAAGACCACATGCATAGTAAGCTATGTTCCTTTTTGATCATGATTATTTATTTTTGTGGGTATCCTTGGTAGAGTTCTAAAAAATTAACTCTGATCTCATCTTTCACTTTTATCCTCCGCTGTCTCAGGGTCTGGATCAGAAAGTATCTTGGAAATTCTTCACCATGCAAACCTCCTATCTTTAGGAGTCAGATTTTAAAGTCATTTCTGTCATCCACAGAGTTTGAGGAGAAAGCCAAGGTCCATTTGGCTGAGAAGCTTTTACATTGATGATAATATAAAATGGTGTTTTAGTCTTTCCCCACCTCCACTAGTTCAAAAGGGCATCTTTAGGACTTTTCTAGATACGAGGTATTTGATTCACTTGCCTTCAGCATTCCTTGAACGCTACCTCTGTCCCAGGCAAGGTGCTAGGCTCACTGGTGACAAAGGCCAAACAGATGAGAGAAAAGAAGTGTCATGGCTGCTAGTGGACACATGTCCAGGGTCCCAGGAACTGGTGGGAGGGAATGTAAGAGGAAGAGGGGCCAGCAGCCCCTGGTGGGCTCAGGAAAGGCTTCCTTCCTAGCAGAGGTGATTTTTGACTTGACTTTTGGAGGTTGGGTAGATTTGTAGGTGGTTCAAAGAGCTACAGGAGGGGTTTAGGGAGGTGACGGTGGGGTGGGGAGATGGTGCTCTGGGCTGAATAAGCATCATGAGCAAGGGCGTGAGTTTATGAAACACATCAGTGTGTCAGTTCCAGTGTGGTTGGGCATAGGTTTGAGACCAGGTTGGTGCGGTGGGGAGGGAGCGTGGCAGTTCACAAATACATGGACATAGATAGGTCATTGGAAGCACATGCAACCTGAGGAAATGTGAACTTCAACATGAGGGAAATTGATCTATCAAAGCCAAACTGGGAAATAACAACATTAATATATATTTTAGAAAAATAAGTCTGTCAACAACAGCTCGGTGAGTTGGAGGGGGTAGAGATGAGAAGTGGGGAGCTACTGCAGTTGTCAGACAAGGGGTCATGAGGATCTGGATTAAGGTAGAAGCAATGGAGATGAAAGAGGGGGTTGAGGTGAGGGAGGGGGAGGAGTCTCCCCAACATCTGTCCATTAATAGCAGTAGAGAAGATCAGAAACAGTGGGTTTGGAGAGCGACATCGTGATGTTTCTCTGAGCTTTGGATGCCCAGAACAGAATAGGAGGTGCTGGTGGGGAAAACAAATTCTGGGGAGAGGTTTCATTTAGAAATAATGAGCTGAACATCCTCAGAATATCTATGGTAGTTTCAGATTGTATCTATGGTACAGTCAAACTATCTATGATAGTTTCAGAGACTGTTTCCAGTGAGAAGAGACCATTCACGGGTTCTGGGATTATCAACATTCCAGGAGTGAGCAGAAGAGGGAGCAATCAAGGAGATGGAGCTAGGAAAAGAAAGAGGAGAGAATAAGGAAAAAGAGTAAAGGAAAATGCAGCTGGGCGCAGTGGCTCATGCCTGTAATCCCAGCACTTTGGGAGGCCAAGGCGAGTGGATCACCTAAGGTCAGGAGTTCGAGACCAGCCTCACCAACATGGTGAAACCCCATCTCTACTAAAAATACAAAAATTAGCCAGACATGGTGGTGGACACCTGTAATCCCAACTATTCGAGAGGCTGAGGCAGGAGAATCACTAGAACCCGGGAGGTGGAGGTTGCGGTGAGCCAAGATTGCACCGTTGTACTCCAGCCTAGGAGACAGGGTGAGACTCCATCTCTAAATAATCAATCAATCAATCAATCAATTTTAAAAATTAAAAAAAAAAAAGAAAAGTAAGAAAAGAATAAAGGAAAATGCTAGGTTTGGAGGAAAGCCATGTCCCAAAGCCCACAAAAGGGCCATGAAAACAAGGACTGAAAATATTCCACTGGATTTGTCTACAGAGAGTGCCATGTAACATTTGCCAGAAGAGATTCAGTTGAGTGGCAGCAGCAGAAATGGAGCAGAGAGTAGAAAGCAAATGGGATGTAGGGAAGGAGAGAATGAAACATGTTGGAGGAGGGAGGGAAACTGGTGGGGTAGCAGGAGGAGGGAAAGACCAGTGTTGAGAGGTGTATGTGTACGTGTGCATGTGTGTAAGATGGAAGCAAACTGAGAAAATTAGTGTTTGCCATGTGTGTTTTACTGAAGATAAAATTCATCAGCTTCCACTTCAACCCAGGTCTTCCTCTTGTTTTCCCCACTGCACCATCATTCTCCCAGTTCCAGACTTGGATCCATGAATTGATCTTTGCCCTCATTCAGTCTGTTGCCAAGGGCTCTTTTTTGTTTCTTTGGTTGATAACAATTCAGCCCCCACCTTTCAATTCCTATTGACATCATTCTGGTTCAAGTTCTCATTACCTCTCTGCTGATTTCTTACAAAGATCTCCGAGAAAGGGGGTTCCTGCTAATTGTACACAGTACTTCCAGATTAGTATCCCACACCATAGTTCTGCCAACCATGTTCTCCTGGGCATCTGGAATTCAATGCAAGGTCTTTAGCACAGTCCTGCAGGATTAAGAGCCACCCTTCCTGTCCTCATCTTGGAGGGGGGCAGATTCTTCTGCCTCAGGTGAAATTGCCTCTCAAAGACCAATCACATGCTTCATCATCACCTCCACATCTCCTGTGTGACTTGAATTATAATGTGTTTTGGGTTATAGCTATTTAAATATATTGGGGGTGGGGCGGGTGAGAGGAGGTAGTGGAACCACCCCTTCCCTGGCTTCAGGTTTCTATGTGGAACAACATTCCTTAGTGTAAAACTCTTGACCTCTTTTTACACCCTCATTCCTCCTCCACCATAAAAGATTGAATTATCTGGTTAGTAGCGTTGGAAGCAGAAACCAGTTGTAGAAGGCAGAAGCATAAAATGAACCCCTCAAACTTTCCACCCTAATCCCTGGGACTGGGAATATGATGAGGGATCATGCTCTGGTTATGTTACATGGAAAAAAAAGAGATTTTTTTTTGTATATGTAATTAAGGTTACTAATCAGTTGGCTTTCACTCACGCAACAGAGGGATTTTCCTGGTAGCCCTAATCTAATCACAGGAGACCATTACAAACACAGTGTTTTCTCAGGCTGGGACAGAAGTGAAGTCAGCGTTGTAGCTGGAAGACAGAGCAGGCACTTGCAAGAACTAGAGAGCAGTCTCTAGATGCTGAGGGTGACCCCTGGTTGACAGCCAGCAAGGAAATGAGGGCCACCATGCTACAGCCCCATGGAATTGCATTCTGCCAGCCACCTGCATGAGTTTGGAGGTGAATTTCTCCCTAAAGCCTTCAAGTAAGGCCTCAGGTTAGCCAACCTCTGGAGTTTTGGCCTTGTGAAGCTCTGAGCAGAGAATCTAGTACAGCACCACCAGATTTCTGACCTGCAGATCTGTGGGCTAAATTTGTTTAAACTGCTAAGCTTGGCAATTTGCTCGTTTGATAGCAATAAAAAAAAACAAGTACCCTGGGTATGCTCTTTCCCTTTCCTTATTCTTTTGGGGAGACACTGCTTAGGTATTGGTGAGTGAGTCTCCCTACTTCTGGAACTCAGTGGCAGGAAGTCACATACCTAAGCCATGCTCTCCAAAAGTTCTATCAGTGACAAAGCTGGTATTTTTTATCTCCATCTGCTTGACTCCTTTGTCATCTCACTGTTGATTGTGGATCACTGGAGAGCAGGGGTGTTTTTTATGGAGCCTCCTAACAGCCCACTAGATAATTGCCTTAGTCTCTGTAGATTCACTCTCATTCCCACACAAATGCACCAGTGGATTGTGAATACCTTGCCAGCGAGGCTGTGTTTTACCCACCTTTAAATTGCCTAGGCAGTACTGCAGAAAGTGAATGTGTACCTGAGCCACTGCGAGTCTGGTTAACAGATTCTGCCTCAGCAGGTCTGGGAAGAAGCCTGAGATTCTCGGTTTCGCATAAGCTCCCAGTGATGCCACTGCCGCTGGTTCAAGGTTTGCACTCAGAGTTGGAGGATTCAGTATCTCAGATAGAACATTTTTTTTGTTTGTTTTGTTTGTTTGTTTTTTGAGACACAGTCTTGCTGTCACCCAGGCTGGAGTGCAGTGGCGTGATCTCCGCTCACTGCAACCTCCACCTCCTGGGTTCAAGTGATTCTCCTGCCTCAGCCTCCTGAGTAGCTGGAACTACTGGCACGCGCCACCATGCCCAGGTAATTTTTGTATTTTTTGTAAAGATGGGATTTCACCATGTTGTCCAAGCTGGTCTCAAACTCCTGACCTGAAGTGATCTGCACACCTCGGCCTCATAAAGTGTTGAGATTACAGGTGTAAGCCACCATACCCGGTGGAGACTGGACTTTTTAAGTTGTTGTTATGGCCTGAATGTTTGTATCCCTCCAAAATTCACGTTGAAGCCCTAATCCTCTATATGCTGCTATGAGTAGGGTCTGTGGGAGGTGATTAGATTAAGATGAGGTTGTAAGGCTGGGGTCCTCATGATGGGATTAATGCCCTTATAAGAAAAGACCAGATTGATCTCTCTCTCTCTCTCTCTCTCTCCCCCTACCTCCACTGAACCCAATCATGCTGGCACTCTGATCTCAGACTTCCCAACCTCCAGAGCTATGAGGCAATAAATGCCTGCTGTTTAAGCCACCCAGTCTGTGGTATTTTGTTATAACAGCCTGAGATGACCAAGACAAGTATGGTAATAGAAGTCACCAGTACATCTTCTATCAGGCCTCACAAGGAGCCGCTTTATATACATTAATTATCCCATTTAATTATCGAGCAGTGAGTGGTCCATCATTACTCCCTTCACTTTACAAATGAGGACACTTAAGATTTAGTAATCGGCCCATTCTAAGCTCATGCAGTTTGCCTGCAGAGTGCCCAGTTGTAGCCAGCAGTTTGCAAGATGGTCAAAACATATTGCCAGTCAGATTTCCTTATTAGATCCTGACAAGTTGCCTTTACACCATGAGGACAGGCTGAGTTCAGAGGCTCAAGCTTCTAACTCCAGTGCTTTGGAAGGCCAAGGCTGGATGATTGCTTGAGCACAGGAGTTTGAGACCAGCCTGGGCAACACAGCAAGACCCCATCTCTACAAAAAACAAAAACTATGCGGACATTCTTTCTTATTCTAGAGCAGCACGTCCAATGAGAGTCAGCCGGGCGAGGTGGCTCATGCCTATAATCCCAGCACTTTGGGAGGCTGAGGCGGGCAGATCACGAGGTCAGGAGATCAAGACCATCCAGCTAACACGATGTAACCCTGTCTCTACTAAAAATACAAAAAAATTAGCTGGGCGTGGTGGCGGGCGCCTGTAATCCCAGCCTCTCAGGAGGCTGAGGCAGGAGAATGGTGTGAACCCGGGAGGCGGAGGTTGCAGTGAGCTGAGACGGCGCTACTGCACTCCAGCCTGGGTGACACAGCGAGACTCGGTCTCAAAAAAAAAAGAAAAAAGAAGAAATATAATGAGAGTCATATACATAATTTAAGATTTTCTAGTAGCCACATTTAAAAAGTAAAGAAATGGGCAAAATAAATTGTAATATGTTTTATTTAACCTAATCTATTGAAAAATTGTTATTTGAACACGTAATCAATATGAAAATTATTAATGAGCTATTTTACATTTTTCTTTTTTTTTTCTGTACTATGTCTTCAAAAGTCTGTGTGTATTTTACATTTATAGCGCATCTCAATTTGGTTTAGCCACATTGCAAGTGGCCAATACTCACATGGGGCTAGTGGCTACCATACGGGACAGTACAGTTCTACCGGAACCACTCAAAATGCAATTAACCCTGGATAGCAATTTTGCTACTAGTCTGCTAGTGCTTGAGCGAGCCCTGTTTTTAAACTGCTGTTAGTGAGGACCATTAAATAGTGCATCTTTCTTGACTCATGTTTTCCCTCTGAGCTGTCCTGAAGCGAAGTTCAGAATTTTTATTACAGCATCACTTGATTGACTCAAAGGTGGAAGAACACACATACACAGCAGCAATAACTGAGTTACAAAGGCCTACTAACCACTGTCAACACCACTAATGCATTTTTACAGCCATGGATAGCCACAAGTTAATCTCATACATTGTTCATTTCCTCTTAACATTCACCAGCCATGCATGCCTCAGCCTATAAAACAGTGCTTTGGTTTCCTTGAGCTCTAAAACAATATTACAAAAGCATCTCCTGTCCCTTTCTTTTCCAGCAAAACTAGTTCCCCATGAAACACACCTGATGTATTTTTAAATATAAGCATTATGGATCAGAAATTGGAGGTTCTATTTTTAATAGGCCATGATTTTACATTTTTCTTTTTTAAACGATACTCACGGCCGGGCGCGGTGGCTCAAGCCTGTAATCCCAGCACTTTGGGAGGCCGAGACGGGGCGGATCACGAGGTCAGGAGATCGAGACCATCCTGGCTAACATGGTGAAACCCCGTCTCTACTAAAAAATACAAAAAACTAGCCGGGCGAGGTGGCGGGCGCCTGTAGTCCCAGCTACTCGGGAGGCTGAGGCAGGAGAATGGCGTAAACCCGGGAGGCGGAGCTTGCAGTGAGCTGAGATCTGGCCACTGCACCCCAGCCTGGGCGACAAAGCGAGACTCTGTCTCAACAACAACAAAAAACAACAACAACAACAAAAAAAACGATACTCACTCTCAAATAGGAATTCCTATAAACAGGTTTATTTTGAAATATGGCATATAAATTTTTCAAAAAACCACTCAGTGTTTCAGTTTGCTAGCAATCTACCAGTTCACACACAGTCATAGATCACTTCAGTGAGGCAGCTACTGGTCTAAGCTATGGAATCCATCCTCATCAGAAGAAGTAACCAAGGAGTGGGAACGTGGGAGAGGTTCATAACAGAAACCACTGCCCCTACTTTCCTGCGTTGGTTCTCAAGAGCTGCTGGGAACCCTCGAAGGTCCAAGTGTCTCTTTTGGGCAAAGATACCAGTTTCTGGCTGGGCACGGTGGCTCATGCCTGTAATCCCAGCACTTTGGGAGGCAGAGGTGGGCGGATCATGAGGTCAGGAGTTTGAGACCAGCCTGGCCAACATGGTGAAACCCCATCTCTACTGAAAATACAAAAAGTAGCTGGGCGTGGTGGCACGTGCCTGTAGTCCTAGCTACTCAGAAGGCTAAGGCAGGAGAATCGTTTGAACTCGGAAGGCGGAGGTTGCAGTGAACTGAGATGGCGCCACTGCACTCCAACCTGGGGGACAGAGCCAGACCCATCTCAAAAATAAATAAATAAATAATAAAAAAATAAACAAAATTTACCAGTTTCTATCTGTTAGTCCTATGGGTTGAATACACAGGTTAAGGGGCCGATGTGTGAACCCTGGAAAGGGTGTGGGCCCTTCTCCACATTCTCTTTGGTTCCATCAGCTACAGACAGAGGTATGTTTTAAGAGATACACTGAGAAGTCATTCTCCACATGAAACCAGTCTTCTCTTTGAGTGATATCCTTCAGCTAAGCATTGTGGGAAAATATCCAAGTGGAGCATCTGAAAATTGTGCTTCAGGGAGGGGAGTTTAGGGACTTGTCCACAGCCTTCAGTTCCCTAATGGGTGAATGTCACACCAATAAGATTTTCTGGTGGATGATAGATGCAGAGTCTATAAAGTTGCTAATACTTCTAGAGTCTGCTTTCTTTCGTAATCTGCTTTATTTGAGGCATTTTAGTTAGTTAATATATTTAAAGCTATTTCCACCACAATGAATTAGAAACATGACATGATTTTTCTAAGTTGAGTAAAAAAGAAATGAATGAACGTATGAATTAAAGGCAGGGGTCCTGTTCCTCATGTCCCACATGCCATCCCACAGCAAATGCTCCTTCCCAAACGGAATCGTTTATTTGGATTCCTTGTGTTTATAATTTACTCTTTCACTAGGAGAATTATGAAATAGGAAAGTATTTTTTCCTTATGCAACTTTTGTCTTCAAAAATAACTGAGTTATTTTAATTTTAATTGGTTCTTGAAGGGAGGAGGGTAGGGGATTAACTGCAGACCAGCTTGATAAGACAACCCTTAGTTAGCTGGTAGAGGAGTAGGTAGGTCTATGTTAGAACTTAAATGTGGACAATGGTGGGTACAGGACAGGCAAAGGAAATTCCCCAAAGCTGGCTGAAACAGCAAATTTCTACATGGACAACTAATTCTTGGATGCTTGGAGTAAAGACATTAATATATATTATTATAAAGACATAAATACATATATATTCTACATGAAGATATGAGTGACTTTTTTACACACACACACACACACACATTATCTTCAAATTATAGGTAGGTAATCATTCACTCAGATTCCAAATTCCAAAGTTAAGTTTTAGAGTTATTGATGATTGGATTCATTCATGCAATTAACAGGAACCCCAATATATTTGAGTGCAGGAGTACTCACTATCTCATAAGGTAGAGGAACCTGTAGGAAGTTTGTCACTAGCCATGCGAGCAAGTTAGTTACTTACCTTGTCCCAGCCTCAGCCTCCTCATCCACAAAACAAGAGGCTTGGACAAGGTGGGCTTCCCAGCTCCAGGAACATTTATGCAAATGCCAGTTGGAATTGTGGGAAATCAGCCTGGGTCTGGTGCTTACCCACGTCAGCATATGGCTAGAGTGAACTTGGGTTTCAAGTGGGAAGGGGCCAGAAAGGAAAAAGAGGACCCAGAATCAACTAGAGATAGGACATTTTAAGGACTTTCCCATTTCACATAGGGTGTCTCTAATTTCAGGGAAGTATTGCCTATTTTAAAAAGCAGATTCAAGGAGATATGATTTAAAACAAGTATACACATAAAAATAACTCTGAGATTCTGCATCTTCTAGAAAATCACAGAGACACATTGCTATCATATTCTATAATTTACATGGTGATTGAGAATAGACACAGTTACTCAGTGTTATCCAAAATAATTTATTATTACAATCATTAAAAATATTAAAATTCAGCTCTTTCATTAATTCCGTCTACTCCATCCCCACCAAATTAGTGAATTTCACTATGTGTGATACTACAAAATAATAGTTTAAAAATAATATGGATGTACAACATAGTTGAATTCCCATGCAATAAACAGATAAGGTTCATTATTATTATTATTATTACAACTGTTACTATCTCAAGTTTGTGACTTTTTCACTAAAATAAAAATTTTCCTATTTATGATCCTATATAGACTATAGAGAAATTTCCCATAAACATAGCAGAATTCCTTAGAAAGGGAATATAGAAGCTTTAGCTAAATTTTGGATGCCGAATCACCCATTTGTTTTGGGACATAGAAAGTCTACTGAAGAATCCAGAGTAAGACCTTGGTCTTCCTCTTGATCTTAGTCTACTTACAAGGTCTTGATCTGTGAAGGAATTGCTGAGATATCTACATTTGTCAATTAAATAATAAATTGCCAAATATCAGCCTTAGAGTATTCTATAGGACTCGGATAAGATGGCAAATACTTTCATATTAATCTTGCTATCTTCGAATTTGGAAAACAGACTTTTACATGAAATAGTTGGCTAAGACTATCACTATCCTGCTTTCTTGTGGGGTCATGAAATTGCCATAGTCTACAAAAACTTTAACATTTCATGTAGTCTGAAATATAAAATAGCTGGAAAAAGCAACAATAGAAGTAATAATCCTATTCTCTAATTACATAATTACATTTTCTAACTTTCATGAAATTGCTAAGATCTGTATTGTAATGGTTACATATTTTCAGGTTACATTATTAATATTATACAACTGATATTCAATAAATGATACCATTTTTATGGATAATACACTGAAATGGAATAGTAAACATTTTTGTGGAGACTTCTCATAAAACATCACTTACCTCAAACAATAGTTAAGTGAGATTTAAACTATTTTTATATGATTGTTTTGGACTTGCTTAGAAAAATACTACCATTTAAATCTATTTTCTAAAATGTAAGGCAAATTTTGCTAGAATTTTTGAATTAAAAAATGGTGCTATTTCTGTGGAGTTCTCTTTTTGAAAGGTATAGAGAAAGAGTGGAAAGATTTTTTAATAAAATTAAACTAAAACATCTGAAAATATATATGACTTGATAGCTAATTTTTAATTTATATTTATATGTGCAATGAAAGCTATATTCAGAGATCACCCAAAAATTTTTAGAAACATACAAACAACACTGAAAAATGTTATCACATATTTTTACAGAGTAGGTTGTTTTGAAAACAGCAAAGAAACAGATGATCACCAAAATATTATCACAAATGAGCCAAGAAATAAATTATAGGTCATTTCTAGTTGACCACTGACAAATTAGTACACTAATCTTAAGTGACTATATAGCACACTCCCATTTTTTTCTTTTCTAGTTATCTTAACAATTCAAATGTGCCGGGCGCGGTGGCTCAAGCCTGTAATCCCAGCACTCTGGGAGGCCAAGGAGGGCAGATCACGAGGTGAGGAGATCGAGACCATCCTGTGAATGGTGAAACCCCGTCTCTACTGAACATACAAAAAATTAGCCGGGCGTGGTGGCGGGAGCCTGTAGCCCCAGCTACTGGGGAGGCTGAGGTGGGAGAATGGTGTAAACCCGGGAGGCGGAGGTTGCGGTGAGCAGAGATCGCGCCACTGTACTCCAGCCTGGGCAACAGAGCAAGACTCCATCTCAAAAAAAACAAAAAAACAAAAAAACAAAAAAAAAGATTCAAATGCATGTGAAGATACCCATTTTGAGGAGAATTTAAAATGTATTATTGGTCGATACAGCACTTTTAGGTAAGGGGGGCCTGCAGCAAATATTTATATAAATGTGGGCTTTAAGATTTTTTCAAAAGTATTCTGTTTTAGGAAGTTCTGTAATTGACAGCTTCTCGATTTAGGAAGCATCTCAGGTTTTAGAGAAAAATATTCTAGATGAAGTCTTTTTCCTTAATGCAGAAGCAGTAAAGTTTCTAAAATAGAAATCATTTTGTTTAGCCTTCTCTTTAACCAAAGACACCAAATAATGAAGTGGACTTCTGAGGAGGAAAGAAGAAAAGTTTACCAAATATGCTAGTGGGGGCTCCACTTTTAGTCTGCAAACCTCTACACCCGGGGGCTGAGCTGTCAAATGGAGTCGGGTCCTGATTGAGCTGAATGACGGACACACAGTGCCCAGACACGGTGCACAGTGAACTCACTCTAGGAGACCTGCATGCCCCCTTCTCCCGATTCACCCACTGCTCTGGAGGTTATTATTTAACACCGGCAAATTGAACGATGACATGAAATGAAGTGCAAGATGCTGATATTTCTTCCCCCTCACTAATCACGCTCACAAGAGAATTCATTTCTTTTCTTTTTGCCTCAGGCATATCCAGGCTAGCAATTTTCATTTTGCTACCGAAATGATTTCCCCACTCCCCACCTTTCCCAATTAGAGTGGAAATGGATTAAGACTTCAGGTTAACCCCTCTGTTACTGGGAATGAGAAGGAAATAAAGTTATATGTAAGTTTTATTTTCACCGTTGTATATGATATTGTTTTCTGATCATGGTAAACATAGATTTAATTAATCACACTCTCCCCCAAAGACATTCCTTTAGTGAAGACATGATACTGCATTAAGGTAAAGCAGCAAGAGAAAAACTTCTTTAGCCAGTATGTTATTCTGTTAACTTGTCATCTTTAAAGTGTTCTAGAATTCTTATGCATCAAATTAGGAAATTTGGATAAAAAATAGTAAGTTAAACAGAAGCATAAAAGCACATTGGTTCTTCAATTACAGAGAATGGATACAACAAAAGTTAATACTTCCTTGGCTTTTACTAAACTTGAAATATTTGTTTCTAAAAAATTTAAGTGTGAATAAATATCTAGAAAATGCTGGATCATCTGAAACTTATCAAGTAGCTTTTCCCCCTACAGAACCTAAAAATAAAAACTTCTCTAGAAAAAAGCATCCTCTCTTTACTGATCTTTAAAATGTTTAAATGTTGAAGCCCTGAGTTGTATACCTCACATAACTCCTCTGTAGCAACCTATAAAACAAGAATCCTCTCTCCTGGCGGGCTGTTTATTTTGCTGTGAACAGAAGAGAAGGAGATTCGGTATTTCTGAAAATAACCGGAATTCCCCTTTGAGACAAAGTTTTGGATTTTCTAAAGTAAATACGGTACTTTTCTATTTTTTAAACTAATATGTAAGTGTATATACTATTGGCTTTGTTGGTCAAGAAAATAGTTCATCATACCAGGAAGAGACCGGATAGCAGAACAGCAGCCTATGAATGCATTAGATTTCGGTTATGCTTGGTTTTGACAGGTTTGGTTTTTTTTTTTTTTTTTTTTTTTTTTTTTGGAGAGGGAGTCTTGCTCTGTTACCCAGGCTGGAGTGCAGTGGCGTGATCTCGGCTCACTGCAAGCTCCGCCTCCTGGGTTCACGCCATTCTCCTGCCTCAGCCTCCCTAGTAGCTGGGACTACAGGCGCCCGCCACCACGCCTGGCTAATTTTTTGTATTTTCAGTAGAGACGGGGTTTCACCGTGTTAGCCAGGATGGTCTCGATCTCCTGACCTCGTGATCCGCCCACCTCGGCCTCCCAAAGTGCTGGGATTACAGGCATGAGCCACTGCTCCCAGCCTGTTTGGGGGTTTAAGAAAACATGAAACTGGGTTGGTTTGTCACTAGACATCCATGAAGTGTTGCTAGCCCATGAGGACAGAGAAAGCTGTGGAATTGATTCCTCAAAATCAAAAGCCTTATTTATGCTGACAGGGCTATAACAACTGAGCAAATTTTAGTGGACAAAGAGTAGAGGTCCTTAACATTTACTGAGCTATTCTGAGCTTCAGACATTGTGGCAAGGGCTTTCCGTGCATTATCTCATTTAATCCTTTTGCTAATACTATTAAGTGAGGAACCATTATCCCTGAAGGCTTAAAGAGGTTAGACAACTTACCCAAGGCCACATAGAGATGGAGCAGTGAAAGTGAGAATTTGACCCAGTCAGTGCACAGAGTAGAAAATCTTTGAATTACATGCATTTAAATAAAAAAAAAGGCTGTTCTTCATAGTTCTCACTGAATAAGTTTCATAGACAATGACTTTCCTAAAGGACTCCTTTTGTTTCTGAAGGGCAGCCACTCTCCAGTTAAAGAGGATTTGCAAACAGACCCACTCGGGAGTGTAGTACAAGGAAAGGAACTGCTTTAGAAACACAGAACCCAGATAGATGGATAAATATCTTAATGCCTTTCCAGAATAGTACTTAAGGAGCAGAGCCCATCTTAGTTTGGGTTTGAGCCCATGGCCTTATGGTTTAAATATAAAATGCATTAAAGCTCTTTATTTAGAGAGTCACATGCCCTCTTGTGGGAGCAGCCCTGATTCTCCCTCTGACTTTAGTGAATGTACAATGCAAATAGGTGTTTTGATATTGTCATTAGTGTTCATTATTTATGAGGACTTGATCGCGTATTCAAAGCCAGCCAGGAGCGTCACGTGCCCCCTTCAGTGAAAACCTTGACCCTAAGGACAGCACTTTCCTGGTCTACAGCCTTTAGGAGCTCTTGACAGCAAGAAAACCTAAACAGGAGAATCCCACTTAGCATTTGCCCACAGGTAAGGAGTACAGAGAAGGAGACCTAGACTTCGAATTTAGCAAAAAGAAGTGTGCTGCCATGTGAAAAGTTTCTAAACGGTGACTTCTAAACCATAGGTTGTGACCCATAGATTGGTCGTTAATAATAATAATAACAAAATAAAGGCAAGAAGAGGAAATAGAACAGAATAACTGGAAAATAGAGTGCTTCATCCGTAGTAAGAGTGAATACTGCTTCCTGAAGCTCTCTTTTTGATTGACGTATCTCCCCCGAGCCCTGGCATACAATTTACTTCTTACCGTTTCTTGCTATTCAAAAAGTTTGCAAGCCTCTAGCCTAAAATGTCTTATTTTCTTAGTACTCAATTTGTTACTTGACTTGGTGTTTGGCTCCCTGTGACTCTCTGAAGTTCTCCTGACCTTTCTGTGCCTCTGCTTCCTCCTTTGCCAAGTCTAAAATCATGCCATTTAAAAGTTATCAAGAGAACCAAATTAAATCATAACTGCTGAAGTGGCTTGTCAAGCTAAACACAGTCATCAAAGGTGAAGGATTATTATGAAATAAAACAGAGTGAAGCTGGTTTGAAGGCCATCCTTCTGTGAAACAGCATTGGGTCATTTTGTTTAGAGATGAAAAGATTCTTAGCAAACATTTTGTAAAATCCATTTAGTTTACAGAGGGAAAAGGAGGCTCTGAAAAGTGAGTGACTTTTCTAAGCTCCCGAAACAGTGGTTGATCTGGGACCCCCTGACCTGTGAATTAGTGGTCCACCCCTATGCCCTGCCACTCCTCCAACAGCCGTTTTGCTACTTCTTTAAAAAAGGGAGGGTCTTGTGAAATTTTATTTACAGAAAATTTACAACTCATGCAAAGCAAAATGGATTTCTTCCCTTTCAAAGTGGTTTCCTGATTGCAATCACATAAATTAAACTCCAGCCCTAAGAAAGTCATTCGGATAGAATAATGATACATCTTCAAGAAGAGATACAGATAATTCTTTGAAATTCTCAAGAAATAATGCGATAAGATGCAAAAGGTTAAATATTATTAATCTTCCTGAAGTGTCAATCAGGAAGGTATTTTTAAATTGTATTGGAAAGAAAGAAGAGACAATGTTTCTTCCTATTAATGATCTGAACTGAAAGTAAGGGAAGAACTAAAAAATGTGCAAAATGTCCTGGGGAAAAAAAGTAGTGTAAAACATAGTCTTGGATGATACAGCAAGGTCGTTGCTCAATTTTATGTTGTAACACTATTTTAACTGTCACCAAGGGCTGGGATAGCAAATATTGCATCAACTCTGCAAGGTGTTTCCTGGGTTTTGTGGACAGGGGGGTCGGGGGAGGTGCAATCTCCATTCTTGTGAAGGCCAGATAAAGACTTCTGCTCCAAGCCACTATCTTTTTGTGCTGAAGCTGTAGATAACACAGTTTCACACCCTGCTGCCCAAGTCCTGCTTTCCCAATTTGTAGGTCTTTATTGCTAAAGTCTTTTGTGTTTGTTTTATCAGACACATTTTATCATCCTTCTCCAAACACCCTTTGTCAAAGTCAGCCTTTGAACTTCTTTTGCATATACATAGAATGGGACCAATGATTCAGGATATGTAACAGGCTTATCTTATAATTCGAAAGAAAGAGGAACAGAGCCATTGACCTTTCTTCTATAATATATTTTCTTGGGGCTGGTGTGTGTGTGTGTGTGTGTGGGTGTGTGTGTGTGGGTGTGTGTGTGTGGGTATGTGTTAGGGGTAAGATGTACAATCTCTTTACCTTTAGAAAATAATGCAATAGATTACCCTATACCAATATTTTATGCCTTTTAATTTTGCACAGATTAAGCCTGAATCTTAAGGTTCAACTTGTCTTGGATTGTACTAAAGGCCGCATTGCAGGTAGGGCTAATTTCGGGGTCTGATCCGTGTGGCTCCCCGTGCTCCTGACAGTACACCAGGACAACTTTGTGGTCCGTTCCATGTGCAGTCCCCATGCTCCTGACAGTACACTCGACCCTAAGACTCTTGCTTTGCTTGCCTTTAATATGGAACTGAGTATCAAACCTTGCTTGAGGAATTAATGCTTGCTCATATCACTTATATCTTTTAAACGTGGAAAACAGAGAGAATCCACTTGGAGCACATCAGATAGGTTTATTACTTTGTCCCTCCCTTGTCATTTTTTGCATGTCTCACATCAGACCCTACTCTGCAACTGTGAAAATACAGGATGGGATAGATGAAGAAGGTGGTACTCCTTCCTTCTCTGGGCACAGAGGCAGTTTCTCAATGCAGCTCACATGTGGCTACAAACACAGAGTATCACTTTCTTATGGAGACCAGGTCACTGTTCCTTAAAGAAAAAAAAAAAAAAAAAAAAAAAAAAAAAGATGGTGTTCTGTTTGATAACCTGCACTTCTCCAGAGTGACCTGAGTCCAGCTCAGTCTGGAAGACTTGTCTTAGGCAGGTCCCCTGAGTCTCTGGCTCCAGCGGGCCATCCTCCATGGAAGATGAGCTTGTTTCATTGTTGCAAAGTATAGCCAAGCTGATACATTTTAGCAAGATTAAAACTTAATCTTTAGGGTTCTGGGTCCTCTCACCAAATTTTCTCTGCTCACACCATGATCTCTGTTGTCTCCTCCTCCTCCAGTTCCTCTTTCTTTCCTTTCTTCTTCTTTTCCTCCTCCCTCCTTGCTTCCTTCCGCCTCTTCCTCCTTCTCCTTCTTCAACTATTACCTACCAAGCTGTGCCTGGGCCGCCCCCAGTGTTTTGCAGCTTGAGGAACTTCCACAGGCCAGCTTGGCCACTGAAACAAGCCAGTGATGAATGTAGTTTTAAACAAATCAAGATTTGCATAAATTGGCTCTGAAGTCAGCTTCTACAAACCAGCTGGAACACTCGCCATATTCCTAGTTCAGTGCTGTCTTCCCAGTGTGGGTTCTTAGACTTCGCAGCTCACCCTTAGCCTTCTGTTGCAAGAAAATCACATCCATGTGGCTCCCAGTCTCTGGCAAGCCAGGGAAGGGCTCGCACTTCTTTTGCTTTCTCCACCTTCTCCCCACTGGCTGGAGCACTCAGGACTCTCCCAGGTCCTATATTTCTTCTTTTGGTAATTTCCTGATAGAATCCTCAGTAATGAAGATAATTTTCAGAACCTTTTTTTTTTTTTTTTTTTTTTTTTTCCTGGTACAGAATTCATTTTGACTTCTGGGAACTAAGAACAAATGAACTGTCTTTCTGAAGTCAAGAACTGTATAATGAAAGCTAAATGCAGAGGCAAAAGCCACTGTCTGTTGCCCTTTGTCCTCTCTATCACCAGCCCTGGACGTGAGGGTGAGAGAGGAAGCCTCACTCTTTCCCAGTAAAACCCTGCAGTTGTTCTGTGCCAGATGAAGCCCTCTTCAGATGCTGGACAGGGTCCAGGTGCTGCCCTGTGAGTGGATGCCAGCTTCGGTCCTCACCCGGGCCAGGACCATGTCCAAGGTGGGCTCACTCCTCAATCACATGCTGCCGGTCAGGACTCCGAATGCAAATGCTGGTGTTTTGGGTTTTCTGTTGTTACGTTATTGTTGTTCTTTTTTTGAAATAAGGTCTCGCTCTGTTGCCCAGGCTGGAGTGCAGTGGCTCACCGAAGGCTCCAACTCCTGGGTTCAAAGGCTCCTCCCACATCAGCCTCCCAAGTAGCTAGGACTACAGGCACACACCATCATGCCCCGCTAATTTTTAAACAGTTTTAGAGATGACGTCTCCTTATTTGCCCTGGCTGGCCGTGAACACCTGGCTTCAAGGTGATCCTCCCGCCTCAGCCTTCCAGGTAGCTCATGCTGATGTTTTATTTAAATATCACATGATATTTCAGTAAAAGGCCTGCAAAGAAGGCACAGAAAGCATTTTTTTTGGAGTTCACTGGGGGCAGGCCGAGCTATACCATTAGGTGGGAAGGGGTCCCTTCCTGATTTGCATCATACAGCTGCTCCTAGTGGTGGCACAGGACCCAGGAGAAGAAGAGTAGGTGCTTAACAAATATTTGCTGAATAAAGGTTGATGAAAATCAATGTCGACAATACATTTATGGGGATCAAGTAAGGAATAAATGTAATATTAACAACAGCTGCCACCTGCGTCTATTACCTGACATCTCATAGATAGCAACCCTAGGAGGGAGATCTTATATACCTGAGGACAGAGGAATGGGGGATCCACAGAGGTGCCTGACAGTTGCATTTGAACCCATACTCAGATAGAGGAACCCTCTGCAGTCTGCTCAGGATTGGAGTTTGTGGCTGGGAGAAAAGAGGGACAGCCTTTCCAGCCAGCCCTCTTGGGCAGCTAATGTCTCCTCCCCACACTGCTGTGAACCCCTGGCCATCCTTCCAGCTCTGCCCTTGCCCCACTCCAGTAAAGCAGCCAGAGAGTGATACACATTAGATTGTGTCTCTCCTTCACCCAAACTCTTTGACGGCTTTCCAGGGCACTCAGAATTCTAGGCCCTGGAGGAAACCAGCCCAGCCCATCACCTAGACCTGGGAGCACCTGTCTTCCTCTGCTTGCTCTGTCATAGCCTCTGTCTGTCCCACAGACGCGCCAAGCTTTTTCTGCCTCAGGACCTTTTCATGGGCTTTCCTTCTACCTGGACCACATTCCTCTCTCTGACCTCCCCCAGTTTTTCCCATGGCTGCTCAACTGTCATCTACTAAAGTAATGGGTAAAGTAACCCTGCTCCCTACCCCTGAACCATCACAAGTATCATGTCATATGCATGGGTTTCTTTTCACCATTGCATTTGTCTTATTCGATTTCTGTATTTATGTATTTGTTGTCCATCCTCCAAGTGACAGAGGGAGTGGATGGAGTGAAGGAGAAGTTTTGTCCTTGATGCTGTCCAGCATCAAGAAAAGTGCTTGGAACTGAGTAGATAGTCAACAGATACTTCTTAAGAATGAAAGAATCAATCGATGACAATGAACTGTAGCTGCCACCTCCTCCAGCCTAGGTACCCTGAGGCATCCTAGATCTCAGAGCAAGGAGATGACGACTGCCAGGCATTGAGTGGTGAAAAAAGATTTTCCTTTGCTACTTACTCTTCTATCACTGGGTGGCAGTAAGGCTAGAAGCCTGGGAAATCTCCATCACCCCTCCTCTCTGTTTTGCAATACTCTTGGGTGCCCTGAGGGCTTCACAGGTTGGTGTGGTCAACAACCTAAGCAACCACTTCTGAGTTTCGGGCATAGTGGCAACCACAACTGGCCAGTAGGTCGAGGAGGCCTCTGCTTAACATATTGCACCAATGTTTTGGTTATGCAAATATACGGTTTTTCTCATTCAGATGGAAAACATTTCTGGCCAAGTCAAAACTACAGAAACACAGCAAGGAAGACTCATCTATATAGTCCCCTCAGGCCCATTGCCCCAGCCTAGGTCCCTCTTTTTACACCCTCAGAAGACTGTTCTCATTGCCTTCCTAGTCTTTGAGATGCAGGCATTTGGAAAGCACACATCTGATGCATACCTGAAACTCTGGATCAGTCATGTAATTGTTTCCAGATACATAGGACATGTGTGATGACAGATAGGATATGTACAGATGAGTAGTGATTGGATCTGGGCTCAACATTCCAAATCGATGCAAACCAGGGTGTGGGGAGAAGCCCCTGGCCTTTCACCTGGTATACGGGTGAGGAGCCTTCACCTGGTCTAGTTTAATCTAGAAGCAGGCATAGAAATGGCAGGAAAGGCCAGGCGTGCTGGCTCACGCCTGTAATCCCAACACTTTGGGAGGCTGAGACAGGCGGATCACTTGAGGTCAAGAGTTTAAAACCAGCCTGGCCAACATGGTGAAACCCTGTCTCTATTAAAAACACAAAAAATTAGCTGGGGGTGGTGGCAGACACCTGTAATCCCAGCTACTTGGGAGGCTGAGGCAGGAAGAATTACTTGAACCTGGGAGATGGAGGTTGCAGTGAGCCAAGACTGGGCTACTGCACTTTAGCGTGGGCAACAGAGGGATACTCTGTCTCAAAAATAATTAAAATAAAAAAAAAAAAAGAAGAAGAAGAAGAAATGGCAGGAGAAGGAGGGAGCAGTGGCTTTGCATGGACTTTTCTCTGGGATGAACAGGGCTCGGGAAAGGAAGAGTCCTGTTGGGTTCTGATGTGGGGCTGTTCACCCACAAAAGCATGGACAGGTGCAGATGGGAGTGGATCTCCTGCAGAGACGGTGTAGAGACAGAATGGACACCCCAGGCCAGGAGTGTCAGCTTTGGGAACAGTGCTTGGTGGCATCTGCAGCCTCCTGCGTCAGTCGGACACTACAGAGCTTAAGCCTCGCCACCTTCTCTTTACTTTTCTGCGCCTTCAACCTCACGCTAATTTCAGTTGAGACTCAGGGCAGAATGCATACTGTGCACTACCCTGTGCCACAGGGTTTCAGTCTGGGGTGGGCATGGGGACCCTTTACATTGTATTCTTTAATAATTCACATGGCAGCATCCTAGGGCTACTTTTAACTGCTTCTTAAAAGTAATTAATTGATTTTCTGACATATCAGTTAACAACGTATTACACTGACACAAAGTCGTGTTTTGGCTCTTGATTGAACTGAGGGTTGTATGGATTAAATTCTGCCCAGAGTTTAGCTTAGGAGACTCTAAAAATATGCCTCTATAAAAAGAAAGGCTTTTTACATGGAGTGTTGTCTAAAAATCTAAACCATATGTCCTTTCCGGGCTGTCAATGGGGTAAAATATGGGTTCCAGTGTGTGTAGCTGCTCAGACTTTGAACATTCAGGAGGCATAAAATAACCTACTGTTACTCAATATGGCCAACACTCTGGATTAAAGTCACTCAGGCTGTGCCGAGGGAATTGTTTCTCAGTCAGTGTGAACCAGGAGCCATTCTATCAAAACATGGTTTGCTAAGGACTCTTGGAAGGAGGCAAATACGAGCTTTGTACTGAGAGTGGGTTGTCTCCTGGCAGGAGCTGAGTTTGTTGGTAGCTGAGTTTGCAAGATCCATTCATCGATGCTCCATGATGGAAGAATTATACACAGGGAGGATTCCCGTCAACAACGCAGACGTTATTAATGGGGACGTTAAGACTAAGATTAGTTAAGTGGCTTGCCCTGGGTCATGCACTGAGTCAGGGGAGCATTAGGAACAAGAACCTCCTGACATTTTGGCTTCTGTAGGGATTTGTGGGACAATGCTGTGATGAGGATGATATTGTACCCGCCAGGAAGTCACCATGTATATTTCAACACCTACTGTACCCACAGTATGACACTCTTGACGGGGTCATTTCACGAGGGCAGCTTTTCTTCCCCACTCCTGGGAGCTATCACTCTGGTCTTTCTCCCCTTCATGTGGTCAGTGGGGCATATGGCAGAAGGCAGTGGCAGTTCAGGGAACTCAGTCCCCTCCTCCCTCCCTCCTCTTGGAGCTAGTGCCTGCGGGAAGCACACATTCTGGTTAGTGTGTTCATGTGGCGTGTTTTATACTGGTTCAACTGCGCCTGAGACAGGTGAGAGAATTCAGCGTTGGGAAGCCTGTGTGGTTGCACTTCGCAGCCCCATTCTGCAACTTGGTCTTGAGCTGGCATTTGGATCTGCATGTGTCCCACTTCTTTTTGCCTGTGTCCTCATCGATTTGAAACTCAAAAAGGCTGCCATTCATTGCATGTCCTTCAATCTGAGCGTAAAGCCGGGACACGTGAGGATGGCAGTATGAGCCCACTTAAACCTGATGCACAGTGAGCTGAGGCCTTGCTTCTCGGCTGTGTTCCTTACCTCGGCTTGGTCATTTATGCTCAGTTTCCTGAATTATAGAATGAGGATAATGATTCCTCCTTTACAGCACCGTTATGAGGACTAAATGAGATATTCAATGAGACTGCTTGTAGACTGTTTACCCTAGCAGTTGCCCAGTTAATAGGACCTGAACTATTTTTTTTATTGCAAAGTACCAGAAGAAAGATGTAGAAAAAGCGTTTAAAAACCTTAACATATTTTCCTATTGTGCTATTTTATTTTTTGATATTTTGGAAACATCTTAAGTTCTGACCAGAACTTACAGGAGGTAAATTTAAGGGAAGAATTAATGACTATATGGAGACAAGGCAGTGCACCCTGTACAAGGAAGAAGAGGTACATGTAGGAAGCACTTCACAGGCAAAGTCAAGGTCATCACTGGTCTGGTCCTGCTGAGCTGAGGACAATACTTGACATTCCTCTGGTAATTGTTTACATGACCATTCATTCTTCCTCGCCTAGCCTAAACCCAAATGGGCAAAAAGACTCATGTTCATGGAATCTGCTTTAATTGCAGAGAAGGGTTGTTTTATGAGCCTCAAAGGAGAAAAGCATTTTAAAAGCATGTGAGGAAGCATTCTATGCAAATGTAAAATATGATTAACAATCATGACTACTTTGATTGTGTATTTTAACATATTTGTTGTTTCTTGGCAAAGTGGAAGGTGTTGTCAGACCAGAGGAATAAGTGCAAGAGATCAATAATGTTTGGGTGACTCATTTTATAATTATCTTCAAACTTTAAGGCTTGCAAATTCCATTTTTCCTAGGTCAGTGTTATTTTGCTGAGACACAGAACAAAAGTTAACATTATACAAATATGAAAAATGTATTCTCCGGGGTCTGAAGTGCTGAATGTCAACAGCCTCTTCACATTCCTCGTTTTTGGAAGTGAAAAGCTTTTACCCAGAGATATAGGTTGTCTTCTTAACTCTTTAAAAGTACAGTAATGAGATCCAAGCAGATTCAGTAATGCATATTCTGAAAGTTATTTGGGTTAACAATAGAAGAGTTTTTTGTGTGTGTGGGGAAGGGGAGATGGGGAAGAGTCATGAATTATTCACTGTGATTCTAGTGATGGAAGAGAGCCTCAAGATTTTGCTGAAGTCACTGATTGATTTTCTGACACAACAAGTGAAAGGAAATTCAAGTGGCTCATTGGTATTGCATGTCAGACACACGATCTCCTGTTAAATGCAGGGCTGCATTACAGCTGCTATAAGTTTGTGTTTCACGGGTGGGAGAAAGGGATAATTTCTGTTACCTGATCATTAATATACTCTAAAGAGTTCTGTAAGAAAGCAACAAACATGAACCCCATGTTCAATGAACACAATGTGGGCCCTTCCCATGGGCAAAGTCCTATCCTGGAGAATTTTCGGGGGTAATATTTGATGAAGGCATGGTCCCTCACCATTAATAAATGCACAGTCTAGTGGAAGTGGCAGTTTGATCACCAAATACTGAGAGTTCGAGATAGAATGCAATGAATGAGATCACAGAGGTATAAGGCAAGTATTACGGGAGCACAGGAAGGGGGAAAAATGAGTTCCATCTGAAAGGGCCGAGGAGGGAGGCTCGGAGGAGGAGATGATGACTAGATTGAGCCTGGAAAGAGTGCAGGGTTTAGACAAGCAAAAATGGGAAAGGAATTTGAGCTAGCTCACATGACATAAGCAAAGTCAAGGAAGAGGGAAAGTACAGGGGATGTCATGGAATGGCACATGTTGGATGCAGCTGCAGGACACATGGGCATGGGAAGAGAGGGCCCAGGCAGAACAGAAGGCCAGGAAGGGACGCCAGCCCTGGGTCACGGCGGCGTTTTCTGAGCTGCCAGGTCTTTACGTGTGTTATCTAACTTAATGCTCACAATATCCTTTTGGGAAAGGCACCATGATTGCTCTAATTTTATGCATAAAATAGCAGATTTACGGAGGGTCAGTAATACCAAAGGACACCCAGCCAGTAAGTGGCAGAGCCAGGACCTAGATTCAGGACTGAAAATAGCAAAGGTCATGCTGTGACCCCATGCTGTTCTGATACAATAGAGGTCCTATAACTAAGTCTATGGCTAAGGTTTGGAGACTTCTTTCCCATGGGCAGGTGGGCATCACAGAAGGATACTGAGCAGCAGAGAAACCTATGCTTCAGGTAGAGCCTGAGGAATCAGTAAAAACAATGAGTAGGTAGAGATTGGAAGCTCATCGGCCAACTGGGAGATATGGCACATGTCTTTGTGAGGGGGCCGTGGAAGCCAAGGAAACAGAAAGCAGACGGAGACAGGGTGAAAGAGGGCACTCAGAACTTTGGAGCTAGACATTGGGGTCAGGATAGGGCACAGATGAAGATGTCCAGGTGTTTAGCCTGGGTGACTGGGATGACTGCAAATCATCAGGCAGTTTTCAGTTGAACAAAAAGAATTGGAATTCTGCATTAGCATTCTACATCCTACATCTAAATGCGTGATTGGCTATTAGACAGTAAGAGAAATGCTGACCAGAGTTTTAATACTACATCAATCAGAGACATTTATGCTGGGTAACAAATTTAATGAAATGACAATATCCCTTGATATCTCTCTCACTCTTGGCAGAAATATCTCAAAGAAGATAGACAGATGGAAAAGTGGGCAGACACATCGAGAAAGCCTGGAACATTGAGCCCTCATACAAGTGTTGAAATGAATGTGGGGCTTGGCGGGTATGAAAGGCAAGTCAATTATCATCACTGGAAGTTGGAAACAATTTGTAAGATGGCTTGTCAGGACCCTAGATGGATAAACAGAAGAATGAGAGGTTGTTATAAAGTTCTTGGCTTGGCCAGGAGCGGTGGCTCATGTCTGTAATCCCAGCACTTTGGGAGGCCCAGGCAGGTGGATCATGAGGTCAGGAGTTCGAGACCAGCCTGGCCAACACGGTGAAACCCTGTCTCTAGTAAAAATACAAAAATTAGCCAGTCTTGGTGGCGGGTGCCTGTAGTCCCAGCTACTCGGGAGGCTAAGGCAGATAATTGCTTGAATCTGGGAGGCGGAGGTTGCAGTGAGCCAAGATCGAGCCACTGCACTGCAGCCTGGGTGACAGACTCCATCTCAAAAAAAAAAAAAAAGTCCCTGGCTTTTACCCAAGTGATGATTCTGTGTTAAGGTGTTAAGGTCAACTTGATCTGATAAATTGCTGTGTAATAATCCAAGTTCTTCCCTTGGGGCTGTTCATGAGATGAGAGATGCAGTGGCATGACAATACCCTCACCTTGAAAACCTCTTGGGAAGACTTCTCAACATAGTTCGTGACAATTGTCACCTGGCATGAGTTGAAAAAATTTAGCTGATCATTATCAGCATTGCCAGATTAACATTGGTACCCAGTGAAACAGTCATCCCCGGTTGCAAGGGTTATGTGGAAGGAAGGATCTATGTTTAACAGATTATTTTATTTTTGAAATTTGCTTATCTTATATATTGTGCTGCCATAGATGCCCTTGGTTTTATTCTTTGTTGAGAAGGAATATCATGGCTTTGCAATCCTGAGGGCTATACTGTAAATCTTTCATAAATTTAATAAAGTACATGAAATAAGATACATGAGGCTGGGCGTGGTGGCTCACGCTTGTAGTCCCAGCACTTTGGGAGACTGAGGCAGGTAGATCACAAGGTCAAGAGATCGAGACCATACTGGCCAACATGGGGAAACCCTGTCTCCATTAAAAATACAAAAATTAGCTGGCCATAGCAGTGTGCCTGTAGTCCCAGCTACTCAGGAGGCTGAGGCAAGAGAATTGCTTGAACCCGGCAGGGGGAGGTTGCAGTGAGCCAAGATCATGCCACTGCACTCTAGCCTGATGACAGAGTGAGAGTCTGTCTCAAAAAATAAAATAAAATAAAATAAAAGGATACATGAAATATATGTGTGAAATGACAGTAGAGTGTGTTTTGAGATATATCATAATGTTTAGTATATACCAGACACTGTTGTAATATATCAATTCATTATAAATGAACACACAAAAGGCTTTCACTTTCACATCAATGCTATGAGGTAGGTATTGTCCTTATTGTGCACATTTTATAGATGAAGAAACTGAGGCACACAGTTGTTGACTAACTTGCCTAAGGTCACACGGCTGGCAGAGCTGGGATTGAACCTAGACAGTTTGGCTCCTGAGTGCATGCTCTTAACTAGTCTAAGCAGTTTCCCTTGGTACTCGAACTTAATAAGGTGGATTTGCAAGTATAGTCTTTGAAAAGTGATGACTGTGGAGAGAAGGGATTTTTGTGAGGGATCCCTGACCTGGTGACCAATAAGAACCAAGACAACTACCCTCATTCAAGACCACATTTTACATTTGAGCCCTATTATTGGAGAACAGATACGGGACCCATCCCGTGTGTTGGACTTCTTGACCTAATGACTTACTACATAACTGTATGGATTTTGCATGGAAGCTCCTGCTGTCTGTGGGTTTGACCAGGCACCATTGGCCTGCCCCTTGCTGCAATAAGTCTGGGGGCTTCACTCACTCCTTAGCGGCTTATTCTCACCACATATTTGGCTCACACCCAGCAGAGCCTGACTCTTCCGGGGAAAAAATGATTTACCAAATTAGCATGGAGATAAAAATACTTTCTTCTTCGATTGAGTGGTCTCCTTATAGAATTGAAACAAAATTAGATTCAGGAAGTGGCATGCATTTTGGTAACTGATGCTTGATAATTGAGTATTATTAGATTTAGGTTTTTGCCCAAAATAATGATTGTAGGACATTAGAACAAACTATTTTAGACGAAACTTTTCCAATGTCATTCAAATTGTGAAAGGAACAAGCACATCCTGAATTAGTGCTGTATTTTTGAAACATGCTGGAATAGGTTGAAGCATTCCTTCCTTCCTCACGGTCATTGAGCAGATGCTTCTTGCCAGGCTCTGCATTAGGTACTTGGACTTGGGCAGTGAGTCAGACAGCAAAAGCCTCTTCCATTCGGGAGTTGACCTTCCAGGTGCAGATGGAAAAACTGAAAGGAATTCTAATTCCATGTGTGATGTGTGGACATAGCAAAATGACCATCATCAGGGAAAAAAGGACTCTTCATATTTAGAAACTTGGCTCCATACTATTTTACCAACTTTGGGAATCTCAATTATTTTTTCCCCAAAGATACATTTTAGCACGTAGGCACATTTTGAGGCTTTACTCCCACTCCCTTAAATTTGTTTCTTTTACTATTTTCTTATTCCACAACCAAAGTCTTTCCCAAAACCCCAGGCTTTCCTCCTCCTGATGGCAAATTATGGCCATCATTAGAGATGGTGATTGTCCCGTTTCTGCACAATGAGGTGAAGCAAGAAATAAAATACTTGTGGCTTTTGGTACCACCTACTGGGGGCAGCTTCCAACCAGAAACACACCAAGAAATCAACCAGTTTCAGACCAAATTGGATAGTCAGTTAAAAAAATCCCATATAAATATTTGTACCCTTGTTCCTTACTTAAGCTGTATATATTACATACCTGGGAACACCTGGAAAGTTCTTTTGGTATGACTCTTTGGAGAAGGCCTTAATCTTTTAGATTGTTAAGGAACTTTTCAGTTCCTTACATAAAACCTAGAGTTAAAAACTTGTGTTCTGAGGCCATCCCTGTTTCTCTTGTGATGTGATATGTTGAGAAGTTATATACACATGTTATATACACATCCACATAGGCAAGAAGTTATATACACATCCACATGGGCAAGCCACATACTCACTAAGAAAGTCCTTTTGTGTAAATACCAGGAGCTAAATAAACATTTTTTTCATTTTTTTCTACTTTTATTTTGGTAACATATATATAACATAAAATTTGCCATTTTAACCATTTTATTTTATTTTTTTATTTGTTTTTGAGATTGAGTCTCACTCTATCACTCACGCTGGAGTGCAGTGGCATGATCTTGGCTCGCTGCAACCTGTGTGCCTCCCGGGTTCAAGCAATTCTCTTGCCTCAGCCTCCTGAGTAGCTGGGATTATAGGCACCTGCCACCCAACCCTGCTAATTTTGGTATTTTTAGTAGAGACAGGGTTTCAACAAGTTGGCCAGGCTGGTCTCAAATACCTGACCTCAAGTGATCCCCCCGCCTGGGCCTCCCAAAGTGTTGGGATTACAGGCGTGAGCCACTGCACCCAGCCATTTTAACCATTTTAAAGTGCATAGTTACGTGGCACTAAATATATTCACACTGTAGTGCAGCCATCACCACCTTTTGTCTTCCCAAATGAAAACTCTGTACCCATTGACCCATTCAACACCACCTCCCTGTTTCCCCCTCCCCTACAGCCTCTGGTAATCATCATTTTTCTTTCTGTCTCTCTCAATGTGACTACCCTAGGAAACTCATCTAAGTGAAACTGTACAGTATGTTTGTGTCAGACTTATTTCACTCATTACAATGTCCTCAAGCTTCATCCATATTGTAGCGTAAGTCCCCCCTTTCTAAGGCTAAATACTATTCCACAGTATGTACAAACCACATTTTGTTTGTCCATTTGTGTGCCAATGGGCTTGGGTTTCTTCCACCTTTTGGCTATCGTGACCCATGTTGCTATGAACAAGAGTGCACAAATATAAACATTCTTATTCACTCTATTGACATAATCATTTTTTTTTTTCCTTTTGAAACAGTGTCTCTCTCTGCTGCCCAGGCTGGAGGGCAGTGGCACCATCTGGACTCACTGCAACCTTCGCCTCTGGGTTCGAGCGATTCTCCTACCTCAGTGGCTGGAATTACAGGCGCGCACCACTATACCCGGCGAATTTTTTGTATTTTTCGTGAAGACAGAGTTTCACTATATTGACCAGGTTGGTCTCGAACTCCTAACCTCAAGTGATCCACCCACCTCAGCCTCCTAAAGTGCTGGGATTACAGGCGTGAGCCACCATGCCGGGCCTATATAATTGATTTTTAAAAATTGTGACAGACTCAACTATGATCAATCCTTTTTGAAAATCTGTGGCAGGATAGGATAATCTTATTAATTGATCCTGAATACTTCCAACCCTCCTGATAGATTCATCTATGTCTTCAGTAGACATCTGATGACTGCCCAGCATGTACTGAGCAGCCTGCTGGATCTGGAGGATTCCACTATGTACCAGGAGGGGCCCCTGTACCCTTCATGTGTCTCTAACAGAGGAGACAGGCCTGTAAGTGGGGGGCTCAAGGCTGGTGCTCTGTGTGCCATAAGCAAAGTGTGCGCCAGTCCTAGAGGAGAAGACAGCAGTGGTGCTTTGCCCTTCCTGGATTGTCAGGAGGGGTTTTGTAGCTGTGGTGAGACCA
This sequence comes from Macaca fascicularis, assembly GCF_037993035.2. NCBI lineage: Eukaryota > Metazoa > Chordata > Mammalia > Primates > Cercopithecidae > Macaca > Macaca fascicularis. The sequence continues at coordinate 12,031,775 of NC_088377.1, read as the reverse complement.
GAACTGAACAGAAATACATGCAATGTGCTGTCCCTGGGCTAGGAACTTGATCTCTCTTATTTTATGCAATTCTTTTAATAGTTTTATGAGGTAGGTAGTTCATTGTCTTTATATCAAAGACAAGGAATTAAGGTTTGGTGAGATTAGTCTGGCGAAGGTCACACACCTAGTAAGAGGCACATCATTTTATAGCTCTTAACTACTCTGTTATACTGATATTCCAAGCAGGTATTAACAGGGTAAGGGAGAGAAGGGGTGAAGAGTCTTCCAGAAGGAGAGAAACAGTGATCTAGATCACATGGGCTGATGAAGAAGCATGGGGGAATTTGCAGAACTGCAAAGTGTCCTTACAAGTAGGGTCACCACAATTGCCTGCTGGAGTCCCCCCTGGTGGTGAGGCCTGGGGAAGCCCCCTGTTCCCTCGTCTCTTCCCCATTGTCCTTCTGGTAGGATAGCACCAGTGACACCTGGAAAGACTGGGTACTAGGAAACCACAGGATATTTTCTGCTCAATTTGGGTTTCTGCTGCTTGGAAATTTCTGACATAAACAGATGGAAAACATCAGAATCATTTTTACTGAGTAAATATCTACCATTGATTTAGCACTTATACTAAGCCAGACACTATTCTAAGTACTTCACCTGCATTATCATTCTATATCTTCACAACAATCCTTGGATGTAGGTTCTATGATTATCCTATTTTAGAGAGGGAGAAAATAGCTAGCAATTGGCATGACCATGATTAGAATGATGTGTAAGCCCAAAAAACTACAGATGGTCATTACCAATGTCCTATTTATATATTAGACCCTAAAGACCAATTTTCTCACCTTAGCAAGATACAGTTATGTCTTTACCTCTGTCACAGTACGGCTTATCCTTGGCCGTTAGGACAGGTGGCTGAACAGCTCAGTGTGCCCCAAAGTAAAAATAATTACTATCAAGCATGCAGGGGCTGCTGATTCCCTTTCATCTTTGTGCAACAGTAAAAATGAAATATCTATATTTAAGTTGTGCTCCTTAAGAGGTGGGCTGTCACTGTCAGTTAGCTTTGTGGTTTTCATTTCTTTCCAGTTCAGAACTGGATTTGTGAAGAAACTGAATAGTGATGAGACCGGCCCCGTTCACCCCGATGACAGTTATGCACATTTTTAAGTTGTGATGTCATGAAAACTTGTGGCACCTTTCTGAACAGCCAGAACTTCATTTCAAACAAAACTCTAATTATAGTTGTTACTTAAAAAAAAAAAAAATCCAAACTCTAAAAACCGTAACCTAGTTGTCGACCTAGTTTATAAAGTCTAGGCATTCCACGGGAATTCAAGGTGCACAAAGGCCAACCTGACCCCATACCTTCTGCTCTTCTTATATTTCCCATTTCAATGACCAGCAATTCTGTCACCCATCATTCAAGTGCAAAAGCTCAAGTCTTTCTTTCCCAACACTGCAACTCTGTTGATATTACCACCTCCCCATCCTCTGGTTCATGTCCCTCACCTCCTCCCCACTGCTGGTCTCTGGAGTTTACTTAGTAGATCCCTTCATTTTGGCCTTGACTGTCACCTTGCCATCTTCCATGCTGCTGCTGAGCCATGTCTCTCACATTAAAATCTGAACACATTTCCCTGCTTGAAAGCCTTCTATAGTCCCCAGTGCCAGGAGGTCCTGGCCACTGGGCCCACTGTCCACATCTCCCGTCTTCCCCCTCTTGAATCTAATGCTGTTGTTGTATTGATGCTTTTGTGTTTTCCTACATGACAGGGCAGTTCACAAGTCGGGGCCTTTACTCACTCAGAGACCCGCCCCGCCACCATGGCAGTTCTGCCCCTTCCCCCTGTGATGGCTAACTTCTCTTCACAACAGCTTACCCATCAATGCAACTTGGGATCCTGTCCCTTTGCTGGGCCCAACTCAACTCCTCTCCTCATTTCCTTCAATTCCGTTCAACTAAATTTCTTTGGTGACTACTTGCTAAGTGTTAGGCTCTGTGCTCCATGTTGAGAATATGGAGATGAATGGGACACAGTCTCTGTCCTTAAGGTACTACAGGTTAATACTCAATAGCTACAAGGTGTAGTGGTGGCAGAGGGTGGCTGGTGACTAACTGTCTTGGAAGGCACAAAATTCCTGGAGTTAGTGATATCAGGGTTGAGTTTGTTAAGGGACAGTAGGAAATTGATCTGTGGCTGTGGTGTGTTGGTGATGAGAAGAGGAGAGACATTCGAGTTGGAACAAGCAACGTGTGCACAGGCATGGTGGTACAAAATAAGAAGGTGTTTGGGAGATTCCTATGTGGTTCAGTATCACTGAGAAAGTCTCCTTGGGCATGAGAACAAAGAGGAACGTGGGAGCCATTTGAAGGAGTACTATGTTTATTATGCTGAAGAGTTCAATTTTATCTCTTTCTTGAAATTTCCATTTCTTCCCTGTCTCAATCAGCTTGGGCTGCTATAACAAATTACAATAGACTGGGTGGCTTAAACTGCCAACATTTATTTCTCATAGTTCTGGAGGCTGGGAAGTCTAAGATTAAGATTCAGCTCTGGAGGGAGCCTGCTTCCCGGTTTGCATATGGCCACGCTGTCACTGTATCCTCATATTGTATGTGTGAGAGAGAGGAGGCAAGCTCTCATGTCTCTTGTTATAAGGGCACTAATTCTATTCATGAAGATTTCATCATCACGACCTAATTACTTCCCAAAGGCCCCACCTCCTAATATCATCACATGGAGCATTAGGGCTTCAACATATGAATTTTGGGAGGATATAAACATTCAGTCCTTAACATCCCAAATCTGTGTTTCCCAGTGAGTCCTATGCAGGTGCAATGAAGTCCATAAACTCTTTCCCAACTATGTTATCCTTTAAAACAGTTGTATGAATTTCCATAGCACTGGTAGTTTGGGTCACATACCTGAAAACATAATTATACAGGTCTTTCATGGTGCTATGAAATACTCTCAAATTGGATCATGTGAGTTTATTTTTTACTTCCTCAATGTTATGGGTTGAATTGTGTACCTCCTAAAAGACATGTTTAAGTCCTAATCTCTGGTACTTGTGAATGTGACCATTTTTGAAATAGGGTATTTGCAATTATAATCAAGTTAAGATGTGTCATCATGGAGGGTTCTAATCCAACATGACTGGTGTTCTTATAAGAAGAGGAAAGCTGTGGGAAGACACAGACACAATGGGAGAAAGCCATGTGATGTCAAAGGCAGAGACTGAAGTGATGCAATTACAAGCCAAGGAATGTCAAGGATTGCTGGCAACCATCAAAAACTGGGAAGAGGTAAGGAAGGACTCTCCCCTTTGGGTTTCAGAGGGAGCCCAGCTCTTCTTGATCTTGGACTTCTGGCTTCTAAGTTTTTGAGGCAATAAACTTCTGTTTGCTTAAGTCACCCAGTTTGTGGTACTTTGTTATGGCAGCCCTAGGGGACGAATACAGCTAACTATATTGTAAGATCCTTAGAGGCAGAAAAATGATGAAATATTTTAGCATGATTACAACATTGCTCAGAAAGATGTTCAAGAAATAATTGCTACTTAAATGTTCAACGGGTGCATGAAATGGAGATGGGAGTTTACAATAGTCAGAAGGGTGTACAGTCACCTGTTTTCCCCAAAGGCTAGTACTATAGAGTGCTTTCCTTGTGCATCTCATTGGGCCATGGAAAAACTGTGCTTCTCTGTCACTTAATTTATCCTCATCACAGTCATTCAAGGCAAAAATAAGAGCAGAACAAATACACAATTGTTAACAGAAGTTATCTCTCAATGGTAGTATTCTGGGTAATTTTTATTAACCTTTTGCTTTAATTATATTTTCTAATTTAAAAAATTATGTATTCCTTTAATAATTAAAAATATATATTTTAAAAAGGCAAATGTGCTTAATATGAAGAGACAGGCTGTGTGCGGTGGCTCACACCTGTAATCCCGGCATTTTGGGAGGTCGAGGTGGGCATATCACCTGACCCCAAAAGTTTGAGACCAGCCTGGGCAACGTTAACAGAACCCCATCTCTACAAAAAATACAAAAATTAGCCCAAGTGGTCGTGTACGACTGTCAGCTCTACTCAGGAGACTGAGACAGCAGGATCCCTTGAACCCAGTAGGCGGTGGTTGCAGTGAGCCATGATCATGCCCCTGTATTCCAACCTGGGTGACAGAGTGAGACCCAGTCTCAAAAAAGAAAAAAAGATGAAAAGACAGCACATATTTATTATTGATTGACTAAATCTGTCAGCATTTTGATCTACAACAAACACAAATCATGTTTTTCTAAAGCTCTTTGGGGTTTCTCATAAAGCAGGCTTTTTAACCAATGTTTTGAACATATCAGGTTAAGGTACGTGAAATAGTCTCTCCAGGTGGGATTTAACATAATGCAGTAAGAACTGAAGATTTAATAGAGGATTTATTTTCTAAGCGCAGGAAGAATCAGGTAGTTGTTTATCATTCTTTGTATGGAGCATTTCGCTTTCACCATTGGCCAGACAGATAAAACAGACGTTCCCTAAAGACATCAGCACCTTAGAGAGAAAAATCAAAGCTACTCAACAGAAAAGTGTGAGGCAAGGAAGAGCTGCAGATAGAGTCTACAAAGGGTGGCTCAGCAGTTCTGGAGTGGTTTCTCTCACTGCATTTCCTTTCCCCAGAGGTCCCTTTGGCTAAAGTGCTGTCCAAAGGTCAGTTGCTGGAATGAGTTAGCACTGAGGAACCAGTTGCCTGCCCAAAGAGTTGCTCGGCCAGCAGTAGGAAAAAAAAAGAAGTGTGAATTCAAGCATTTCAGAAAGTTTGACTCCTACTTTATAAGAGCAAGGGGGAAAATTCATAAAGAAAGTGAGGCAATTAAAGAGTTGGAGTTTACAGGATTGTGAAGCAGGAAAAGAAGTCAGTCTTGGGAAGTACCATTAACAAATTTAGTAACAGGCTGGGCTTCAGCCTCCTCTTCCCTTGCCATGCTCCCTGTAACACAGAATGCACAGGACACCAAGCCACATGTGTGATTTCTTTGGACATGCACGTGTAGGGCAAGCTGATGTTCATTTGTGAATTGGATTTCTCATCTGGGGACTCTTACCTATGATGCAACTAGTTACCCAGACATTATGTTTTGTCTTGGACAGATAGTGGTGGGTGCCCTGCAAGTGCCCTGGGTCAAAAATGGTTTCTCTTCTCCTCTGTGCCTTGGGTGGAGGTAAGGGGCAACTCATTTCTCTTGAGCCTTTTTCTTTGACTATAGATGACTTAACTTGTATATTCAGACTCTGAATTCAGTAAGGTTCCTTTGCCTGGAATTTGCCATTTACTTTGGACATTGATGGAAGCTTGCAAGCGCATAGCACCACACAATGAATATTTTAGAGCACATTAATGGTACTGTCAGTATAGACAGAGGGCCTGCCACATAGTAGGCTCCTGAAACCTGTTGTCTGTAAAGAGCTTGCTTTGGGGACACAAATCAAACTATGTATAGTGTTGATAATATTCAGAGATGTGAATGCATCTGTAGCTAATGGATGGACTAGCCAGTTAGCTCTGGAATGTCTTTTCTAGAACAGTGGTTCTCAAAATATACTGCACGTTATAATTGCCTGGAGAGTTTTAAAAATGTATAATGCCCAGGCTATTTATCATACCAAATTAAATCAGAATCCTTGAGGGGTGGGACCCAGTCTTTGGTGTTAAAAAAAGTTCTCCAAGTAACTTCAATAAGCGGCCACATTTGTGAATTAGTCATTACTATAGAGTGACAATGTAGGTAAATAGACACTAGTCTCATGTGATAATTTAAATTTAAGCTAATATCACTTACAATTAGTTTCTTAGTTGCAATAAGCAAATTTCAAGTGCTCAGTAGCCACATGCGGCTAGTGGCCACCATACTGGAGAGAGCAGAGTTATGGAACATTTACATCATTGTGGAAATTTCTATTGCACTACTTAGAGTCTAAAGCTCCAGGTTTATATTGAGTTCTTCAAGCTGAATGAATACTGAATGGCTACACTACCAAAAATAATTTGAAGGAAAATATTCTTGCCATAGATTCTTCATCTTGATACCCATCTCTATAAGGGCCAAATTATGAGGCCAGGTGTGGTGGCTCACGCCTGTAATCCCAGCACTTTGTGAGGCCGAGGCGGATGGATCACTTGAGGTCAGGAGATCAAGACCAGCCTGGCCAACGTGGTGAAATACAAAAAGTAGCTAGGCATGGTGATGCAAGCCTGTAAGGAGGCTGAGGCAGGAGAATCGCTTGAACCTGGAGGCAGAGGTTGCAGTGAGCCGAGATGGCGCCACTTCACTCCAGCCTGGATGACAGAGCGTGACTCCATCTCAAAAAAAAAAAAAAAAAAAAGGGCCAAGTTACAAAGTTACAACTAGAAGGCTGATTTAGATTTTTTGGCCAAAGTTGTATCTTTCTTGAGATAAAGATCTGATGAGTCAAAACAGTAGTGTTTTTCGTTGAGCCCACAGCTGCGGTCAGTGTCCATGGTTATCCCATAATGACTACTTCCACCTCATTGCCAAGCTCATTAAAAAAGGACAGTCTCCACACAATGCAGTGATAAGTTCTGGGGCTCAGAAAATGCCCTAGAGTCTTGCAAGGTTATTTCTACAGATTGTTTTTTCTGGGGGGGCGGGGAGGGGATTTCACTTTGTGTGCAAATTCACTTTAGAACTCCCCATTCTCTCTTGTAATTTCCTGAACCCGTAGAAGGCATCTAGGCATGCCCTCTTTATCTCAACTCTGTATATCAGCCTGAAGCAACTTGTCACCAAAAAATGGAAGACGAGAAGCAGATTACCTTTCAAACTCAGTAATGCAAATTATTAGATGCAGTCTTTCCCTGGAAAATCATAGACACATTAGGGCTCTCAACAGGCTGTCTGACTTAATCACAGTGTATTTATTTAGGGATTTGGTTATAAAACACTTGTACAGCAACACTATAGAATGGATCACCTTAAGGAAAAATACAAAAGCTGGGGCCAGTGGTTTATGACCTGGAAATAGCCTGGCTTTGATAATTTGACTCATTATGAACTCACAGAAATGGATCTATTCCCAGAAATACATTTTTAGGGTTGGTGGGTAAGGGACAGCAGAGAAAGAGGGCATCCAGGGAGGATGCTGATCTCTCTGCTCTTTATCTAAGAGAGATTCTCAAATGTTTGACTTTTTATAGATTTTGTCATTGAGTTTCATGATTGCCAAGATGCCCAGATCAACACCTTGAGGGAATACCTTTTGGCTGAACAACATGACACTGGAGACCGGCACTGATTTTGAATAAAATACCAGTGAGGAAAATTTTTAAAATACTCAGTATATAATTCATCTGAGAATAACAAGTGACATTAACAAAAATTGGCTCCTTAAGAGATAAGGCTAAGAACCAGCTTACAGCCCCTTGAGAGGCCTTACTTGAATACTGTTTACCCAAGTCACTTCTGCTGTCACTGTCTACCCTTTTTAACACACACATACAACTCCTTATGTTCCAGTGAGTTCTTCAGGGCTCCTAAAGTTTCTATCCATGTATTCCTCGAATTGTTGTCATCCTGGAAAATTCTGAAACTTTCCTAATATTTAAGTATTCATATATCCCCTTTTAAGTATTAGTCCCTGTAGTAGATACAAAAGAATTAGATACAACTCTTTATTTTTTAAGGACAAATGAATGACATATGCTTTAAGAATAAAATCTTTCTCTCTCCTCTCTCTCTTTATATATATATAGATATATATCTCATAAAATATAATTTAAAAATAAATATATATTTGAATTTAAATTAATGACATTTAATATTAATTTCTGAGCTGCAATAACCAAATTTCAACTGCTCAATGGGCACATGTGGCTAGTGGCCACCATGTTAGACAGTGTAAAATTATGGACGATTTACATCATCGTGGAAATTTCTGTTGCACTACTTAAGAGTCCAAAGTTCTAGATTTCATATTGAGTTCTTCAATCTGAATGAATACTGATGGCTACTGCCACACACACACTGCCCCCCCCCACACACACAATCTCACTCTACCCAATTCCTTTCAGAAATGAAATTCTGAGACTTGAGAAAAGACAAGGAAAAAAACTGCAAGTGAACCACATCTAGAAGTAGTTTCTCAAATCTAAGGTCATCCATTTATTCCTGGACTTTTTTAAAGAAGATGATAGTTCCTCCTCCTAACCTCCCAAACTTCCTTGGTTGAATCTGCCAGGCAACTCACATCCAATATCCTAAGAGATCACAAGCAGTCACAATGGTAGCAGACAAAGCTGGCTAGAATTGGCAAGAGAGGCCCCATCACTGCCATCCACTTCTCATTTGGGCTGGAATCAGATGGGTTTTGTTGTCTAGTAGAAGGATTATCTAATTTACCTCTGAGTTCCTCTGTGTGATTCTTGGAGTCCAGCATTCTGATGAATGCATAAAAGGAATTTTGACTTGGGTTGTGGTAATCATTGTTACACACCTGTGCTGCCTAGAGGTGATTCACTTCTTTAGAATCCCTCCAATAATATTATTATTTTTCTAAGTGTCTGGAAGGTTGTATCTTTGTTTGCTAGGGTTGTCTACATTTGAAAACAAATTAATCAACATGCATTATATATATACATGTATATATATATATACACACACACATATATATGTGTATATATATATAACTTTACAACTAACATTAGCCATTGAATAGTATATACCTAAATAGACTCTGGTTCTTTTATCTGATGAGATGACTAGAGGAGGGATGGCCAAATAAGGTTCATCTGGTTTCCCAGCTCTGATTGATTGGAACTGGCTGAAGGAAGGACTCTGAGACCACTACTGAGCACAGCAAGAATGAGTGCTGTGATCAATTATTGATGTCTGCAACAGGCAGGAGGGGAAGATGTGGCTGGCTGTCTGCATACCAGATAGTCCCCGTCTTGAATACAGAATGAAGCATGTGGAGGGGACAGTGGGAGATAGGGCTTTATAGAGTGGTTGGGTTTTTGTTCAAAGGGCCTTGAGAAGTCTGTGCTGAATTCCTTAAGCAGTGGGGAATGGAAGAGTCTTGAGCATGATAGCAATATGACAAGAGCTGCACTTTTAGGAAACAAACTTGGCCATATGTAAGATGGACTGAAGTGGGGGAGGGTAACCAATCAACTAGGAGCTTTAATAAGAAAAAGCAAGAACAGAGCAGATGTGGGGATGTTAGAACTGCCTTGGAGCAAATGATAACCATGAGATTCCCATTTCGGATGATTGAGAGGGTGTTTTAACTTATAAAGAAGGTAATTAATTTATAGAGAGTTTTATTCTTTTTATCTGTTTTCATGTAGAAAGCTTATTACACTATAGACATTATAAACACGTTTACTGAATAATATATAAGACAATACATTAATGAATGAATGAAAAAGTAAATGAAAGTTAGGAGGAGGAGCTGGTTTTGAGGAAAAGAGGACAAGTTATATTTTATACGTTCTGAGTTTCAGGCGTTGGCAGGGCCCTCTGTAGAGATGTCCACAGTCCAGACATAGCTTTGCAGTCCTCTTCAGACCTACCATTATACCATTGATGGGTTGTGGGGTCTTCCCTCTAAATGACTACTTCCTGCATATCACTTTCCATATAGCTGATTTATGATTTCCTTTTAGAAGACCATGCCAGTGGTCTTTACCTATGTAAAACAGTTGCAATTTATTGAGGAGTCCATTATGTGATATCATTTGTGGTACAATGTATCATTCAATCTTTATGGCTCCCTAATATTGGGGACAATATTATCCCCCTCCTACTGAGGTTATGAGCTCAAGTAGTAGAGTTGAGATTCAAATCCAAGTTGCCTTCCTTCTAAATTTTACCCCTGTTTATTTCCCCACATAGTCTTTCACTTCTAAGTGACACATTCTAGAAAATGCTCATGCCATGCTTCTGATTGCATGTTAACCAATGGTGCCTAGTGGAACCTCATCACCCCCGGCGTTTCCTACACTCCTTTCCCATTTATCCATTTCTCTTATCCATGATTTTCTGACCAATTAGCCAGTCTTTCCTACATTATACCCATCTTTCTTCTTATTGTGCATGCGTCCTCTTTTATGCATTCACTTCTACTCCTATTTCTCATTTTAGTACATACATGCACATGTGCATAATGATCACATGCATTTGCAGTGGTATTAAGAGAGTTTGCACCAAAAATGTGGGACAGATATGGGTGTGATGTGGTGTGTGTTCACCCAAAGCTGTTGGCTTTAATCAGGATTGCAAAGCTATACACACAGGACATAACTGTTTATCTTGGAAAATTAGTGGTTGGAACATCTTGGTGGTGGACTTGTTTCAAACTAAACACCTCTTCCCCAACCTTCAATGCCCTTCTGCAGAGCTGTTAGTGCATGAGTACTGTGAGATGCGTCCTTATTACATGCTACAAGTAGCCCTGCAGGTAGGAACCAGTGTTTCCAAATGTCTACGTAACTAGGTCAAATTACATCCAGAGCGAGGCTGTGTTGCTCTGATGCTTTTTACACTTATTTTCCATTGAAGCTAAGTTTCTAATGTTTTAGGTCACTAACAATGAATCCAACATCTGACATTTTATGAGCGGTGGGATGTTATCAATCCTTCAGCAAGTTTTGATGTGTTTTTTATGACTTCTGGCAAGTTGGAGTCATTAAGATTTATTACCAGAAAAGAGAACAAATACTGTTGTTTTACTATGTTCGATGTATAGTGAGGCGAAAGTAGAGTATTTTCAAGACCTATGTTCCTTTCGAAATAAAAAGTTCCTAGGTCTTGCCTTGGTCTTTGGGTTGGCTGGGCATGGCATGCAGTACACTGCACTGAACTCACTGGTGTGATGGACCCCATTCACGCACCACTCCAGACTTTCCTGGCTCAGTGACTTGGAGCTTGTCTTGCTCCTGGGTCTGGGTGGCCATGGAAATGGGGCAAAGGATACTGTCATAAAACCACAGCAGCTGCTATTGCCATCACAGACCAAAGAATTCCCATGTGTGATGCTCACTGACAAGAGGAGTCAGCTGGACCTGTGTGCTACTTGGCCAGAACTTACAGATGCTTGGATTTCCCAGTGGCTTCCTGGGGTTTCCAGGTAACAACTTGCAAGTGCAGGGGTGATTAATGCTGTATTGGGTGAATTTTTGAACAATGAGAGACAGTAGATGGGGAGAATCCAGTAGATAACTTGTATGCCTTTGTTCTAAGACACAGCTTTTCTGCATATGTCCTGAGAGAGCAAGGGCTTAGCTAAGTTTCTCATAAGCTATGACTAGCTCTGTGCCTTTTCTTTTGCTTTCACTTTTACTTCCTTGGAACTGTACACCCTGTTGCCCCACCCCAAAAAGCATAAAAGCTTTTGAGGCAAGTTCTTTTCTTTATCATCTTAGGCTAAGACTTTTTTGTCCATTCTACAGACTTTGAACTCTTGGAGGACTGAGGCCATGTCATTTTCATGTTTCTCTTGATTGCATCTAGATATTTATTTAACCCATGTTTGCTGAATGACAATGTCTGGCTGACCACCCAAAGGAAGTTCAACAAAGGGGATCAGAATCTCTCAATTCAGGGTGGCTTTGACATTCATGTCACACCGAACCTGCCACACAAATATTGCGACAGCTCGCTATGTCTTGGCAGATGATGGTGCTAAGCATCTTGGAGGTGCTAGCCTTGGAGGTGCTAAGGAGCTAAGAGGACTCCATTATATGAACACACAGGTCAATTCACATGCTGGTGCTTTAGCGGGGGCATTAAAGCCATTCCAGAGAAGCAGGAATGAAGAATATAGGAGCATCTTTGTGGACACTGGGTCTGCCGGTCTGGCAGTAACAGAGGAGGGCATAATGGACTGATGAGGTCAAAGCTGTCATGGATCCTGACTATTATGAAAAGAGGCCATGAGGGTGTGAATCAGGGAAAGAGGATGAAGGCAGGGGTGGGAGTTGGGTTGAAGAACTGGCAGATGATCCAGGAGGCCTCATAGGTTGAAGACTTTCAGCTACTCATTAGGAAACAGCAGGCATATTCTTTCATTTTTCCCCTTTTAAATTTTTTAGACTTTCCTATATTCATTTTCCCTCTCTCTCCCTTACTGCTATTATTTTTTCATATTTTTGATTCTTTGTTCTACATTTGATGATTCAAAATGTGACATCTTTACATTTAATGAATTCTTAACCCAGTGGCATATGTTTTGAAGAGTAAAATTAATAAAGAGGCTTAGAGAGAAAATAGAAATACACTTCTGTAATGAAAATAATGTGTCGCTCATGTGTTAGCTGATTCTAGTTGATGTGTTCTTGGGGAGCCTGAAGACAACTGAGAAACGGATCCTACAGCTGTGAGCTCTCCTTCCACTGCCTTGATTTCCTTAACGGAGTCACAGCATTGGCGATTCCTAACTGGGATGTGGTTAGACTTAAACCTTGGTTTAAATCCTCACTCTGATATTTGAACATCGTAAGAGTCAAGTGCCTGGTTTCTTAGTTTCTCATTTTTGACACAGATAATACCTTCACAAACACATATGGTATAAAGAAGCTGAAGAAAGAAATGAAATAATGGCTAAATATGACTTTGAACATATTCAACAAAACTCTCGGGTTCAGGAATTTTAGTACTAGTGGTAAGAATATGATTGCTATGAATGATAATAATAATTGAGCTAGCCCTTCAGTGAACAAATTGAGACACTTTTTTTGTAACCTGGTTAACACAGGGTTTCTCAACCTCAGAACTCTTGACATTTTAGGCTGGATGAATCATCACTGTGGAGAGCTATGCTGTGTATTGTAGGACGTTTCGGCTCATCTCTAACCCCTACCTATTAGATGCCAGTAGCCTCCCCTACTCCTGACGTCACATCCAAAAACGTCTCCTAACATTGCCAAATGTCCCTTCCTGGGTAAAATCTCTCCTAGGTAAGAACCACAGGGATACAGCATGTCCTCTAGAGCTATAGTTTTCCTCCTTCTATTAACGTGTTGACTAAAACTTCAAAAGCGAACATCATAGGTATCTCCAAACAGCAAATGGGCTAATGCAGTTGGTATACACAACAGTACATTTGCCAATGTTTATACAGAGCACATCGCTATACTCAGCTGCAGCCAGTGACAAACAGAATTCGGAGTTTATTTTCAGTGCACACTAAGAGGAGGCTAACATGGTGGGATAAAAAGCCAGGAGACTCCCCTTCCCAGAAGCCCCGCTTTGAATCACAACACATATGTGAGTAATGACTGTGAATTGAATTTATGACTCAAGTGCTGTTTGTCCGCATATATCAAATAAAATTTGAGACTTAAAGACACAAGCTGCCATGTTCATTTCCCCCTTATATTCATTTGTGATAACCATTTAGAATTCAACGCCCCCCACTTTTTAAAAAAACAATAGCACTCTGTCATTTCCAGAAAATGTTTTAAATTAGTATAAAACTTGGCTAAATTTAGCTTTTATAGAAGAAAGAATAAAACATAATTAACTGTTTAAAGAAGAAAACAGAAACCACATGAAGGAATGAGACTTGCTGGCGAGAAATCTAACAGTAGTGCTTGGTAGCTAACCCATCTCCTGTGTAACAGATGTTCACGAATTTAAATGGAAACAGGATGGGCGTCCACATAGAAGGCATTTGTGATAAAAAGCTGCTAACTGCGTAAATGTATGAGGCTGCTACAGGTGTGGCATTTCATCTAATTGCCCAGGGATGGGACTGCAAGAACACTCGAATGAGCAAAGGAGAAGGAAGTCTCAGCGTGGCAAGAAATATTGACAGATAGAACGCTTAGCAGGGTCCTGGCCGGGAGGCCCCGTGAGTGCAGTCTGCTTGCTGTAATTGCCAGCCGGAGTGGAAAAGAAAAGACTCTGTTTTAAAGCTCTCGAAGCATTCATCTCTGGTTTTAGCAGAACATATAACATCTTCTGTGATTTCTGTGTAAATACTTGACAGTTGAAAAGAATTCTTTTTTTTCCTCCTATCCAGACTAGAATTTATGGTGGTTTAGTGGGAAAAGGGGTTAATTTGATTTAAAAACTGAAAATGATTCTCTGTTTGGCTTTTTAAAAAGTATTTATTTAAAAAACTCTGGGCAGAACAGACAGAGGGGAGACAAAGGACTCTATTGTGTGACTGACCTAGGCGTGCCACGTCTCTTTGCTCCCTACACAGACAGAGGCCTGGCCTGAAGCACGCAAGATTATGCACACATGGGTCCAATCTTTGTCACCTGTCACCTAATAAAGCCTCATTGAATCAAAGACCAGGTTATCATTTATTTTGCTGGACTGACTTACGCAACATTCTCTCTTTAATGTCGTCTTTTCTTAATACTCAAACTATTATTATTATTGTTGTTGTTACTGTCATATTTTAAAAACACAGACGGACCTGGGAATATGCCACTGTAACATTGTGGCCGTCAGCCAAAAAAATAAAAAAAGTACAATAACCTATTGTTGAGCTGGAACTCCTCCAGTGACTCACAGGCTCTGGGGATAATGTCTCTGAAATCATCCCAATAAGTTAATCGATGAAGTTTTCTTTTATTCCTCAGTTTATACATTTTATCTCCTCTGCAAGGCACAACTTAATAATAAATTAAATAACCATCAAGCATTTGCAAGATTACCTCATTAACGGTCACTTTTTATTTGAAGTCATTCTAAATATTCAAGGAATAGTTTCTTTCCATTGGAAAAAAATGCTGAGAAACTGGATCGGAAAATTTTTTGATGCTCAATGTGGGGTTCTGGGCTCATCTTTTATGTTCTACCAGCTTCTATGAGGTGATGCAGTTTCCCAGGGAAAAAAACAGAAAGAAAAGATACAATACCCTGTTGCCTGGGGGCAGGAAGAGAATATCCCTGCTGACTCAGTGATCCTCCTTTTCACCTGCCTTTCTGGAGATTTTCAACAGAAAATGCCAGGTGAGGTTGAGCTTTCTTTTTCTAAAATTGTTTTCTCTTTGACTCATGGATTTAATGGTAACACAAAAGGTCCCCATCTCTAGAAGAAATTGGAAGTTAAGTTTATCATCTCTTCTTTTACATATTTTCCCCAACATGCCAAATCTTACTTCATTGAGGGCTTTGATAATGCAGGCAGTCCTGCATTTCAGATATGCATAGTACCATGCTATTTAGTGACATTTATGGGTTCTGTAGTTTACATTTTGATTAATAGGAACAATTAATAAATCATGAGTTATATAATATTCACACAGTGAAAAGCCTCAACGTTACCATGAGGTGACTGAGATATTAAATGCCTATATGTATTGAATATGACTTTTTTGAAGTAGTCTCATGCCAATTATCTTCCCAGAAGAAGTAAAGTCGTTCTGCTTATCTTCTTTCACTGAGTCGTCTCCATCAAAACAAAAAGTAAGTGAATCCTCCTCAGAACTTAATATTTAATTAAGCTATTCCAGTTACTAATTTAGGGCTAAATTAGGTTCCTACTAGAATGAAAAATTGGAATGGCTTTATTCTCTCTTAAGCTTAGAGACATTCTCTTAGTCTAATATCTTGCTCAGGGTCTAACGTAGACAAGTTTTATTTTCTAGTTCTTTCATTTTCTTTCTGCTCTGCAATCCTCCTCCTCCATACCTCCTCCTTCTTCTCCTTCTTCTTCCTCCTCCCTCCCTTCTCCTACTCTCCCTCCTTCTTTTATTCTTGGAAATTAATGCTTTGCTGTATGTGGAGATCTTCCTGACCTGCCAAATGCCACATCTGTCTGAAAATGATGAACACACATTGTTTAAAAATGAGGCTGGAAACTTGGCCTTTCATTAAAACCTCTGTAACAAATACCATTCTGTTTCTTCTCAATATTTTCTTGTGCTTGATATAATCATTTATAACAATCCCTATTATGTTTTTGCTTGCACATAGAGTAGCAGAAGGAATAACTTTCTGATAATACCTTTTCATCAGAAAGGCTCCTGAGAATAATCTGATGGTAAAATGTGATCTTGGTTTTGTTACCTATCTGTCAAAGTGTTGAGATCAAGGGATTTTATTCTTCTATTGGCAAAACTCATACTTACAAGATTTTTCTAGATTTGGCTCAAACAGAGGCAAATTTCTTATTTTAAATGTTTCCTTCACAAAAGTTTTATAGATGAAATTCATAAATAAATCAGACGACTAGTTCATGAACATACTCTGCCAGTATCTGATACTTTGTAAAAACAAGTAAATGGTTGCTGTATCTGATAGGTGCTTTCTACATTAGAGAATCCTAATGGATCAAATATTGGGTTTTCCACAAAAAATTATCCTCTGGAACAAAACAATTGAAGAAACAGAATGTGATACTTTGCTAGGCTCAACAGATACACTTTCTTATTCTAACAGCTGCCTCTGCAGACAACAGCATCAGATGAACAAATATTATTTTCATAGCAGAAATGGTCATGTGTCTGCTGGGCTGCCTATTGACGATGCAGTCATTTTGCCTCTATGTAGTTTTATCTACTACTAAAATAGACTTTGATTCTTCCATTGGAGAAGAATATAATGATCATGTGTGATATGTAGGAAAGTTACACGTTCATAGCAGAAAACATGTAAGACAGAGTTTGCCCAGGCAAATCCGGGTCCACCTGCCATATCAGAATGAGAGAAGAAAGAGGGGCCCTCTGGTCTCAGTCTTGAGCACCTTAAACACACACTAGCACTCGGGCCCCAGGGAGGTTTGGAACGTAAGCACCAAGAATTCCCCACCACAACAGGGGCTAACTAGAGAGGGTCTAAAAAAAAACCTTTCCATCCAGGGAATCAAAACATATCTGTGAAGACAACAGCCTGTGGAAGCTGTTGTTTTAGGGAAGACGTGTTAGGGAAGATCCTAACCAGCTTCTACAAGGGTGGTTTGGAAAGTTCTAGAACATTTCAAATGCTGTGATCTTTGTATCACTTTGTTTCCAGTTTTTTTGTTTTTATTTTTTCTTCCTCCCAGACAAGACCTTTCAGGTTAGCCCAACAATTGTGTAACACATAACCAAGCTGCCTCTCCCCTTCCTATTTTCTTTTGTTTTTAATTTAAAGGGAAATCAACAGCCACCACCCATTTCATGATTGCAATGACGAGGCTGGAGCATTTCAACCTCATAACTTTTCTGGATTCTCTTCCGTGTCCAAACAGATTTTTGTTAAAAATCACGTTAGTTTCTTCTGGTACACAGTAAATTCCTATGGCTTTTGCTGTGCATGCCTCATGGGTGGTGTGAGTTGAGAAAAAAATGCCAGAAAGTGGCTACTGAGAATCTTGTGGAATGGAAGCTGTCAGTGGGATGGGGAAACATTAATGATTTATGAGGAAAATTAATGACGGCAGTTTCCACATGAGCCCCAGCCTAGAATTCTTGGACCCTAAGTAAAGGGTTCCATGTGGTCTCCCAAGTGGTACCCAGTCATTAGTTCTTTAATGTCCCTGTTAAAAGTGTTTTATGTTAACCATCAAAATCTAGAATTTCTCAAGCAAAGTTCTAAACACACAGAAAATAATAAATGGCACCCAGCAGGAATAATTTTCCTCCTGGTTTTTAACATCAATTCTTTGATAGCACAATACGCACATTCTTATATGTATGAGTGCAGGTGAATATACATATATACATATACATTCTCTAACCCAGAGACAGATTTAAAAGGAGAATTTTCATCCTATGTGCTTTATGCCCTACGTCAGAGTTGAGGGAAGAAACAAGATCAGCTACACTGAGTTTTGTTCTAGGAGCAAAAGGCTTGGAAACTCTTCAGAAGTTTCTCCTCTAACCAGTTCCACTTAGCCTTGAACTGTGCTGCTCCCCACATGAGGTAAGAAGATGCTTCATCTAGAACTTTCCGAAGTGGTGCAGGAATTTAGATACACTTAGGGAATAGTAGGCATCCCCTCCATTGATCTCAGAAAGCTTTGGTTTGTGTTTTGGGCTCTTTCAAAAATATATTTGCTCTCTTCAAGTTAGACTCAGGTCTAGATTGCCTTCTTGATGTCAGCAATGATCCAGTACTATTAAAACATCAGCACAGAGAACTAGAAATGATGGATCTTGTCACTGCCATAGAATTGTGGCTACCACTTCCATGCAGAGTATGGAATGGTCTTTCCTCAGGTTCCTGTATGCTAAAGGTCTGGACAGAGTTACTCTGTCCCTTTCTCTAGCCTCAGTCATCTGACCAGTGTGTGAACAACAAGAGTATCCTCTGATAAGCCTTCATCCACCACTGTGACTATCACTGTGTTCCCGCTAATGTCCAGGAGTCCCTCTGGCTCCCTTTAGCCTCCGTGCCTCCAGGGTGCCTGTGGTAGGAGCAGAGGGAGCTAGTAGCTCCCTGCTAATGCTAACCATGTTCTAAAACACTAGTACAAAGTCTCCCTCCTCCTTTCCTCCTGGAACTTCTCTGTTCCTGCAGCAACTCCTGGAACTCCTCCTGAATACAATCCACCTGCTGTTTTGTGAGAATAGCTTTCTGCTCTTCCACGTGGGTTCAGATTTTTGCCCAATTCAACACATCCTGAGCAGGGCATCTAACTTCAATACACAGAGAGCCTGGCTATGAGACACAAAGACCTACACAAACGTGGGGCCAAAGAAACATACTTTGCTTTGTGGGTCTTAACATAATCTACCAATCAGTCTTTCAAAATTCTTGTCTTCTCATGTATGACATGTTAAGACTCTTACTAAAGAACTCACTTAAATGTCAGCCCATATACTCTGCAAAAAAATGTTTTATCTCTATTCACCTCCATTCTTTTTGAAGGCTATTTTACTAAAGCCAGATAACTGGAAGATTAATGTACAGAATCTGATTTCTTAATGGTATGGAAGGCTGAAAATGGTTTTATTGTTTGATGTTGAGCTATAGATGATGATTTCTTTTTCTTTTATTCCTTCCTTTTTTTTTTTTTTTTTTTTCTGAAGGTTGGAAGATTCTTTAATGAGAGACATATTCAGCAAGTCAAAGCTTGTAAGCTTACTTCATCTCAGTAATGTGGAAAACTCCTGAAACTGTAGATTTTCTTTTGGAAGGCCCTCTGAACTATGCAAAATATCATCTGATTCCTCAAGGAAAACTAGGAAACAATGAAGAAAAAGTCCCTTCAAACTTTATGAATGTCTTGGTCACCCCCTGCTGCACCCATAATACCGGATTGAATTAGTGAGATTCGAATACCAGAGATTTGATGGTAATGGGATATTTAGAAATCATTCCCCGAGGCTCCGCCTATGTTGGAGTGAGCCTCTGTGCTCACAGGGACGGAATTTGGGGCCAGATCCCAGTGTTGGTTCAATTATTGGGCTAGATGGTCTTCCATAGCTTATTTTATATTGCAGTTTTCCAAGATTTATAAGACTGCATTTTTGGACTTTCTCTAATGCACTCAAGCAAAAATACTCCTTTGCCTGTACACTGATGACTGTATCTGGTAAGGCTATACAAATGTGTACAAATTTGTACCAATACTTTAACTTTATTGGTCCACTTGCAGGTTGCACAGTCACTTGACCATCATTCACCATTTACCTCAAGATGCCTTTCTTCCCTCTGCTCTGAGCTCAGGTACAAGTGTCCATTATTGCTCTAAGAGCTAGTCTTGACTGGACTTAATTGATATTTCCATTAGTCTGATGAATACAAATGGCATTAAATACCAGGATCAGACACAAATTGAATATGAGTGATCCTTTGCAGCCACCTGGGAAGGGTGAGTGGGGATTTTTAAGGCAGAGTGGTGAGGACAATTAGCAGGGCTAATGGACCCTTTCCATGGGTGAGATGACACCAGATGCCCCTCTCTTGCTGGCACTCAGTGCACACTGAAGTCTGCATTGATCTAGATGGCAAATCACACTGGTTTCAGAGCCAGGAGGCTCCACTCAGCATGGCACAGCTTTGTGTTGTGAGAGGAAAAGAGTGAGGCAGCAAGTGAGCTTAGAGCCTGGGTCAGGTTGAAGGAAAGTTTCCCTCTTTCTCCCTGGACCAGATGCACGTATCAACTGTGAACCCTGAAGTCGAGTCAAGCTCCTAGGACTGCCTCCCTGTGTCGGGCTGAGGGCAGCGAGTACAGCTTTTAACCCGTGTCCCTTCTGCCCGCATTGGCACACGGTCCATCCCTGAGCAGTTGGGGGATATGGAAAGCATAAAGGCACAGGGTCCACAGGGACAATCAATCATGTCATCAAGATCAGCTTCTGAAGGAAACAAGCACAAATGTTTCAGTGAAAACAAACTAATTTCATTCTGACTGTTCTACTGTTCGGGGTTTTATGACTGTGTTTTTCACCCTGTGTGGAAAAATACAAAGAACTGCCCAGGAACTGAAAAACAGAAAAGAGTCTGTCTTGAGAAACATTTCCCCCTTTAACTTCTTTGCTGTCTTTACCAGATGTACCCATCCAGGCTCCAAAATGAACCACACAATGGACCTTCGGCCCATTCCAGCACACAATAACTCAACAAAGGATGCTTAAAACATTAAAAGGATCTTGACAAAGTGCTTTACATGAATTGCCAGTTTTCCAGTTGTTACACCGAAGAAAGATAAGGGGATCAATGGATCAAAATCCATCTTACTTCATACAAAAGAGAGAAGTTATAGAAAGCCAATATGGCTTGGGGAGGGAACACGGAGTCAGTCCCGGTGTGGGGCCAATGATTTTGCCAGGTGAGATTCCTTCGGTTGTTTATGTTGATAAAACCCTTAAAGAGGCTCAGAGACAAATAAAATTCACTCTTTGGGGTTGCTCTAAAGCACTAAAGTTAAAATTACCCGTATATTGGCAACTGGATTTTGCAAAATTGTGGGGAGAAAACTTGGAACCCTCACAAATCCTCCTACACAAATGTTGAGCTAAATATTTTCACTTTATAGTCGCTTGACAGAGATGGTAGTGGTGGAAGTTACAGAAAGATTTGCAGAAATAGAGCATTTGCTTATATCACACCCTTTCTGTTTTCCCCAAATCTTTTCCTTTTGAATAGTATAGGAAGAAAAAAAGGAGTTTTAGGAAATAATTTCTTGTGCTTACCATAGCCCTCAAGACTTTTTTTTTTACTTTTTTAAGATGAAGTCTTGCTCTGTCACCCAGGCTGGAGTGCAGTGGTGTGATCATAGCTCACTGTAGCCTCAAATTCCTGGGCTCAAGTGATCCTCCTGCCTTAGCCTCTCAACTACCTGGGACTAGAAATGCATGCCTCCGGGCCTTACTAATTATTTTTGTCTTTTGTAAAGGTGGAGTCTCACTATGTTGCCCAGGCTTGTCTCAAACTCCTGGCCTCAAGCAATTCTCCAGCTGGCATCCTAATGTGCTGGGATTCCAGGCATAAGCCATTGTGCCTGGCCCCAACAATTTTCTTATTCTTTGAGTTTCTCAACTGTACTAAACAAAGCTAGATAATTCCCCCGAATTACACAGGAATCAGTGTAAAATTGTATAGATTCACACCATGTGATACTTCTTCAGCCATTCTTCTGAGAATTTGGCAAGGAGACTGTAAGTTTCGATTGGTTAATATTTATGTGGGTACGAATGCCAGCACCGAAATATGTGGTTAAATATTATATTGCTTTGGGTGGTTGGCCTGATGTGAGTGCTTCCTCTAGCACAAATGTCATTTGGCAAACTTGGTTCTCACAGTTCAAATAAGTCTACGGTGGAAGAGGAGAGGCTGTCGTCTCCTCTTAGGTCAGATGGCACATGCTGCAGTGTGAATGGCAGAATGGGGAGGCTTAGGTCTGGGTTTTCATGGCTAAAGAATATACTAACCATCAAAATCATGTTGTGGCCATTAACAGGATTATCTTATTTTCAGTAATTACTAACTATACTATATGAAAGACAGATAGTATAATAACTAATAACTAACTATATGAAAGACAGATACTTTCAATGTTAATACTCCCACTGTGAATGAATTGTGTGTTTAACAGATGGCTTCTGACTTATTGGGAAGTTGTTAGAACATCAAAGTGCAGCTTATGAGGCCTGGCAAATTATGTATTTGAGTTTAGTTTTTTGTTTCTAATGTTACCTTCTAAATGATCTGTTTCATAACTAAGATTAATACGAGCACAGTTAAATAAGTTATTTCATGGAGAACAGGCATGCCAATATAGATATTATCAAGATGTGTAATTTGCAAAAAATATTTGTTGAGTATCTGTGATGTGCCAGCCATATATTGCTAAACATTTATTGATCACTTACAGATATGAACTATAGTATGTACACATCTACGGTTTCAGATGGAGTATAGCATCATATTTACATAAAATACATAAAATACAGCCAAAGCCATCCTAGAATTTTTCTTTTTCAAAAATAAAACAATTCTACAATCTCACAAACATATTCGGGTCCATTTCTCTGTGCTTACAAACATGCTCAGGCTTGCCCAATGAGTGGAACCCATCATCCCTTGACCTTGGCCTCACAGCTGACCTTCTTTGAGAGTACATTTTCCCCTACCCACTCCTCTGCATACCTCATACCCCACAGAAAGCAGCCTAATTTTCCACCTCCAAATTCTCACTATCTTCCACTCCTCAGCACCAGGAACCTGCTTTTTACTCCCACTGCTCTCCTGAAATTGCTTTCTCAAATGTCAAGGTACCACCAGTTGATTCAATTCTTCCCTCCCAGACTTCTCTGCAACACCCTTGAAAATGCCTTCCTTGAAAAGCTCTCTACCCTTGGTATGTTCTCCACACTGTGGCAACTCGAGACTTTTCTTTACCTCTCTGACAGCTCCTTTCATCTTCTTTGTTCTTGCTCCCTAAAGTAAGATTCTTTAAGGCTTTCTTTGCTGTCTGTGTACAACCTTCTTGTAGAACTTGGGCATTTCCTGGGCTTTGACTATTATGTCTATGAATGTGAACTATCGAAGCTCTTCCTCCAGATCTGGCTTCTCTTCGGACTCCAGTCCCATGTCTGCATTTGCTACCTGGACGCCTCACCTCTTGATGAGTTTGGGAACTCAATATATCCCGAAGCAAACTCATTGACTGCTTCTCACCAAGGATCTTCTCTTCCTGGTTTTCCAGGTTTGGACATATTCTCCTGTTCTTCCAGCCGCCATGTAGTCACAAACATGGGCTCTCCCTCTTAATTAGTTGCCCAGTTCTATCCATCCTACCTTCACTATAACAAGTGACTGTCCCACTTTTAGTTAGTCCTGCCACCTCCTCTCTTCAGCTCTTCATGAATCCCCTCTCTGACCGGCTCTGCCTCATGCCAGTCTCTTTCCATGCTCCATTTCATGTCTCATGCATTCTCCAGATGAACCTTGCCAAAGAAATGATATCACTGTGACATTTCTGTCTTCAAAAATGCCTTATTCTATCCTGACCCTCCAAATTAATGTTTTTAACCTTTTCTCCTGCTCTTTCTCAAGCATGTAGCCATGGTCCCACAAATACTTGGGGGGAGGTTCAGATCACACAGCACATTCCCCTCTGCCCACCTTGTATGTGCCCCTAGAGCTGGGTGGGCTCTTCTCCTTCACACCTCTGCACTTGCCATCCTTTAAGGCTCAGTTGTGTTGCCACACTCTCCAGGAAGACTTCCTCTTTTGGTGATGTTTGGGAAGTTACAATAAGGTGCTTTTCCATAGCTTGACGTGATTCCTGTGCTATATAAGACTGTAGAGGGTCTCATATCAATACAGTAACATGTGGTTGATGAATCAACTTAGGAAGTGGCTGCTGGGGCAGAGCTTTATTTATCAAAGGGTACAGCTCCGCAAGTGGAGTGTACAAGAGCTTCCTGGGTCAGGGCTGTCTGGTGACCGACAGACATGGACGGGGTGGCAGTCATAAGTGAGTCTGGGCTGTGACATTTTGGCTCTCTCTAGGTTTTCTCATTTATCACAAAGGGACTGGTAATTCCTATGTGACTCTACATGTAGGCATCACATGTCGCTGAACTCCAGAGAAAAGGTGAACTTGTCCACCTTCAGACTCATGCACTTGCGTCCCACTAGGTCCTGCCTTGGGTCTGTAATTAGCTACTTCTCCTCACCTTAGTTAAGCAGTCTCACTCTTTACAGACCACCTCAAAGGCAAATTCCACCATGGTCTTTCTTCAACCCATGGTCATAACACTCTCTCCCTCTTCTGACCACACATGGCAGTCTATCTGTGCCTCAAGTGTCTCAATGACTGTCCTCCCTGGCTTTGCATGTGTCATCTTACCAAATGGATTATAAGACGTTTGAGTCTAGAGACTAAATTTTATTTATTATTATAATGCACAATATAGCCCTGTGTTCATAGCTGGGATTTAATACATGTTAGTCGAATAAACATTGAAGGATGAAGTTTCAGATTTTTTTGGCTACCATTACTCTCAGCTATGTTGATGTAATGATACACGTGTGCCATATAAACATGTATCTATTTACCAATCAGCTGCTCAAATTGATGACTTTTTACAAGGCTTCTAGGTGGGGCGGCTTTTAGAATAAAGATGAACACCCACACCCACACTCTCACATGAGTGACTGAACAATCTCACATTTTATTATTTATAGAAATACATCTGGATAGGCTACACCTTCATTTATTTCCTGCAAGCAGAAATCCCCATCATTATAAGGAAGCCCTGTCTTTTGTTTTTGTCCATTTTTTTCTTCCCTGATGTGTTCACAAACATGTCCCATGGATGACAGGAACGCACAGCTGTTTCACTGGTGGTATAAATAATGTTCACAGAAGCCCTGTCTGTCATGGTAAATGGCACAAAAGACTCTTTTCCTCCACAGAAGCCTTTATTTTCCTCCCTGTATTTCCCTCAGAGGCCCACCACAGTCTGAAGGGACTTCACAGCTGTGCTGTCCACGAACCTACTCCTAACTTCCAACCTTTCCCCAAAGCGTTTCCTCTGAGGTCCTTGTAGAAGTGCCTCTGGACAATGTGGGACGTTGCTAACATTTGGAAACTGACTGTTGCACGGCGAGGAAGCATTTGTAGGCCTCTGAGTTCAGTTCTCTGAGGACGTTTCACCTTCTTTGCTCACATCCAAGCCTTGGACCCCAACACCCAGTCAGCTCCCCTCCTGTGGGTTTTCCGGGGTGCTGTTTCATCTCTCTCCCCATTACCCTCACCATCCCCACTCCCACCCAGACATTAATTCAAAAGAAATCTTTTTTTCTGGAGGGGGGAGGTTTCACTTTCGAAATGAAGGCTCATATTTCAGTTCTAGATTTAGAATAGGTAAATATTTTTAAAAACCATTTCTTCATATACATTAAAAAGGGCTCTATAAACCAAACAACAATAGCAACAGCAATACCTCGCCAACGACAGCTGCAGAAATTGCCGATGTGCACCTAACCTGACCTCAGGGGGCCATGCCAGGGGCCTTGTGGAAGAGGATCAGTCCATCTGTGCCCCACCTCAAGCAAGAGTGACTTACATTTCATTCCTCTGTATTCATTCTCTTGGGGTTTCCAGCCACAGAAGAACTTTTTAAAAGTTCTATATAGGAATAGGCTCTGAGAGGAGAATTTTTCAGAAGAGGTCTAAGTCGCTCTGCTTAAATTACTCAAGGTCCAGGCTCTCAGGGACAGGGCCATGGCTCACAGGCATTTGCTCTGGGGCTACGAGAATGTGGGATGAGAATGAGGTGGTATCATTTGTGGATGTGATGGTCTACCCTTCCCTAATTTCCTAATTTGGGAATGACTGACAAGGATGGGACTACCTGGAGAGCTGGGACAGTATACAGCAGACCACTTACAGCCAGTCTCCAGGGTGCCTAAACAAGGGGATGTGCAGAATTTCTTTCTTTTCTTCCTTTTTCTTTTTCTTTTCTTTTTTTTTTTTTTGAGATGGAGTTTCACTCTTGTCGCCCAGACTAGAGTGCAGTGGCATGGTCTCAGCTCACTGCAACCTCCGCCTCCTGGGCTCAAGCAATTCTCCTGCTTCAACCTCCTGAGTAGCTGGGATTATAGGAGCCTGCCACTATGCCAGATAATTTTTTAAAAAATTTTATTTTAAGTAGAGATAGGGTTTCACCATCTTGGCCAGGCTGGTCTTGAATTCCTGACCTCGTGATCTGCCCACCTCGGCCCTCCCAAAGTGCTGGGATTACAGGCGTGAGCCACTGTGCCCGGCCGGGATGTGCAGAATTTCCTGCCTGGAGAAGTTCATTTATTTCCTTCCCTACCCCATCCCCCCAAAACAGCTACACTGCCTGGAGATTTGGAAGAAAGGGATGAACAGATGTTTGTGATGTTGTAGTTACATTTGACCTAAACGTGGGGGAAATGAGCTAAATGACACACCAAAGTCCTTTTCACTAAACTACCAGTGTCAGTAGAGCAAGTAGTTTAAATATTGCCATTAGCTCACTTTTGAGGTTTACTGGGGAGTTTTACTAATGGCAGGATTCAAAAACAGTAACCTCTGTCTTATTGAATAGATGCTCCCCAGCTGCTGAACTGTAAAGTTAATTTCTGGAAAGTGAATTGTGTTTGTCATTTTTTAAAAACACACTTTTCTGTAATAAAAGCAGAGATGCCACCTTCAGCAGAGAAACATTCCAGTGAGGCCGGGTTGAATGCTTTGTTCGGCCAAGGAATGGTTAAGGTGATGTCTGAGAAGGTAACCCACCAGTGGAACGAGGCAAGAGAACTTTGTATACTACATTGGCCTCCCCTAGGTGTGCTTGTTAATTAAGAGTAAAACCACGAAGGCAGCTCCAAACCCAAGCGCTGTGGGTGTGACGCCCGCGCCGGTGAGGGCAGGCTGATGGAGGCTGTGCTGAGATTGCCGTCCTGTCACAGTGTGGAGTGGGAGTGGGAAAGGAGCCTCCTACTCTCATCGTCAGCCCATGCACAGCAAATGTTCACTAGTCATATCCTTTCTGTCAAGCGAGGATCTAGGCCCTGGGAGTACAAGGATGAATAATACACGAGGCCCTTCTTCAAGGAATTTATAGATCCTTCAGGTAAACCAGGTGATGTCCCTCCAAACCGACCGGCATAAAGCAGATGACGATGGCCTTGACATCTTCTGCTGAGGATAACAGAATCACTGCTGAACTGACATCGTAGGATCATAGAATTTTCTAACAGGAAGCAGCCTTAGAGATCTTTCACCAAATTGAGTTAAAATGAAATGATTGTTATAGTTCCTTATAAACTGCCAAATGCTAAACAAACATGATTATTATTTGGTGGAAGCCCCTCAGTTGTGGAAGGAGAGAGACTGATACAAAGTTAAGTTATGGCCACAGGTCTTCTAGCTACGTTGTTACAGGTACAGCCACATTGTTACATAGCTGTATTGTTTAACATTCACAACCCGCATCTTATTTTGTTGTTTAGTACACATAACTAATATTTTATTTTTCAAATTATATTACAAATAACAGAAATTGTGAGAAAGAAACTGTATTGAGGAAATATTGGAAAGTAATTTTGTACTGCCGATGTAGAGTATAATGAACAAGAATAGCCTATAAGCAAAAAGATTCAAACTCTTACAAGGAAATGCTTAAGTAATAATTAACTGCACATATAGGCTGGGCTCAGTTGCTCATGCCTGTAATCCCAGCACTTTGGGTGGCCAAGGCAGGCGGATCACTTGAGGTCAGGAGTTCAAGACCAGCCTGGCCAACATGGCAAAACCCCATCTCTACTCAAAATAGCTGTGTGTGGTGGCGGGTGCCTGTAGTCCCAGGATGCTGAGGCAGGAGAATCGCTTGAAACTGGAGGCAGAGGTTGCAGTGAGCTGAGATTGTGCCACTGCACTCCAGCCTGGGCAACAGCTAGACTCTGTCTCAGAAAAGTTACATTTCAGAGAGGATACGTGGTAGGCAGAGTTTCTGTGGATGGACCCCCAAGATTTCCCACCGTAAGACCCACAGGTGTCCATCTCTGTGCTGACTTCCAGCGTGGTTTAGGGGAGGCACTGACATTCTGCAGAATCCCAGAGAATATAATTAAAGTTCTGTTTATAAATCCTTTGTTGACATTTAGTGACCGATTGTAGTGCTACTGATGCTTTGCTCTCTAATAGCTCATGATGAAGTTTGTTAGAAGAGACATTAGCAGCAATTTGTCAACAGCCTCTGGAAGCCAAGTGACAAGGTGTTCGTGTTTTATGGTGCTGCCAGTGTTAGACATATCCTTGCAGGTGGGGAATCTTCATCCCCTCATCAGCCCAAGGGATGGTTCCCGTGGGTGACTCAGATGTTTTGAAGCCACACCATAACGAATTCTAAAAGTCCGTGAGAAGTGGAATGACAGCAATCCCACCAAAGTGGCCTTTGCCACTCAAACTTGAGAAGCTGCATGTGATTCCTTTTGTGTCATTCTAAAGAACTATAATTCTTTTGAATAGGAGAATTTCTTTTAAAAATAGTATGGAAGTTCTTTAGTTTAATTAGATCCCATTTGTCAATTTTGGCTTTTGCTGCCATTGCTTTTGGTGTTTTAGATATAAAGTCTTTGCCTGTGCCTATTTCCTAAGTGGGAGAAATTTTTTGCAATCTATCCATCTGACAAAGGGCTAATATCCAGAATCTACAAAGAACTTACATAAATTTACAAGAAAAAAACAAACGACTCCATCAAAAAGTGGGTAGAGGATATGAACAGACACTTCTCAAAATAAGACATTTATGCAGCCAACGGACATATGAAAAAATGCTCATCATCACTGGTCATTAGAGAAATGCAAATCAAAACCACAACGAGATACCATCTCACGCCAGTTAGAATGGCGATCATTAAGAAGTCAGGAAACAACAGACACTGGAGAGGATGTGGAGAAACAGAAACACGTTTACACTGTTGGTGGGAGTGTAAATTAGTTCAACCATTGTGGAAGAGAGTGTGGCTATTCCTCAAGGATCTAGAACTAGAAATACCATTTCTAGTTCTAGAAGTACCCAGCAGTCCCATTTCTGGGCATATACCCAAAGGATTATAAATCTTTCTACTATCAAGACACATGCACACGTATGTTTATTGCAGCACTATTCACAATAGCAAAGACTTGGAATCAACCCAAATGTCCATCAATAATAGACTGGATAAAGAAAATGTGGCACATATATGCCATGGAATACTATGCAGCCATAAAAAGGATGAGTTCATGTCCTTTGCAGGGACATGGATGAAGCTGGAAACCATCATTCTCAGCAAACTAACACAGGAACAGAAAACCAAACACTGGATGTTCTCACTCATAAGTAAGAGTTGAACAATGAGAACACATGGACGTAGGGAGGGGAACATCACACACTGGGGCCTGTCAGGGGATAGGGGTCTAGGGGATGGATCGCATTAGGAGAAATACCTAATGTAGGTGGTGGGTTGATGGATGCAGCAAACCACCATGGCATGTGTATACCTATGTAACAAACCTGCACATTCTGCACATGTACCCCAGAACTTAAAGTATAATAACAATAATAAAAGAATATATAAATGGCTATTAAAATTCGAAAAATAATAGTATGGAATTTGCCTGTCATTATACTGGGGGACCTGAAGTGGCAATTTGGCATCACTTGGTGCTTTTTATTCATACATGATAATTGCTGGCATGAAATGGAGTCAATACATATGCTTTGAAGGAGTGAATTTATATTTAAGTTTGCAATGGCTTTGTAATTCTACAGCTCTCTTATTTAATTATTTCATTTAATCATCTCATCAACACCTCTCTAGAAAGTAAAAAATAACGTTCTCATTTTACAGAAAAAGAAATTGATGTTTGGGAGGTTTAATATGTCCAAGATGCATAGGCCTGCGCAGCTGGTCTTTCTTCTTATTTTCAGGTCGTAATTACTGTTTGCTGGGAACAAACTGGCTGCTGGTGCTAGGCAGGTCTTTTGTTCCTCATTAATTACCTCCTAACACCAGGAGGCAGGTAGGTCTTTTTATCTCCTGTTTTCAGATAAAGTCTCAATGAGGTTATGTAATTTGAGCTGAATCACACAGGCTATGTCTGATCAAGCTGGCATCTAATTGCAGGGCTTGCTACTCAAGAGGATGTGACCTTCCTGCCACCATCCAGCTGCCCTTCCAACTAAAGTATAAGGCTATTGCTATTTCCATTTTTAAAAATCTGACAGGCACAAAGCATGGACTTAAGGGATGGCTACAGTTATGATAGCTCGGTCAAGTCTCTGTTTGGGGGAGTTTTTTAAAATCTACATTGTATAGCATTATTATGCATCTACATGAACTTAATTTGCTGCAACAAGCATTGACAAGTACTGGTTTGTGCAAATTCTGTGTGATATCCAATGTCCATTTTCTTTTCTTCCTTTCGAAAAGTGGCCATAAGCAAAGCCCTGATTTTGTTGAGGATAACAATGTGCTTAGGTAAGAGACGCCATTTCCCATCGTTGCAGGCAGCTTGGCACAGTCATGTGAATACTTTCTGCATGAAACCTCCAGGGAAGCTTTCTAAAGGGCCTTTTCCTTCCCTTTCCCTCTGACTGGAATGTGGACATGATGTCCGGAGCTCAGGCAGCCATCCTGGGCCACAAAGCATCATTGTGAATGGATGCCAAGTGTTGGGGATGATGGAGAAGAAAGAAACAAGGAGTCTAGATTTCTGATGACATGGTGGAGCTGCCCAGTTAACCTTGGGCTACTTACAATTGGAATTATCACATGAAATAAATAAACTTTTATTTTGTTTAAATGACTACTTTCATCTGATCTCTAAATGCAACTTCTAACTTATGGAGTTACAGGAAAGCTAGAAAAGATATATTTATTAGTCTTTAGGAAAGACAAGTCTACAACTCACTACAGTATAGTCTGAATGTGACTTGATCCAATGATCTAATGAAAACATAAACTCAGTGGGGAGCATTCCAGAGAGAGAAGAAATTAATTCTGCTCAGAAGAAGGTATCAAGAAAGGCTTGTTGCACCTTGGATGGAGGAAGATAAGAAGTGGAGCAGAAAACTCAGTCAGCAAAAGAAAGCCTGGAGTCCAAGAAGGTGAGCTTCAGTGATGGCAAGGTTGTTGCAAAAAAATGACTTTGATATTTCTGAAATGATTTTCTTTAAATTTTCAGCAAAGCATTGACTAGTTATAGACTTTTAGACCTTGCTCTGTGGACCCAGATCTAAACCAAAATGCAAGTTTGTGTGTGTCACTTGAGATATGATCTGCCGGCACATTTAAGTCTCTTTCTTTAAACACACCACTTCAGTGGTGATATCTTAAGCTACAGAGTCATCTTCCTTTACACATTTAACTACAATTGAGTAGAGATGACTTTTATAAGATTCAGTCCTACAGTTTTAGGCCTGGGTTAAAAAGCTGTCTTTGAGGTGGGAGGAGAAAAGGAGAGGGGAAATAGTTATTTGGGATCCCTTCTGGGATAGCTTTTACATCTGACTCCTTGTGGCAGGAGTGATTGTCTGATTATTTTATTGCAAGGGTCAGGCTGCAGCAGAGCCTCAAAGGCAGGAGGGTAAAGAATTAGGGCTCCAACCCCAGGGGCTAACGATGCTAGGGAACTTCAGGAGCTTATGACATGTCCCAGACTTCTCCTGCTGGTGTTCAACCAATATCCACGCAATCCTAACCTTTACTTGGCCTCTCTTGCAGTTAGGGCAGGACCGACTAATTAGATTGTGGTTAATGGGATGCAAGTGGGAATGAGCTAATCTCTTCCAGGTTGAGAACTTAAAGGTGTCCTATGTTATAATCCCACCCACCCTCTCTCCCCTCACTGTAGCAACATTAGATCTTGAATTACAGATGCCATAGCTACAAGGTGGGAGCAGCCTGGGACCCTGAATTACTGCGTGGAAGAGATTCTCGCAGAGGAGGTGTTTTCAAAGCATCTGTCTTTGTGTGAGCAGGAAACAAGCGTTGGTGGTATGAAGACACTGAAACATGGGAATATTTGTGATGGCAGCTAGCATTAATTACTCTGATTTTGACATTACTTCTTGGCAAGGAAAATAAGTGAGAGGTGGTGCACCTTTGATTAGAAGCATGGGATTCGGAGTTGGAAAATACAGCCTTCAGCTTGATTCCTGGGTGAGTTTGGGCAAGTTTCTTAACCTCTTCAGCCCCAGATTTTTATCTATAAAAATGGGAATAATGGCTGTGCCTCCTTCCTAGGGCAGTTTTTTATTTTTCAAAGTATGGTTGCACAGACCACCTGCATCAGAAATACCCACAGGACTATTACATTGCAAATCACTGTGTATCCATCTGGAAGCTACTGAATCCAGATCTTTGTGGGTGGGAGGAAGTCTGGTTTTTTTTTTTTTTTTTTTTTTTTTAAGTTATCCAGAGGACTCTTACACTTACTAAAGTTGGAGGATGATCATTCTAAGCAGTTGTGAGGATTGCACGAGATAATATGAACAAAGACTTTAGGACTATATCTGGCCCATGGTAAGTGCTCCATATATGGAAGCAATTATTTTTATCATTAGAGCACACTGCGGTGTAGACTAACTTGGTCAGAGAAGCTAGGCAAGTTCATGAAGAGAAAAAAGGGAGACGGCATTACTCTTTCTCGGGATTATAACTCTGACCTCAAAGGAAGCCAGGAGGACAGGCACACTGAATGTAACCCAATTTGACTTAAATGGAAGATGGAGGCAAATCATTGTGATGTGTTGAGTATTCAGCAACAAAATAACAACCTGAAAACAGATGAAGAAGGTTGCTCTCCTAACAGCAAAATCCCTTAAGGCTCCCAGGCGTTCTGAAGGTGAATTTTTAAGCATTGATGGAAATGCGTTAATGAGCATATAAACCTGTGGTCGAATGGTGACCACCATGCCTGAAGCTCTGTTGAAAAATTATTGACAGCTATATTGCTTATTCCTGTAGTGGTTTGGAAATGAAATGCCTTTCTCTAATCAAGTAATTGCATTAAGGAGCTACTGGGAACATTTGGTTGCTTTTCCGGAATAGGCAAGAAGTCAACTGCACTTCAACCAGGTTAACTGTCAAGAGGAGTTTGGCTCAAATTTCTTTTAGTTCAACTAATGTCTTTTTTTTTTTTTTTTTCTCATGCATATGTAAGCAAAAGTATAAAAATAAAGTCAGCTAACAGCCAAAACACAACAGCACATTTGTAATAAATCCTGCCTGTTTCTGAAATGAAATTCAGCAAAAGATGTGTTTTTGTTTTTTCTTTTTAAGGGAGGGATGGTGGAGATGTGGGTTTGGATACAACCTTAAACCCTAAAATGAGCCGTAACAGAGGTGGAGTGAGATGGATTTCCAGTGACTAAGGCAGACAGCGTCACGCCCAGCTTTAACTGTGTGAAGATTCATTGTGCATTTTGCCATGGTCCAAGCAGAAAGATACATTTTCTGGTTACAATAGTTTCAGTCGGCAGAATTTACCTGAAAATTCAGTCAAAAAAGTCTCTCATTTGAAAGATGAACTGGGAGAGAATTGTGAACACACAGAACAAGGATATAAGTAGACAGAAAATGGTCATTTTTTTGTCAAGTTGTTATTGTGAAATTTCAAGCCCCTTGGGTCTTCGAAAGGCCACTTTCATGTCTACAGCTCCATAAAGATACAACCACTGAAATAAAAAACACAGTGACTGGGCCATTTTGTTTAAACAGCGTCACATTCTTGGCCAGTCTTGTTTGTCACCAAATTGCCTGATGAATACTGTTTTGATGCCACGCCCTAGATACAACTTTGTGTTTTTGTGCTCTTGGGCACGAATGGGTGACTAGCTCACTCATGGGCTGTGGTTCTAAGGCCCCTGATTACTGAGCAAAGTGGATCTGAATTGCTAGAACATTTGAGCCCATTCGTCCGGTCCTGCTCGTTCTCCTCCTCTTCCTCTTTTTCTCTCCCGTATATACGGTGATATGCAGGGAGTACTACTACATCATAGATCTCAGTCCTCAAAGCTTACAAAATTACTTCCATTTGTGAGGTAAACTTACTCTTGTTCCTCAGTCTTGAATTTACCCACCAGGCTTGCTGCAAAGAATGAGCTTCAAAATAACCTAACGATTTCCACGTGGCAGGGCCATGGGTTACAGAGCACAGCCTGTGCCCCCAGAACAGGAACCCACATTGTTCTTGTTGGAAGGAGTGGATGTGATGGCAGGGAAAGGTGACACAAGAAAGAAGCTGGCCACCAAGCCTCTGAGCTTTGTGACCTGATGCTCACCTGACCCATGGCCAGGCTGTCTCCTCTCTGCCAAATAGGGAGAGAAACTCTGACTTGGCTGACGTCGTGGGTGTGTTAGGTAATGTTTGCCAACTACTTTGAAGATGAAAAGCATTATGGGGCACTAAATATGATAATTATCAATTATAAAACCTCACACCACTCCTTGGAACACTGGGGCAAATGAGCAGGAAATATAAATGTTTGTGACAGGAAGCCGGGAGCCAGGATGGCTCGTGAAATGTGAAAAGTTCAACACACAGTGTCCTTACCTGGGGCAAGCCAGGAACTCATTTGTCTTTGGAAGGTAAATGCTTCCTTGAGCTAATGAGGAGGCCCCCTGAGAGACTGCCTTCTTGAGTACTCATGGAATTATGGGCAAGGGGTGCCTGTGCACCTCTCCAGTGCCACCTGGGTGCCATGACAAAAATGGCCCACTTGGAGTCTGGCCTGGGCTTTTCCCTCATCCTTTCTCTATTATCCGAGGATAACAGGGTGATAGACTGAAGACCTCTGGCCTGTTCAGATATTCACACATTCTAGACACACATCATGATGATATTCACACATCATAGCCATTGAGCTTTTGCAAGGATCTTGGAACGAGGCACACACCTCCTCTGGCCATTTGATTATGTTTATAAACTTAAGTGTTCTTGTTTTAGAAATCTTTAGCCTTTTCAGGGTCATCTGGAATCCCTAGGCTGATGTGTCTGGCTATCGGCACATGTAGTGTAGGCAGTTGACTCTACGGCTTCATCTTGAGGGGTATGGGGCAGGATGTCCGTCCCAGTAGTCAACCCTTTTGCCCATCAGGCCACCAATGGGAATTCCTCTTGCCAGTGGTTTGTCTGTACAAGTCTCCCATCAAATGCATCCTTGCAAAGGATGGTGGTAAAATAGTAACTCCTCGTTCATCTTTTTTGAAAGACAGAAGAATTTGGGGGCACTCAGAAGAATTACAATTATTTATCTCCTATGAGATGAGGGGCTAATAGGCTGAGGTGTGGTCAGGACAAAACAGAGTGGAAACAGTGCCCATTACTGAGCAAGTAGACAACATAAGACTCCAAGTCTAAACCCCACCAGCACCCAGCTGTGTGCTCATGGTGAACCCCTTCCCCTCCCATACAGAGGCTCAGTGAACATTTGTAAAATGAAACCAGCCCAGCGAGGCAAATGATTTTTAGTTCTTTCATGCATGCTCTAAAGACTCAATGTCTTTTGAGCTAGGTCTCCAGTGGTATTGTTAGGGGAACGAAAAAGAGCACTGTGACTTTCCTGGGAGAAACTACCAGCTGTGTGACCCTGGGCAAGGTATGCAAGCTCTCTGTCCCTCAGTTCCTTCACCTCAAAATGGGGATAACAATGTACCTACCTCATAGGATTCTGAGGATTACACAAGCTAATACTAAAGCATGGAGAACAGTGCCTAGCACATCATAAATGCAGTGTGGATGTTGGTGAATAAACAGAAAGAAAATAAACTATAGATTCCTTTGGCAGTTAGAGAGAGACACAGAGTCAAGGCCCACAAGTGCATTAAAAATAAGACCAGAAGAGAGAAGAGAAGAAGACCTAAATGTGCTAAAGAAGCAAATATTTAGAAAACGTTAAGGAGCTGGAAGCATTGCATCCGGGTTGGGATGAGTGGTGTTGGATGGTTCATTTCCTTAGGAACCTGAGTACCTGAGAGAGAAAGCTCAGCTGGGAACTGGAGTTAGAAGGAAAAAGCATCAAGAGCAGTGAGTGCCTCTGGCTGCCCCTAGAGTTGGTAAGCCTAGGCTTCCGGGGAGAGGCTGATCCATGCTGGGAACCCATCAGTACTGAGGAAGAAAAGCGAGGACTAGAGAAGGAGCAATTGTGCAGGGTGGGCAACCTAGTAACAGAGGCAAGGGGGCTGCCTGGATGAGGAGGAGAGGACCAGGTGTGTAGGACTGGGCTGGCAGGTGAGGTTATGTTCAGAGGGCTCCAGTGGGAAATCTGGTATGTGGAGGTCGGCCTGCACAGGGGGTTGGCGAGCAGAGACACAGAAGAGCAGGTCTCAGTAACACAGGCAGGGGTCCAGCACCAGATCGGGGCATTGGTCACAAGAGAGAAGCTTGGGGCAAAATCTGGGTATCTCCAGGAACAGAGCTGTTCTGTGTGTGGTGGAGACTCAACCATGTGTTCACCAAATCCATTTCCTGTTCTTCCTGGGTCCATGACTACAGAAATGTCCTGGCCACCCCCCTCCCGATAGGTGGAAGCTGACTTCTGACTGAGTCTGACCAGTGAACTATGAACAGAAGTGGGGAGCATCCCAGGCTTGGTCCCAAAGGCTCCCTTGCAATATCCTCCATTCTCACCCTTTCCTGCTGACTGGGTGCAGACCAACATGACACCTTTGGGAGACGGAAGAGCCATGGATGGAAGAAGCTTGGATCACTGAATCTGATTTGGAAAACCTATTTTGGAACATAATGCAATAAACTACTTAGATTACTGGATTTTGTTGTTACATCTGTCAGCGTTATTAAATTTAAACCAGTAAACTGAGGCTTTCATGGATAGTCAATCAAAGGTTAAGGTCAAAGACATTCTGAGACTTGCCCAGACTTAGGATGAAGCAACAGAGGGCCCTTTGGTGCTTGGTGGCTGCAACGTAACTGAGTTCTAGTAGGGAGTTTATTTTTTTGTTGCCTGTGTATAATTTTTACCCCAAGAATCCCTTATGGTGCTGGCTGTGACGGATGAACAAACTCTTAGTGCTTAATGTGTGTGTCTGTAAACATATGGAGAAGGGAAAGCTGCCTGAAGATTGGACAAAGAGCCTTGTAAATATCTTGGGGTGAATGACAATGGGAAGGTTAGGAGGAGTCTGCTGGGGAGCTGCCTGCAAACGTCCCCTCTTATTCAGGAATTGTATCATCAGCTGAGTCCTTTGGAATTGACAGACAATTGTGAAGATAAAATGATCCTGTAGCATAAGAAGCTGTAGGTGGTATGGTAGCCATAAAAGTTCCTCATTAGTGACAAGATTTTAACAAAACCAAATACATTTTAAGAAACAAGGACATTCATGGCTGGGTGCGGTGGCTCACGCCTGTAATCCCAGCACTTTGGGAAGCTGAGGTGGGTGGATCATGAGGTCAGGAGATCGAGACCATCCTGGCCAACGTGGTGAAACCCCGTCTCTACTAAAATACAAAAAATTAGCCTGATGTGGTGGCGTGCGCCTGTAGTCCCAGCTACTCAGGAGGCTGAGGCAGGGGAGGCAGATGTTACAGTGAGTCGAGATTGCGCCACTGCTCTCCAGCCTGGTGACAGAGCAAGTCTCCGTCTCAAAATAATAAATAATAAAAGAAACAAGGACATTCATATGTTTTCTGAATATTTTGACTCACCACATGAGAGAGTGACAAATTGTGGTATCTGAAGAAAAGTCTGGGTAAAATTTCCACAATAGACTTTGCAATTTAGTGATTCTGATCATCTGAACTTCAGTTCCTGGTAGCTTGTGAAGATCCTATCACTTTCTTTAACAATGTATTAGCAGGACAGAGGTAAGTGGCTTCAAGGCAAGCAGTAGCAGCTCGTATGTTTTACTAATAGTGACACCTGGCCATAAGTCAGGCTGTTACAGTCCCCAGGTGAGCAACAATTTTAGTCATGACACACAGACAATATTCTTTACCAAATAAATTTTCCATAAGAAGAGGGAGGACCAGGCATATTTGGTGTTGAAGGATTGATTCCTATTTTTCAGTAAATTATGTCTCTGAATTAGTGTGCTTCTCTCAGTATGCATTCTGATGCATTCAACAGTTCTTGTTCTTTTTAGTGGAATTTTTTTTTCTTTTTCCTTTTGTGAGACAGAGTCTCACTCTGTCACCCAGGCTGGAGTGCAGTGGCATAATCATGACTCACTGTAGCCCCAATCTCCTGGGCTCAAGTGATCCTCCCACTTCGGCCTCCTGAGTAGCTGGGACTACAGGTGCATGCCACCTTGCCTGATTAATTTTTTAGAAACGTTTTTTGTAGAGATTTGCTATGTTACCCAGGCTGGTCTCAAA
This sequence comes from Macaca fascicularis, assembly GCF_037993035.2. Taxonomy (NCBI): domain Eukaryota; kingdom Metazoa; phylum Chordata; class Mammalia; order Primates; family Cercopithecidae; genus Macaca; species Macaca fascicularis. The sequence continues at coordinate 11,993,517 of NC_088377.1, read as the reverse complement.
TTCCTGGGCTTAAGTGATCCTCCTGCCTTGGCCTCCCAAAGTGCTGAGATTATAGGCATGTGCCACTGCGCCCAGCCGTAAACTGTATTTAAATTCTTTTTTTTTTTTTTCCATTTATAGATTGTTTTGATGTTTGAGAAGTTCATTGCTCTGTTTGCTCCCACTAAACATTTTTAAACATTTAAGAAGAGGCTGTGTTTCGCCCGAGGCAAAGGACTGAGAACTCCACAACTGAAGAGTTTGTTTAGAACTCAAAACAGGATGTTCTGTTTGACCAAAAGAAAGTTTCTTTCTCTGCTTTTCATTCTCCTGTTAACTCTTCCCTTTTGCTAGCATATAAAAGATAATATCACCAGACAGCCAGTAAAGGAACAACTTCTAAAAATTTGTAGTAATCTGGCAAGATTTTTCCCTTCTATTTTGTTAAATCTTAAGATTGCTCAACCATTGATGTGATTGTTGTTTGTGTGTTTTCTCTTTACCATGCCACCCTGGCATTTTGAGGCTGTGCTTGGGCTTAAAAAGTGAAGCCAAAAGATCTCAGCCATCAAATCCAGATTTATGTACCATGCAAGTTCCCCCTCCCTCGTTCACAGACATACACATTTGCGTGGCAATCATTTTGCAAAGGGTGATTCAGAGATGGGAAACATGGTGTTTCCTCTGAGAAGCAAATGAGTAAGTTGACGCACACTGCTCACTTTCCTGCCCCTCACCGTTGTCACTGTCCTGAGAACCTTGGTGAGCTTGGCTATGGGAATCAAATTTGAATATGCATTCTTGAACTTTGCCAGTCGAATCACATGCCTGCCCTATTATCCTCTAAGAGAGCCCGCAGCTAATGGAGGGAAGGAGGAAACAGCCTTGCCCGACATCAGCACTTTGTTCTGGATGAGTTTTCAAAGCTCCTACGGCGGTTCTGAGGAGCAGTCAAGGCTGAGAACTCTGTTACAGAGCACAGGTTAGACTGCCGGCCTCTTGGGACAGGGCTGGGACTCTGGTGTTTGTATCTTTAAGTGCTAAGCCCAGCAGGCAGCACAGAAGAAACGCCCACGAAGCACCTAGGGTGCGAAGGAGCACACTCTTTGGTTTCCAAAGACCAGTCCTGGCTTCCCTGAACCCTGAGCCACTGCTCCGTGTTTATGGCCAACTGAGACAAAGGTGCTGAATCCACGTGGAAGATGGCACCCTTTCCCCTCCAGGGCACATCTGCAGAGAGGCTTTCCAGGACAGTAGCGGCCTTTTAAAGCTCCTACAGAGAGGAGTTCTTGTAAGATCGGGGAGCTGCTAAGTGAGGATGAAAAAGCCCGGAACTGAGAGTCATCTCTCGTCCTAGTTTGGCCACTGACTGAGCAGCTGCTCAGTATTGGTCACTGAACCTCAATGTTTTCAAAAATGATGTGAGCTGGTTGCACTCAGATGTTCAACATTTACCCAGCAACCATGGGAGGAGGAGAAGAAAAGGTCTGAAATAAGGGAACTTTGACAGCCAAGGGTGGCCTTCGATTCCCCCTCCCTTGATCTATAAGTTGTTCAAGCTACAGACCACCCCCAAGAAGTATCAGAACTGGGCAGGTCCAGAGGCGAGACAACATGTGGATATTGACGGTGTATCAATGGGGCATGATTCAGCACAGCTGTCTCTACCACGATGCTGAAACAGGGAGATCCAGAGCACAGTTAATGTGGAGAGCAGATTCCTCCAGAAGGGAGGCTTTGGAGAGACCCACTGGGCCGGGCTGTCAGGTACAAGGAATGCTGAGCCTGGCACAGGCAAGCAGCATACCTGATCCCTGTATGTTCTAAGAGCCCGAGTGCCTCCATTTCAACAGATAAAGCTTATCACGTAGATGGGAGATTGGAACTGCTTTCATTCATTCATTGGTTCCAGGTTTTACCCCTGTACTCACAGAACTGATGAGAGAGAGAAAGTATCAGCCACTGCAATAAGGGTCTAGCCCAGTTGGGGGATACGTGCTGACCACTGGAGGAACAGAGAACAACCAACAAACTCAACCAAGTGACCTGAAACATGTGACGCCAACAGCAGCACCGTGGAAGCTGAACTCAAGAAGTTCAGATGGATCGGGCACAGTGGCTCATGCCTGTAATCCCAGCACTTTGGGAGGCCGAGGTGGGCGGATCACGAGGTCAGGAGATCGAGACCATCCTGCCAACACGGTGAAACGCCGTCTCTACTAAAAATGCAAAAAATTAGCCGGGCGTGGTGGCGGGCGCCTGTAGTCCCAGCTACTCAGGAGGCTGAGGCAGGAGAACCCCTTGAACCCGGGAGGCGGAGGTTGCAGTGAGCCGAGATTGCACCACTGCACTCCAGCCTGAACAACAGAGCGAGACTCCATCTCAAAAAAAAAAAAAAGAAAAGAAAAGAAGTTCAGATGACAAAGGAAGGTTGTATGCTTTTTGGCACGTAAGGACATTTTACAGACATGCTGTATGCCTTCGTGTTGAAGAAATACAAAGTTGAGGGAGGCAGAGGTGAGGAATCAGCCTCGTAGGTGGTGGTGTCTCAGAGAGGAGCAAAGAGTAAGGAAAAGTAGTATGATGGTTTCTGATCCACTGTCTGCCACAAACCAGCTTTGTGACCAGGTGAATTATGTCCTCTGGGCCTCAGCTTCCTCATCTGTGCATTGAATGCAAAAGAACTATGATCTCTTCTGACTTGCCCTGAGGGCATGATGGCTGGCTAGACCAGCACCAACACCCACAGTGCTCTCATTACACACATGGACACACAGGCTCACATTCACACACATGCACACGTATGCTCGCACCTATGTGCTTGTACACATGCACATATTCATTCCCACATGCGCCCTACCACACACAGCACACTCACATATGTGCACACACCAATATAGGTAGGGATGTGAACACACACACACGCTCACACACAGCCTTCCATGCACATGCTACATCCACACATATGTGCTCATGCACACACACACACACACTCCTTTACATGCACTTTCACACATGTGCACACACAGTCCCCCACAACATGCACACTCTCGCATATGCACACACACTCATATGCTCTCGCATGTGCACACACACGTGCACACGCACTACCATGCACATCCACACATCTACACACACAGATCTGAGTGCCCTATAATCCACACTTCATTTCCAAATTTTCAGAAAGCAGGAACAGACCAGTCAGGAAAGGAAAATAAAAATCATCTGGCGCGTTTTTATGCAATCCTGATGATCTCGCAGCCTCGGGTTTAGTCTCTTTTTCCACAGGGTAGGGCCAGATACTTCCGTTTTTACGTAGGTATCTCTTTTAGGGAGACAAAGCATTAAGAGAAATGAACCAAGGGAAGAATTTAAAACAGAAGAAAAAAACAAGAAAAAGAAAAAAGCAACAACAAAAAAAGCTTTTCCCGTTCATGGCAAAACAAAAAATAAATAAATAAAAAGGATGTTTGGAGTGCTTGTGCAGGATATTTGTATAAAGAACTGCATGTCCTTGTTTACTTTCTGTGGAGCCCCATTTCCTCCCTAGAATTCCTGGTGGTCATACTCACCAGTTATGGGACTTTCGAGATGAAAATCTGTGACACAGAGTACACTCACACACACGGGCAGGGGAGTCACACAGGCAGGGGAGTCCTGTGAAGCCGGACGCTCTGCAATCTAGGGCATTTCTGGATCAAGTATCTACCTCCTTGTGCCTTGCCATTCTCTGACCTGGCCCCAGAGCTGCAAAGAGAAGCTGAGGAGGACATTGCTAAGGGTCACACCTGGTGACACCTGTGTGGCCTGTGGTTAACAGTTTGGGAAAGTCATGCAGAAAGGAAGCATCCTCACTCCTGCATGCCAGGATGGGGATGGCTATGCGCCAGCCACATCCCAGGGTGATCTCGATGGAGCAGTCCCCTCCTGTGGGTCTCTGATGTCCCCAGGAGAAAGGCACATTCTGAGGTCTCACATTCAGTTACACGGTGCCCTCGCGTGTCTTACCCGATTTCATCTGCACACTTCTATACATTAGATAGAGCCCTGTTTTACAGATTCGCAAACTGAGGCTGACAGTGGTTAATCTGCCCGAGATCACACGGCAAGAAAGTAGTGGAGCTTAAATTTGGGTTTTCATTATCTAAGTCCAAATGTTGTTCTTTACCTTGCATCATGAATGATAAAGAATAATTAAAATAATATTAAATGATATGCAAACATTTTTCAAGGGTTTACTAAGTGCCTGACGCCATTTTAAGTGCATTCTATGGATCAATTTATTTAACCTTACAAAGGTATGAGGTGGATACTTTCATTATCCCCAGTTAGCAGATGTGGAAATCGAGCTCCAAATGGTTAAGCCACTTGCTTAAAGCCACATGGCCAATGAAGACAGAAGAAGATGCTTTGGTTTACTGCACTGCTGTCCAGAGGAAGGCCTGAGTTACCCCCAACCCGCACCCCCTCATTGACTGCTTTCAAAGTACAACGCCATAAGTATCTCACTCTGTCATGGACATTCAGAGAAGGTTTCACCCCACCAATCAATGACAACTTACTTTCTCCCCAAGGATCAGATAATTGATCTGATTATGAGTTTGCTGCAAATGGAAATTAACATCATTTGCCCTTCTATTTATTTTTGCTTTTCCTGCTGAAAATGCTATTATGGTTACATATGCCATAAAAGATTTGTAGTAATGTATCTACATTAATTTCCATCCAAGAGTTTTCAATTTTCACTTTTTATGGTGATGGAGGCTACAAACGAGAAACCTGCAGTGACTGCAAATCATTCTCTTCACGAAAATGTGCCAGATGAGGTGACGGAAGGCGAGCACAGGGGCCTAAGAGTAAGGGCATGTTTAAAAAACAAAAGATTATTCATGCAATTATCCAATTTCTTCAGTAACTGGCAAAAAATCTTAGGGATGTAATGAAAACACATTCACAAACGTGTTTTTAAGAACAGTGTTTTTCCCAGGCCAGGCGCGGTGGCTCACACCTGTAATCCTAGCACTTTGGGAGACCAAGGCGTGTGGATCACGAGGTCAGGAGATCGAGACAAACCTGGCCAACATCGTGAAACCCTATCGCTACTAAAAATACAAAAAATTAGCCAGGCGTGGTGGCTGGTGCCTGTAATCACAGCTACTCGGGAGACTGAGGCAGGAGAATCGCTTGAACCTGGGAGGCGGAGGTTGCAGTGAGCTGAGATTGCATCATTGCACTCCAGCCCGGGCAACATTGTGAGACTCAGTCTCAAAAAAAAAAAAAAAAAAAAAAAAAAAAAAAAGTGCTTTCCCATTGAGCTTTCGCCTGGACCGATGGAATCATGGATGGACCCCTCACCAGGCCACTGAGACTCAACTGTGCCATGTCACGGTCACGGGGGAGACTGAACTTCGCCGTCCAGCCCTGAACACAGGAGCCCAGTTTGTCTCAAATCAACCCTTTTGCAGGCATCTAAGAGTCATTTCTGGTGTGAAGATGAAGAGGTCTAATGTAGTGTTTTAAAGAGAAAAGGATTCTCCAGCCCCATAGTGGTGAGAAGTGACACAAAGTCACATTACATAAAATGACAAGGCCTGATGTGATTGTGACAGTGAGGGTGACTCATTGATCCCAACACTGGCATCCTCTGAGCCCTCCCTAGCAGGGTCACAAATGTTTGAGTGAAAGACTGCAGCTAGAAGACTGACAAAACCATGAACTCACTAGGGCAACCACCTTCATTTCCAAGGCGGCTTCCATTGAAGGGAGTGGCAATTCATATAATCACCAATTTCTGAAAAACATCTTTTCCACATCAGATGGAAACCAGTTTTGCAGCCTCCTTAATGTAGGTACTGTGACTGAGGCAACCAGAGAAACAGTGGACACCTCCCTGGCCCCACTTCCCCAGTGCCTTGAAGTCTGAGAAAAACACTGATTAACATTTCCAGGCTGCTGTATTTCCCTCACCAGCCTCAAACCCCGGATCCCCCTTCCTGCAACCATCGCAAGGGCGTGAATGTCCCCAGGGGGCAGGTTGCAGAGTTGCTTAGATCCGGAACTGCATCCCAGTTTGTCCATCTGTGTGTCTATGTCTGAGTAAGTGAGTTGCTTCTCAGCGCTCTGCAGGACTCTGGTGTTGCCTGTTTGGCCTGGGGCCGATTCCTCCAAAGCAATGTGTCTCTTTGCAGAGTCTCTTAGAGCTGCAAGGCAGTCTGGGATCATCAGAGAGTATGCTGGGACGCTTCAGAAATGGAGGTCCTGGTAGAAAATGTCCTTTGGCGTGGCCTCTGAAGAGTCCAAACGGGGGACAGGACCCCCGAAAGCGGTGCAGCTGGCACAGAAGAGGATGGCTTTGCTACCATTGGGAAAACTTATCCGCCACATCCTCATGAGGCAAACACCTTTCTCTACCTTACCAGCTCCTCAGGTGGCCTGCCTGTTGCCTTCTTATTCAAGACTAAGACTCTCTAGAATGTTCTTTATCCTGAGTCCAGCTGATTGTCTATACTAATATCAGTACGGGGTGCAGATGAAGACAGCCAGTGTGCCTTGCTCCCAAGCACCCCCTCCCCAAACCCCAGGAGTTTCTGGAACATTCCAACTCTGCTTGAGGGTATCCATGCAGCATCTACTACCATGAACGGGTAGCCTGACCTGTGGAAAACTTCTATGATTCACCTGAGGGTAACTGCCCTTTGTGATTTGAAAGAGCGATGCTGACAGAAGGTGTTGTCATTTCTGAACTTTGTACTCTCTGCAGCGACTGCTGAATTCATGTATTTTAGGAAGACCTACTTGGTTCTACATGTAGCTAAAACAATTCAGTAACCGCACAGGCAATTCTGCAATAGGTCTTGGAGTGATGAAATCAAGAAGGAAAAGTTCTGTCTCTCCAGTTAGAAACTGTTGAGCAGAAAGGTATAAGTCAGGCTTTTCCTATTACAGGTCTCCTTCTGTGTGAAGAGGAAGTTCAGTTTTCATTTATCTCTCGCGCCCTTTGAAGTACAGGCCTCTGTCTGCTTAATGGCCCAAACCGGGGCGACTAGGATGAATTCCTTTTACATCAAACACACCCCTGTCTGAAAAGGCAGTAATATTTCTCAACAAGTAAACCTGCCATGACTTTGGTGTTTGCAAGCTGAAGATGGTTACCCAGTGTGGTTGCTAATGGAGCAAAAATGCGCATAGAGGAGGGAGCAGGCAGAGGTGACTGGGGACCCTTTCACAGGTTGTCTAACCACAAACCCATCTCTTCTAATCCATTCTACTCACAGGGCAGGCTGTCTCCTGTAGGGGCCAAAAGAAAAAAAAAAAACAGAAAATGGAGATGGGAGAAAGAGAGGAGAAGAAAGGAAGAAAAGATGAAACGTGGAGAAATAGCAAAAGGAAATGAAAAGAACTTTATTGCTCAGTTTCTTCTCCTGCCTGACCCAATTATCAGATTTTGCATTTAAGTTTAAGACAGTAGATCAAACAGCGAGAGGCACTTTGTACTTCTGCCAGGAGACCATATGATATCTCTCAGTGACTCTCCTGCATGCCAGGAACACGGACCCATGCCTCTTAGCCGGGTCTGCATATGGTGCAATGCGTGAAAAAACAGCAAAATTCATAAGTGACTGCACTCGTGGGTGATGTCCAGGATTTACGGTGCTTTATCAGTTAAAGCCAAAAAAAAAAAAAAAAAAAAAAAAGGCCAGGCAGAATCTAATTATAACTTTCCACAAGTAAGTCAACAGTGGAATGAGAACTGAGAGACAAAAGGCTGGTGTCACGCTTACTTTGCAAAATTGATCATCTTGAGGATTGTTTTATGTGGGATACAGAACGTTTTACAAGGTATGGATCGTATCTGTTCTGGGGATTTTGACATTTTTTGCGGTGACCATGTGCAGCCTCCATGGATGTGAAGGGCTGGATGGCAGACGTTCACGTCTTCCTTCTCCCAGCTATGGTTTGCCTCCGGAGATAATTACTTTAAGAACACACTTGTTATGCATTGAGATAATTTATGTGGGCTATGGTATTTAACGCTTTTTCATGCCTTTCGATAAGACTTTGTACAGCTACATGAAATAGATGCTTTAGAAAGGTCTCTTTTCACTTCCCAGAATCATGGCAACATCAGGAAGAGGAACCCTTCCCCTTCAAGGCTTGGGGTATGTCAGGAGACATGGTGGAGAGAGATTCTACTCGCCACAGCAGTTAGTTTTGGAAGCACCACAGACGACTCCAACACCATTAAGGGTGGTGAAATCAGGTTGGCAATAGCAGTACTTATTTTTCCAAATTAAATCAGTCCATATTCTTTGTAGATTGTTCAAATTCAGCCCTTTCCCTGGGAGAAGACAGATGTGGCAGAACAGGGCACTGCTGTTTTATTGAGATCCTGGATGGCTGGGGTTTTAAGATTGGCCTTTGCCCTCAAAAGTCCCCTTCAGCCTTCAGAAAAATCCTCCAGTGTTTTTTTTCAGCCCCCTACTTCCCTTCACCCTTTACCTTTTACCTGACTGGGCTCCTATGTTGGTCAGAGGTCCTGTTCCACTTTGGTGCACCCTTAATGTGTGCATATTATTCTGTACATCTGCAAACTCATTTAATCCCTACACTCACCTTGTGAGCCAGGCACCATGCTTGTGTTCGTGTACGGACTATGATGGACCCACTGCACACTGATGAAAACCATGGCCTTATGTAGCAAGAGGTTAATAGTTGGTCAATCTGGGTGAAGAGTATAGAGCCATTCTTTGTATTACTCTCGCAACTTCCCTGTACATTCAAATTATTTCAAAATTAAAAGAAAAGTAAAAGGTCTCCAGAGCTAGATAATTTTGGTTTGCAGTAATGGCTCAACTACTTACCAGTTGTTTGTAAACTAAGGGTTTTACATCTATTGCCCATTTGATCCTTACAATCTTACAAGGTTAGGTAGGTATGTTGTTTATGTAGGTATTATATATTAATTTCAGCTGTGCCCATGAGGTAACTGAGGCTCAGAGAGGTCAAAGAATGTGTCCAAAACGCCTGGGATTATGTATACTATGCTGTGGTTATCTACAGCTTGAATTGACTTACTAGTATTAGGCTCCTAGAGCTATGAAGAAATAAAGTGTTACATCAGTTCTTTTTTTATCAAAGAAGATTTTATGAGGACACACAGTAGCTGCCAATGAAGACTCTGATCTTAAAAGATATAGCATGTAACTTAAAATTTCTTAACTTCCCTTAATTGATTTCTAAATAATAGATTGATAAGGAGAATCCTGGGAAAGGCCAAACATTGAGAATTTTGTTAATATTAATTCTCCCTTATAATAGCTGTAAAGAATGATAATTCTTTTGCTTTATCTTAAGAAGGTACTTTATTATCTTGATCACTTTTATCACCTTCTAGATACATTTAAAATTTTTATCATCCATCCTTCCATCCATCCATCCATCCATCCATCCATCCATCCATCCACCCACCTATCCATCCATCCATCCAACCACCATCTATCTTATCCACCCATCCTTCCATCATTCATTATGTATGGTGTACATACTATGAACAAGGTCTTTGTCAAAGAAGGAAAGGTGCATATCTAGCCTTCACTGAAGTGAAGGAGGGAATACAGGCCTAACTACACCAGAAGGTAGGGAACAGGTTCCCACGAGAGGGCGAGAGATAGGGAGGTAAACTCCGGCAGCTCAGAGGGGACAGAAAGGCTTCTCTGGAGCCCATGAATTGCAACAATCAAACCTCAAGCACCACATATTTTACAGAACAAGCACAACAACATGTTGTGTGGTTCACCAGGGCCTAATAAAGGATTTCTGTGGCCTACCCTGATGAAGCAGTGAATTGCATTGATGTCTTCACCGGAGGAACGATCTCAGGCACGATTTTAACGACCCTTTGCAGGGTTACAACTGATCTCTTAGAGACCATAATTTTAAAAATATAGTTTAGAACACTTTCTCTTAAACACATTAACAGGCCAACTTTTAAGTTTATATGGCATTTTTATATCCACTACCTAAATCTTTCTGTAGTTCATTCCATTTATACAGCACCTGGATAAGCTCATTTTTACTAGAAAAACTGGAAATTTCACTGCCTGCCCTGCTCTGACTTTCAGATCACTCCTAAAATATTGAACTAAGGAGCCCAACATTGACCACTGGGGGCCTTGAATTCATACTTTTCATCTAGGGAGATGTCCATTTGGTTTCTGCCTGCATATCAATATTCTATGGCAAAACATTTTCCAATTCTATGGTAATTAAATAAATACAAGTTTTACTAGTTTCCATGACAAATAACCTCTGGAAGTAAAATTATTTATATCTCTTGCCTCATGTGTCCACTTGCTCATTATCTACTTAAAGAAATTTATAATATACATTGCCCTATACAGCAAACAAATGAAAATTACCAAAAGCAAACTCACGTTCCTAAAAAGTATGGATAAATAAGATTTTTGCTTTGTGCTTTGTCAAATGAATCATATGTTACCATCACTAAAGACATTTGCTATTTCATAGAATTCTGTTGTGAATCTTATCATCCAATAAAACATTTCTCTTGATAGATTTTTTTTTGTAAACAGGTGTTGAAATGTTAGGTTTAGAGAAACAAGACTTTCCATTTAAATGACAAAGTGGTTTGGCATTGATTAACTCTACAAAGGATGAGGTTGGTGGCGTGCAGCCTTCCATACAGCACGCATCATTTGGCAGGCATCTTCTTTTCTAATAATCCCCTGTTGTCCAGTTGCATGCAACAGGACCCATGGGTTGCAGAGAGCCTGATGCTCCCTTTGACTTTTCTCCCTCAACATCTTGCTCTGGGTGAGATCATTAATCTATTATTTTTACATGAGTGACTCCCAAATTCATGTCTCCAGCCCAGAACTATTTCCCTGGAATTCTGGACTGACATTGCTGGAGAAGCTTGAGAGCTCTTGTTGTGTATTTCATGGAATCCTCAAAACCAATATATCCCAAACTAATCACTTGAATGGACTTCCCAGCTCACTAGAGATACGTACTAAGGCTCTTTCTCCCTCCATCTGTCTCTTAGAGACTATCTCCTAGTTTTCAGTCCTGTATGCTTACATGCACAAAGACAGGAGGCAGATGTAGGAATCTTTTACTCAGGCTCTTCACATCTCTAAAAGATAGTCCCACTTTGGTGCCTGTGATGTTGTTATATTGTAGTGTTTGGTGTATTTGATTGTCTCCCTTGCTACACAGTTATCATGCCGAGGACAAATTTTTGTCTGTGAATGGTGAACAACAAGGGAAGGTCAAATCCCTGCAACATACTGGCTTCCTGACCTGGATTGGACATGACACATAATCTTTCCAGGACCCGGATCCAGTGTCATCATGTGTGGGAATTTTTTGTATGTGAATTTTATGATACTACACATATATAAGTGATTTTTAACAGGCCATTTATTTTCTCTTATAGTTTTCCAAACTTTGCGTGTATTGATATAATAAATGTTTTATCACAGATTCAATCCACTCTTCATGCATTCATCATTACAATCCTCCTATAAATCCGCTTGTAAATCCCAAGTACTAGTTTAATTTACCAAGAGAACAACATAAACCTCCCTTCATGTCATAGAAAACTCAGCTTGGAGACCCTTTATATTAGACCTCGTTCCCCCAGGGACGTCATCACTACCCAGGGCAAATGTCTCATCTGACACTGTTAGCTTCTAAGGAACACTTTAATCCTTTCTACTATTGCCAGCATAGCACACGAATGACACCAAATCCACTACAAATCTCCAGGGAGAAATGCATCGCTGATATCATAGCTTTGTCTGCATTTAGCCAGTGAGGGGAAAATTGAGCTTCTTTTCATACCTTCCACAAGTGCACTCTTCTAGCCCACTTTGCCTTTATTATCTCAATATTTCTGATGAATCAGAATTTTGGCCTGGATTATCCAAAGAATTGTTTCAGATCTCTTTGCCTCCACACATAGATAGAGTTTTAGGCTATGCTCCTCCTGCCCCTTCATAAATTCATTGCTCTTCAAAAATTTTCTTCTCTGTTTTTGTAAAAGCCAAGTGCAAAGAGGGAAACTAATTGACTGTACTTCTTCTTGATAAGCCTGATAGTTTTCTGTTGTCTTAATCATCACACGAGCAAGACTGCTCCTCAACACCCAGGCCTTCTGAGGTCCGAACAATAAGTAAGCACCAGTCATCTCCACACAGGCTGGCCAGGGGTGTTGACAGGGCAGAGTCCATATTAGCTGAAGACTTGCCCGTGCTCTGCCAGGGAACTCTACGGAAACGAGGGCAAGCTTTGCATGAAACCCCATTTGCAAACCGAAACCATGAAAAAAAAAAAAAAGGTGGTTCAGTGTGGTTTTTACTCAAAACCAGGTGAAGCTTTGTGGTTCAGCCAAGTTTTGACTTCAAGCCAGAGAGTGCTCACTGTGTTTGCCTGGACCTTGTTTTACGTTTCATGTTCCATTTGGTTCTGTTTCCCAAACCTGAAACTGAGGGTTCAGATGAGGGGCACAAAATGAATAAAATGAAATGTGGTGCAGATGGAGACAGCACCAGCTTTGTGAAGGCCAACCCCTGCTCCTCCTGCTCTCTGCTGGCGCTCCTTCTAGAAAGGGCCTTCCCCACAGTACGTAGTTCCCTGGGACTTTTCTTTAAGGAACAGAATGATTAACACTGTACAAAAATAGCAAAGGCTATTTTGCTCTTGTTTATTTTAACAGATCCATGAACAAATCTGTTTCTTTGCGAGTCAGCCATTGAGACTTTTGAGGAAAACATTTTAAGTAACAGACTCCAACGTTATAATGGCACGAATTTATTTAACATGCTTTTAAATATCTACTACGTGCTAGAAAATTTAACTTGTTAAGTTCTCACCATATTTTATAGATGTGGAAACTAGGCTCAGAGTGATTGGATAAATTGCCCATATGCTAAAAGAGAAAGCAAGCAAGTGTAATACTAGGCAGAGCCAGCTAGTAAGTGGTGGAGGAAAAGATTTTCCCCCAGGGTCTTTTCCCTAGCTATTTTCATTAGACCTCATTACCTACAAATCAGACCGAAGTTCTGCCCTCTGGGGCATTATGAAGATACATATTTGGCTTCATAAAGAAACTCTGCTCTGCTTCTATGGATTTAACCAACTGTGGATCTCTCTCTATAGATCTGTATATATGGATGGTTGTCTGTACTGAACATGTGCAGACTTTTTTCCTATCTTTCTTCCCTAAATGATACAGTGTAACAACTATTTACATAGCATTTACATTATGTTAGGTATTATAAGTAGTCTAGGGTTGATTTAAAGTATACGGGAGGATGTGCATATGCTATATGCAAATACTACACCATTTTAGAAAAGAGACGTGAGCATCTGAAGATGTTGGTGTTCTACAGGTGTCCTGAAACCAATACCCCATGGATACTGGGGGATAACTGTACTTAAAACAATAGTGTGTGGTGGAAAGTGCTAAACATCCTAAAAGTTGTCCAAATGGTGAGCTGTGTGGGTTTAGAAGAGGGGAGAGATAGCTTCTAGCTAGGGAAGGAGGGTGGAGAGGGTAGCAATTACAAAAATCTTTGTAAAAACAGTGACATTCGTGACACAGAAGAGCAGTTGGGTGTGTAGCTGGTGGGGGGCGGAAATAGTTTTGGAGGGGAGACAGGGTGGGTGAAAACATAAAAGAGACAGGATTATTTGTTGGAGTGAAGAGTTAATAAAGGAGAGTTAAGGAAAGTAGTTTTGGAAAGATGGATTTAGACTAAATTATGGAAGGTCTTGGTTTCATGGCCAATTGAGTTGTGTTTTATCTGCAGAAGAAAGCTATCGATATTTTTGAGTCAGGACTCACAAAATCAGGACAAAATATGGGTGAAAGCCAGAGTTTAACTCTGAAAATTACTTGTGCCTTATCGGAAATTTGGAGGGAGATGAAAAAAATACATTAATTGGCCTTTCCAAAAAAAAAAAATCACAGAAGAAAAGCTAATCATGTTCACACAGTTCAAGCTCAGTGATGAGATGTAGTTGAGATTACAGGTTAATACAAAGCCCTTGCTTAAATTTTGAAGTTAGTATTTATTAGCATATATCTTGCATGAGTACATCATCAACTGCCTACTTTCTCAAATTGAAAAATTTCCTCAAATATATGGGCTCCTTTTGGCATGATCACTATCCTTCCAGGAGAAAAACGAAATTAAATTTAAATTCCCCCTAATGAGGGAAACAAAATACTAAGGAATAATATTTTGTCCAGTAGGATTGAGCTTTGGAGGTCCACAAGCCATTATAATGTCTAACACTTTTTCTATCTCTGAGTACTAATTTTCATCCCCTTGGATGCAATATTGCTCCCATTGGGAATGCATGGTGTAGACCCAAACTTGCTTTGCTATGACATTTTGATGAACACGCTGGAAGCTCTCTAATGTCTGGTGAAGTCTGCATCACAGAAGGGAGGATGGATACAATCTCCTAGCCAAATAGGTTGACAATTAATAGGCTACGTGAAAGATTTGATTCAAAAATCAAGCAGAGAACCTAGAGAACTACTGGGGAAGACAATATTGCTAGAGCATCACGATCAGTTACATGTTGGTTATTATACGTCCCTTAGGCTACCAGTGTTTCCTGTAAAATAATCTGCCTTTATTTTTTGCCATGCATTCTGCTAGGTGATATTGGTAGAAAAGTTAAAAATGCTGGAGGTGGAAGTATGAGGGGGAACATCAATATAATATGCCTCTGAAGTCTTGAATTTACTCTTGCTATCCAAATTACCTCACTTACACGGGGAAATGTTCCTTCCATTAAGTAATAGCTGTGAACATATTTGTCTTCACCAATTCAATAGATATTCTTTGGAGAAATCTCTGTATAATTTAATAAATTAGAGTGCTTGAGCATATAATGTTGTGTTTTGTTGTTGTTGCTGTTTTACTGACTATGGCTATTGTGTGAATTTCTGTTTAATCAATCAAAATGATCAATTTTGTCTTTAAAAAGGAAAGAAACATTTGAAAACGAAGAGTAGTCTACATGGTGTTGAATTCCCCACGGTGTCCAAAGATCAATTGCTCATCCTTCTCAAGAATGGAATTTTGAGCCAATATAATAATCACTGGTGGAGTGCTGTTATTTTTCAATGATCTTCCATTCAGAGGAAAAGACGTATTCCTTTTACAAGCTCTGGAAGACTACCCATGAGGGTTATCTTGATTCATTGAACTTGGGCTATGGATTTAGGTACCAAGCAGTTTGACAATATTCTAAAGTTTCTATTTGGTCAAATCACTCCAAGACTCCACCATAACAGTCAAAACTGTAATTTGATGGTTCATCATTTTTAATCTATTACTGCCTGCTTTTGCAGAGAGAAGGATAGGATTTCAATCCCAAAACATACTTTAAACTGTCATTACAACACATACACAGGGAAGTGGGGACAGTCAGGTATTCCATCCAGACTGGATTATGTGTGACTTCACACATACTTTTAGAAGTTGCTTCTACAAAGATGTTTGGAGCTTGGAAACACACTGGAATCACTTGGCCATAAAGCTGAAAGGAGAATGTCGCTGGAGAGGCCAAAAAGTTGTCTCCGTCTTTCTTCCAACATCCTTCTGGTGTGACCCATGGCTATGTAAGGAACGTAACTGTTATTCCATCTACCTCACAGTCTTCATCATGGGTTCATGAGGCAATGTGTAAAATGTCCAATGTCTTTCAAATAAACTTTTTTTTTTTTTTTTTTTTTTTGAGATGGAGTCTCACTCTGTTGCCCAGGCTGGAGTGCAGTGGCACGATCTCGGCTCACTGCAAGCCCCGCCTCCCAGGTTCATGCCATTCTCCTGCCTCAGCCTCCCGAGTAGCTGGGACTACAGGCGTCCGCCACCGCGCCCAGCTAATTTTTTGTATTTTTAGTAGAGACGGGGTTTCACCGTGTTAGCCAGGATGGTCTGGATCTCCTGACCTTGTGATCCACACACCTCGGCCTCCCAAAGTGCTGGGATTACAGGCGTGAGCCACCGCGCTCAGCCCATAAACAGTACTTTTTGACCAATGAGAAATCTGTAAAAAATTCTGCCATGATGACTTACTTTCTGTTGATATGTATGAGGGTGCTCATTCTAGGTTAGTTTTCTACAGAACTCAAAAATAAGTGGTGCTTGTGGAGTAAATGAATGGAAATGTTGTTTTACAAATAAAAAATAAACTTTCCTTCCCTCTGTACTGTCCTCAGGTATGTGACAAAAAGCATAATTTTGATGTGTTATTATTTGTACTTTCCCAGAAGGAAAAATATACTGTCAAAGTTAGGGGATCTATTTTTACTGGAATAACAAGATGTCACTGAGAGACCATTACTTTATTGGAAAGTTCTTGTTTTTTTTTAAACTTGTCTACCACAGCTTCACATATTTCACAGTTGTGTGTTTCCTGGTTAAAAAGCACTAAACTTTTCAACATTTGCTGCTCATTTTGTGAGCCAGATCAAGGCAAGGAAAGTCCAATATTTATGAACAGCTGTAGAGGGTAATTGAGGGATAGTCTGCTGTTTCTGCCAGTTCTACTGATAAACTGTGGGCTGTTGTATTGTTTAAACCTCTGTCTACTGGAAGGCTTATTTTTCTGATATTGACGCATGTTTTCCTAAGCCACGTGGATGCAAAGAGGAGATTTTCAGGTGACCTTGGGGTCTCTCCCTTGCCAGACTTCTCAAACACACACACACACACACACACACACACACACACACACACACACACACACACACACACACACGGGCATCTTTGCCCATCCTGGGCCAGGTAGGCTCTTAGGAGACAGACCATCGTCCCTTGAGTTGGAGAGAGTAAAGATCTCTTGTAATTTCCACTTTCACCCCCAGCTCTGAGCCCTGAAGGCTCCAGCCAAGCACAGCTGATTGGGAACTGTCAAGTCTGGAGGTTGCTGCATATATTCCCATGCCTGGGTTCTGGAATACCATCTGTGACCCACAGGCCCTGAAATAAGAGAGATTCTTTCTGGATTTGGTTTTGTGCATAGATATATGCTCCAAGACATGCCTCAAGCTTTATATGCTATAAACCCTTATAATTCTTTCTTATAAGTCATAGTCTTTACAACCAATGCTTTTTTTTTTTTTTTTTGCATAGGTTGGCTACTCAGAGATCAATGCCAAGGACTCTCTATAACTGCCATCAAACAATAGTTATTTAAAAAAATCTTTCCATAGGTATTTTATCAGGTGCTCTACAAGAGAATTACATAGGCACATATGTGGTTTGGAGGGACTTCCAGTCTCATTCAGGCAGACCTTCACAAACAAATGCTAACAAAAACCACCAGACTGCTATTTAGCCTTTCTGGCTGGGGAGGACTATATTAATCATTTTGTGATAGCCTTTCCTTCTGAATGGTTGTTACCAGCGAGGTACCTTTTTACCAGCAAGGTACCAATGTTTCGCTTAAAGACATGTCTGTATATTATCTGGCAAGTCTATTTCGCATCTGGTTTAAAGTCGTATCTGTTTGTAAGTGCATTAGCTAGCACTCTGATGACGTTCATAGTAGTATAAAAACACCAGCATTGAAATGTTGGGCTCCGTTTTCATTAACAAGTTTTTTTCTCCCCTTGGTCCCAAAGCAACCTAGCAGAGAACAGAGGGTAGGACCAAGAGGCAGGAGAGCTGGCTCCGCCAGGCAGAGGGTGCTGGGTTCAGCTCAGTGGGCTCCAGAGCCAGGTCACGTGCCCCAGAGCACAGCTCTGCCCCTGCTAGTGCATGGCCCAAAGCAAGCTACTTGCTATAAAATGGGATTAAACAACACCTATCCTGCAGGTTGGTGGAAGGATTAAACGAGTCAATATACATAAAGTGCTTATGTCTAAGTACCTGGCTTGACAGCAAGTGTTATATAAAGATCCGCTGTTATTACTTTGGTCTTGGCTTTGTCACTGGAGAGCAGGCTGTGGAGCCCCTCTGAGTCTCAGTCTCTTCATATAAACAGTGGATGAAGTTCTCTGAAACCATTCGCCTTGCTGTTTTCTTTCTAAATAAGGCATCTTGCAAGTACCCAGGGAAAATCACACCAAGGAAGAGACCACACAACGTATTCACCAACGCAGGCCAGTGGGCATCAGCCAGGCCAGCATGGGTCACCCCACATTTATCAGGCCCTACATAGCCTGGGGATGGGGGATTCTGCCTGTGAAGACAGGAGGAGTTGGATCTTGTTTCAAATTTTGAGGGTGGTATTAAATAGTAGCCATGTTTGGCCTCACACTTTTCCCGAAATCTCTCTTTATTCCCATCTCATAGGCAGAATGAGGACCAACATCACTGAACAAAAAGACATGAATTAAAAATCAGTTGCTTGGATTTTCATTTCCGCTGAGTTTTCTCTTTTAAAACGACCTCCGCTATCCCGAGGGAAACAGTTTTCCCCATTACTGATGGAAAGTGAAGTCTCCTCACGAGGAGGATTCCCCTTCCAGAAATTCAAAACCAGAAAAACTATCAGACACTGTGATTGTGTGCCAGTGAGCAGCCGTTTCCAAAGATTTGAATGGAATAATTTGTTTTTCATGGTTTATAGGTAGCAGATAAAACTTACATGGAAAAATGGACAAGAAGAAATGGAAAATAAGACACAGAACCTGGAATCATCAGCTTAAAAAGCAATTCGCTTTATTTCAGCTGTGCCCAGAAATAGCTTGAGGTTACCGAGTGAGTATTTCTACTGGAAGCGTCAGCTACAATTAGGTCACCAACTTAGAGAAGACGTAGGCGGAAATTTAAACACCAAGTCTGTCATTATAAAGGTACTTTATCAGCAAAACTGTCAGCTATGGATGGTTGACTTAAAATTATTAAGAGGCTAAAATATCAAAGGAGAAGACAAGTTTGTGGAAGGGTCCCTCCTAAGATCCACAACAGCTGAGGGTCTAAACATGAGGAAGTGGCTTTAATAGCATTTCTTGGGGAGTTTGTTTTGAAGTCCTTAACTTCCACACCAATCTGATGTGAGAAAAATAGATGCTTCCTCTTGGAGTCCTTGTTCCAACCATGGAAACATGGGCCACACACTTAATTCTGCTGGTAACAGAATGACAAATTTGTTATTTTTAGGGTAAGTGAGGCATGGCAATACTCATCTGAATTTTGGTGAAAATTAGATGTGAAAATCTGTAGCTGTACTATTCAAGCTTCCCTTCAAATAAGAAACATTGAGCAAATAAAAATATGGAGTCCCTGGACCTATTCTAGAAGCCTGGTGCCAAGGAATAGATTTTGCATGGATCAACTTAAGCTCACCCAGGAATGGATTTAACTTCCTCCTGGAAAATTTATTTGAAAGTCCAAAAAAAAAAGTATTATTGATAGAATTAATAATGACTAGATTTACAAATATTTGGATCCATATGAGGCATGGAATTCAGAATAATATTATTTCCTGCTATATTGGTAACTGATTTTTCAAAGAAGATTTTACTTGATAGTTAATTTAATCCATTTAGCTTGATTATTCAAATGTTCCAAAACACCCAGTGATGACCTATTTTTTTGTCTCTTTTCACTATAATAATGTGGCTTGAAGTTTCACAATGGCTGCATCTGTTTCCTTAGCTACAAAATGGTACTGAGACCGGTCTCAGAACAGCGACTAAAAATGCAGCTGGAAAGTGAGACAGAAGTGCTCAATGCCAGTTGGCTAGTGCATTCCAATGCTGGAGGACCCATGCGGACACAAGGCACTTCATTTCATCCGCAGGTCACTGAATGCCTTTGTCCATTTCCTGCCTTTTCTTTATCATATGGATATTAGTGTTTATCTCCGCAAATCATTGTAACTATAAATCGCTACCCTCTTATCAAGGATTTAGTCTCTTGTGCCATATACAAGGTGTAGAGAATTCTTCTAGGGATAGACTTCTAAGTCCAAGCTACCCAGGGAACTACCATTTACATCATTCATTAAGTAAAATAAAGACTGTGGTTGATGAAGGGGTAGCTCTTACTAGGGTCCCAGAGTCAGTCCAGGGCTCAATTATGAAGTCAAAAGGTGTGTGTGTGTGTGTGTGTGTGTGTGTGTGTGTGTGTGTGTGTTTGTGTGCCTGTGTGTGTGTGTTTGTGAGGGAAAGAGAGAGGGAGAAAGAAAGGGAAGGAAGAGAGAGTTTAGGTTGTGAAAGCCACCATCCACTCTTCTCTTAGCATACCTAGTTGTCAACTTTCTGTTTATGTTTAAAAAATATAGCCTCATTAACAATTGTGATATTATTATTATCTTTACTTTTTTCATTTTTTGAGACGGAGTCTCACTCTGTCACCCAGGCTGGAGTGCAGTGGCATGATCTTGGCTTACTGCAACCTCCGCCACCCAGGTTCCAGTGATTCTCCTGCCTCAGCCTCCTGAGTAGCTGGGATTACAGGCACCCGCCACCACACCCGGCTAATCTTTGTATTTTTAGTAGAGACGGGGTTTCACCATGTTGATCAGGCTGGTCTTGAACTCCTGACCTTGTGATCTGCCCACCTTGGTCTCCCAAAGTACTGGGATTACAGGCGTGAACCACTGCACGCAGCCTATCTTTACTTTTGAAATAGGAAATGAACTCAGAAGTTAAACCATCTTTCAAGGTCTTATAACTGATAGGTGGTAGAACCAAGATTTGAAGCCATGTTGGTCTGTTGCCAAAGTCTACTATATTAAGCTGTTTCCCAAGTGAATCTTTAGGAACATTCCAGGCACCTAGTTCTTCATCCTCCAGTTCTTTCTCTCATCCATGATGTCCGGTAGGTTATAAAGGGAGAAGGCATTAAATGTGGTGTTAACCAACAAGTACATGAGGTAGAAATGTTGGAGGATGAAGGCTTTATTGAACCCACCAAATCATGCTCCAGGCATCTGTCTTGTTTTTTTGTTGTAGCTTCTAGGGAGGTTAAGCATTAGAAACTCAAATGGCAATTGAATCATAGGAAGCGCTAAGCTAAACTACTGAATGAGTCATTTTTTCCAGAGACAATGGCCCTTATTTCTCTCGAACTCTTAAAAGACTTACAAATGAGGGTAGAAGAAAAGTTACTTAAATTTACTACTCCTACCAATCATACTAATATAATTTATTACTCTACTACATAGCTTTCACTTTTTGATAAGTTGTTATCAACATTTTGATTCTTGGGTTATCAGAACATCTAACAGCATGCTCTAAATGTCAAATAAATGGTAATTACATGAAATGGTAATGACATACAATCTCTTTACTGTCTTATCTAAGACAATCTCTTTTGTGTGCTGGGAGTACAACAAACTTGATTCTTGGCTACCTGGGGCAGGGGTTTGGATTACTAAGGATCCTAGAATTACACACAGTCTGCCATCAAACTTATCTGTGGAGGAGACCATTGCAATAGCTATAACTCTTTGGTGTGTTGTGGGGGGAAATGGTTTGAGACTCACTATTTCAGAGGAAGTTGTGGCAAAAGGAAGAGGAGAATGAAGTTAGTTGCTTGCAGAAATAGCAGAGTGGAGTAGCTAGAACTTAGCTAGTGGTTTGGTGTGGGGGTGGAGTAGGGTCATCACCATTAACTCTGAAGTTTAGCCCTGCTGACTCAGGGGCCAATGGTGCTGCTGCCAGAAATAGGGGAGCTGGAAAATCTGAGAAGATGATTAATTCAATTGGGGACATATTTGCCTCAAGGTTCCTCAGGGGGGCATCCCCAGTGGATGTGTTCAGAAGTCAATTGAAAATAAGGCCAGAACCCAGAGATGGGCTGAGCTGGAGGGTTAGAGTTGCCAGTCATGGGTCTATGGTGTTCAACACAAGAGTGGCCAGATTCACAAAGGGGACAAGGTGGACCAGAGAGAGAAGAGAGCCTAGGACAGGGTCTAGGATGCATTTGGAGTAAGAGAGAAGGCAGAGTAGCCAGAGAATAAAAATGTGGAAAAAGTAGTGATAATAAGATGACAGAAAAAATCATCACAGTGTGAAAAAGCAAGGCCAAGGATGGATAATTTGTTCTTAGAAGATGAAGTGGTCTAGACTATAGGCCCCAGAGTAGCAAATCAGTTAGCAAAGTGGCCAATCTTAGTATGTCATTGTACACCAGAAGGTCCTATACGAGGGCAGAAAAAAAAAAAAAAAAAGGAGGGGATGACGAAGAATTCTAGAACTATACACAGTCTTCCATATAACGTATCTGTGGGGGAGTCCACTGCAATAGCCACAGCTCTTTGGTGCGCTGTGGAGGAAAATGGTTTGAGATTCACTGTTTCAGAGGAAGTGGTGGCAAAAGGAAGAAGAGAAAGAAGTTGGTGGCTTGCAGAAATAGCAGAGTCAAAAAGAAGAGTATTTTAAGACAAGAGAAATGCCCAGTCAGTAGAGAGAGACCAGGAGTGGAGAGAAGAGAAGTGCGGGAAGGAAAAGAAGGGAATGACGGGTTGATGGAACAGTTCTAAAGGAAGCTGGAGGGCTTGAGTGCAGGAATACAGTTACGTGGCACATCTCTGCAAAGTAGCTGGGCAAATACAATGTGCATCAGAGAGGGGACACATGAAGATGCAGACAGACCTCATCACGTGAAGGAAGGAAGTGATCAGGTACTTTCCATAGTACTCATTTCTCTTCTCAGGAATACAGGGGTGACAGGATTTTCCCAGAGGACAGGCTGCATGGTATGGGGGTCAGGGCTGGTAGCCCAGGCCAGGTTTGGAATAGCCCCAAAATATATAGCATGGTAAGAGGTTGTGCATGGATACATTGAGTATTCAGTGTACAGGTTAGGGTGAAAAAAATTGTGTCAAAGTAGTTATGTGATTCCAATACTACTTAGAAGGCTTAGAACGAGAGCAGAGAAAGTAAGTGGTCATCCTGAGTTAATAAATGAAGGTAAAGAACTTAGAACTCCATTGAAAGGTAGAGTGATTTAATA
Source organism: Macaca fascicularis (assembly GCF_037993035.2). Lineage (NCBI taxonomy): Eukaryota > Metazoa > Chordata > Mammalia > Primates > Cercopithecidae > Macaca > Macaca fascicularis. The sequence continues at coordinate 11,970,580 of NC_088377.1, read as the reverse complement.
TCGATATTAGATTGAAGGGTCCTTCATTTCCCTATGGTCTAATCACAGTCTCTTGCAATAGGGACGATGGAGCAGGGAGTAGTAGGCTGCCAGCAGGACCTCAATGGAGTGACCCAGTCTTGGGTTCAGGCCCATCAGGGCAGAACTAGGTTTATCAAAGGGTGCTTGCTGACTGGCTTGGAGAGCAGAGGTAGCCAGAACATTCCAGAATGTGAGATCTTGGAAATGACATGATTTTTGCTCTGAAAGCTCTCAGCCCATGGTGAGCATTAAAATAGTCCCAGGGCAACCACACACCAACCCCTGGACTGACCCCTACTCCAAATGTTTAGGGTGGAGCCCTTTGGGGACACCATATGGGGGATTTCTTTAATATTCCTCAGTGGATTTGTCTTCCCTTCTCACAGACAGACAGGGACTGTTATGAATGGGGTACACACCTATTTTATTCCTTCATATTTTATTATCCTATATTATACAGGTTCTCACTCTGTCACCCAGCCTGGAGTACAATGGCACGATCATGGTCACTGCAGCCTCAACCTCCCAGGCTCCAGAGATCTTCCTTGCCTCAGTCTCCCAAGTAGCTGGTATTACAGGGATGCACCACCACACTGGGCTAATTTTTGTATTTTTTGTAGAGATGGGTTTCACCATGTTGCCCAGGCTGATCTTGAACTCCTGGGCTCAAGGGATCCTCCTACCTCAGCCTCCCAAAGTGCTGGGATTGCAGGTGTGAACCACCGCGCCCGGCCCAGACTCTTTTGGCTGATAACATTTATGTCCCTGGATACTGTCCACTGTTCCACCTTCCAGCCTGCCCTGCATTAACTTTCAATGCTCTTTCCATCAAATCACACTGGGTCCTATGTCAAAGGCTGGCACTGTTTGTTTCCTCAGACCTGAAAGTTGAAAGGTCAAGATTCAACATCATGCACCAAGAGTTTAGTCTGTGGAGGAGGTCTCAAAATTGAGGATGGAGTAACTAACTCCACAAGATGGGGGCAGGGAGGGAGAGATACGTGGCATTTAGCAAATAAGCCGTGGTCCCTATGTGTCTCCCAAACATCCACATCTACCTAGAACCTGAGACTGTCACGCTTTTAGGAAATCAGTTTTATGCAAATGTGATTCGTTAAGATGAGGTCATACTAGATTAGGATGGCTGTTAAATTCAGTGATCAGCATCCTTGTAAGAAGAGGAGAAGACACACAGGGTACACAGAGAGATGCTGTGTGAAGACACAGGCAGAAACTGGAGTGATGCAAAGATGACCCAAGGGATGTCAAGGGTTGCTGGGAGTCACCAGATACTGGGGAAAGCAAGGAAGGCTCCTCTCCTAGAGCCCTCAGAGGGAGCTCAGCTCTGCCAGCACCTTGATCTTGGACTTCTAGCCTCTAGAGCTGTAAGAGAATACATTTCTGTTGTTTTAAACCACCCAGTTCATGGCAATTTGTTATGGCAGCCACAGGAAACTAACACAGTCCCCTAACCTCGACCACTGAGCTTCACTACCCAGCTGGGAAGTTTCTCCCAGGAGGCCACATTGCCCCTGAAGCCAGTCCCAGTGGAACTGACATGACTGACAGGCCAGGGAGGCCTCACCCCACAAGGCTGCACGCCTAGGTAAGTGTGTTTCTTGCACCGCCCTTGCCATGACAATGGCTTGTTCTGACTTAACGGCTTTGTTACTTTGAACTTCAATCAATGGCTGAAAGAGGAACGTTGTTTTGACTACGCTCGGGTTTCTAAACTCCCCACTGTGTGGTTTCCAGGTCAGACAGTCAGGCTTTGTTCTGTGAATCATTGCCGAAAGATTCAATTAAATCTCACTTCGTCCGCCTTGTGGCCAGGGTTTCAGTGACTTAGCAAGAACAGGAGCATGTAGCCAGTTACTGACGAGAGCCAGACATTTGAGGGGAGCGGGCTGCTGACACGAGGCAGGGAGCACGAGATTTTCGGGGCTCCAGACAGCAGTGACGAATGAAGTCCCCAGGCGCTCAGCTTCTTGGCTGAGAAGCCAGCTGTTGATTCCTGACATACTAATTTAGGACCCGAAAGAGAAAGTGAGGGGGCTTTGTAAAATCACTTAAAGGAGGCTGAATGTCAAGGGGGAGATGAGCCATGTGTTAGCACCGCTGTCCTTTTCACGCGGGCATGAGAAAGAGTCACAAATGTGAGTCTGGTTGAGATCTTTATGGTTAGGAGGCTTCCTTTGAAGTCTGACATCACTAAAAAAATTCTCATAAAACCAAAGAGGGGAAAAAAAGAGCATTTTATCCTAGCTAGGAGAGCACCAAAGTATGTGGAAAGGAGAAAAGGCTACAGCTCTCTGCGGAAACAGGAATTCGGCAGAACCCCATATCACTTAGAAAAGAGAAAATGAAATACAAGATTTCTTGAAGGGTCTGGAAAATTCTGCCTTTGTGGGCAGACTTGCTCCAGAGGGGAGAGTCTTGTGTGATGCCAGAGACCCAGGCTGAGGAAGGACTCCCATCCCTAGGGCACAGGTGGCCTGAAGTCATGGAGACTCTCAGAACCTCAGTTTGCTTTCTTATTTATAGAACGAGACAATTCATGCCACCCCTCTCTTCTGTTGCAGGATTTTGTGGGGCTCAGAGGAGTTGCTGTTTGTGAATTCACTCTGTAAATTTCTAACATCCTATAATTGTAGACAAGTCAGTATGCACCCCTCCCCAAGGCTCGGCTTAGAACACCCGAGACATCCCTATTGCCTGCACCACATCGGGTGCCAGCTAAGGTAGAGGAGGGGTGCCAAGTAAGATCAGAGAATCCCAGCTCCTGGGGTCCCTGGGGTCAGTATGGTCCTTCTTCCCTTGTATCTGCAAAGGACTTGTGGACACAGCCAGGGGCAACATGGTTGCCGAGAGAGACTGGCATTGCTGCACTTTCGAGGACACCAGGCATGTAGTCTCATGTTTCATCAACATTCCTGGGGTTGCTTTCATACATAAGCCCAGAAGGACCAGGGCGGCGCAGGTCCCAGGGAAGGGGATGGCAGTGGCTTAGCTGCCCAGCCTGCTGTTCTGCTGTGGCTCTGCGCGGCAGCATCATCTAGTACTTTCAAAAACTGTGCTGTGGGCACTCGCTTTGGCTCCTGTACGACTGTCCTTCCCATCTCCATCTGCCAAACTCATTCTTAGCCCTAGGTCCTGCTGAGATGCTGCCTCTACCATGAAGCCATCCCTGAGAACAGTAGCTTGTTATTTCTACTGTTGCTTCTGGCTTTGGTTGGCTCTTCCCTACTCATCCCCTCACCTGACATCCGGACAGTGTGTGCAACAACTTATTATGATTATTACTGGGATGGTCTCCTCCAGCACCCATAATCCTGTCCTAAGTGAACACCCTGGACATGAGGATGTTTGAGAAACTGCCTGAACGTGTCAACAGTTGGTGGATTCTGATCCAGTAGCTGATAGTGGGCAGGAGAAAAGGGGTGTGGCTTTCCAGGCTCTGAGGCCCCTACATCCTCAAAGGGAACTGACATGATCCCAATAGGTGCAGGTTCAGGCAAAGTGGAGAGATCCAGTCTTTGGCTGGCCCAGATCTCTATCTCTCTCTCTCTTTTTTTTTTCGACGGAGTCTCGCTCTGTCACCAGGCTGGAGTGCAGTAGTATGATCTCAGCTCACTGCAACCTTAGCCTTCTGCGTTCAAGCGATTCTCCTGCCTCAACCTCCCAAGTAGCTGAGATTACAGGCGCCCACCACCACATCCAGCTAATTTTTGTGTTTTTAGTAGAGACAGGGTTTCTCCATATTGGCCAGGCTGGTCTTGAACTCCTGGCCTCAGGTGATCTGCCTGTCTCTGCCTCCCAAAGTGCTGGGATTACAGGTGTGAGCCACCGTGCCCAGCCCCAGATCTCTTTATATTGATCTTTGCCATTCTGTACTCTGCTTGGGGTAGCTTCTTAGTTTGTACTACAGCTTAAATGACTGATAGTTTTACCTTTCTATGAGAGCTGACTTCTCAGAGGTTACCTAAGCTTGAAGTCAAAGGCATGAGGCTGTGCTAGGAGGTGCGGGGGAGGAAGTTACTTTTGGAGGCCAGGGTCTTTCCCAGGCTTCTGAAATCATTCCCTCGGGCAACTGCCTGGCATGGCACGTCCCTGATGAAAGCAGTTTCTCTCCCCCTAGTCTACTTGGGAAGTTCTGAGGATGATTCTTTCTCTTTTGATACATCAAATCCACCCAAAGCAGCTTCTGAAAAAAAGTATTAAAAACTGGCCACAAGAGTGTTTGTTCTGGTAGAATTTAAATGTCTTTGTGCGGCTAAAGCTGAAATGTCTAGTAAGAGCTCTGACCAAAGCCCTTCAGCTCACTGTAAGCAGTAGCACAAAGGATAAACCACAGGGATCCAGCTCTTACAAAGCTTTGTTCCCTTCTGCAGCCCCTATAGACTCCCCGGGCTTCGCCTGCCACACCTGTACACTGGGGAGAAGGTGGATTACCTCTTATGCTCCAAGTAGCCAGTCATTTAACCTCTCTCCTCATGGGCTGGGGACGGGAGGATGCTCACAGGGTGGAAGGAGGATGAAATGAAATGGTATACATAGAACCTCTAGTCCAGGGGTGGATGCACAGTAAATGTGAGCTGTTTTCACAATTACAAGGCTCGCCTCCCACTCTGAGCTTCTATGACTCTATCGTTCATTTTTCTGCACAGGGACTGACTCGAGGCTGCAAGGTTCTATCTCTCTGCTGCTGCGCTGAGCTGCTTCCCTCCTGAGTGTCTCTGTCAGTTTCATTCAGAGACCCCTGACCACCAGTAAGCATCAGATATATTCATGCAGCTGGGTGAGGCATCGGATCCGACAAAATAGGAAGATTCTTTTTAAAACCAGAATCTCAGCAATGAGTTTGCTTGTGATGCAAGTAGGATCTGGAGCCTACAAGCCATGGAAGACTTGTAGACAAGGCAGTTTCTTCTGGAAGCTTCCCCAGGGAAGAGCAGGAACCCCCAGAATGGCAGAGCTGCACGTGTGCCACTGTGTGACATTCCTGGTGCTAAAAAGAATCAGCGATAGATCTTTGCCATAGTGGAGAAAAATGAGCCAGTGCAATAGGCCTGGTCATAAAAGGTGGATCCAGTCTGTTAAGAAAATGTGGCACATATACACCATGGAATACTATGCAGCCATAAAAAAGGATGAGTTCGTGTCCTTTGTAGGGACATGGATGCAACTGGAAACCATAATTCTCAGCAAACTATCCCAAGAACAGAAAACCAAACACCGCATGTTCTCGATCACTTGGACACAGGAAGGGGAGCATCACACACTGGGTCCTATTGTGGGGAGTGGGTAGGGGGCAGGGATAGCATTAGGAGATATACCTAATGTAAATGACGAGTTAAGGGGCGTAGCACACCAACATGGCACATGTATACATATGTAACAAACCTGCACGTTGTGCACATGTACCCTACAACTTTAAAAAAAAAAAAAAAGGTGGATCAGAGGGAGGGCTTTAGTTGAAAGCATTTGAGAGGCTGAGCTTCATTTTCCTGCTGCTGTTACATGGGGAAGAACAGAGATGTGCACCCATACATCTGGGGCTCTTCCATTAACAGATACAACATTGGGACACGGGGAGTAACTTTTTTTTGAGATGGAGTTTCACTCCGCCTCCTGGGTTCAAGCGATTCTCCTGCCTCAGCCTCCTGAGTAGCTGGTTACAGGCACCCACCACCATGCTCGGCTAATTTTTGTATTTTTAGTAAAGACGGGGTTTGCCATGTTGGCCAGGCTGGTCTCGAACTCCTGGCCTCAGGTGATCCACCTGCCTCAGCCTCTGAAAGTGCTGGGATTATAGGAGTGAGTCACCACGCCCAGCTGGGGAATAAATTTTCGCTACACATTTTCCATAAAAGCAGACAAATGCTCAGTAACCTTTTCATAGAAACATCTATACTCTGTTCACGAGAATGCCACAGGTCACTCACTTATTTGCACAGAGAGCCGTACCGTTCAAGGGAACTCTGGGTCATTCTGTCCAACTAGGGGTTTAGAGAATCATTGCTCACTAAAGGCAGGAGCAACGCTGGAGGCTGTCTCCACTGCTGGGCTGGCGAAGACCGGGGCCCAGCCTCTGTGGTTCCACCTTGCCTGCCTCTCTTGCTATATCCCAGCTGCTTCAGGTTTTCTGAACATGCCAGGCCCCTACCTGCCCCTAGATCCTTAGACATGCCTTTACCTCCTCCCGAAATTCCCTTGGTCTTCTCTTCCCTTGGCTAGATCCCCCTAGTTAAAGAATATTCACATCTGCCATGGCCCCCTCAGCCTGGGTGGGTGCTCTGCCCTGTGCACCCTGGCTGGCCCTGTGAGTCTGTTCCCTGCTGTGTCACCCCCAGTGGGGTCCTTGATGACATGGCCGTCCATGCAGTTTACCTCTACATAGCAGCGACGGGCACTTGACTGACTTTATCTGACCAAACTGCACAGCTGTCACTGTGTGCCCAGCAGCATTCCCAGCAGGGATTACGATGATGATGATGACGATGATGACTGTTATTTCTGTTTTACAGGTGGAAAAGCAGAGGCACAAAGCGGTGATGTGACTTGCCCGAGGTCACACGGCTAAAACGTGGTAGATAAAGGAACGGCTCCCACGTCCATATGGTCTGAACTGGGCTGCGTAGTGCTCCCCAAAGTTCACGTCCACACAGAACCTCAGACTGCAACCTTATTTGGATATAGCTTTTTTGCAGAAGTAGCTAGTTAAGATAAGGTCATCCTGGATTAGGGTGGGCTCTAAATCTAATGACTGATGCCCTTATAAGAAGAGAAAATGGACAGACAGAGGGAAGACCTCATATGATGCTGGAGGCAGAGACTGGACTAATGTAGCCCAGAAGCTAAGGAGTGCTGGCAACTGCCATAAGGTAGCAAGAGGCAAGGGAGGATGTCCCCCTAGAGCCTTCACAGGGAGCAAGGCCCTGCCAACACCTTGATTTTGGACTTCTGGCGTCCAAAGCTGTGAAAACAATTTCAGTTGTTTGCAGCCACCCAGTTTGTAGTAATGTGTTATGGCAAGCACGGGAAAGTAACACACGCCCTCTCAGGAGGGTGAAGTGGGTGGTGTCTCCAGGGACCTGGGCATTTCTGCCCCTTCCCAGGACAGGGGACAGAGCCAGCAGGCCTGCTTCCCTGGCAGTTCTGCCCGGTGGTGGATGCAGTGGGGGACTCCCAGATGGCGCACACATTGCACAGGCAGGCCAGCGTGTTCCTCTCACGAGACGGCATTTTGGGAGGTGCTGGAGCACGAGCCAGGAGCCTGGGGCACATTCCCGGCAGCCAGACTTGGGGAAGCAGGAGGCAGTCACCTGGGGCTTCAATCCTCTTTTTAGAAAGTGAATCCCTGAAGTGAACATGAGTCAGGCAGGCACTGTTCTAGGCACTGAGGATGGATGAGGCAGTGAGACTGGTTCCAGAATCTGTCTCCAAGGAATTAACATTCTAGGAGTGACCAGCCTTGAATCTCCCAATCAATAAGCAAGTGGTGATTTAAGAGAGTGATAAAAGGTATAAAGAAAAACTCCCCTCTCAAAAGATTATGAGGTTTCTTTCACAAGATTAAACATTACAAATTAAAAAAAAAAAAAAAGCCCAACAAATGGGATGGCGAAGCCCTTTGGCACGTTCACTACCGCATATCCACACAAACGCCTTCGTGGCAGCCCAGGCAGTGCCCAGCAAGCTCAGACTCAGACAGTCCTCGAGCTGGCCTGGCAGGGCTTTGCAAAGCAGCTACCTTGTGGCCAGAGGGACCCATCCAAGTCCAGTTTCTCCATGTCAGGGCTAGCAATGAGGAGGATGACTGTGCAGGCAGCCCGCCCGGGCCTCAGCAGGGAGGGGAGTGGAGACTCCCCCTGGACAGTTCTCTGGGCAGAGCTGCCAGCAGGGCGGATGGTTCCCTGAAAGGACCACTCTCTCTCTCTGCCAGGAAGGGCATCTGGGGCCTTTGGGAAGCACTTGTGGAAGGTGCTGGGTGCTTCACATGCCTCGTGTCTGGCGGATGCTCTCACCTCTGCTGTACTTCTAGGGTAGCTGCTTTGAGGAAGACGTGGCAATTTCAGAAGCTTTTAAACTTCCTGGAACAGAAAGCCAAGTTTCCCAATCTAATCTATATGCCTTAACGATGTCACTCCTGGACAGGGATAATTTCAAATGCAAGCAGAGTGATGTAGCTATGGGATGGGGTAATGTAAAATGTAGGGTAGAAACTATTGTTTTTAAAAAAGAACAATTTCAGAGAAAAAAGCAGTTTTAGAGGCAAACAAAACTTTACCAGAGGGGCTCCTAGGAACCTCAGGGACTTTCCACTTGATTTGCCTTTTCAGGTAAAACACCATTAATAGGAGCCAGAGTAGAGTCAGAGGACAATGTCTGTCTGTCCCTACACACACACACGCACACACACAGACATATGCACACACACATGCAGCACACACCCATGTGCAGACACACACACGCACACGCAGACACACACACGCACACATGCACACACACAGACACACAGATACACACACAGACACACACAGGCACATGCACACACACGCACACACACATAAACACGTACACACGCATGCACACAGACACACACATGCACATGCATACACACACACACAGACACACGCACACATGCACACACACAGACACAGACACACACAGGGACACACACACAGACACATGCACACACACACACACAAACACGCACACACACAGACACATGTGCACACACACAGACACACACAGGCACACAGACACACACACACACACACACAGGCATGTGACTGAGGAATGTGGCATGATGACCTGGCATAAATGCAATGCTCTAATTCATTCCACATCACTCATTGAAATTCTCCACTCACTAATTTTCCTAAAAGCGGATTTTTTCATATCCTTTGAAGTCAAGCAAGTGGTTTTGGGGAAAGGGTTGTTCCCTCTGGGCTGGCTGGCAACAAATGGAATTGTCTCAAAAGCCCCGTTAGCAACAGAAGAAAGGTCAGCCCCCCTTAGTGAGTAAAGACGGAGAAAGTAAAGGTCGTGATGGTAAACATAGAGCAAGTTTTGACAACCACTGGATCATTTAACAGGACCAGGACATCTAGATGGAACAACATTTTTTTTTGACCATTGCCATTCATATATTTTTAAAGAAAATTTTAAAAAAATTTCAAAGACATTTTATAAACTTGGAGAAAGGGTAAAATATTTACCCAGGGTGTAAACTATGTAAAATGAAATAATCTATAAGACCTGGTACTTGATAGCAAAACAGGCTGACCTAGTCAATAATAATTTAATTGTACATTTAAAAGTAACTAAAAGTATAACTGGATTGTTTATAACACAAAGAATAAATGCTGAGAGGATGGATACCCCATTTTCCATGATGTGGTTATTGTATATTGTATATTGCATCCCTGTATCAAAACATCTCATGTACCCCATACATGAGATGTGTATAGGTGCAGTGTGTGCATAGGAATGCAGCGGTGTGATCACAGCTCCACAGGTGTGCACCTACTATGCGTATATACCTACTACACACCTATATGCCTAGGTGCATATACACCTACTACGTTCCCATAAAAATGGAAAATTAAACAGAAAAATAAAAACAAAATGATCTATTATCTTCTACTGATGAGGACATAATGAAGGGTTTTGGTATGTTAGACTCATACACATATATGCAGACTTTTGTGGTTGTAGTTAAATTGGTCAATAGATGTAGACTGACCTAAGAAAATAGGAATTAACTTCCAGCCTAAATACTGACTGGGCACTTCTGTTCCCGTACACCCTCAGAGACTTCAGCCAACTTCTGAAGCAGTTAATTGGCTTTCCTGGCTGGAACTGCAACGCCATTGCAGGCAAGTGTCTTGGAGCTCCAGACCGGCCCGTGAACAGGGTGGCAAGAAGTCCAGGAGAACATGAATCAGACCCGTATGGACACCCGTGGCATTTAAGCCTGAAAGGAAACTTGACCGGTAGCCGAAGTCAGCAATGGATACTAAGCAGGCTGTGCCATGCTGGGGGACTGAGGGGTGGTGACTGGCTCCTGAGCATGGCTGGTGGCCACAGAGGCCCCACCTTGTGAGGCCAGTGTGTCCCCCTGGGTCCTATACACCAGGCTCCACCCTTCCCAGCAGACTCTCTGACCCTTTCAGCTCTGACCACAAAGGGTGGAACTTAATGGGCTGGGAACCCAATTTCTCACTGGTTTTGGTAAATTAAAAGTGATAAAATGAGTAATGCATTAAAGTCATCATTTTTCCTAACTGAAAAAAAAAAGTATGACAACTCTGTTGAGACTTGACCTCTTTGAAAAAAAGGTTGTTACTTTCTGGGAGCTATTCTTTTTTTTTTTTTTTTTTTTTTGAGACAAGGTCTCGCTCTGTCACCTAGGCTGGAGTGCAGAGGTGTGATCACAGCTCACTGCAGCCTTGACTTCCTGGCGTAGGTGACCCTCCTGCCTCAGCCTCAGTAGCTGTGACTTCAGGTGTGCACTACCATGTTTAGCTACTTTTTGTATTTTTTGTAGAGACAGGGTTTTGCCATGTTGCCCAAGCTGTTCTCAAACTCCTGAGATCAAGCCATTCACCCGCCTTGGCCTCCCAAAGTGCTGGGATTATAGGCGTGAACCACCATGCCTGGCCTCTGGCACGTATTCTGAGATTTAAATCTTTAGATACTGCAATTTACTCGTTGTCCTTTATTGTCATGGAGTTTACAGAAAAGGCTATTCAGGAACTAATGCTGTCTTAATTATTTTCTCTGTCTCTTGGAATGTACATGTGTAGGTGTATGTGTGTGTATATGTAGGTGTTTCTTTGTATATTTGGCTTTTTGTATCCATCATTTTTATCTTTTAGAATGCCCCCACCACACATTCAGCATAGACTTGCTTTTCAGAATTTTGAACATTGAGAATTCTTTGAATATTTTCTAATACCTGAACATTTACCTTTATATGTCTGCAGCCTGTGGACAGGTGTGTAGAATGACAGACTCTCAGACTTGGAGGGACCATGAGGTTATTGATTTGGACCTTCCATCTCATCAAGCAGGAATTCTCCCAAGGAACCACTGCCCTGAGCTATCCCAGGGGTCAGGCCTGCCTAAACCGGGCTTGAGTTTTGTATATATTGTTCAGCTCAGTTGTAGAGCTCAGGTGTGACAATTCTGCCTAAGAGGGGATGAGGAGGAGGGTTAAATGGAGGGAAAAGTGGTACAGGAAAGAAAATAGAGAGAAAGGGACATTATTAAGGTGGGACTGGGGTCAGAGGCTGGGAACCGGGGGCTGGGGGAGATCTATCAGAAGAGAGCAAGTGGCAGGGACGTCCTCCTGAGTTCCTGCTGTGTCATGTGTCTGACCTTTTGTGTCTCTTTCTCAAACCCTGTGGATGTGTCAGCCCATGAGATGCTGGGGGTGCGGAGAGGAGAAGACCAGGGCAGAATCTTTGGCCTAAAAAGCAGAGTTCCTGGAACAGTGTCGACATTTAAAAAATATTAGCTAGCTTAAACAGGAATGCTGAACTCTTTTTTTTCTCTCTCTCTCTCTCTATTGTTCTCTCCTACTTAATTTCATAACTGATCTCCTCTTATTGAAACTGTAAGTGGAAAAAAAGATGGTTTTACAGAGATCCTCGTTACAGAAAGTGTTGCCGTAAGTAATCTAGTAACGTAGGTGTTCAACATTCCTCCTGAGCTTATCGCTTTACACTGTGAGGCCAAGATGTTAAAAAAACAAACAAACAAACAAACAAACAAAAAACACATATACAGCAAACCTCTACTCTCAAACATAAGAGTTTAGACCTTGAGCAATAAGACATAGATACTATCGCAATATTTTGCAAAACTCAGAAACATTGCCACATTTTCCATAGGGTTAACTTTTGAGATGAAAAACTAATTCAGAACTTATGATTCCTTTTAAAAAAAAATTCCCTTAGCCAAACTGAAGAAATTTAGTTGGGAGAAGAAAATGACTTAACTTGTAGTTTCCACAATGAGAAACACATTCTCATGGCTTTCAGCCGCTTTCTATCTTTATGTGATGGGCTTCAATTGCATTCATTTACAATGAGTTAAAAGTATGAATGAAATCTTTAAATGAACAACTGAAATAAAGTCATGATTTGAACATCCCAGCACTTAAAAGAAAAAGAGACTTTTGCATGGCTATAGACATAATGATTGATACTGAGCCTTAATCCCAAACCTGACAGCCCATATTTTTCAAACTGAGTGCCTCAAATTCACAATTAAAAAAAATACAGGCCTCTTATTGCTGCGGTGAGATAGGGCAGTGTAATGCCTATGAGTGTGTCTCTTCCTGTGTTGTATCTGGCCTTGAGTCCACAGAACCCCCCAACATCAAAGGAAGCAGTAGGAGATGGTGTGTGGAACACCAGATAGCCGGAGGAAAGGGGAAACCCTTCCTTTGCCAAGAGGAATTGCTAAAATTAGATGGTAAAGCAGTCTTGGCACTGGAAGGCGTCTTGCTGACGATCAGCTTCAATAGATTATAGAACTGTTGCTTATTTGGAGACTTTCAAAGAGAGGGGCTTACACCCCAGACAGGAACGTCTTACCCGGCTGAAGAGCTCTTTCTGTGTGGAGATGCTTCCTTAGGTCTGTCTTAAATTCTTCATGCTAATATTCAACCCCACTTCCTCCTGCTTTGGAGCTCAGTGCAGAAGGGGAGCTGCCAGGCACTATTCTTTTCCTGCAAACTTCCCAAGATGATTTTCATAACTCAAGCGCATCATCCTTCTCTCCCCAACACCCCCAATCTGGGCACTTCATTTTGGCCTTCTCTGTGCATTTGGGGTGCATTTGAGAAGAAGGCTCTGCAAGATGGGGTGGAAGGACCCGGGCTAGGCTCTCACTTGGGCTGAGCGTATGGTCACCTGGCACGTCCAGGGCCATCTCTACTCCCCTCCCCCATCTCCCTTGCAGAGCTCCGCCTTGCCCTGGTGACATTATCTAGACATCTACCACTCAAGATGTATGACTTGGGTAAGCATTGCATCTTCTATGTTTCTCTTTTAAACTTTAAGACCATCAGGAAAGGGTTGAGCCTGTCAATATTAATATCTTTGCTGCCCTGGTTTCCTCTCAAGAAAATATTTAGGGAAGCAACAAGGGCTGGGAGCGGGGATGTAGAGGAAAAGCAGGGGGCTTAGGAAAAGGGGACCTGAGCAGGGGCCACAGAGATCAGTCTCATTTTCCTGAGAATGCCCCTGTGGCTTCCTCAGAGGGACCACACAACGTCCAGGGACCACCGTGTGACTTTCAGAGATAACAGCGACAGTTCCTGGCAACATTTGCTCCCTCCCCACCTCCATCCTTCGTTCTCCTCCTCAGAGGATTTTATCTGGTTTTGGGCAACATGAAAGTCAACTCCACAGAGTGCAGAGAGAGCCAGAGAGCCCAGTCCTCATCTCATCTGGTCAGCTTTTTTCTTTTTCTTTTCTTTTCTTTTTTTTTTTTGAGATGGAGTCTCGCTCTGTCGCCCAGCCTGGAGTGCAGTGGCACGATCTCGGCTCACTGCAAGCTCTGCCTCCCAGGTTCATGCCATTCTCCTGCCTCAGCCTCCCGAGTAGCTGGGACTATAGGCACCGCCACTACACTCGCTAATTTTCTGTATTTTTAGCAGAGATGGGGTTTCACCGTGTTAGCCAGGACGGTCTCGATCTCCTGATCTTGCGATCCTCCCGCCTCGGCCTCCCAAAGTACTGGGATTACAGGCATGAGCCACCGCGCCCGGCCTCTTTTTTCTTAAGACCAAAACAATCTATAAACGCTCTCACCCTACTAAATATCCACTCGTGAGGTACAACTGGTAAATCTGTGTTCCAAAGCAAAACCATTCTCTCTGAAGGAGCCAGCCTAGACTGCTCTATCCCACCAATGAGAGTTAATAGACTTGATGGGAGGCAGGCACGTGGTGATAAGGAGGTCTGTTCTTAGGCAGAATTGGTGAGTTGTAGTGGCCATCAGCACTGGAAGCCCTGAATTAAGGCCTTTGGGTGAGCAGGGCAGCACACACAACTGGGCAGAGTGGCCCTTTATCTCATGCCAGCTGGACCCAGAGCCGGAGCTTGGAGGCTGGGGTGATCAGGCTGTTCTTGGCAGAGGTTCTTGAAATGAAATGACTCTGGTGGCGATGGGAGGCCGTGGCTCCAGGCCTGCCCAGAATAACACGTTGTTAGCATATGTTAACAGGCTGCCTTTTCTCCAAAGATCACAAAATGCATTCCATTTAGTGTCTGTTTTGGAAGTGTTGCTATCTGTGTTTTATGGGTGACAAAACCAAGATACATCAAGGTCATGGAGCCCCCAGCTGAGGGTGAGTGAGTTAGGGGCTGACCTGGCAGACCTGTGCTTCCTGAATCTCAGGCTGTTGCTCAACAGCTGACCCCTGATCTTTCCAAATTCCTTCCAGAATGGTCCTTTTGGCCTGCAGATCTCAGGGTCTGGTAGGAGTTAAAAGGAACACGTGTGTTCCGAACTCCCTGGAAGAGAGTATTGAAAACACACACACAATCTAGTGTTCGACATGTGAGGACCGAGATGAAAGGGGACAGCTGTTTCGGTGCTGGGTTTTGTGACCACACATGGTTAGGCCTTCAGCCCATGGGAAGCACATGGAAAATGAGTGGAAGAGCTGGCTCCTCTCTTCTCTCCCGTTAGGCACAAGACCGTGTAGATCCTGGTCTTCTTCCTTTTAAAAGCGTGACTATCGTATCAGACTAAGCTTTCTAAGGAACTGACCACTGATACCATTCAACAGAAAGAGGAACCTGCTGGATTAAAGCTAAGTGAAATTTTCCAAATGATTTCAGCTGGCTTTACCTAGTGGGTAAGCTTCATCTTCATTGGGCTGAATGAGATGAGCTTTCACCCAAGATGTTGGAGCCACACTTATAATATTTGACTATTACACAATTATTTAATTGCAATCCAAACAAAAGCAAATGATGTCCAAAGTTAGAACTATGGATAAAAGGCATTGAAATATCTTAAAACTCAAGGCTGAAAAGTATCTAAGGAATTCTTGTCTCAAGGTAGAGGTATAATAATTCCCAAAAAGGAAACTGTGTCTACTGATATTTTTAAATCTAGAGGGAAGACAATCATATAATTTTCATCAGGCACTAAAGCTTAACAATCAACTGGCAAAAAAATGCTTACCATACATGACTGTATGGAAGGTTCTGGAAGGGCATGCAGACAGCTATTTTATTCATTTTCCCATAGTGGAGTGCTTCATGTTCTTTGGACTTGTATAATTAACATTAACTACTCTTAATACTTGGAAATTCTTTGTTATCTCTCTCAACCATCTCTCACATCATTGCCTTTTGGTATGGCCTCCTAATCTGAGTTCTGTTCCAGGAAAAATGGGGATGGAAATCACTCTCAATGACAGCCCTGCACACGCAGGGAACACCTGGTTACTAGTTTGCCCCTAAGCCACTTCTTCTGGTGCCAGGCTGAGCTGAGGATAAGGCAGCAGAAAGCAAAAGGCAGACTCGAAATGTCTCTAGATTCAGACTTTTGGTCTTTCCCTCCAAATTTCTTCCTCCCGTAGTCCTCTATGGCAATTGCAGTTTCCAGATTTCTTATGCTGAAGAACATGTGATATTTCCATGCCTGTTTTCTTTTGCTCGTTCCCTCCATCTACCAGTCATCAACCAATGCTGGTTTTACCTCCAAAACAGTCACTTTCTTTACCATCTCGATAATTTTTTTAAATCTCCATTTGCAATGGTTTCTTATTTGTATTTTTAAAAAGTTTTTTTAATAGACTTATTGAGATATAATTCACATATCATATAGTTCACCTATTTCAAATGTACAATTCAATAGGTTTTTGGTCTATTATTTTTTTTGAGTTATGGTTTTTTATATATACACACATATATAACATACAATTTGGCATTTTAACAATTTTTAACTACAGTTCTATGGCACTAATTACATTCACAACGTTGGCAATAATAATTATTATTCATTTTTCCCAAAACTTTTCCATTACCCAAATAAACACTCAATATACATTAGGAGTAGAAGAAAACTTCGACGTGATAAAGCTCATATATGGAAACCCACAACTAACATAATACCCAATGACAAACTACTGAAAGCTTTTCGCCTAAGATCAGGAACAAGACAAGGATGTTCACTCTTGTCACTTCTATTCAACACAGTACTGGAAATTCTAGTGACAGCAATTAAGAAAACAACATATAAAAGATATCCAAATTGGAAAATAAGGAGTCAAATTATCTCTTTGCAGATGCCATGATATTGTATGTAGAAAATCCTAAAGAATCCTGAAATAAAAACCCATTAGGTCTAATAAGTGAATTCTGCAAGCTTGTAGGATAAAAAGATCAATTGTGCTTCTATATACTTGCAATGACCAATTCAAAAAGGAAATTGAAAACAATTTCATTCAAAATAACATTGAAAAGAGCAAAATACTTACAAATAAATTTAAACAAGGAGGCAAAAGACTCATTACTGAAAACCACAAAATATTACTTAAAGAAATTAAAGAACGAGATAAATGAAAAGGTACCTCATGTTCATGGATTGGAAGACTTACTGTTAAGATAACCACACTACCCAAAGCAAACTAAAGATTCAATGCAATCCCCCATCAAAATCCCAACATTATTATTATTATTATTATTTTTACAGGAATAATAAGACCCATTCTGAAATGCTAACTAGCTTTTTGCACTTGCTGTTTCTCCTTCCTGGTGTGCTCCTGAGTCAGACATCAGCATGGCTCCCAGTGTCACCTCCTTCAGGTGAGTATGCCACATGACACTCATCACTTCTCGACGTGCCCCTCCTTCACCAGTTTTGCGCCCCCAGCTGCCCCCTATTTGTCTTATGCTTTTCCATTGCCCTTAGTATCATTTTCCCACACAGTGCATTTTATTTATTTATTTTGAGATGGTGTCTCTCTGTCATCCACGCTGGAGTGCAGTGGTATGATCTTGGCTCACTGCAACCTCCACCTCCCAGGCTAAAGTCATTCTCCTGCCTCAGCCTCCCAAGTAGCTGGGACTATAGGCACATGCCACCACTCCCAGCTAATTTTTGTATTTTCAATAGAGATAGGGTTTCACCTCATTGGCCAGGCTGGTCTTGAACTCCTGATCTCAGGTGATCCACCTGTCTTGGCCTCCCAAAGTGCTGGGATTACAGGCGTGAGCCACCACGCCTGGCCTACTTATTTATTTTTTTAATTCCCCTTTTAAATCCAAATTTCACGAGGTCAGGAATTTTTATGTTTGTTCACTGCTGTATTTTCAGCATCTAAAATATGTCAGGCACATAGTAGGCACTCAAGATAAATATTTATCAAATGCAAGCATGAGTGTAAAACGTATGAGAAAAACAAGTACATCAACATTTATCATTTTTGTAATGAGACAAGACCAATAAGTGATTATTAGTGGGATTTTTGCCTCACACTTCCCTTAACAGAATTTAAAATTGTGGCTAAACATGGTGGTGCAAGAACAATACGACTTCATTATACACCCAAAGAAGTGGTGAGTTAATCTATTTCCTCCCACTTGAAAAGCAAATTCACTTTGGGCTGTTTTCACATCATCAACTCTGCTTCCAATGTTCTGCTCCCTGAATCAGAGTACATTTGAAATCATTTCCCAGTCTGAAAAAGTCATCACAGTATCTTAATCCATCTTAATCTGTAATGGCAAAGGACCCCGTATGAGTGGAGATGCAGTTATGGCTAAATGTGGGATGCCAAGAACTTGACTTTGGCTGGGTGAGAGTGAGTCTCAATAGCAAGGGAGCAAGTAGACAGCTGGTAGGAAAATCATGGGTTCGCCTGCATGTGAGTAACAAGGATGAACGGTAATGGGAGACTCCCAGAAGTGGGAAACAGTACATGTAGACATGACTACATGCCAAACAAATGTACAATTGCACATACTTAACTTATGATTTTTACTTTGATGATGATGAGTGAACAAGAAGGAGAAAAGCTGTCTTTTTTTTTTTTTTAAAAAAAGATGACTCAACCATGTCTCATATTAAATAGATATTGAGAACATTTGCCTGAATTACATCACTGACCTCATGAAGCAATGAAATCTCCCACAGAACACCACAAAGCCACAGCTTTATCTCCAAGCTCAACACTTTGTAATGGCACCTCTTCAAGGCTTAGTTCCTGTGTTTCCATTCTCAGGGGCAGATGCTTCCCTTAGGAAGAGAAGCCCACTGTCTCCCTGAGATGAGAAACGGATGCTTCTTACCCCAAGACTGAAAGGGCTGCAGGACCTAAAATGACCACTGTGATGCAACCTGGAGAAACTGTATCTTTAATATACTCACGAAGAAAAAGAAAAGAAAAGAAAAGAAAACACATATTCTTTAGCTTCATTTATTTCAAATACACTCTTTGGCTAGAGCACAGGCGGGTACCTTCCAATTCTATTTATCTATTGATCCAACATATTTTCAAAATAATCCACACATATTCTATAATCCCACCCATATAAGATTTCTTTAAAGTGGTAAACCTTTTTCCACCACCATTTACTGTTGAGAAAATAAAGGGATGAGAAAGCTATTAACTGTGTTCTAGACACGGTACAGTCAAAGAAGGGAGAACTTGGAAATACAGAACTGTGGTTATTCATCGTGACTCTGCCAGCCATTGACTACTTGCGTACACTTGGACCAAGAGACTGGTTTGCTACCAGTCACACCCACGATGGTGACATTCCACGGGATGGCAAAGTGCCTGTGGTTATGCCAGTATTTTCTTGTATCAAATAATTCTAGAAAACAAGAAGCCCAGAAGCTAGAACCAAGACATTCCTTTTGTATGAATTAACAAGACCTCAATTACTTGGCCATAGTGGCTCCCATCGTGGCTTCTGAGTTGTAGACCTTAGTATTATGGCACATCTTAAGGGACCATGAATAAAATCAGCTCCCCATCTGTGTTCCACAGAACAGCATGACAATTTCAGGGCCCAGCTGAGGGCATGTCTTGAGTATAGTCACAGATAAAGCTTACACTAGAACCCAGGAACTCTGACCCTGTTTGTATCACCCTGTCCATTGTTGAAGTCATCATTCTGTTTTCCCAGATGGTCGATGGATTGTTTGAAGCAGGACCTTACCTGATTCTACCCCATCTCTAATGCTTCTGTACCTGAAGATTTTATTAAATGACATGGAATCATGTCTTTGGGGAAACAGAGACATTCAACTTTCAGGCTCACAAGAGAGGCAGCTTTAGGTTCAGGCCTTCCCTTGTTGTCTGCTTGCTGGAGAAGTGTCTGTCTTGTGATATCAGCTTACACTTGGCCCTGGACCACACACCAGGCCTCCAAGAACACAGCTTGGATGTGGTGCCCATGTTTCAAATTCATCTCACTTCCTTATCCCTGGGGGACTTTGATTTGGCTTTTCCTAAGATACAGTTAAAAAAATTCTTATTATCAGCTTCAATTTCTGTGCCATAGTTTTAAGACTAACCACCTCTGTTTTTCTCCATCCACAGCATAAACCTTAAAACCTGCTGTCACCACTGAGTTGTTGAAAGGGAAGGCATAGGTAGATTTTATTGATCTATTCTGAGTCTCCAGAAATGATGATTTTTATTAGAGTTAGATTTCCTCTTCATACCAATATGCTGACCCAATGTGATGGAGAGACGAAGACAGAGAGACAGGCAGAGAGATGAGAGAGCCTGCATTTCACTCAGTAAAGACCCCCACTGACCCCACAATTTGTCTATAGTCCTATAAACACCATTAGGATTGTGTGACTCATTGTATATGCAAGGAAATAGCCTCTTCTGTCCTCTAAAGCACCACATTTAAATTCCACACGAGTCAAACTGGAGTCATATCAGACCAATGGCCCCACCCCATGCCCCACCAATAATTTAAGTAATCTATACCAAGAACCTTCATATTACATCTCTATTTTTAAGCCTAGGAGCTATCAGTTTTCCAGACATACTCTATGACTTAAAAGACAGGCTCCACAGTTCCGTCCTCATCCCTGGCACCTAACCATCATCCCGTAAAGGACATTCATGATTCTAGCTATTCCTTAGCTTCTTTCTTACAGCTCAGACTCTGCTGGACTGATTCTGAAATACCCGCTCAGCACTCGCCAGCTAGGTGCCTTCCCTCATGCTATAAATTCTGTACATGGAGAAAGAACATGGCTTTTGGCTGCAGCTGGAAGTCTCCTCCCCTCCATCTCTTATCTTTTTTAAGTACCCTTTGAATTTCATGCCAGTATCAGGTGAGTATAGCATGGCACTATTATGTGATTTTCCTGCCACATTTGCAGGCGTGCCTCATGGCCTTGACACACTCAATGTCACTTTCTTTCAACTGGGATGTGTGGCGACCGGTACGTCCACTCTAGCTGGAATGACTGGGATGGTGTTTTCATGGATGACATCTTCACAGCTGGGAAGCATCTCTCCAGGGTCCCTGACAGTGAGTAAGTTGCTCACATCATTGTTGGCAGGCTCATCCCAATTTTAAGTCATTCTCTAAGACAAGGCAGACAAAAAGTCTCGTCTACTAAGGTCACCAGGCCTTTAAGTGCTGAGGAGCTAAACTAAAGCGTTGCATCCAGGTGCTGGATTGTGGAGTCGTTGTATGCATTGTCTTTGAGAGAAAGGCTACAGTGAAGGAGATGGAGGCACCCACACATCGAAGATTGGAGATTTAAACACGAAACAACCTCAATGTTTTTATTGAAAATCTGCATTGCCTCCATAAAAGCCTCAAGTAGGCAAACTGAACTAAGTGTCCTTTTCAGGAAACACAATGAGAAGGATACGTCCTCTGCTTAACACAATAAAGCCACACTACTCTCTCTTTCAAGCCTTCCAAAGCACCCTTCCTCTAGCAGACATAGAGACATAGAGGAGAACTACCCACATGGTTCAGAGGTTAAGGGCCTGGGAACGAGCCTCAGGCAGAAATGGATAGGAGCTCCTGTTCTGCTGGGTGACTTTGGGAAAGTTAGGCAACCTCTCTGGATCTGAAGAGGACAGCAATAATGCCAGTATCATGGTTGTCACACAGGAAGTGCGGGGCACAGCACCAGGCACATAAAGGGTGCTCAGTATATGCTGGTCAATATTGTTGTTATTAATATTTCCTTTGAGTGGTGAATGAGGAGCATGGAGAAGTGGTGTCACCACATCTTTTGATCCTGGGGCTCAGTGGTGCTTTAGAGTGGGTGAAGGCTGAGCCTGAATCAAGGCCTGTCCAGAGCCTTTCTCTACCAGGCAGAACGTGCTGGAAAGATAGAAGAGAGGAGCTCCTGATTCACCCAGGACAGTCCCCATTTACTGTACTTGCCACCTCCTTTTCCACTCTGGGAAGTACCCAGTTGAGAAGGACAAATGACACTGTCACCCTGTCTAGGAGGTACCTTAGGTGACTTCTACCGCTGCACTGCTCAGTATTGGTGTCACCAGCCCCATGTGGGCAATAAACATGTGGCTGAGACAGCTCGAAAGTATAACCTGCACACCAGATCTCAAAGACTTGGGAAAGAGAAAGAGCGTAAGCTAGGGCATTAATAATTTTTATATAGAATGCATATTGAAATGTAACATTTGGCTATAGTGGGTTAAAAATATTAGTAAATTAATCTCATGTGTTTCTTTTCACTTACTTGATTGTGGCTACAGAATATTCATCTGCGGGCTTGTGTCCTATTCAGTGGGGCAGGGCTGTCCTGGAGGTTGAGCCCTGTGGGCAGTGGACATGTAGCTGTGCTCTGGACAGATGCTGTGGCTGCCACCACATTTTCTCTCAGGCTTTGGGGGAAATGCCCTCCCCCAGCCCCACCTCAGAACTGTGCACTAATGCCCTGGCCCAGCTGGGTCTCCACTCCTGCATCCCTGCAGCTAGCTCTGCTCTCCAGGTGGCCCGCCGTCCTCTGGATGTGCTAAAGCCACCACATTCAGTATGTTCAGACATGTGCCACCACCTCCCCTTCCCTGGCTCCACCTTGGTCTCCCTGCAGTGCTTCTCCTCCTGGATAACAGCCCTTTTGGCTACCAGAGTCCAGACCTTCACATTACCTCTTGCTGGTCTCTACTCCTTGCTCTTCAGGAGCAAATCATCTGTCAACCTCCTTGGTGGCCTCTCTCCTACCTCTTCTCCACTCTCACTGCCACCACCCTAGTTCAGGCCCTTTTATTTTGTGATATTTATTGTTTCAACATCCTCCAAACTGATCAGCTTACTTATCTTCCTATCACCCCCAAACGTGGATGAGATCCTTTTATAATCCAGAACTACTTCATGTTCCAGTTCTAAAATATGTCCCGATCCTCCCTGGTACCCAAGCTCTTCAGCCTGGCATTCACAGCCCTTTAGAACTCGGCCCCATTTTATGGATACAGGTTTATTCCCTGTTATTTCCATTGCCTCCTCCCATCTACCCACTGCCACCACCACTGGGCCATGCTATTTTTCACAAACGCATGCTGTACTATTTTAGCTCTAACTGTCTGATCCGTGGTGCTCCTTGGTACCAGTGTCCTCTTCACGCCCTCATCTGCTTTGGGGAGTTCCATCTAACCTGAGGGCTCACTTAAAACTCACATTCTCCAAAAACTTTCCCTGCCCCTCTCCCAGACAGGATCCGTTCATCTTCCTACAACCAATGGCACTTTCACGGTGGTGCCATGTACACATTCAAGTTGGCTGCATAGTAGGGGAATGTATGTGAGTGTTTTCATTCCCATCTAGAGGAGGCCTTCTTTAGTATTTGGAGGTTATTTCTTCACATTCTGATCCTCCCTCCTCCATAACAACTAGCACCAACTTCCAGCCACCGTTTGGAAGGTGTTCGATACGTGAAGGTGACTTGAGTCAAAGACGAGGGTCAACCTAACACGTCCTTGGAAGGATCAACGCTCAGGCTTGTCTCAGCTTTGGGCTGGGAGAATTCCTTGAGGCCTGATGAGGATGGGGAAGACCACAGTAGCATTTAAAAAGAAAAAGGGAAAAGGTAGGCTGTGCACATCTGCATAGGCAGACTTTCTAATTTTGTTACATCAGCCTATTTGTTGAATGGGCACTGCGAGAATATTTAACGTCAAGATCAAACTTCTATCGCGGTGAGTCCAGGACATGCTCAAGTACAGTTAGTGCTGCCACTTTCACCTTCTCCTCCTTCATCACCGATATGGCAGATACCTAGTGGTGGACTCGGTGCTTCTAACCATACTGATTATGGAATGATCATTAGAGGCTTTGAAGAAGGTAGGCTTTTGGAAGAAGATAAAATTACACTTCTATTAGAACATCAAGTAGGACCTTGAATGAAAAGAGTCATTGATCCAAAGGGAAGAAAGGTAAAGAGAAGAAAAGAAAAGAAAAACAGCAACAACAGAAAACGGAGCCCCCTGACTGTCATGGAGAGGTTGACGCTTGGCTTTAGGAGAGTAGGGCGTGTGTGTGTTGAATTACAGGCAATTATCGGTGGTCTCCCTGTTGGCCCTAAAGAATTTAGAACTGCGTCAAAAGGAAATCCGATCTATCAGGAGGGAGGTCCTGCTGCATCTTTTAACCCTGTGCCAACTCCATGGCACTCGAAACTTTCCATGATGTATCCTATTCTTAAAATCTCACAAATGTTGGTAAAACTACTGTTAGTATTTGATGTGAGGATAAAACTCTCTACTAGGTCATGTGTTTTTTAGGGACCCAAATTGGGCTTGTGAAAATGTTACATGATTTTGAAGACCGAAATAAATCCTGCCCGATGTCTTCTCTGCTTTCTAGCAGTTTATTCACAAGGAAGGAACCAACATTTTCGCACAAACCCCACTGAATGAGTGTTGTTCACCAATATAATCTTGAGACACTACAAGACCAGGAAGTTTGGGCGGATTCTCCAAAGAATAATTACACTCTGGTCAATGCAATTTTAGTGTTAATTATACATTATTATATTCCTGGGATAAGACACATTTATATGAGCATCGCAGCCACCTAAGCATGCACCACTTAAAAACGGAGACCGAGATGGTTCATAGGCTTCATGGAGCCAGCCCTGCTAGAGGACAATGGGCACTTCTCCCATTTATGCAGCATGACCTGGACTGGTCAGAGTTGGCCCTGCTCATTCCTGTCGCCAGCCCTTAAGGGACAACAGGGACACACCATGCTTCTGATTTAGATGGAATGAAGGTGATTGAGTGAAAAATATGGAAGCTAAATGCTTAAAGGGTGACTCTAGTTTTTTTTCCAGGAGAGTTTAAAATTTTGACGAACCAAACACGGAGCATGGGCCCAATACTTCAACATTTTTATGCTTTAGTTTTCTCATGTGTAAAAGATGAGCAGATGACCATATGCCACTTCCAAGCATTAAGGCCCTATCAGTTGATGCGGAAGCCGTATTAGACAAATCACACCCTACTATAACTAGACTGGATGAAAGTCTATCCTGGGTGTTCACACAGAACTGAATAAAAAGTTGATATTGGTAACGAGGGCCTAGGTTAGAACCATTCAGAGAAAGCACGGAAGTCTGTGACAGCCGAATATTGTGTGGCAATATTAAGTTGGGTTCCATTTCATCTCTGGCTTTAAGGCATATGAAAACCATACTGCATGTTTTAGTTTCAAGGTGTTTTTTTTTTCCTCCCTACATTTATGCCAATAGCAAGGCATTAGTACTCCATAAGCTCCAGAAACATTATTTTAAAAAACATATCCAATACCACAAATTTGGGGTAGTAACAACAACTGCTAGGAATTTAATCCATCGAGTAAGCTCCTTTTTAAAAAAAAAATCAGGTCTTCTACCTTAATGTTTAAATAAGCAGCAGTTCAAAGCACCTGACAGTTAGGTGCTCTGTGCCTTCTTAATAGACACTTCACATTAAGACATGTCCTTTGTTGACAAGAATGTTTTTGCCTGACTGACTGTTGCATTTCTCTCTGTTCCTAGC
This sequence comes from Macaca fascicularis, assembly GCF_037993035.2. NCBI lineage: Eukaryota > Metazoa > Chordata > Mammalia > Primates > Cercopithecidae > Macaca > Macaca fascicularis. The sequence continues at coordinate 11,945,523 of NC_088377.1, read as the reverse complement.
TTCTGTGATGCTACTTGGTAGAGAGTAATATTTAATAATAGTTTGTTAAATGAATCAACAGGTAAACATAAAATATGGTCAGTCACACCACCTTGAGTAGAGCACACACACACACACACACACACACTCTCTCTCTCATTCACAAAGTCCTACATAGGAAACTACCCCAGGCCATTCCCATTTAGAAAAAAAAAATGGACAGCTCACTGCCAGCACTCATGTAATTTTACATAAACACATTCACTGAGGCTGAAGCAAATCTGTCTGATTTTCAATGTGAAAATAAAATCTAAAAACTGTTTCTGGAGTTATTTCCAAACAGAACTATCATTAGGATCATTTGAAACATCAGAATCATCTATTTTGGAAAAATCAGACTCATCAAATGAATCTTTAGCCAACAGCTGTTTGAGAATGATGTGAATATCACAAGTAGGAATGCTATGTTTTCTAGGATTCACATTTTCAGGGACTGAGAATTACTTTATTTTGTAAATGAAGATGCCACTACCAAAATCAGAATGCTATAAATAGAATGATATCTTTTGTTTCCAAAGTCGATTTGCTATTAGGTTGATGTAGAAATAATTGTGGTTTTTGCCATTAAGAGTAATGGCAGTTATTTCTGCCATTAAAAGTAATGGCAGTTATTTCTGCCATTAAAAGTAATGGCAGTAATGCAGTTATTTCTGCACCAAACTAATAGAGTGATGCAAATAACAATGGAAGTGAGATATTTCATGGTAAAGTTAACTGGGGATAAATGGTGCACCTGCAAGCCCTGCTGGTAAGTATTCTTGGGGCAAACAGGGAAATGGTTAAGCAGTTCAGGAACAGTGAAGATGCTTCACCTTCTCAGGACTTTTCCTGATCCCAAGCCCATGACACACATGACGATTGATCCAGGCAACTTAGCTACCGAGACTCCTTCTCAAGCCCCAGCTCCGGGGCACTGAGACAGCCGCTACTAATTCATAAGAGTTGTCACTTGGGATAAACTCAAGATTCCATCCCTGGAATAGACATTGCTCTTTGCTGTCAATTCATATGTTAATGTACGGGGATCAGGTGGATCCCTCTGCGGGCTGAAACAGAAAAGAAGAACTTAAAACAACTTGGCATTGGCCATAGGAAACAGAGGAGGGTAAGCAATAAATCTACATTAATAAAAAATGCCAGGAGGGGTTTCAGTGCCCTCCGTGGCCACTGCCTGTGGACAGGCGCTCTGCTGACTGTCAGGCGGAATCGATCCCATCCAAGTTTCATCACTTCAACAGCGAGTGGAAGCAGAAGAGCATTTATCACCACGAAACAGACAAGAATTCTTGCTAATTACCACTTTGTTTTAAAGTATAGTAAGATTTGGGGCACCCTTGCTACCCCAACTAGCTTCTTTCCTTGACTTTTATGTGGGCAGTGTTGTTATAATTTCTCTGTTCAAATAAAGTCTGTAGAAAGCCACAAAAAGAGATCTGGACCCTGAAGCTTAACGGATTCTGGAAAGCAGCTGGCTTGTAACATGAGTCATTCCAGCCAAAGCTTTCTCTTTTGTATGTTTTTCTCTGACCTAAAGAGTGGGTTATTGGATGTCCTCTGGCAGGTGCTACAGGATTAAGAAGGTAGCTGGTCAGAAACAAACTTTGAATTAGGGTGATTTTTTAAAAAATAAGTTGCCTAAAGTAAATATGATTGTTAGCTTAATCCTCCGTATCTAATGTGAGGTTCAAATTTAATAGGGAAGTTTAAAAATTGGCTGGCATGTGTATCTATTATTTCTGTATGTGTCTTGATGCCTTGCTCTGAGAGTACATGTTAGTTGCTCATGGTGAAATTTCCAGGACCTTCCTGTTTATCAGGCCCAGCAGTCCAAAAGCCCAAATACCCACATGACCTCCTTTGCTAGGATTATGAGAGAAAAACAAGTAGAATATTAATAAATTTACAGTGGGAAATTACTCTTTTGTTACAGTCACTTTTACAAGGTTTATAGGGGATTCCAGACTATTTCTCACATCTATAATTCTGAGCCATGATAAATTAATAGATTTTTGTATAACTCTCAGATATTTCTGAAGATGCTTCAGGTTTCTGAATCATTAAGGCAAGATTGACTGGAATGGTATCCACTTTTAGAGGTGCGGACTCTCTTAATGTACAAAATACTCGGATTAATAAGAATTAGTGACCCACAGGTTTGACATCTATATGGACATAGATATAGGACAAAATCTCTGAGCATGACCTTGGACAGTAATTTAACCTTGAAGAGATTCATTTACACATCTGTACATTGAGATGAATAACAACACTTGCTCTCACAACATGGTAAAGAGAAAGGAAAGTGTCCCTGGTGAAAACCCTTTAGATACTCTAGAGTAGAAATCAGGCATCAGTAAGCTTTTATGGTAAAATGTCAGACATTAAATATTTTAGGTTTTGTGCATAAGGTTTTTATCAAAACTACTCAACTCTGTCATAGCAAGAAAGCAGCCATAGATAATACATAAATGAGCGGGCATGACTGTATTCCAATAAGGCATTATTTAGAAAATCAGGCTCAGGCCAGATATGGCCCACAGACTTCAGTTTGCTGAGCCCTGATTTAAACACTAGTTCTTGCCACGACAGAACAATGTGAATGTCCATGTTACTGCATGTTTACAAACATACTATCCCAGTATGAATACACACATCTGCATCATTTACCTTTTAAAATGTCCTGCCTTTTTTAAGCCATTGGTACTTGTAAGTAAATAACATTATATTGGGGGTCTATAGATTTAGCTGAATTGTCACCCTTGCCTTGCAGCCCAGAAAAAGTCTGAGGCAACACATTTGACAGCTGACACTTGCATATCATAAAATCTACTCTAAATGAGACCAACACATAGGTACCTTTGTACATATCAATCCAGTTTATAACTGAATATCAACTGAGTTTGTTCATTATTCGCTTTTCATAGCTCTGCAGACAGGAAGAAATGGTTACCACAATAACAGAGCAACTCTGAGAAGTTATTACAAGAGGTGAAGGTCTTTGCAAAGTTGAGTTTATTAAAGACCCTCATCCCCAAATTGGAGAGGAGTTACAATGAAAAAAATAATAAAACAAAGTGGAGATAATGTCCAGTGATGATAAAAGCAGAGGCGAAATAGCCACCTTCATGCACTGTGGGGTGGAATGTAAGTTGGTATAGCCTTTCCTGAAAGGGCAACGCGTCAGTACCCAAACTCTTAAAAATCCTTGTAGCCTTTGAAACAGATGTCTGTTTCTAGAAACTTATCGTAAGGCAATAATCAGAAATGCACCCAAAGATTATGCTCAGAGGTGTTCATTGCAACATTATTATAGTGAAACATTAGAAACAATCTAAATTATCAACAGTTTAAGGCCAGTTAACTATTGTTATGGAAATCCATGCAAAAATTAAGGCGATAGTTTAGAAGAATTTTTAATGAATAAAATATATTCATTCATAGCATTTTAAAAGAGACAAAGGTAGTTCACAAAGCCGTACTTTGAGTATGATGCCAAATAAAAATACATTTTAACATTATGGAAAAAAGGATACCAAAATGATAACAGGAGACTTGGAATAATTACTAGGATTATACGTCATGTTCACTTCTTTAAACGTGTCTGATGTTTTAAGATTGCTCCAATGAACTTTTGAAATAAGACAAAAGTACACATAATTTAAAAAATTAATATCATAGTTAACTGGAATCAGCTGTACTTTAATTAATTTGATTTTTAAAGGAAATGAACAATTTCAGCTGGTATCTAAGGGTTCAGTTGTCATGTTGTGTGCCATACATTATCAGTCTAATATTTCAATCTCCTGCAGCGACTGAATTAAACAATGATACCTCCTGCCTAGGTGGTATAGTTGCTCAGGTGAGGAGTAGTGGCATAGACACACTTGATTAGGAATCTGGTGACCTGCCTTCCAGTCCAGGATCGATGCTTAGTCATCTCGAGCCCTGGGTACATTTCATAACGCATGAGTCTCCGTTTCCACACATACAGAAAGGAGATAATCATCCGTGCTCAGCTTATCTCCAAAGAGTTCCTGGGAAGGTCAAGCATGATATGGCTTTCTCCTTATCAGTGGTTCTGAAAACCCAGAACCATAACATGTTAAGCCAGGAGAGCCAATAGAAACCACTGCCCCATACTTTTTATAATGTGTGCTTTTGGTAACAGCACCCATGTTAGCAAATCGGAGCTTCCTCCACAGACACTGCCAGGGCGTCCTCAGAGCTCGCTTTCCAGCCACAGACAGGGCTGAGGCCTCTCTGCTGAGGCAGCCGTTTACTCTTGTGTGCTGTGGAGCCCTCAGCTCCCTGTGAACATCCATCACAGCACTCGCTGCTGCACTATTGTGACTTGTCTGTGCGTCTTGCTCAACAGCACGTGGTGATACTCCAATCGGAGCCTGGTCTTCCCTCCCTGGGTTTCCCACAAGGTCTGGGTAGCAGAGCATGTGCTGCACAGCCCACACAGCTGTCCTGGTAGGAACTGAGGAAACAAGGAAGGGAGTGCACGCAACTCGACAGATTTGGAGAAGAGGGAGAGAAAACAGCCGATGGAGAAGAGGTAGCAACATGGAGTAAGCACAGAGATGCTGAAGCCAAATTGCCCAGGCTCGTTCACCAGCTCTGCCTTTTCCTGGCTGTGAGATCCTGGGCATGTTCCTAAATCCCTTTGCATTTCAATTTCCACATCTGTGAAGTGGCGATCACAATCCTACCTAACTCAGAGGGTTGCTGTGAGGGTTAAACTTGTTAATGGATGGGAAGTGCTTAGACTAGACACCACATAATAATTAATAATTCTTCTGATTGTTGTTGCTAGGGGAAGCCAAGGGAGGATATTTAGGTGTTGGCTTTCTTCCCCTTGGTTTTGGTATGAGAAGCTCTTGAGCATATTTGGAAGACAAGAGAAGGTTTACCATGGGATAATGGGTTTGGGAGGATTAAGGCTGCTTTATCACAGAAGGTGCTTTATGGTAAAAGAAACTCATCCTACTCACCAATAATGAGATACAATGATGCCAGTGGTGGAAGTGGTGGTGGCTGAGGTGCAAACATCAAACACAGACACTCATAACAAGTACTAGAAAACTCATCGCAGGCTTTGATTATGTGAAAGTCAATTGCCTACTAGGCATACTTAGTGATCATATAGGAAGGAGGAAGCAAAGGGGCCTCTATTGAGCGCTTACTGTGTTCTAGGCCCTGAACTAGAAGAGAACTTTACTTGCATCATCTCCCATTCACTTCACAAGAACCCTATGGAGTAAGCGTTGTCCCTGTTTTACAGACAACAAAACTGAGATTCAGAGAGGTGGACAGGTCACTCAAGGTCAAGAGCTAGTTAATGATAGGGCAGAGAGTTAAGCTTCAGTCTTCATGACTCCAGTGCACAAGCCGTCCTGCACCACACTCTGCAGCCCAAGAGCAATTACAGAAATTATCAAATGTGTGTCGGGTGACCTTTGTTGTGAGTTTTATTTCATTATGATAGTACACTTGATGCATGTCAGTGTAGGCTTCAGAACTACTCAAGTAGCCTGGTCACCTAATAACAGCTTTGGAAAACTCTGAAGAGCCTGTCAATGCGAAAGAGACCAAACTGGGATGCTGGGCATAATGGAAACAATGCTTGTTTTGCAATTTTGCCTAAGTCAGGCCTTGGATATGGTTAGCTGTATTTCCATTGCTGTCTGTTTGCAACAGATGTGCCATTGTCTTCAGTGCTCTCTGCTTCCCTTGTGCGTGGGGTGTGACTACAAGGTGAAGCGGCTGATCTAGAAAAAATGCTGCAGGATGTACACAGCTTCTTGTAGACTTCTCTCCTAAAGAGCACTGGTGAGTCCGTTGTTTGGGGCTTGAGTAAACCTTTCTATTAAAATAAAGTTATTGGTCGGGTGCGGTGGCTCAAGCCTGTAATCCCAGCACTTTGGGAGGCCGAGACGGGCAGATCACGAGGTCAGGAGATCGAGACCATCCTGGCTAACACGATGAAACCCCATCTCTACTAAAAAATACAAAAAACTAGCCGGGTGAGGTGGCGGGCACCTGTAGTCCCAGCTACTCAGGAGGCTGAGGCAGGAGAATGGCGGGAATCCGGGAGGTGGAGCTTGCAGTGAGCTGAGATCCGGCCACAGCACTCCAGCCCGGCCGACAGAGCGAGACTCCGTCTCAAAAAAAAAAAAAAAAGAAAGAAAGAAAGGAAAGAAAGAAAGAAGGAAGGAAGAAAGGAAGGAAGGAAGGAAGGAAAGAAAGAAAGAAAGTTACCAGTGGGAATTAGGCTTATGGAATGGCCCAGGCCCACTGGAGTTTGTTTTGCCTGCCATATGTCAGCTGCAGAAGTAATTGGAGATCTGGGTCCTAAAATGAGGGACTACACATTGGAGGAGGAAGAATCAGCATCCTCTCCCTTTCTTGAACTCAGGCAAATTATAAAATAGATAGAGTTCAATTCCCTCATCCTGCTCCTTCTGCCTGAAGGGATAAAACAGCCTTAATCTATCCAGACCCATGGTCCAGGGGCTAGTGTAATCATTTGATACCCCATTTCTGGGGACTGAAGGGTACAGGTATAAAGGGACCAAGACGGGAATTCTGGGGACCTCCTAGCACTTGCCGCAGGCCCCCTTCCATCCAGGGCTGTTTCATGTCCTTCCCACCCAAGAGGCTCTACATTAGCCGACTACAAGAGCCTGTTGTATCAGAATCTGTAGAATCTCTGAGCCTTGCAATGTGTGCACATTGTGTGTGTGTGTGTGTGTGTGTGTGTGTGTGTAGCTGATACAGAGTAGCTGTTGCCTAGGGGTGGGTGTCAGGCAGAGAAGCTCATAAAGTGCAGAGTGAGGTCCCAAAGTGCAGTAATGCGAAGGGGGTGAGGGTTTAAATGGAAAAGAGGCAACCGTGGGAGGGGGTGGGAAGGAGTGGGTGGAGCTGGCCTCCCTCAGAATCAAGCAGGGATCACTTGCGATTTAGGAGGCATGAAGTGGGGAATCAGTCTTTGTCTACCTTCTGTTCCCTGCACCCAGACCTCCTCTACTTTCTTAGGGTAAGAAATGTCTTTGACAGGGATAAAGCCTTTCTTTCCAGAGTTTGAGATCAGAGACTTCAATACACAAAGTCTTGGGGTACGCTGACACATCAGCACACGTGCTTTTTATATTTAAATAATTCTCACAACCTATCTGGCTTGTCAGGAATGAAGAATCTAAAGCTTATTGTGCTGGGGGAGCTCCAAGTGAACAAAGGGTGCTGAAAGGAGAGGGGTGGGACAATTGTATCATCACTTTGCAGATGTCGGAGTGTCACATTTTGGTTAGGGATCAGGCTCATTTCACACATGCCTAGTCAACTGGAAAACATGAAGGGGTATTGGGGCCAGTTGTGATAGGGTCCGAGGATACTGAAATGAGGACACCTGAGGTCTAGTTTTCAGGCTATCCTGTGTGACTTTAGATAAGTTACTTTACCTCCCTGGGCCAGAAAGTGCTGATCTATAAAATGAGCAGGGAACTTGGGCACTCCAAGTTTGCCCTGCTGTGAATCACTCCGGGTCTATGTTTTGGGGGACTGAGCACTGGGGAGTCTGTGTTCGCCATCTTTCTCATAGCTCTGTGTTCTCCAATGGGCTTTTTATCATCGCCGTCTTCAGGAAAGGATCTGCGGGGCATTCACCCTGGATACGAACGACCAGCAGTCCTTTCAGAGAAAGAAGAAAAGTCTTTAGCTAAACAATGAAGATTTAACAGTGGAACTGTCCACTTGAATTGGAAGGGCCGGTAGCTTTGGGGCCAGCAAGGGCATCCCAAATATAAAATCAATAAATAATATGGAGATTATAGTATATTATATATATTATATAATATATATAATATATAATATATATATATATTATAGTATTACTGGCTGAATTGTGCCCATACCCCAAAATTTATAGTTCCTGTGTGTTTTTTTTTTTTTTTTGAGATGGAGTCTCACTCTGTCACCCAGGTTGGAGGGCACTGCTGCAATCTTAGCTCATGTCAACCTCCACCTCTCTGGTTCAAGCCATTCTCCTGCCTCAGCCTCTGGAGCAGCTGGGACTACAGGCACATGCCACCACGTCCAGATAATTTTTGTATTTTTAGTATTTTTATGGTTTCACCATGTTGGCCAGACTGGTCTCAGACTCCTCACCTCAAGTGATCTGCCTGTCTTGGCCTCCCAAAGTGCTGGGATCATAGGCATGAGCCACTGCGCCTGGCCCCAAATTCATATTTCCAAGGCCCAGCCCCTAGTATCTCAAAAGATGAACCTGGAACAGCCCCTTCCCTCATGGGTCTCAGAAGGAACCAACCCTGCCAACACTTGGATCCCAGACTTCCAGTCTCCAGAATTTGGAGAAAATAAATTTCTGTTGCTTGAGTCCCTCAGTCGGTGGTACTTTGTTCCAGCAGCCCGAGCAGACGAATGCATATATCTTACAAACCTTTCATGAGAAATCTTGCCTCTGTAGGCCTGCCAAGTAATTTGATTTCTTAGTGTGATCTGATATTGTTTGAATTACCCCTTAACTTGGGGGAATTAAATAAGGCACTCTGGACATATGCAGCCCCTCAGGGACACGGCTTGGTGAGTGGATCACCCTTTTGTTTGAAAAAGATGCCCCTTATGCAGTCCTCTATGCAGTCCTCTATGCAGTCACACCTCACCCTGGGACCCTTGATTTGGCAAGCAGAGCCCAGGCTGGATTTCACCTCCCACAGACCCCCTCAGTGGGCTGCCTTTCTACAGTATCCAACCTGCCCAACAGTCTGCGGTGAACCTGCATGAGATCAGGAACCCCTCAAGAATAGGGATTATCTTAATCTTTCTGGAGGCCTAAGACTTAGCTCAGGGCTGACTCTCCAAGCACCCTCAGCCAATGTTAGTTGTTTCAGCAAAGGCAGCTTGGTTTTCTTTGGGGTTTGAAGGGAAACAGGGAATAATCTCACCATACTTTCAGCTCAAAAGTCTCCATAGGTCTCTAATGTCTTCAGGAGGAAGTCTTACCATCTGGCTTAGATTGGCCTGGGCTAACCTGAACTGGTCAACTATCCCATCATTACCTTCTAACACTGCATCCCCTTCATTTGAAGTGATCCACTCATCGCCCTCAACCACACATGGCACTTCCTGCCTTACAGGTGCTGCTTTCTTCTCCTGGATACCTTTCCCTGTTCTCCTTTAATGGCAAAATCCTGAGTTGGCCTGAGGCTTCTGTAATGGCTCCAGACACCTTCTAGCCTTCCAGTCGTCTGAATGGCTATGGTATTACTGCATGCCCTGCTTAGTCCTGTGCAGCTTTAGGCTTCTACCCACCTATTCCATATATGTATATGTCTTCTGTCCTCAAACTGTTGGGAGACAAAGATACATAGCTCTCTTTTATGTCTGTAAGAGGCCTGGCATAATACTGCCAGTGCACTGAGCAAGTTAGCAACAACCTCATAGAAAATGCTAACGCTTAAAAAATTAAAATAATTCAATGATTATCTATATTCGGACAAAGCATTCTGGAATCACAGCAAGAAAATGTGGCAAACGTCCCTGAGCCCTTGAGCCTCTGCACCTCATACAGGATTATACCCACACACCCCAGAAAGCTGAGTAAGATCTATGCAAACAACCTTCCAGGGAACGGATTGACAACCGCAGTCAGCCTTCTGCCTAGTTAATCATAAACCCAAACCAGCAGAAGCCAGGTCCATCGCCAGAACAAGGGGACAATTAGCACTGCCCTTTCCACACAGCTACTTGCTGGGAAAATCGCGCGCTGATCAGTGCACACGGCTTCAACTTTCTCCTGCACCCAGAAGATTCTAGCGAAGGGCTGCTTTGTTGTAGAAATAGAAAGCCTTATCAGGAAACTGTCAATTTCATGACAAATTTGGTAACGGGGAAGCAGATAATGGGCTGTTTACGTAGTCTTAGGCGGACAGGATTCATCTTGGGTCCTAGGGTTTCCCAATTCCAGATATTTCAAACATGGAAAACAGCAACACAAGTCAAAATGATTTAATACTGTATATATAGCAATAAAGAAAACTGAAAAAGTATTATTTTCTAAATCTTTAAGAGTTGCAATCAGATTTTATTTTTAAACAGAAATAGCATAAATGTTCCCCTTCTTTATAGAAAGTTTTCATTAGTTCCTCCCCAACCTTACTTTCCAGAGGACCTGGCAATAAACAAAAGAATGGTCCCTTGAGCATTTTTCATCACAGCATCATGCTTTTAATGGAGCAGAGATGAACCCCGGGCTGCTGTGGCCCACGGGTAGAAAACACAGTACTTCTGTGTTTGGGTTTGATCACCCTCATGGAGAAAGTGGCTCCTGAAGACAGATGTAATTAGTTTTAATTTCTGAGGCCTTTGGGGCTGTTCCTGAAGCTTTCTATTGAGAAGGCAAAGCAAGCAGAGGTGAGATCTGGGAGGATAAAGTAAAAGGCAGTGAGACCCAAAACAGTTTGGCTTATGCAAAAGAATTTCAATGAACACCCACGAGCATTGGTCCAGGTGCTTTCTTAGTCACTGTCCCCTCAAGGATGGGGAAGAGGAAGCTGCCAACGTCACCTGGCTGCTGCATCGACTTCCTCCTCTTGCCTCATCATCCATCTCAGTTTTAGATTTAAGCCAGGACTGATTCTCTGTGGTCTAGGCTGACATGCAAGTGAGAATCTTGATTAGAAAACCCCTAAATCATTAAATAAATGAAGCCTGTGGGTTGCTTAATGCCCTTAAATAGTGACTCATTTATAAAATGTATTTACCACCTTTCAAAGTGCACTTTGCTTATATGGGGACTTATGGAACGTTCTGACCTAAGTCCTTGTCAGTAGCCTTTCAGAAGGGGAATGAGGCCCCCACAAAGAATCTGGGGCTTCCTATCATGCCCGCTTACCTTCAGGCTGGCTGGCTGAGGCACTTGGGTAATGACTTTGGGGAGATAATAACATGTTTAGCTTTAGTCTTAAGAGAAAATTCCATCTTGGCAGTGTCCACCAGGTGGGTACTCTGTCCCTAGGTTTTGGAGTATGCTCATTCCCCATGACTGGCAAAGTAACATTGAACCATGGAGCCAGAAAGTCTGAGTCAGGCCCTGTAACCCTGTGCACCAATCTGTGCCTCAGTTTCTCATCTGCAAAATGGGGCAAATAGCTGTTGTGTAAAGATTGTTCTGAGGATTACATGAGTTACGATCTGCAAAGCACCTAGAACAATTCCTGGCACATAGCAAGCACTGTCTAAGTGTTTATGAACTAACTACATAAATGGTCTTAACTTTCTAGTTGCTGATTTCTTTTCTCTATCAGGGAAAAGTTTTCTGTGTGCTGTTTGTGTAATAAGCAATAATGACAGACGCTCCAAACATAGTAACTTAAATACACTATGGGCACTATGTGTGTGCACATACACATAATATATAAATACACTGAGCTAAACATTACTATCTTCCCCATGTCAAGCTCTGAAGCAACTGAGAAAACCCTGAAATCAGACGAAGAAGTAAATATCAGCATTTTGCTTGGAGTTGAGTTGGAGAAAGAGCCCATCTGGGGTTTCTTCCAGTCTCTATCTGAGTGTGGACCAGGAGAAGTACCTGCAGGGACCCACCCAGCCAGCCACAGGGGCCTGCTCTGGCCTCATCTCTGCTGAGCCCTGAGATCAGGGCATAGTTGGGGTGGGAGCGGGCCCTGCCTCAGGCCTCATCCAGAGAGACAGAGGCAGAGGAGAAGGCACCATATCAGGCAGGCTGTCCCCAGAAGGCCTCTCCCAATCTCTCCCATTGGATGTGCCTCTCCTCTCATAAGACAGAAGAAGGCAGAGGCAGAAAGAAGCTCAGAGCCATTCTCTCAATGCTTCCAAAAAGGTAGGAGTTCCTGTTTAAGAGGCTGGCAAGAACTCCAGGTGCAGGCGAGAATGATCCCCAAGACACATATCAACGTGAAATACATGTGTTTATATTGTGAAACAGTCAACTCAAGCTTCAGAAGCAGCTTGCTGGGGATCATTGTCCCCTCCAGACTGAACACGGGCTAACGGGTAGCTGAGAGAGGGTGTAGACAATAGCCTTGAAGGAGCTGATTGGCGGTTCCGTGGTTTACCAGCAGCACCGGGCAAAGGAATGTGGCTTACCTTTGAACAGACGAAAGAAAGTGGAAGCGTCTGCACCAGGTGTGTGAAGGCAAGGGCATGTTGAGAGATAGGCTGGGGGGTAAAGAGCGGTTCCTTTTTGGTCTTACTCTTGATGGAGCCCACTGGTTTTCTAGCCTGCCCCCGGCAGGAGAGCCTGAAGAGTGTCTGGTATCAGTAATCTCCTATCCCTAAACCAGCAGGAGCTGGGAACATTTAACAATCAGCTCTTCAGGATAAACAGCCTTGAGTTATAACATTTGCAGATTTTAGCAATCACTGCTGATCATTATAGTTCCTATCACAGCAACACCCTATGATAGGGCATTTCCACCATTTAGAGATAAGAGACAAATACTCCCAAGTGCGTATAGATCTTTGTAAACCGCAGTAAAATAGTAAGGCAGGGGCTGGGCGTGGTAGCTCACGCTTGTAATGCCAGCACTTTGGGAGGCCGAGGCAGGCGGATCACCTGAGGTCAGGAGTTCGAGACCAGCCCGGCCAACATGGTGAGATCCCATTTCTACTAAAAGTACAAAAATTAGTCGGGTGTGGTGGCGGGTGCCCATAATCCCAGCCACTCAGGAAGCTGAGGCAGGAGAATTGCTTGAACTGGGAGGCGGAGGTTGCAGTGAGCTGAGATCGCGCCACTGCACTCCAGCCTGGCAACAAGAATGAGACTCAATAATAATAATAATAGGGCAGAGATGATTTTTTAGTGTTTTTGACCTTTTTTTTTTGAGACAAGGTCTTGCTCTGTTGACTAGGCTGGAGTACAGTAGCATGATGACAGCTCACTGCAGCCTCAGCCTCCAGGGCCAGCGATCTTCCAGCCTTAGCCTCTTCAGTAGCTAGGACTACAGGCATATGCCACCATGCCTGGAAAATTTTTGTATTTTTTTTTTGTAGAGACAGGGTTTTGCTACGTTGCCGAGTCTGGTCTCAAACTCCTGGGTTCAAATGACCAGCCCACCTTGGCCTCCCGAAGTGCTCGGATTACAGGTGTGAGCCACCACACCTGGCCTTTGTTTAACTCTTAAGTTTGCATGATTTAATTTTGTATAATGTCTTTGCTTAACTGCCAGCCTGCAAGACTCCTGAAAATTAGCAATCAAGCCTTGTGAGATGATGCAAACAGAAACTACTCGAAGCCCACATGTCATTGCTGCAGGAAGAGCAGGCAGATTTTCACCTGCAAGCATTTCCCTTCTCCTCTGTCACTCTCTCCCTGTCCCAGGCAGGTGGGTGGATCAGGCTGAGGCTGCAGCTCATGGCAGGGGGCTGGGCTGGCGATGACTGTCTCCTCCCTAGCAGAGAGGCCACAGGCACTCAGGTGGTTCAAGCTGACCTGCGGGGTTAGCAGGGCAGGGCAGGGCTTCCCTGCACTTTGGGCTCCAGCCCTGCCCAGTTGAGGCCAGTGGTTTGCTTTCTCTCCTGGCTAGTCTCCAGCTGTAAATGAATCTGGATAAAGACAGGACTGGAGCCTGAATGTGGGGAAAGAAAGGGGGGGCACATAAATCCAGTCAACATTGTCTGATTCACAGGGGTGATGGCTCAATTGAGGATGGATGAAAGTGAGAATAAGGAGAGCATCTGTGGGTACCAGGAGTTTTAGGGTGTCACAGATTTGTTTGGTAAAAATAAATACATAAATTAAATATTAAATGAAATATATTTTATCATATGCATGTAATAAATTACTATATATTATATTTATATAGTTTACATATGTACTATATTTATACTAATTGTAAATATATATCAACATATTAAATAAATATAAATCAATAAACAAATATTTAGCCTGGCACATATCTGCACAGCAAAAGACTGTATTTCCCAGCCTACTTTACACCTAGGTGCCTCCATATGTTTCTTTACGTTCTGGTCAATGATTTGTCAGCAGGAGTGTCTGGGCAAATTTCAGATCCTGCTCTTCAAGGGAAGGAGTAGATCTTCTCCTTCCATATTCTCTCTTGCCGCTGGCTGGAATGTGGATGTGATGTTGGGGGCTGGAGCAGCCATTTTGAGCCATGAGATAAATGCCAGCCATTGCAGAAGGCAGCCCATCAGGGTAGAAGAAACATGGTTCTTTGTGAAGATGCCATGCCAATCTACTGAGACTTCTACAAGAGAGAGAAACACACTTCTATCTTGTTTAAGCCCTGATAATTTGCAGTCTCTCTATCATAGCAACCTAACCAATACCCTAATACAATACAACGTCTTTATCCGTGTGCTATTAATCATCAGAGCATGTCTGTGGTAAAAGTAGATCTTCAGGCATTCTCCAAAGGACTTCACTGACTTTTAACTCACTTTCTGCATCCTATCCTTTTAACTTCTCAGAAAGTGAGGATCAGTTATATTGTTAGGTTCCTGCCCTGAAAGTACTACATTATGATAGCACCAGGTTTTTTTCTTTTTCTTCTTTTTAACTAGGTGTGACTGTAAGTTGGAGATGACTTTTTAAACACATACCTAAGATGTTGTAGTTAATACTGCCTCTTCCAACCTAGTCACTTTGCAGCTTGACATTCTTTTCTAGTGATGATGAAATTCTCAGCATCCAGTTGGAATTCATACAGTGATGCATATGCTTTAGAATAACCTCAGTGTCTGGAATATAAGTGATGGGACTGATTTTTAGCAGCAGCCAGAAGCCATTTAAGATCAAGACTGTTGACAAATAAGGTGACCAAGGAAGCTTGACAACACCTGTCTTGTTCAAAAATGAGGTGTGATTTAAAAGTAAGGAGGATTTACTTGTTTAGCCAATACACTAACTCTGAAAGTCACTTTAAAAAAGCAGATCCGAAGATGTTTAAAGTAATAATGGTGCTGTTAGAATGGTGCTCCCTCTCCCTCCCACGGGATGACTTTGAAGGACGCTACAATAACAGATGTGTAAATTCTGAAATATATGGCTAACATGAGGTTTATTATTTTCTAGTCACCACTTAGACATCTTTTAGTCATTTGTTTATGACAGTTTATAAATGAGAAAGAAGTCCATTTAAAATGTCCCCATGAGGACCTCAAGGTAAATAATAGGAATTGATCATTCATCAATCTGGCCTGGCCCTGGTCCACTGAAGAAAGTTCCTTCTTGAGTGCATTCAAAGCTCTCACGGTCCAGCCCTATTCAACCTGAGCAGCATCCTATCCGCTCCTCCCCCAGACGTTCCCATGCCCTGCACCAGATTCAACAGAGAGCCAATTTCCCCAACAGGCTATGCACGTGGCTATTAACACCCAGCACATGCTATCCCTGGGCAGCCCTCTCCTCCTTCCCTAAGAATTAAACTTTCTTTGTCCTGAGTTTTTACTCCTTTATGTCATCATAAAGTTGCGTTATTCATTATTAGGGTCTCTACATAAGTAGCCAAATAGATGGGTCTCTCTATATTTAGGTCAAGGAGCCTTCAGCAGGAGAACATGAATAATTAGGAGTGAGGCCATGAGACAGAGGAAGAAAAGCTCACAGGAATGGGCAGACAGCCTTTCAGATGAGAGGTGTGCCAAGTGATTGCCGCGAGGAATTGCTCAATAGGAAAGTTGAGCCAACCTGAGGACGTTTCTAGGGGAAGAAAAGGGAAAATTGTATGGTTCTCTGCAAATTCTTAAAAATAAGGTAGATTCTTACTCATCTAGGTGCTTACTCATTATGAACACAGGAAGATTAAGGAATGAGTATGGCCTGTTTCTACTCTATGTTTTTGGACATGAAGAATAACCCCCCCCCCCCAAAAAAAAAACACTGGGTAGCTGGAACAACTGCAGAGGCCCCAACAATGATGGAGACTTTTTGGTGCACCATAGCACAGGGGTCTCTTCCAAAGGGACTCAATCAACCCCAATAGGCATCATTTTCTGTGACTCAAGATGTCCTTTTTAGGAGTGCTTGTACTTTTTAATGCTCAGAGAAGTTTGTATTACTGATTCGGGAATGCTGAGTTTTTCGGCTCCTGCAAAACTATTTTTAGGTTTATTTTCAAGTATATTCTTTACCTTGGGGGGTCAAATCTTTTGGTTTCCAGTGAATATTGTGGTTGTACCTGTGGTTACCCACTGACTTCTCATCTGCCTAGCTTATCTGATAACAGGCAAATGGGGAAAGAGTCTTTAATACCCCTCAAAAGGGGAAGATTGATAATTAGTTATTCACCGCATAGAATCAGGCCAGGTCAAGTCGCTCCAAGAATAAAAGCAATCTGGGTATTGGACTTTGGGCTCCCTTTGCATTTGGGCATTACAGGCCTCATGAGGATGTATTCTTTCTGTATTTCTTCTTTTTTTTAAAAAAAAAAATTATTTATTTTTTAACCAGGTCAAAGCATTACATACTGCAGAAGAGAAAGCAACTTCAACTTCTCTTAAACGGTGTCATTTTCATGACAGCTCGTAAATTTTAGCCCCCTATGGGTCCATGGTCTGCGCGCATCCGCCCGGGGAGTTGTTGGTGGATCCATCCCTCATGGCGCAGTAGCAAGGGGATCCTTTAGAAAAAGCAATGGGCGAAGTAACTGAAAGAGCCACGCAGAAAGCAACAGCCAGAAACGGCGGGGACGCGAGCGGCCCAGACAGGAAGGGAGGCGGTGGCGCAGCTCTGGTGCGCAGTGCGCCGCAGCGACGGAACTTCTGCAAAAGCTGCCTGCCCGCGCGTTATCAGCGGCGCGCAGGCCTGTGGTTTTCTCGCTCTCGCAACCCTGCTTTAACTGCCGGTTTATTTTTCGACAAACAGGATGCCTCCATCTGAGGCTGTCAGCATCCCAGGCTCTTTGAAAGAAAAGAGGTAGAGCGGCCCCACCCTAGAGGCAAGGACCGGGGTCTGTGTCAAGAGGCTTCCCAGAGAAGTGAAAACTCTGCAGGTGCAGCCGCTGGGACAGCATCAAGAAGGGCAGGGTGGAGGGGCAGGGGGCGACGGGAGGGGGTGAAGCCCGCACCCTACCCCCACATGAAACTGATTCCACTGCCCCATCTCTGCAAGTGTTCTGAGGCAGAGAGGCCAACATTTCGGGGACAGCTTGGAGGCGGGAGATTTAGGACAGGGCTCCTTAAACTTTAATGTGTATGAAAATCAGGCAAATCACGGGGCTCTTGAACAAATGGGGACGATGATTCAGCAGGTCTGGGCTGGGGCCTAAGAGTCTGCACTTCTAACAAGTTCCCAGGTGGTGGTGATGCTGCCAGTCCAAAGACCACATTGTGAATAGCAAGGCGTCGAGACAGTCTGCTTTAGAGTAAAACCTAATAGATGTGCAAATATTTAAACCAAGCTGTATTTATTCCTGAGGCCCTGGTTTAACAGGAGCCACCTTGCTAATGGAAAATGGAAAATGAAATTCCTTTAGGTTCCAAAGGGAAGGAACGTTTGAAATGGTTAAGGTATTAAAAAAATCCCAGCTGGGAGTGGCCTTGGGGATTCAGGAGAGTTTAGGTTAGGTTCTGAGCCAAGAGATGGGGGAGGAAGGGTGAGATGTGGCAAATAAATGTAAACACACACACAAAAACCCCAGCCCGACCACAGGTTCTTTCCTATCAATGAAACATTTGCAACTTGCAGGTACAACTCACACGTGTCCACATTTTTCAGAAGTTGGATAGTTTTGTGTAATGGTACAGAATCTGGAGCCCATATTTGAATATTCTACACCCAATGTGATCTCAGACTGGCTTTAAGATCTTGTGGCCTACATTTAAAAATGTATGTTTTTGAGTCATGTTTAATTAGTAATAGTATCTGAGAACTGAGAGACTAAGAAATCCATGGTATGTGAATAAAATCTCCAGACAGTAGCTAGAACACAGAGATCCCTCCAGAGGCAGTGCTAGTGGTCAGCTGTAAAAATAGGTTCTGCTCAGTTTTGCTTAGGCCTGAAGTTTCCTGAAGATTTCATTTAGACTTCATCAAAACCAGTCAAAGACTTCCTGTTACAGAAAGGTTCTCAAAGTATGGCTGGGACTACAGGGCTATTAAGATGCAGATTCTTGGGCCTCTCTGCCTGACTCATCATGGTTTCTCAGGGTGGGTGCCAGGAACCTACATTTTAACAAACGCTGTGAGGATTCTTATGTACTGCCAAGTTTAGGAGCCCCTGGTCTGCAGGTTTAAGTTCAGCCTTCTCACTGCAGCATTCAAAGACCTGACTTCAATTTTGCTATTCACAGGCGAGCCTCAGTGACTTCTTTACTGCCCCTGAGCATTCCTGGAGCCACCTGGCTGCCTCATTCATTTCTTCTCCTTTGTCTTCCCCAGCCCTGGAATAAAATGACTTCCATCTTCCTCTCCGAACCCTCTTCAGATCACGGCTTCCCATTCAGCAAGCAGTTACTTTCCTGGTCCACCACTGCTGTGGTATTGATGATAGCCTACTCAATTCTCATTTTGTTGACTGAATATTTCTCATGCTTAGGCTTTGCCTCCCTGACCAGACAGTAAGTTCTCTGAAACCATTTCATGCTATATAATCTTTATGGTCAAGACTGCTTTCTAACACAGTGTCACGTCCACATGGATCATTCAGTAAATTTACTGATGGCTTATCTATCACCAACATGTTTTACAGAGTGTTATTAAGCAGGGACACTCTCTGTGGGTCTAGAATCAGAAGAAGCTGGGAAGGGAAATGGGGTAGTGGTGAGAGTGTCATGAGAATCTGGTTATACGGTCATCAAAGACACAGAGGAAGTGGGAAAAAGGGAACGTAGACCCCCCGCTCATCTGTCTGCAGTGTGAATTGGAGAGGATGTTCCTTTTTGTTTAATATAGTTAATTTTTCACTTGAAATTGAGGTCACCAAACCTATGAACCAGACAATGGATGCTTGCCCTTCACTCTCACTGCCTAGTGATGGAGCTCTTGGTGGCTTCTCTCCGCTCTGGCTGGCTTCCCTTCTTCCTTTCTGCCTGATGGGTTGTCAACTCAAACGCCCAACTCTCAGCTCAAGTTAAAGGAAATTTCAAGTGTATTACATATAATGAAGCAGATTGAAAGAACGGTAGTATACTACTAAGTTAGCTTAACATGGTTTAGTGGAAAGCAATCAATACACCTCAGTTCTGATCCTGACACAGCTAGCATCATTGGCCACGTCACCTTGGTTTTCTTGCTTAGCCTTTCTGAGCTTCAGAATTTTTGTTATCTAAACTCTGAGCCTGAGCCTCATTGTTTTCATTAACAGAACCAGCATAACAATGTTGGCTTCTAAGGCATTGGGCAGGTGAGTGGGGTAGGAATGGAGACCACCTGAGAGAGCCTGGCACACAGTTGGTGCTGGCAACCTACAGGGCCCCAGCCCTTGGCGAGGTTTCTTTTTGGAGAAATGCTTCCTAGTGTTCCTAGCCATTCCCTGCCTTAGGCACCTTCACTACCTTCTCAGTCACAGGCCTACTGCTCTTCCTGGTCCAGCTTGCTGGTCCTAGTGCTTAGCTTCTCTCTTAAGGGGATCTTTTGACCTCTGTAGGAATTTCTTCCCTCTTGGGCTTCAGGCATATTTCTATTGGTCACCTGGCACCCTCCTCACCACTTCAGTGGTGCCCCCAACTCTGCTTCTAGGACTCTGGCAAGTTCTACTCTCCTCTCCTCAACCTTTAACCTGTGATATGGTAGGTCTGTCTCCAGCCCTGACTCTTTAGGCTGGGTTCTCTTGGGCTCTGTCAGTCTTCTTCCTTTTCCTCTGACACTCAAAATCCGTAGAGAGTCTTCATACCGTAGATTTAAGGTGATAGCTTCCGCCTTCGAATGATACAGCAATTAGTATCCCCTTTTATCATGCTAAGTTACCCATCATAGATACCGGACCATGAAAGGCCTTGAAGATCCCCAAGTGATTATGGCCACCTTAGCTTCTCAGGCCCTTCAGATCCTCTGTCTCCTATTTGACATGTACTTGTGTTCTGCTCTGAAGACCTGCACAATTGCTTTCCCATTTTTTTTTGCTGTTGTTGGTGGTGGTGGCGGGGGGTGGGGGGTACTTTCCAGAAAGTAAAACACCAAAAGTAGAAGGACAGAAACACATCTCTACAACCACGACCCTGGTCATAGTACGAGGTTGCATTTGTCAGCCTTGTCACGATCACATTTCTGTTCCGTGCATTGTGGGCTGTTTGGTAGCATCTTTGGCATCTGCCTACTGGATGCTAGTACAGTCCCCTCTACCCCCTGAGTTGTGACAACTAGAAATGTCTCCAGACTGTGCCAAATGACCCCCTTCCTCCTCACACTGCCTCCTTCTTCCAGTTAAAACCACTGGTGAGGCCGGGCGCGGTGGCTCTCGTCTGTAATCCCAGCACTTTGGGAGGCTGAGGCGGGCAGGTCACAAGGTCAGAAGATCGAGACCATCCTGGCTAACACGGTGAAACCCTGTCTCTACTAAAAATACAAAAAATTAGCCAGGAGCGGTGGCGGGTGCCTGTAGTCCCAGCTACTCGGAGGCTGAGGCAGGAGAATGGCGTGAACCCGGGAGGTGGAGCTTGCAGTGAGCCAAGATCGTGCCACTGCACTCCAGCCTGGGCGACAGAGTGAGACTCTGTCTCAAAAAAAAAAAAAAAAAAACAACAAAAAACCACTGGTATAAGATATTTCAAAGTGACAAGCACGGAGAAGAAGAGAAAAGTAATGAGGAAAAACTAAACTGGCAAGATCAATAAATATGGTCTAAATAAATGAAAAAGGAGATTGACTAAATAGACCCATGGGAAATGAAACCAGGAGATAAAATCTCAAAGAAAAGTAAAAAAATTGCAAAGAGAAGAGGGCATAAAATCAGCTCAAAATGGATTAAAGACTTAAACCTAAAACCTGAAACTATAAAACTACCAGAAGAAAACATAGGGCAGAAGCTTCTTGCCATTGGTCTGGGCAAAGATTTTTTTGAATATGATCTCAAAGCATACGCAACAAAAACAACAGTAGACAAGTGGGATTGTTTCAAAATAAAAAGCTTCTGCACAGAAAAGGAAACATTCGACAGAATAAAGACACAGCCTACAGAATGGGAAAGAATACTGGCAAATCATAGCATTTGATAAGGTATTAATTGCCAAACTACAAATAACTCAAACAACTCAATAGAAAGAAAACAAATAACGTGATTTAAAAACTGGGCAGAGGACTTGAAAAAAACGTTTCTCAGAAGAAGGTACACACATGGCCAATAAGTATAAAAAAATACTCAACATCACTCCTTATCATACAAATTAAAACCACAGTGAGCTATCACCTCACACCTGTTAGGAAAGCTTTTATCAAAAAGTCAAGAGATGGCCAGGTGCGGTGGCTCACGCCTTTAATCCCAGCACTTTGGGAGGCCGTGGCAGGCAGATCACCTGAGGTCGGGAGTTCAAGACCAGCCTGATCAACATGGAGAGACCGCATCTCTACTAAAAATACAAAATTAGCTGGGCGTGGTGGCGCACACCTGTCATCCCAGGTACTCCGGAGGCGGAGGCAGGAGAATCGCTTGAACCTAGGAGGCGGAGGTTGCAGTGAGCCAAGATCGTGCCATTGCACTCCAGCCTGGGCAACAAGAGTGAAACTCCGTCTCAAAAAAAAAAAAAAAAGGTCAAAAGATAACAAGTATTTGTGAGGTTGCAGAGAAAGGGAGCTCTCTTGGTGGGAATGTAAAATAGTACAGCCATTATAGAAAACTGTATGGAGGTTTCCCCCAAAATTAAAAATAGAACTACCCTATGATACAGAAATCTTATTTCTTGGTATATACCCAAAGGAAATGAAGTCAGTATGTCGAAGAGATACCTGCACTGTCATGTTCATGGTGGCACTATTCATAATAGCCAAGATAGAATCAGCCAAAGTGTCCATTGACAGATGATTGAGTAACGAAACTGTGATGAACATATATACAATGGAGTACTATTCAGCCTTAAAAAAGATAGAAACCCTGTCATTTGCAGCAACATGGATGAACTTGGAGTACATTACACTAAATAAAATAAGCCAGGCACAGAAGGACAAACACTGCATCGTCTTATTTGTATGTGGAATCCTAAAAAGTTAAATCTAGAAAGGCTGTACATTAAAAGTACCTACCACTTTTATCTGTCCATGAAAATATTTTTAAAAAATAAGTTATTATTTGGGTGGAAGATCCACTAAGGAACATTCCTGAATGGAACAGAGAATGAACCTCAACACAGATGGAATCTGTCTTAGATGTGGATGTGGCTATGGGCACAGATGGGTGCTTCTAAGTGACTGGGGGCCAAGCCTGGCTGAGAAGCATTTGTGTACAGAGGGGCTTTTGGGGAATGATCAGGGGTGATCAGGAGCACCAGCGCTTACAGATTGTTTGACAGATGCCAGCAGCCTTGAAATGGAAAAGGAACACATACACATACATCATATCACCTCTAAATATTTCACTGAAGGAGATTTTCCCCTAAATAGAAAGATATGGAGAAACGGTACTGAGAACAAGGCTGGATAAGCGGGACAGTCCGTGCCCTCACTCAGTTTCCTGAAGTGTCACTGAAATAGGTGAGACTTAGAACTGAATGAAGTCTACTGTAAGTTATTTACCAAACCTCTTCTGTTATCCCACTAGTTACCTTTTTTGAAGAGGAAAAATAGGAGTTGAGTTTTTCCATTAAGAAAGTCTATTTAAGCTGATAAAGTGGAAAAGAGGGCATCCTTTCTGTCTTTTGATTGATGTCCTATAAGTAACCCAATGGGAAATGGACCAGACTTTATGATCAGTCCCGTGACTATGAATCCTCTTGGTCATAGACATTTGTTTTCCACACAGGTATTCAATTTAAAGCATGAGCCAATCAGCTCATGGGCAGTAAGAAGTCCCTTGACTGTGGTGTTTCTCACATGCTTTTCCTTGCACACTCATCCAGCTTCCCACAAGGGACACCTACATGACTTCCAGCCTGGCACCCTTTGGACAGAACTGGAACCAGCTCCATGTTGCCTGCTCCTCTCTGCTCTAATACTCCCACATACAGCTTCTTACTCTTAGCTGATCACAGGAGTTAAGGGGAACCAAATTTGGGTGGAAATCCCAGTTACTTGCTTCCTGCTGTGGTTGTATGTGAGAGGAGAGCAATGTGGCCTCTTCCGCTTGTACCCACTGGGGTTTTTACATGTAAGCAAGCCATAAGCACAGGACTGGTGAAGCTCCATCCATCCATTGGTCCATCTATCTATCCATCCATCCATCCATCCCTCCATCCATCCATCCATCCATCCATCCCTCCCTCCCTCCCTCCCTCCCTCCCTCCCTCCCTCCATCATTCATCCATCCATCTATCCATCCATTCATTCAACTACCTGCCTGTCCATCCATTCATTTCCATTCATCCTTCTATCTATCCATCAATTTGTCCATCTGTCCACCTGCTGACTCATTCATCCATTCATTCATTCATCTATCTGTCCATCCATGCATTTGCCCATTCATCTATCCATCCAACATTTCTTGGGTGCCCAAAATCTGTCAGTTTCTGTGTTTGGAGAGGCAAGTGACATATGGGCCATCTCTCAAATTGCTCAGAGTCTCTGAAAGAATACACTCATAAACAGAAAAGCTGGAATTAAGTTTTGGTAAAAGCTTTCATGGACACATAAACGAAATAAACTAGAGCAAGAAGAAGAATGTGATCCTTTGCATGGGCTCCCAATGGGCATCCTAGAAGACATGGTCATCAGAGTGTCAGCCTGGAAGTACTACTGCTTCAGGGAGCAAACGTGGATGGAGTGTGTCCATCCATGTCTGTGATGGGGATGTGGGATTCCTGTTCTCTGTCCCTCTAACACCTCATGCAGACACGTATCCCAACTCTCATAACCTGTGCAATGACTTCTCTTGCTGAACAGCAGCCCTGCCGGCTGCCTTTAATGACTACTACCAGAAATTTCGGGAGAAATTCAAGTTGTTCAAATAAGCATGGAGAAGTGACCTCCCAGAGAGGATTTGAAAATAACACATAGAAAAATGAAACTAAATATGCATTGGGATTTCTGAAACTTTTGACTAAATGTATTATCTATAGGTCCTTGAAATCTATCATTATCTTGTCTTGTAGGTTACTTTCCTCCTAGATTTCTAAAGTCATCAAAGAAATACTGATGATCCCCACTAGGAAAAGAGAAGGAAAATGAGTTATTCAAAATCAGGTACTGGGAGGACTCAGAATTACAGCACTATGTACTGACAATAATTTTAAAACAGTTAAGGGCTCTTTGATTACCAAATCATTGTCCTACTTCCTATGACATCTATAACTAGAGACCAAGATAACTCATTTTAAGTTTATTTCACAGGACAAGAGTACCAAAGTCACACCCTCTCTAGAAGGCCTTCTCTTGAAAAATGCACAGCTTATTGGTCAGGCATCCAGACTTCAAAACCAGACTAGGACTGAGTGCAGCCCTGCCATTTCCCAGCTGTGTGACCTTGGATGAATTACCTGGCCACTCTATAGCCCAGTCATCAGTCTGTAAAATTAGGGAGAGTGATTGTCTCCACTGTGTAGATAACAGAGATGGCAAGCCTTTGTTGCACCAGCAGGCCAGAGTTCATGGCTGCCTTTTCTTCTCTGCTCTTCGCTTTGGGGACATGGCTGATGGTCTTAATTTCATGCCCTTGCACACTATCAGTTTTTGTGGACATCTGTAGCCAGCGTTAGGGGGCTGGGATCAGGTAGAGATCAGATTAGGTGTGTGTGAGGCAAACATGCTAAAGATGGTCAAACCTGCCACATCATTTCATTTATTTGTGGGAAGCAGCAACAGTACATTGGTTTCTAAGGTCTTTCTGGAGCTGTGGTTCTCTAAAAAACACTCCAGATTTTACGCCTCAGGGGTCATCTGGCAATGTCTGCAGATACACTTGGTTGTGGCAACATGAGGAGGGAAGGGTTGTCACTAGTGTCTAGGGGGTGTGGGTCAGGGATGCTGCTTAGCCACCTACAGCACACAGGGCAGTCCCCTCAACAGAGAATGATTTGGTTGCAAACGTCAACTGTGGCGAGGTCAGGAAACCCCGCGAGCAGAGGCCAGATCCTCAGCCTGCATGATGCCTTTTACCTTGAACATGGGAGCTGAGTAACCTCAGCCACTAGCTCTCTCATTTTACCAGAGAGATGTACAGGAGGAAGATCAGGGTACAATGGCACATTGACCAGGGCCGAGACCCCCACTCAGCCTGAGTCTGTTCCTGTTGTACTCCCCACCTCATCTCCAGCTTCAGCCGTTTGCTGCCAGGAGTGAACAGATCCAATGTACAAGGATGCATTAGTGACCACACGCACTCACTGGGATGACACACTTGGAATTCACTTGTTAGATTTGGTGTGCATAGTGTGTAAGGAAGAAAATGGGAAAATCCAGTCAAATAGTGTTTAATTTAAAATGCAAATCAGGGTAGAAAGGAAAAGCCCATGATGATAGCGACCATGTATCAGACAGCATTCTGTGTATTTCTGATTCAGCGTTCGCAAGAACCGCACGAGTAATCATCATCATCGTCACACCGTATAGATGAGGAAAGGGAGGAACAGAAAGGGTGAGTAGCCTGTTGAAGGTGACTCAGTGGGAAAGGACAGGGCTGGCATTTGAACACAGGCTCTCAGACCGCACAGGCTGCACCTGTAAAACTCCCCTCCCCCCAACTCCATCACATCACAGAGAGGCTAGATGGGAGCGGGAAAGCCAATGAGAATCTGGACTCCAACCGGGTTCTGCCTCCTACAAGCCATATGGCCTGGGCTGCTTTTGTAACCTGGTTTTTGCTTCATTTTATTTTTCATTTTTAGCCAGTGGGAATTAGCAGCTGTGCCACTATCGTAAGGTTTTTGATTAAAAGAGACGATGGAGGCAGCGTGCCTGACACCACTGCAAGTGAATGTTATTTGTTCTCATTATTCATAAGCCACAATGAAACGGAATCATCTCATAACTTTAGGGGGTCAGCCAGAATTGTTCACGACAACAGTGTGGAGGACACGGGATGGCACTGAGGGTTCCTCCCTCTCCCTCTTGTTTGACGTGGACTCCAGATTGAGAACCCATGTGGGGCACAGGTGGGGGCTGTCCAGGCTCATTGCAGGTCTCTCTCTACTTTCTGCTCCTTCAGGTCACGTGGTTGTGATTGAAAAGAGGAATAGAGAGATGTGAAGTGGCTGTTTAAAACAACTCCAACTGCTTCTGTGTAAATGATGTGTCTGATCCTAAACTGAGAGGGTTGAGGGTCGGGAACCCTGGGCCTCCCCAGAGGCTGCTGTGGGTCTGGGGGCCAGGAATCCTCAGGAAGAACCCAAGTTGGGTCTGAAGGTGACAGTGGAGGCCACTATCCCTGAGGGAAGACAGAAGAGGGAGCAGGGAGCGGCTGGGCCGCCGAGCCCTGCTGTGTGTGCACACAGTGCTAAGTAAGCCTGAAGAAGCACAACAAATCACAAGGATGCCCAGAATATGATCTCTAGTTTATAGCATGAAATTTTTACTTTCCTGTTAATTGTACATTCTGTATAAGAAAAGCAGATTCCTTTCCTAAGGAGCTTTATGATTTTATTTTATTATTTTTTTTACTGGGGAGAATAATTAGCTTGCACATCTTTTAATTTGTCCTGTTAAGATGTTTGCACGGCAGCCGTGAGAAGCTGGCCAGCCCCCTGCATTTCCATTGATCAGGGCACTCACACGACTGGCTGTGAGCAGGCTTTTGGGGGAGAAAGTCATTTATGATTGCATCCTTCAGCATGCTGAACCCCTCCAGAAAGGGAAGGAACTTTCTGTGACTCAGTAGCTTGTTTTAGTATAATCAGAGGAGAAATGCCTTTTATACAATAAAGGTGAAGCGGGAAAAAAAGGGGAAACCGCCCCCCCAACTTCTTGACAAAAGGAATTGTCATGATGTCAGAGGACTGGTGACATGGACTTTTTGAAATGACAAATGTGTCTGCAGAAAGGCCGTTCTCAAAGGCCAACCAGTAGGCGTGTGCATCTCAACTCTTGTTATGTCACTGACGCTTCGTGGTACGAGGTCCTGTTTACAGGAGCGACTGAGGCCACTGCTTGCTGTCACGGCTGAAACAACTGCTTCTGGGTACAATTTTTATTTCAACCTCAGGAATAAGTGGATGGGAAGTGCTTGGGGCAAGCCTCATGGAAAACCCTGGCCAGGGTCAGTCAGGGTTAGGGTGATCTGCCCCTGAAGGAGGGACTCAGATGGCAGGCCCCTGACCGCTGGGCACATCATTCTGTGGTTTCTTCTGTACATGTGTTCCATGGCCTGGACTGGGATAGGGCAAGAGATGCACTTGGGACACAAAATTCAAGGTGGTGCTCTCTCAAGCCCGTGTAAATGCAAGGTCAGCCTTGTACAACAATGGGAGCAAATGTCACCTTAAGTTTTTCATGAGAAGTGCCTAATTTACGTCACCCTGATGTCACCTCTGATGGATCCTCAGGATTGATAAATGAAAACAACTGGTCGGTCAGGAAGAAGGCACAGCAGTGGTTTCTCCCCACCCCTGCGTGTCACCATCATGTTGGGAACAAGTTTGAGCGCCCCTGGCTTAAAGGCGTGTTTCTTTTGGGCTGTCTGGGAACCACCTGAACATCTCTCTCAGCTCTGACGGGAGAAACATGTGGGCAGGAGAGGTCTGGATACCAATGGTGGGGCCATAAAACCACCGAATGCATCCAGAGTCAGAAAAGCAGACCGGGATGGTGGCCAGTGCCCCAGCTTGGTGCCACCCCACAGCATCACCCCCTGTCCATGCGGCCTTGGCAAGGCTTTCACTCTGTAAGGCTAAGCTCCCTCATGTGCCAAACAGATATTCTCAACACCCACCTGTCCCCTCCACGGGCAGACAGACAGTGGGCTCTGCTGCAGGAACCGCCTCCGTTTGGACCCCACCTGCACCCTTCCCAGTAGTATAGCCACAAGCAGGTCACCCAACCTTGGCAGGCCACGCTTCCCCTCCATTAAGTGGGATTAATAACGAGAGCAACTACTCACAGGGTTGTGCCAAAATTTTAATGCAGTAAGGCAAGAAAATGCTTGGAACGGTGCAAGTGCCTTGCACATGGCATATGCTCAATAAATGCTAGCTGTTATTACTATCAATTTTAATGTTCATAAACTCAACCTTCTGCCAAAGAGCACCAAGATCATTTCTACACTGCTACACAATGAGAGAGGCAGATATTTCTTTCTTTTTTTATCTTCATACATGCCCGGTTCCTGGAACAGCGTTGGGGCCATGTTCTTGAGGTTGGTGGAGATAGCTTTCCTGTCCCTAGCCTCCCTTCAGTGGCATTTTCAGAGTTACGTTTTACTTATTGACTTCCTCTGTGTGTCCATTGCTTTATACATATTATCTCAAATCCTCTTGACAACCATGAAAAGTAGGGCTCATTCCCCTTGTTTACAGATGAGAAACTCAGGGCTCTGTGAGGTTTGATAAATGGCTGAAGTTCACACAGGTGGTGGATGCTGGGGACAGGGAGAAACCAACTCCTCAATTCTAAAGCCCACAGGCTTCCTGCTCCCCCACCCCACCCCTGTGCTTAGGCCTGTCTTCCTCCCGGACTCCCTATCAAAGGCAACTCATAGAAGATGACCCTGGTGATAAAGAAAACACGATTCCTCCAGGAGCTGAGTGGAGTTTACACTTCAACATGGACTGAAGCCTCCAGGGGAAGAAATAAAGGTCTGCAGAGAGAAGCTACGTCCTGGTGAGCAGAGACATGACATTTGTTGGTATCTAGGAATTTTTTTATTCAAATTGGGGTGCCCATGGAGGGGTAGGAAAAACAACTAGTGCTTTTAAAATTTCATTTTAATTTCTATTTGGAGGATGTATTTCATAATACACATACTGTAATTATATCAATACAGGAGTACAGCATATAATTTATAAGTAAATAACCATGCATAGATAGTGGGGCATGTGAAACCATATTTACTGATAGGTGGCAAGATCAAGAGTCTGGAAATGGCTGATGTTGAGCATTTCGGCAGTTTCTGCTACACCTAGAGAAAGTTTCCTTGAATTCAGCACATCCTGGGGAGAAGTCCCAATGGATTCCCTAAGCATGTGAATTTTGAATGCTGGCCTCTGTGTGTGTATGTGTGTGTGCATGTGTGTGTGTGTGTGTGTGTGTGTGTGTGTATGTGTGTGTGCATGTGTGTGTGTGTGAGAGAGAGAGACCTTTATTTCTCCTGAGGCCACTTCTGAGCTTTGAATCAGGAGTGATGTGAGCATATATATCCCTGATAGGAATTACAGTTTGGGTTCCAATTTTTATACAAAGATGAAATCTCCCACTTCCAAGGGCTCCTTCCAGAGCTGAAGCCTGGCAGCCTTGACCAAGGCCGTCTCTGAACCCTCTGCATGGATGTGCACATTGGCTGTTGTGTTCGTCCAGATTTTGCCCTAGACGCTCATCAAAACCAACCTGGTTAATTGCAACATTGCCTAAGGAGCCAGGTGCACAGGCACATGGCGGGTGCTTAACCAAGGTGGTGCTGGATTTGGGGTAAGAGAACATCCAAAGGGCAGCAGGGGCCAGTTACTCCTATGGCAACTGCATTTCTAACTCAGCCTAAGGACGTTCTTAAGGACTTGGGCATTCATATACATTGCCCTGCCTAATGAGTTCACAAGGTGAAGGGATTTAACCTGCAAAGGATTGTGGTATCTGAGCAATGCAAAGGGGACTTGAGGAGGATTAGGAGAAGTGTCTGCTAGTTATGTGGATGCTTGAATGGAATCCACCTCATAAATTCAGTGTCTGCAAAACTGTGGGTAACAGGAGCTGAGAAGACCTGGTTTCTCATTCTGACTCAGGCACCAACCAGCTATGGAACCCTGGGCAAGTGAACCTCTCTGGTGTCCTAAGGTAGACAAAGGTCTAAAAATCACTCCAGCCAAATATTTTCCTCTTCCTTTCTAGCAGTTTAAAAATATTTATAATTATAGTTTAAAAAAATAAATATATAATTTTTAGATGCCAACTGAAACGATATAGAACTACATATATATAACTCTCTATATAACTCTATAAAACAGCACATAAAACTTACAAAGCATCATGTAGACCAATGTCTTATAGTTCATATGTCTCATGGTTCATTTATTTTTTAAACAGATTTATTCACATCTGTAATACAATTATTTCTTTGTTTAGAATACAACCTGGAGGGAAGCATATGGGAGACACAGTGTTTTTTAAAAAAAAAAAAATGAAGTAATGATATGGAATGATTGACAGTTGGATAGAATTTTCATTGTCGGCACTTTTACTTCTTTATATGACCCTGCACCTTTCACAGTGCTAATATTTGTTTAAGGTTGCTTAATGTTGTTCCTCTCCTCTAGAACTTCGGAAGTAAAAGCCATTCTGATCTTTAGAAACAGTAGAATCAATAACAATAAATAATAATAAAATAGCAGCCTGAGTTTCTGTTCCTACCTGTCGATGCCTAAATGATTTCATTTTCACCCATTTACCCATTCATTACATGAAAGGGGCTGGGATAAGAGAGAACACTCCTGAAGGGGAGAACTACTTTTTCTCCTTCTTTTAGTTTCTCCCCACTCTTGCATGGGTTTTATACACATATGTGGTTTCAGATTTTATGAATTCTATGCTTTCAAAGTGGGTGAATGTCAAGTTCAGCTGTGACTGTTAGTGAGCTGGATGAAGCTGCCCAGATGCAACCTGCAGATGGTATGGAATGAGGGGCTCGGTGCACAGAGTTCAAAGGGCAAACAGAAGCTGTGTAAGAAAATGCAGCAAACTGTGGTTGGTGTTAAAACTGCTCCTGGAAAAAATGGTACTGAAACCAATGTATCTTAGTTAACCTAAATTATCTTTTGCACATTCTGGGGGCATTAATAAGAAACAAACCTTAATAGCTATATATATTACAAAATTTTGCACAGAAAAAGGGAAAGTGCTTCTCTCTTGAGCAATGAGTGCCACTCTGACATTTTTAGTCTTCCTTAAAAAACTTACCCATGATGGGCCAGGCGCAGTGGCTCACACCTGTAATCCCAGCACTTTGGGAGGCCGAGGCAGGCGGATCACAAGGTCAGGAGATTGAGACCATCCTGGCTAACATGGTGAAACCCCATGTCTACTAAAAATACAAAATTGGCCGGGCATGGTGGCACGTGCCTGTAATCCCAGCTACTCAGGAGGCTGAGGCAGGAGAATGGCTGAACCCGGGAGGTGGAGATTGCAGTGAGCTGAGGTAGGGCCACTGCACTCCAGCCTGGTGACAGAGTTAGACTCCATCTAAAACAAAAACAAAAACAAAACCCAACAACAAAAACTCACTCACGATGGAATGTGACTATGGAATACCCAGCGGTGTGTTCAGAGTTCTGACTTCTGTTTGCTCTTTTTAACATACCCCCCATCTGGCAAGCTAACTGCTGCAAGATTTTTTGGGTCTTTCTTTAGGATCTACTAACAATGAAAAACATATATATGAAAACCTACACATTTTCTTTCAGAAGTATATGAGAGCTGATGAAGACCAATGTACCTCCCAAGGAGAGGAGATGACAGAGGCTGTTCTGTGGTGTTGCTCTCAGGCTATATTTGATTTATTGCTCAAATCTTATTATTCCATTCTCCATCCAAGACTAGCAAAGTTTCTTTTGAGAAGTCACAGTCTCTACAGAGGGTATTCGAATGCCCAGGAGCAAAAGTTGGATGTTGGCAAAGAAAGTAAAAGTAGAATCTTTGCTACATGTTGGAGCTGCATAGTTCTCTTTCCCAATGGACATGTTTCAAGACTGAACACGTTGAGTATTTGATTTAGAATCAATTTAACATGAACTTCGCATTTACGCAAAGCAGCATCAGTCTTGAAATCAGCAGAGCCATCGAGCAAGCCCAACTAGCAAACAGATTTCTATTTGTGATGACTTTTTCCATTTGGGGCCCCAAAAATGTCTTGGGGAACTCACTGCTTAAAAAGAAGTCCATCAAAACACAGACACATATGGACCATGGAATGGGAGGGCAGTGCTGCATACAAAATCAACAATTCTCTAAATGAACACCGACCTTGCAGAAAAACAAAATGAAAGCAAAACAAAAAGAAATTTCTAATTTCAAGAGAAAAACTGAATAACGACTTTCTTTTCATTTATCCTTTCTTTTTTTTTCTTTTTTTTTTTTTAATGAACCAATGACTTTCTCAGGCAGAAAGATTTGCATCCATGCAGAGGAAATAGACAGGGCCAGTAATTACAAAGCAAAAAGCATCTGTAACTTGCAGAAAGCCAACGTATGAATAAGTGTTTCTAGCCAGATAGAGGGCAATTATCTGGTTATCTGTTTTTCATATTTCTATCGGAGATAAAATCATCTTTAGGGAAATTTGTGGAGGGCCATTTGAAAGAAAGTTTCCCTCTTTTGTAGAAAAGAATTCTCTTAAAAATTAAAACAAGTTTGGGAGGCTGGGTGATGGAGTTTTGAGAATTTAAAAGAGTGAGGAAGATGGGGGGGGGGGGCGGCGCTGGGAAGCAACTATTTCCAGCTGCGAGAAATCTAGCACCCTCACAGCAAGGTGCGGTGGCTCTGATGCAAGCAACATTCCCATAGATACAGGCTGCCTGGTTTTCTGTTGCTCATTCTAAGGTGAAGAGAGGCTCAAGTCTGATTTGGGACTTTGACACTGAAAAAAGGTGTGAACTTCGATCCATTTAACCAGCCCCCTGCCCCACCTCATCCCTTCTCCTATCCAGTTTGCTTTCAGTGGGTCAAGAATAAATATTCACCCTTGGCATCCATCTGCAAATTCCAAGAGGGACTGAAGGAAGAACTTAAAGTTCCTCTGCATGCGTTTCCAAAGCCCAGCTGGCACAGAAAACAAATGATACAAAATATGGCGGAGAAAGCACAGCCTATCTTTGTCACCAGGTCTGGCAGATACGGCTCTGGGCTCACAAGACATCTGCTCCCAGCCACCTTCCTCTCTGCTTCCCTCCACTCTCCAGGCTGGAAAGTGACAATTCCATTGTCCTCAGTTCCCTCCAGCCAGAGGCTTGTGACCTCGTTGTGGCCTAAGCAATATATCAGCAAAAGTTAGCAGAGAAGGGCTTCCCTTCCTGAATAACAATACCAGGCCCCACAAAAAGGAGTTGAGGCCTCCCATGTCCTTTCTGCCTGGACAGATCAGAGGTGCAGGCCATCGCTCCCTGGCCTCAGCATGGTGGGCCCAAAACATAGGAGTGTCCTGCACCCCACTGTATCAGCCTGGACTGCTCACTTCAGAACTCCTGTGCACCACACAGACCAGTGCCCGTCTGCTCAAGCCACCGTGCTCAGCTTTTCCCTGTGGGCAGTCAAACATAATTTTCATGGGTAAACCTGAGCAAGAGCTTTACTCTCTTTCTGTCATTGCAATAAAATACATCATTTCTGTCATGTTTCAGATTTAGTGTTTATTCCTCCACCTTGGCTCCTTTCTGGCATCATTACTCAGTGTCATTGCAAGATGGGGGAGGGAGAGAAAGAGAGAGATTCAGAGAGCCAAGAGAGCACAGGACGTGTCTCCCCAGCAAAGAGTGAAGCCTGTGCAAGAGAGAGGAGTGTGTCTGAGCTTATTCTCCCAGCATGTTGAAGACGACAGGAGGTTTTGAGCCCTGTTTTGTGTTCAGGAGCCAGCCTGTGGTCTCTTAAAGCACTCCCTGATTGTGTTCATGGTCAGCAAAGATCTCAAAGGAAATGCTCCCTTTTTACCCCTCCAGGACATCCTAGTTATTATATTTTTTGAGGAGGAAAAGGCCAAAAAAGACATAACTCTTCGGCTTGGCTGGAGGCTTAGCGAAAAGGCTAAAGAAGGGGACTAGTGGCATCTGACGGGGAGGAGCAGAGCAGGCCGAGAAACAAGAGTTGCAGAAAAAGTGTTTTGTACATTGTAATGTCTATTCAGGCACCAGAGTAGCTTCTGAAGATTTCTTGAAAAATGGGAGTTGGAGAAAACAATTGCAAAAATGAGGGAAAGTATCTTGTATGTGTGAAATGATAGGAGAACTATTTTCAAACAAAAAATAAAATATTTTTAAGTGGCTTTGTGTTGTTAAGAAGATTTGTGATGTGTTTTATGGTACCTCTTTCCGATGCATGTAAAGATTTCCAACAGGAACTTGGTAATTTGGATGCAAGCTTGTCTAGAATATTATTAGCCCATTTTGCAGAACTCAAATGAGACACAAAGACATCTATTGACTCATCTAGGTCACTAGGAAGTTACCTGAGAAACTGAAAATTTGCTTGAGTTTCCTGTGTGGGCCTCCTCCGCTGCCTCCAACAAGACAAGCCATCAAAGCTACTTTCATGTCTGGGCTTTGACAAAGAACATGATCAAAAGTGTCCCCAAGGAGCAGGGGAAACGGGAGTCTCTCAGAGGCCCAGAGAACCTGCTCATAGTTACACAGGAAAAATGGCTTTTTCCTTAAGGATAGCCTTGGAGAAAATAAAGCTACACCAGCAGTCTCAATGAAGAGACACATCTCTGTTGTCCTTGTGTGTTCAGACCAAAGACTTTAGCATGACATCGTGCCCCAAGTAGCCTCCGTATTTAAAATCAAAACTTGTTAAGTTGAATTTCCTAAAGGGCTCTTGCTCTTTTTCCACAAGGAAGGAAGGCTGACCTGCTGTTGAAAAGCCCTTAGGGTGAGTTACCCACCACCATCCATGCCCATGTGGGATCCTGCGGCTCTAACTTTGCCCAGGCTGTACTCTCAGCCTAGATCACTCTTCCTTCTTTTCTTTGTTCGCACCTTCCCCTCCTCCAACTCCTGTGCCCCTCTCTCCAGCGAGCCTCCCGTAATGTCCTCCAGGGCATTGTGACCTCTTCCTCCCCAGAGCAGACAGGGGTTGACTGGCTGCCATCTTAGATAACTGAACATTGATAGCCACCGTTCAGATTTATTGCTTGCTTTATATGGCTGGGCAAAGCACCTTACACAGATTAATTTGGTCCACACAGCTACCTTAATAACAGGTACTATTGCTACCCTTACTCTGCAGATGAGGAAACTGAGGCTCAAGAGAGAAACTCTATATGCTATTTGATGAAAGTCAGAAAAAAGTAAAGAAAGAAAAGGCCATCATTGTGTCATCTGAGTACATTCCCTGCACGGACCTCCTGCCATTGCTTTCTCTAATATCAGGTGCTCTTATTCCTCCAGACTCTTCCCCCTAGGCCTTGGGCTCCTTATTACAGTCTGTGTGTGCACAACAGCCGTGCAGCCCTCCTTTGTCCCAGCATCTCACCAGGCTTGATTTCTCAGTAAAGGGCTACATCTTTTCTGAGCACACCTTTCGGATCTATTTTGAGAGAATGTAGGAACGTCTCAGCTACTCATTTGCTTTCAAAAGCTCAAAAAAGCTCCTTGCCATTCGGAATCAGGTCAGCTGCTGCTTCCAAAGGTGCTTCTGCTACGGGTTGCTCCGTGCCCCTGTACTTGGTGTGTGAGCAGCTGTGGGGCCTCCTACAGACCCCTAAACCCCACTAGTAAAGTGAGTCTGAAGTACAAAGACAATCCTCCTGAAGAAAGCAGAGCCAAGAGATGGTTTCTTCGGGGGAACCGCCATTTGCTCTTTTAACACTTAAACATTTCAAAATTACTTGTCATTTTCTAAAGCTTCTTAGCGTGCAAAAAGTCTAAATGGCAAAGGCATGATTGTGAGTTTAGATAGTTTTATCACACCTTTTTTTTTTTTTCATAGTTTCAAAATGTGTGGGCAGTTTCAGATGTGAAACTCCACCTCACAAATGAGGAACCAGAGTCTGATTCTTCAACATCCAGGAGGGCAGCCAGGATGCCCCATCCCACAGTTTCCTTGTGGGCCAGGGTGAGTCAGATTTGCTAAGACCCACTGTTAGGGACTGCACTATGTCTCCCCAGAATTAATATATTGAAGTCCTAACCCCAAAGTGCTCATAATTTGACTCTATTTGGACATAGGGTTTTACAATGATGTCATTAGGCTAGCCCCAATACAATGCAATTGGTATCTTTATAAGAAGAGATTAGGATACAGCACACACAGAGGGATAACCATGTGATGAAACAGGGAGAAGGCAGCTTTCTGCAAAACCAAGGAGAGAGGCCTCACCAGAAACCAGCCTTGCCCACACCTTGATCTCAGACCTCCAGCCTCCCTCCAGAACGGTGCGAAAATAAATTTCTGTGGCTTAAGCCTGAACTCTTAAGATCTTCAGATCTTAAGAGTTCAGGCAAGCCAGAAGAAGTGTCTTAATAAATATTCTTCTGAAAAGAGCGGCAAGCTGATGCTTAGAGAAGAACATACTTTATATATGCAGCTTTGTACTCGGCAATTCCCTTTGAAAGACTGCTTCAGGGGGTAAACTTGAACCACTGAGAAGACGAGCAGGGAGTCGGTCTCGCTGAGATTTTTACCTGTGGTTCTAGGAACGCAGAGGCATGTGAGTGTTCAGGCTTTGCATAGACCACTAAGCCACTTCTAAGAACAAGGCTACCTGAGCCATTTTGCAAAAATATGTACATGCTGAGGCTTTTCCTCTCCACACCTACCTCAACTCTTTCTGCCGACACACTGCACTTTTCAAGGGAACCTAAGTTTGGGTTCAGCAAGCATTTTACATGGCACGCCATGTGTGATAATTCCAGGAAATTTCAATCGCATCTTGTCTTCTTTCCTAAGCAAATTCGGTGGGAACCTGGTGTGGTGTGATAGAAAAAGCCCCGAGTTTTCTGTGGTAGACCACATCAATTTCATGTGCCAGCCTCTTAGACTCCGGCTTGCCTCTCTCAAGGAAGGGAACAATGGTTTGCTTGGGTTCACTCCTCTCTTTCCCCCCATTTCCACATGGGTATCTGGCTGAAAATGAGTTACAGGTTTCCTTCTGTGAGAATTGCATGGGCTGATAAAGTACCATCCCGGGAAGAAAACAAAGATGCCGTCTTCCCTTTCGGCTCCCAGTTGCCGTTGGGGAGGGAACACACGTTGTAAATTATAGGCAGCCAGAAGTGACCGCATTGACCACTGCGAGTGGCCCAGCTATGGCAACAGGCTGAGAACTCTGGGGGAGAGCCATTTGTTGGCAGGGATGGTGGTTCTTCTAGCATCAGGCTCTAAGACGATGACCAAACGGTACCAAAAGAAATGATATTTTGCCACCTCTCTGGCTCCGGTGAATGATGTGGACAGCTAACCTGGACAATTTAAACCTTTCTGTTGATGGATCACTTGGATGAAATTAACCAGGAAATTGCCAAGATTTCACCCGGCCCTCTGATAGCAAATCTCAATATTATATTATCAAATTAGAGATTCTAAAGAACCCTGAGTTCCTTTCACTGAAAGGAAGGAGTGGAAAAACCTTTCCAGATTAGCCCTTTTGAGTCTTGGTGTGAGCTCAGGCCCTCCCTACACTGCCCCCGTGAAAAATAACCGACCTTCGTTCCTAATCAAGGGCAGGTCAGCGGAGTGTCCACTGGGCATAGGAGCCCTGGGCTTGTCTGGGAGACAGCGGCACTCCTGCTATTTCCTGATGTCTGCACGGGTCACCGTGTCCCTCACCATCTTTGCTGTTGGCCAGTAAGGAGAGCCCAGGGGCCAGCACTGCACACTGAAATCCAACCTATTGCTCAATGGAATGCTTAAAAATTTCCTGAATCTGCCTTCCTGAGTTGATAAAATAGGAAACAATACACGTTCCGAGGGGGTATTGAAAGTGGAGTAAAGTCAGGAAGATCTTTCTTTCTGTTATTCAACAAATATTGCTTCCTCTGCTTGTTAGCAGCCCAGAGGAAATGCAGCCAGGGAGCCGTTTGCAGCTCTTTACCAGTGGCCGGTGTGTCTGTGTTACCAACCGAACGACGCTGCAAGACT
This sequence comes from Macaca fascicularis, assembly GCF_037993035.2. Classification (NCBI taxonomy): domain Eukaryota; kingdom Metazoa; phylum Chordata; class Mammalia; order Primates; family Cercopithecidae; genus Macaca; species Macaca fascicularis. The sequence continues at coordinate 11,907,452 of NC_088377.1, read as the reverse complement.
AGTGACTAATGCATGTCTGCATGATTCAACTTCACTAAAATTCCCTCTGCTGCCAGTAAAGAAGCACTTGAAAACTCTTTAATTTGAAACTTGAGCTGGTTAATGACTTGCTTTCTTCTCTTTCCCTTTAACTTCTCTCTTGCCATCCCCAACACACACACACACACACACACACACCCTCTCTCTCTCTCTCTCGTCAAGTTTTTTAATATCAGGGACCCGGAAACATAGAGCCCTGTGCATTCACAATAGCATTTGCTGTGATAAAGTGACTGGCAAGCCCTCTGCATTCCCCTGCTCACTTAGCTGTATGAATAAATAATGAGTCACAGATACTATTTGGGTGCTCAAGAGAGTCTGTAGCCAGAAAATTAATTATTCTCCTATCCCAGCCCACTCCATCTCGGCTTTGCCAAACCATCAAGAAACACTTTGCAGGCACTGGTCAGAGTGCGTGCCCCGACGCACACGGCAATGCCTTTGTGACATTTTATGTTATTATTTTTGTTTGTTTAAGCACAGCCCTCTTTTACCACGAAAGATACACAAGACACACAGGCACACACACACTCACACACTCACAGCTCAACCACAGCTTTGTGCATTTCAAGAGGCTGGTTTCAAAAATGGAGACAGGTTTTCCACCCTGGCTGTTCCTATTCAGAAGCCTGTAATCTAACGACTTCAGCTGTGAGAATGCTTAACTTGGGAACCTTCTTCATTGCCGTTTTCCAGAGAGACCTCGGTATGCCACAGTCTGCTTCCTTTCTCTCTGGAAAGATGCTGGCCGTCTGTTTGCATTGAGGCGACAAGGAAAAACACAGCACAGCCCCGTGCTGGTGATTTTCACCTAAGCAAGTCTGTCAGGCTCCTGTACTCTCTGCCTTGTAGAGACAGCTGCCTTGCCACTTTGGCCCTGAAGTCCCCAGGCTGGTGCAAGGCTATCTGAGAGCCTCCACCTCCTGCCCCACACTGGCACCAGCCCTCCTGGCTGGCTCTGTGCATGTGCCTGCTAAGCCCCAGGGCAGGCTGCATTCTGGGCCACACAGCATGCCGAGTTCAGGATAACTCAGACACAGTCATTCTGGGCAAGGGACAGCAAAATAAAACCCAGGGAGCTTCGTGCAAGCTTCGTAATCTCTAAGCCTTTAAACAAGACCAGCACAACTTACTCACACTTGACAAAGTTCTCACGCACCGACTGAACACTCCAACAGCATAACTAAGTATTTATTAAAACATTTCTGAAGAGCTTCCATCTGATGAGTAAGTAATCCAATAGCCTTGTAATCATATGCCTCAGTTTGAATTCCTCCCACAAACCAGACAGGGACCCGGCAGGCACCGAGGTATCTCTGCACCGAGGTGAAGCAGGCTGCCATTTCATTACAGGCAAAGCTGAGCAAAAGGAGGTATTACAAGACCAGCATGTACTCACCTCTCATGAAGCACTGTGGGTATGAAGGAAATGACTCAAATATGCTGTCTGAAGCCATCGCTTCCTCCTGAAAATGCACCCTCTTCTGAAGGCGGGGGACTCAATGATTTCTTTTACCTTCGGAGCGAAAACCAAGACAGGTCACTGTTTCACCCTCACCCTTCTAGCCCTACATTTCTCTTTCTTTTCCCCCCTGCTGGATACCTCTGGGACTCCCCAAGCCCTATTAAAAAATGCACCTTTGTAAAAACAAATATTCAAATTGTTAAAGATTAAAAAAAAAAAAAAAAAAAGCCAGCGCCGCCTTGGCTGTGGGTTGGTGATGCTTACCACGCTGCGAAACCCTGTGGTTTGCATTCAGTGTGATTCGTCCTGCCTGCTGACCACTGTGCTGGGTTCAGACTTCTGACACTGCCAGGCTACCCAACTTGTGGTTCTGTGGTTGTTTATGAGGCCCAAAGAAGTTTTCACACAACCCAAATTACAAATTTAACTGTTCCCCTTTCCACAGTCCATCTCAATTGGTTCTTGCCGATCACGTGACTTCAGTGATGTCAATTTTTTTTTTTTCCTTTCTGAGCAATGCCCTTCCTTCCCTCCACCTGCCCTCCCCCAGGCTGTGCAAGAAAATAGCCGAGTAGACTTTGCAAGAGGGGGGATGTAGAAAAAAGTGACTCAGTCACTTATTATATCTCAATGGTCTTTGCTGATTTAGTACAACTCGGCTCCTGTTGTTATTTGTGGTTTTTGGAACTACTGATTATTTTGATAAAGATTTCATTGCTGCTTATTCAATAGTAATTCAACGCTGGCATCAAGCCGCTGCTCCGACAGGATGTGGATCCCATCATTTAAAATGCTAGGCATCAGCTCCGGGAGAGTTAAGTGCTTGGTAAAGTCTATCATGGCATAAGTGAAACTATAAAAGGGAAAAATAAATAAAAAGAAATATTTTTGTGAGAGTCTGACCCCTACAACGGGCTGGCAACTCGCAGGTATTTTAAAGCCCGGGAAAGGAAAAGAATTTTACTTTTGAAATTAAAAGACTATTTTAATGACACTAAAATTATGGGGTTTTATTCCCCCTAAATGGACAACTTTAGTATGTATCTCTTTCAGTAAAGAGATAAAATCATAGTACACTCTTAACACACACACACACACACACACACACACACACGCAAATTAGGAAGCTAAGGGAAAACAAAGCAAAGAGAATTTCTGTATTTGGGACAAAGCAGTGGTTATCTGCAGCTGTTTATTTGTGTTGTCACTTGGGAAGGCTCCCTGCATTGCCTTTCTCTAGTTCAATTCAAATGAATAGGCTAATTTACACCTGTAGGTAAAACTTCACTTTGTGCACATGAGGATCTCACAATAGAAGGGGAACCAGGAGAAGAGGCTTCTCCTGGGGCTGACTAATGAATATTATATAGCGCGTCCTCTACCTTAGAAAGACATGCCTGTTTGAAGATGCTAAAAATGGGATAATTTTGTAAGTGGGCAAACCACTGTGGCCACACATAGTTCATTTTCAGGCCCCACTGGCTTTACTTGCTGACAAATAAAACGTCATTTTGTTTTGTAGTTCCAAGATGAAGAAAGACTTACTTTCCTAATTAACTACCTTATTCATTCTGCTCTGCTCTGCCTACATCCGCCATAGCACTCTGTGCACGTGAAATTTTGACACACAGGGTCAAGAGAACCTGTGTGATGATGGGTTGTAAATGCCAGTCCTGGATTCTAAGCTGCAGTAGCCAGCACAGGACTTCAGAAAAGCCGAACTCCCACAACACTCCCTCGGTTTTCCCTCATCCACTTAATCTCACACACACAAAGACACACAATGATAGCAGCTTCCATGGCAGAAGCCTTTCAAAAGGAACAGGCACAATTTTTACTTACTCCTGTTTTGACTAAAGCAGGAATTGAAACTCAACAGACCGCTTTCTCTTACACTTGTGAGAAGTTAGCTGGCCACATGTTGACACTTTGCTAACATCTAAAAAAGAATAATGCTACATGTCCTTTATGAGGCTCATGAATCTTTAAATGTGATGCGTGTTTCATATTGCTTCTCAGTGCAAATCCCTTGTGAACATAATGAACATAATGGGCCTGTGTTGTTACCCTCCCTAATAAAGTCAAGCCTGAGTTGAACCCCAAACCAGGTTCATTTTTCTCTCCCACACTTAATATTCCCTGGAAGGGACCTAAGAGCTGACGGTTGTAACGTGCAGCTGCCACTGCAGAGTCGACACACACTTCATAATGACTTAGCAATTCAAGGGGCTGTGCAGAATATCCTTGGGAGATTTAATATTAGAAACTCCCCAGATGCTTTCAGCCTTAGGCGTGCAGATGCTTGGGAGGAGGGCTTGGATGTGGCAGTGAACGGCCCGAATTCTCAATTTTTCTCTTTGGGCCTAGCTCTAGCCAGATATCCACCTCTTCCAGTGGGGTCTTCGTAGGACAGGTTAGAGTGTAAAGACACTCCAAGGCTGGGGCTGGTTGAAGCCTCACTACATGCTGTCATTTTCGGGGCTGAGGTTTCAACGGGGCACCAGGGGGCAGAATACAAAGGCCTGCACACTGGCCCAGCACGGCCTTCCCCGGGCGGGGTTAACAGCCACGGCAGCCGCAGCATAACTTCGCTGCTTGGTGAGGCAACAGTTGGAGCTTTTCTGGGCACCCTCCAGGTCATGACAATAAGTAAAGCCTCAGCCAGCTGCTGGTGAACTTGGCCTTACCACTTCCCTAGGAGCCCAAGACAAAAGGGCACGTTTGTCATCAATGAACCGCCTGGAAAAATGCTTCATCCTGTCTTCACTAGAACTGGTTAGGATTCTCTAAGTTTGTGTATTGACCCACACCCTCTGTCCTAGTTCCTGCAAGTGACTCAGACCCTGGGCTTCTGGCTTGGGAATTGTACCCAAGTGGCTGCAGTGGACTGTGGCTTTGCCAAGGAATCGGATGACAGTTTTCATTCTCGCTTAGATTGGCTGTAGCTTCTAAATGCCACCATGGGTGGGGGGGTGGGGTGGGGAGAAAATGCTCAGGTGTCTTTTTTAATGGCCCTGTGAAAATACCAGCAAGGGTTGAAAGATGTTCTGCTGCATAACCCTGTAATTAATGTATAGACTTCCGTGTGCAGTCCAATCCAATTAAAGTCCCCTCTGTTAGGGATTTTCATTACATGATTGCCGCACGCTGTCTCTGAACTCCACGTGTCTATTATAAAGTAGATTCTATGGCCAGAAAATGGAGGCAGAGATGGACCACCCAAATTGGATGGAGTCTAAAATCCCAGGAGGACAATGCTACTGAATTTTTTCTCTGTAGCGTGGATTTTCCTTATTTTCTAAATCTGTTTTCTAACAGAAGTCCTAGCCAGAAACTTCCATGCTATGATGACAATGAGGTCAGGGATGATTTTTAAATTGGGACGTAGACATCGAAGCTTCATGGGATGACTATAACCTACTTTTGGCAAATCCAATGGTTTGAGATAGCTAGGGAGTCCTAGAGGCCCAGCTGTTACAGATGTTCTTTCCTGGACACTCCTGATGGTGCCCACACAGGACACATCTCTCTTCCACACAAGCCTCTCACTTCTTTAGATAAAGGTACAATTCAAATTTAAGCTACCCAAGACTTTATTTTACAGTCAAGCAAGAGTTTCAGTATTTACTTCTTTTTTTTTTTTTTTTTTTTTTTTTTTGAGGCAGAGTCTTGCTCTGTCGCCCAGACTAAAGTGCAGTGGTGCGATCTCGGCTCACTGCAAGCTCCACCTCCTGGGTTCACGCCATTCTCCTGCCTCAGCCTCCCGAGTAGCTGGGACTACAGGTGCTCACCACCACGCCCGGCTAATTTTTTGTATTTTCAGTAGAGAGAGAGTTTCACCGTGTTAGCCAGGATGGTCTCGATCTCCTGACTTTGTGATCTGCCCGCCTCAGCCTCCCAAAGTGCTGGGATTGCAGGCGTGAGCCACCGCGCCCGGCCTCAGTATTTACTTCTTAACCTTTCCTAGATGTAGATGTATTGTTGGGGAAATACGATTCCAAAAGGACAAAAGAAAGAAAAAAGGCAGACATTGAAACCAACCTGTCACTTGAATGTTATGTAATGATATGAAGAGCAGCTAGTGAGAATTATTTCAAAGGAAAGAGTTTCAACGGCTTCCTCCTCTACCAGCGGACTGTGGGTTAGCAGTGTCGATGGCACCCCGGAGCTTCTTGGGACTCTGCATCGTGGGCTGTATCCCAGGCCTACTGAATGAGAATCTGTATTTTTACAGTTCCTCGGGTGATTCCTATACCCATTAAAGTTTGAGAAGCACTGCTGAGGAAAGCCTTGCATCTATTGGAATTTAGTAAAGAAATAATAACACGGTAAGTGTTTATGTTCTTTGAGACGTCTTTTTCTTCCTTTGAGCTTTCTGAAACTTTTCTACTTGGTTGCTCTGACATAATTTTGTAAGCCCTGAATGTTTCTAGACAGCAGAAACCCACAAGAGGCAAGGCTCATGTCCTCTAAGGTAGCATTTTCTTGGATTGTCACTCGGACCTCTCATCTCAAGTGCCGTGTTTGGGTCAAGTTTACAGTCTGAGGTTTGACACACAACGTAGGGAGGCTCCCTGTGTGCTCCATCTGCCTAGCTGACGGCCATGTGTATATAAACAGAGGGCTTTTTCCTCCGGGGGCACCAGACTCTCAGTTTTCACCTAGTCTGCAGTGTGGAAACACATTCATCCTGTGAGTTCTTCCAGACACCCAGCACGTGTCCACGTGGCAGGCAGCATCGCAGGTGGCCTTGCAGTCCCGCCATGGGCTGTCCCCCTCCCCGAGGGTTGCCTGGCCCCACTCTCCAGCCACTGCCTTGCCGAGGTCATGCCCTGCTTTGCTGCAAAAGAAGGGGCCCACTCTTGAATTGTGCTTCCTTGGAAGAGCCAAGCCTCCCAGGTTCCAGAGGCTCCATTTGCGCAGGCACCCAGGGGTTTGGCTACTTCTCTCAGATGCATCTGGGTCCTTTCAGGCTGCTCTGGGCCAGAAAGCTTGTTTAAAATAGCTTCTCCTTACAGAGTTTTGGCCCTTCTGCTTCTGGTGGCATTTGAAACCAGGAGGGTAAAACTGGAAAACTTAAACAAACCCTCTTTGAATGTTAGAAATGTTCAGCATTCGAGGTTTGGTCAAATGATGGAAAACATTCCGAGTTGGTACTGAACTTTCCAGCCAGTTCCTCCAACCTGAGGCTAATTATAGCCTGAGATCCAGGCAGGGAAAGCAAAGGGAAATGAGGAAACTAAAATTACTTGGAGTTAGAGAAGCCAGAATTCATATTGGTTAGATAGTGTGCAATTCAATACTTCGGTTTATGTGGCAAATAATGGTTAATGTCCCAAGTCTGATCAAAGCATCTGGATTCAGGAACTTTGGACTCTTATTGAAATGCTGCTTCTTTTCCCTGGGGTAGGCAAATTACCAAACTTTCACATGACTATTTAGAAACTAAAGCATAATACTGCCTTTTTCACTGGGATGCTGTGAGGATCAGTAACTGGACTATGCAAAGTGGTTTTGAATGGAATAAGAAAGAGATCTGTGGTTGATATTTCAATATGGAAACATCCAATATGTGAATTTTAATATTTGCACTTGCCAGGGATTATAAAGGCATGGCTTTAGGGCCCTAACTGAGAGGACCCAGTAGGATCGAGTTGAAAATACCCTCTGTAGTTGATGCTACAGAGATCTTTAGTATTCACCCCTTAATTTTTGAATTAAATGCTCTTTTGAAAAAGTAATATTCAGCTCTACAGATCCAGGCTAAAATTATTTCAGATCCTCAAAATGTCCAAATCAAATAAAAATATCCACTCAACTGAGAAACAAAATATTGTACTTAAAATTGTGTGGTGTGCATTTTAATATTCTCCTCTCTAAATTCCCTTTTCTTCCTCTTGCCAGTACAGAAACTGGCTGGATGTTTGCAAGGACAGCAGGAAGAATGATCTTGTCTACGTTCCGGTTCTGATTTCATCTCTTTCTCAAGTTTTTAGTTTATTCAAAGTAGAAGGAAGAAATCACCTTGTACCCCCACATTAACGTAACTACAACTACCAGGATATGATCTTTCAAGCATTTGGGGCTGGTTGTGAATGATCCATCACAGAAAGCCATTACTGGCTCTTGAAATATATGTGGATGTATGTATACGTATTATATATATGATATTACACATGTATGTATTATATATAATGTATACTATATATGTATTTATTTATTTTGGTAAGAATATTTAACATGAGATATATCCTCTTAACAAATTTTCAGGTGTACAATACAGTATTGTTAAAAACACTTTTATATAGGCATTATGCCACACATCACATCTCTAGAACTTAGTCATCACGCCTAATTAAAACTATGCCAATTGAGCAATTTCAGATTTCTCCCTCCTCTCCTGGTAACTTCTGTTCTACTTTCTAATTCCATGAGTTTGACTATTTTAGATACCTCATATTAAGTAATATCATGCGGTATTTATCATTCTGTGGCTGGCTTATTTCACTTAGCATAATGTTCTCCGGGTTCATCTATGTTGTTGCATATGGCTATACTTCCTCGTTTTTTAAGGCTGAATAATTCCACTATATGCATATAACCATATTTTCTGTATCCACTCATCTGCCAATGGACATTTAGGTTTTTTCTGCACTTTGCCTATTGAGAATAGTGCTGCGATGAATGTGGGAGTATAAAGAAATACCTCTTTGAGATCCTGATTTCAATTCTTTCGAATAAATACCCAGAAGTGGGATTCCTGGATCATATAGTAGTTTTATTTTTAATTTTTGGGGAACCTTCACATTGTTGTCCATAGCAGTTGTACCATTTTTCATTCCCACTAACAAGTATAAGATGTGTGTGTATGTTTGTGTGTGTATATGTATGTATATACACACATATGAAATCAAATATATATTAATTGAAGATACTATTTCACACACAAGGCTTATATCTGAGATACTAAACCTTCTAGGATAAGATAATTTGGAGAATTAGCAAACATTAGCAGAACTAAAGCATTACTGGGAGTGAAAAGGAAGAGTATTCTTCTGGTTTCCATAGTCAGAGGGCAATGATATTTGTATGACAGACACATCAGAGCTGTAAAGGCCTTTGATTATTGTGGAATATTACTCTTAGTTGGTCTCCCTATCCTTTTTCACATTTTAGCATTGCTCATATTATAATTCTCTAACTTTCTAATGACAATGGAGTCTCAAGGATATGGTCTTTTGCCCACGTGGACTGCACGGTGTGTGAACTGAGCCTCCAGACCTTACTCAGACTCGGAGTTGATGTTGAACAGACATTAGGGGGTTTCAGAAATCACCTGGGACTCTTAAAGAAATTCTGAGCTACTTGGAAATTTTATTTCTTATGTCTGCATTAGTATTATTATCAATTATCAATGAACAGAAGTTCATGGAGCATGCACTGTCAAATTTTGCAGGTGATCTTTAACCTATTCCTGTGGTGCTTTTGTCTTTAAACAAAGAATCCCATCATTGTCCTTTTGATTGGTCTCACTTGCCAATTTCTGCTACTGTTAAATCACATTTCCATAATTGATGGACCTCTTTTCTATCTACCCCTCTATAATTGGCTATGGTCATACCTATTTATGTGTGTATACACACACACACATGTGTATATGTGTATACATAAACATATGTATGTATGTGTGTATTCAGCTTTATCTTCTCAAAACCTAACTCTAAGAGTCCTTCCTCCATTTCCTTATCTATTAGAGTTTACATTTGGGTCTGTCCCCCCACACCCTGCTTGGGATCACGATTTTGATCCTTCTTTATAATTAGTGTGTAGTATGCTCCAAGGATCATAGCAACATTGCTTTCCTGTAATCCTATAATTCTTTTTTTTTTCTTTTTTTGAGATGGAGCCTTGCTCTGTCACCCAGTCTGGAGTGTAGTGGTGCGATCTTGGCTCACTGTAACCTTCACTTCCCGGGTTCAAGTGATTCTCCTGCCTCAGCCTCCCAAGTAGCGGGGATTACAGGCATGTGCCACTACACCCAGCTAATTTTTTGTATTTTTAGTGGAGACAGGGTTTCACCATGTTGGCCAGGCTGGTCTCGAACTCCTGACCTCAAGCTATCCACCCGCCTCGACCTCCCAAATTGCTGGGATTACAGGCATGAGCCACTGCGCCTGGCCTCCTATAATTCTTTTGACTTATATAATTCTAAGAATTAAATATTTATATGATTATTTTATTAATCTATTGACTCTTGAGAGCAGAGGTCTTGGCTATTTTTGTTCATTACTGTATCTCCAGTATCTATCACTGTATTTGATATGTAGAAACTTTTTGATGAATGAATTAATGGATAAATGGATGGGTGAGGCTTTATTAGGACTAGAGCCTGGGGGATCAGAGGTTGTAGTACGTCAGCTATGGAGTATCAAGCTCCTTAACTAAGGATGTGGGTAGCAGGAATGGAAAGCAATGGAACTGTGATAGCTGACTGCATTAAGAGCCTCAGTTTTTCGGACCTCCTTGTAATCTTTCCCTTTGCCCTTTGTAACTGTGGTCTCATCCCACTCTGACCCTGAGCTTGGCCTTATGACTTACTTTGGCCAATGGGACAGTCACAAACTTGATGTAACCAGAGGCTTAAAATGGAAAAGTGCTTCCACATCAGAATATGCTTGGGCTGTCTGGGCTGGTGTATGGGAAGATGAGACACATAGAAGAGAGCCAGTCTTCCCAGCTGAGGCCATCCTAGACCAGCTGATAGCTAGCTGACCACTGGCCACTTAAGTGAGCTCCAGCCCAATGTAGAAGAACTGGCCAGCCAAACCCAGCCATGACCAGCAGACTGCCTTGCTTTCTCATAGAAACACGAGCAATAATACAGGATTGTTGTTTTAAGCCATAGAGTTTTGGGGGGGCTTGTAAGACTGAATTATTGTGGCAATAGTTCTTGCAGGGGAAGAGGCAGAGATTCTGAAAGCATCAGAATGGAGCTGCAGCTGTGGCTGCAAGACTGCGTGAGTTAATTTGCAAAGTGAAAGAGAATATAAAACTGAAGGTGGGGAATGAATATAAGAAAGGAGTGGGAGGAGAAAGGAGCCAGAGAAAGGCTGGCAAGTGAAGTAGGACAAAGATAAAGGGAGCATAGTGCAAGCCAACGGAGGAAGAAGTGTCAAGGGAGGGAAGGAAAACAGAGTTAGATGCTAAAAAGAGAGAGGCATGAAAAACAAAGACCATGGAAAGGTCAACAGATGTGATAAGAAAGAGTTACTTGAGGTCTGTTCCTTCATGACACCTCATCAGACTAAACAGAAGGGTGACATCAAATTTTGCTGACATGCAGACAAGCAGTTCCTCCTGTGCTTGAATAGAAAGTTCATATGAAGTTAATGATTACTCTTTTGATGCTGTTCGAATATATATGTTGATTATATGGCTTTTCTGTTTCAATTAAATTCAAAAATATTAATAGAGCATGTACTTAATAGAACAGAGATAAATTACATGTAAAGAAAGATTTTGAGTACTCCTTGTTGCTGCTTTTATTTTTTTAAATTTTTAAATTCTTATTTTTAATTCAATTTTTATTTTAGGTATAGAGGGTACATGTGCAGATTTGTTACATGGGTGTGTTGTACCCAGCTAGTGAGCATAGTACCTAATATGCAGTTTTCCAACCCACAGCCCACCTCCTTTCCCTCTCCGGTAGTCTGCAGTATCTGTTATTCCCGAGTTTATGTCCATGTGTGTCCAACATTTAGCTCCCATTTGTAAGCAAGAACATGTGGTATTTAGTTTTCTGTTCCTGCATTAATTCACTTACGATTATGGCCTCTAGCTCTATCCATGTTTCTGTAAAGGACATGATTTCATTCATTTATGGCTGTGTAGTATTCCATGGTATATGTGTACCATAGATTCTTTATCCAGTCTACCATTGATGGGCACCTAGGTTGATTCCATATCTTTGCTGTTGTGAACGGTGCAGTGATGAACATATGAGTGCATGTGTTTTTTGGGTATAATGATGGTAGCTCTGTTTCAAGTTCTTTGAGAAATCTCCAAACTGCTTTCCATAGTGGCTGACCTAACTTGCATTCCTATCAATAGTTTACAAGCATTCTCTTTTTCCCACAGCCTCGCCAACATCTGTTGTTTTTTGACTTTTTAATAATAACCATTCTGACTAGCGTGAGATGGTATCTCATTGTGGTTTTGATTTGCATTTCTCTGATGATTAGTTATGGTGAGCAATTTTGTTATATGTTTTTTGGCCACAGATATGTCTTCTTTTGAGTAGTGTCTGTTTATGTCCTTTGCCCACTTTTTAATGGGTTGTTTTTTGATTTGTTGATTTGTTTATGTTCCTTATAGATTCTGGGTATTAGATTTTTGTCAGATGCATAGTTTGCAAATAATTTCTCCCATTCTGCAGGCTGTCTGTTTAATCTGTTGATAGTTTCTTTTGCTGTGCAGAAGCTGTTTAGTTTAATTAGGACCCACTTGTCGATTTTTTTGTTGTTGTTGCAATTGCTTTTGGGGACTTAGCCAAAAATTCTTTGCCAAGACCAATGCTGAGAAGGGTACTTCCTACGTTTTCTTCTAGGATTTTTATAGTTTGATATCTTACATTTAAATCTCCACCCCATCTTGAGTTAGTTTTTGTATATGGTGAGAGTTAAAGGCCCAGTTTCATTCTTCTGCATATGGCTAGCCAGAAATCCCAGCATCATTCATTGAATAGGGAGTCCTTCCCCATTGCTTACTTCAGTTGGCTTTGTCAAAGATCAGATGGTTGCAAGTGTGCAGCTTTATTTCTGAGTTTTCTATTCTGTTCCATTGGTCCACATGTCTGTTTTTGTGCCAGTATCATGATGATTTGGTTACTATACCCTTATACTGAAGGCTATACCCAACTTGAAGCTGGGTAGAGCGATGTCTTTGGCTTTCTTCTTTTTCCTTAGGATTGCTTTGGCTATTTGGGCTCTTTTTTGGTTCTATATAAATTTTAGAAGAGTTTTCTCTAATTCTGTGAAGAATGACATTGGTAGTTCGATAGGAGTAGTGTAAATTTCTTTGGGCAGTATGGCCATTTTAACAATATTGACTCTTCCAACCCATGAGCATGGAATGTTTTTCCATTTATTTGTGTCATCTATGATTTTTTCCAGTGGTATTTTGAAGTTCTCCTAGTACAGATCTTTCACCTCCTTGGTTAGCTGTATTCCTAGGTGTTTCATTTCCTTTGTGGCTATTGCACATGGGATTGTGCTCCTGATTTGACTCTTAGCCTGGACATTATTGATGTAGAGATATGTTACTGATTTTTGTACACTGGTTTTGTATCCTGAAACCTTACTAAAATGGTCTATCAGTTAGTAGTCGTTTGGCAGAGTCTTAAGGGTTTCTCTGTATAAAATCATATCACTAGTGAAGAGAGATAGTTTGTCTTCTTCTTTTCCTATTTGGATGCCTTCTTTCTTTTGCCTGATTGCTCTGCCTAGGACTTCCAACAACTAGATTTTGAAAACTTGTTTGAGATGGGCTGTTGTGGGGTAAATAGGGATGATCCTTTAAAATGAAGAACAGTTCACGGCAGCTGTAGGTGATGAGTCTTGGCAGGATGCTGTGGCCACCTGTGCTATTAAGATATGATGAATATGGGATAACAGAGTGAGGTGTGAGCCAGAGTCCAGGGATTTCCAAAGAGTGTTCAAGAACTATTTGGACACCTGATCCTCAGGGAAGATATAAAAAGGTCAAGAGTCGGCACTGAAGAAGGAAGTTTTTGAAGACAGTGATTGAAATGTAACTGATCCACTTGTCTTCTCCGACCTTAGTGACCAAAGCATAGAGGGGAGCCTGTCTGTCACATGAAATCTAGCAAAAGGGGCTTGAATCGGATCATGCAGGGAGCATGTGTCCCTCAGCCGAAGCCTGACTCATCCCCTGGGAGAGTGGAAGTGGCCTCCTGTAAAGTAGGATAGACAGGGGTAGCATTAGGAACTTCCCACATGCCCCTTTAGGAATCCTCAAATATGGAATCCCTAAACGAGATGTTGGCTAGGCATTGTTTTAAAAGGGATTTTGCCTAAGAAGGTGGACTTTTCAGGCAAGGAGATTTTAGCCTAAAGAGGTTATGATATAGACCACTGGGAGCAGCAGCCGAGAAGGAAGGGAGGAGGGGCCAATAGCTTAGAGAGGGCACAGCTTCTGTATGGGCAGTTTCAGCAGAAGGACCCTAATGGGAGTGCCAATCAGTGTGGAACCCATGAGAGTGCACAGGGCAGAAGCAATTGGCAATAAACACCTATGAGGCCCAGAGAGAGCCGAGCCATCTGATACTAGCAGCAGACAAGCAGCCTCCTCATCCTCCTCCCTGTCTCCCTTCACCCCCTCCAGCATGGCAGGGTGAGATGTCTTGGTTAGCAACGTGTAGGGGTTGATGGAGGAATCTAGGCTGTTGGAAAAAAGGAGCTTGGCCACATTCCATTAACCCAACCAAGCAGTCGTCCCAGTAGGCGCCAACTGTGGCTATGGGAGTCAAATCAAATTTTCAGTTTTGATGATTTGAGATTCTGTGATTTAGAGTGACCACAGGATTTTCTTATCTAAGTGCGAGGCCAGAGAAAGGATCACGCACATTGAATATATTTACAAGAATAGTGGAAGACAAAAATCAAGTGAGTTTTCAAAAAGTGGAAACAACACAATGTGTCCATTGAGTCAAATGGATGAGTGGATAGAAAAAATGTGGCATATGCGTAAAGTGAAATATTATTCTGCCCTAAGAAGTGAAATTGTGATGTGCGCTACAACATGGGCAGGCCTTAAAAGCATTATATTTAGTGAAATCATCCAGACACAGAAGGACAAATATTGTATGATTCTACTTATATGAGGTAGCCAAAACAGACAAATTCATAGAAACAGAAGGTACAATAGAGGCCACTAGGGACTGACAGAATGAGAGAAAGGCAAACCATTGTTGGATGAGCATAGAATTTCAGATTGGAAAGATAAAACATTCTGGAGATGGATAGCAGTGATAGTCGCTTAACAAGGTGAATGTAATTAATGGCACTGAATTGCACACTAATGAACAGTTAAAATGATAAATATTATGTATATTTTACCACCATAAAAAATTAAGTGGCTTTTTTGATTAGAATTCTTTGTGTTTAAAATAACTGTTTATATCCATGATGAGACTCTTATATAATGGTATGTACATCTTCTGGGTGAGTAGCAGTGGATTTATTTATTAATTATTACTCATCCCCTTCCCCTTATCAATGCTGGGTTGGACAGTTGGATACAGATATGGCCAAGATCCGGCTCTTGGCTTTAGGTAATTGGGTTAGTGTAGTCTATCTTTCATCATGAGACCTTCAAGAAGGTTTGTTTATTTCAGTGTGCAACACAGTTAATATAATACTTCTTAACTCATAGGCACTTACTAAATCTTTATTATTTTTATGATAATTAGAGGAAGCAATTAGAGGACTGCCCAGCAAAATGATTCTTCAGAAAGTTTCTGATTTAGCTGTGTTCTCCATGGCACTCTACGCCTGTTTTCTAACTATAGAAGAACGTAGAGTTGTGGCTTAATTGAGAAAAATAAAACTTAAAATCATTTTTTTCTAGAATATAAATTACTATTATTAGGGTTGACTGCAAAAACTCTACAGACCCACAAACTGAGACACACACAAAAACACATACATAGAAACACACACACACACACACACACACACACACACACACACACACACACACTCTTTAGTCCAGGATATTGATTTCACTTTAAACTCTGGCCTCACTTGGAATGAATGTTTGGGCAAGCCCTAACATAATATCTTTGGGTATTCCCCGTTCCTGTAGTTAATCAACCACACAGAGGGCAGATCTAGAGGAGATAATTGATTTAATGATAAGTTAAATGATTAATCCTTTTTCTGCAGCATCTTAATATGCAGAGATTATCTTGTCTGATGCCTGAGTTGTAAATATATTGCCACTCGTGTTTAATCCCACACAGCGCCTATCTTTTCCTTGAATCTACTCAAGTGTTCAACAACAGCCTTCTAGGTTTCAGTCTCCCAGGTAATTCAGATGAAACCAGAAAATCATGCTGATAAAATAGTTTCATCCTGTTTGGAATCGTGTACCTCGCAGTGCGCCCTTTTCAGAGAAGCTAAAGGAAATTCAAAATAAGAGATGGAGTCATGACTCGGGGATGACAGCTACGTCTTTCTGTGTTCTGCTGTATTCAGGACAGTGTGGATCATGGACTACCTAGGACCTGCTTCTGAAGGTAGTGAGAAGCAGACTCAACCATGAATTCTTTTAGAGTCAGAACCCTTCACCTACGAAGATACACAACATACACAATTTTTAACTCCAAGACTTCCATTTTTATTCCTATCACTTATCCAATCTAGGGAGCTTCAGCTTACCCTCTCTTTCTGAGTGGACTGAAAACATTTGGAACAATCAGGTGATTCCACTGTACTTCAAACCCTCACCTTAATGGAGGAACGTATTCTTGGCCCATTGCTTCCTTTGAATTGCAAGTTTATCCCTACCAAGGACATATTTCTTTGATGTACTGAGGGTAGGCTTGCCAGACTTAGCAAAACAAAACAGAAAAACAAAAACAAAAAAAGCATGTATTGTTAACTCTGAAGTTTTGAGAAACAATGAACGAGTTTTTAGCATGTCCCAAGTACAGCATGGGACACGGGTATAGTAAAGAATTATTCATTGTGTGTCTATAATTCAAATGTAACTGGGTAAATTTAATTCATTTACTTTCATTCATTTAATCTGGCAATCCCTGTTGACAGCCAAGGTGTGAGATATGTATGTGTACACATATCACCTAAGAAACAGAAAGCTTTGGGGGTTTATTTAAATATACAGGAGAAGATAATAGAGTATGCCGTTGAACTTCAATCACTGCGGGCTGCTGTGGATTTTTTTTTTTCTTCCTTTTTTCTTGCAACCTTTTCAAGGACCTGGAGAAGTGTTAAATACCAGACTCACCTTGCTAATGGTTTGGCCACCAGTAAGAAACAATGGCAAAAGGGATCATTTACCTTGCTTTCTCCATGTAGGACTCACCTGCTTTCGGGTCCAGGAGAACTCGCTGTGGTATTGTTCTTCTCTGCTCCCTTTCCAAAGGACAGCCCAGGCGTGCTAATTGCTGGGTGGCAGCCACACTAAATGCAAGTGGACGACAGCTGGGTGCCGGGCTCGCTCTGCAAGAGGAGATTTGGGTTTCCATTGTAGTCCGCGTCATAATCCGTACCCTTCCATCTGCACTAACTGTTGTTTTAGGTCTCAAGTAATTGGCTGGAGCTGAAAACATAAACACCTCCACGCGCCTGCCCTTATCATTTTCTTTTTATGTTGGTTTAGGAAATACACCTGAGAGACCAAATGCATACAATGAATCCAGCAATTACCAACCACCATGGGCGAGCAGCAAACGCTCAAACAACAAAACACCCAAGGATGGGCGGTTGCTGGCTTCTGATTTCTTCATGGGGATGGGGGTCCCAGATCTGGGTCTAGGACTTCCCTCCCACTTCTGTCCTGGGAAAGCTGATTTCAATACTGCCAAAGACGTGGAACTTTTCTGAAGAAGGTTCTCTCCCGATTTATTTTGAGTAAACAACTGGTACAGGTTATGTATAGTGCTGGGAAAACTAATACAGAGAAAGAGGTGGGACATAACTAGTTTGGTTGTCATCTGTGAAACATTTAATTGCGACATTGTTAAAAGGAAAAATAGATCTCTCTCTCTCTCTCTTTTTTTTCCCCCCCCCAGGTATGGCTTTGGCAGAAAACTCCCAAAGGAACATTAGAAAGTGGAGATTAAGGGTGAAGATAGGGAGAGACATTCAAAAACACAACCATCATTTCATACCTTTGGGACTGAGTTGTTCAGTCATTCGACAAGCATTTCTTGAGCACATTCTATGTATTGGGCACCCTTTTACTGAGCAAGACAATTTAGAATGAGGTTGTGAACATGAACTTGGAGCTACCTGGGCTTGTAATCCCAGCTCAGCCACCTACTAGTTAACGTGTCCTTGAGCCATCTACCTAATCTATCTGTGCCTCCTTTCTCTCGCTTGTTGAATGGAAATAATACGATTAAGTCCTTCATAAGGTCTCTGTGAAATGGAAATAATAGTATTTCTTACCCCATAGGGTCATTGCGAGGATTAAATTGGTTAATGCCTGTGAAGCACTTAGAAAAATTCTTGGCACATATTAACTACCAGGTACATATTAGCTCTTATTTGGTGGTGATGTTGCGTTGCTGTTTAACATGAAGGAATGTGCCGTGTGACATCTTGCGTAAACGATGATGAAAGGGAAGAAACACTACCCCAAGCCTATTAGTGAAAGACTGGGTAGACGTGATTTTTATTCATGCTCCCTCCTGCAGACAGTAAATTACTTAGGAAGTTGTTTCTGTCACTTTCTGCTTTGGTCCTCAAACATTAAGAACATGGTTTCTTTAAATAATTCTTTAAAAATTGTTAGAACAACAATGATATGGGCTAACTGTAGGAACATGTAGAACGCATGTTTGCCATCGCCTAACTGAAAATTAGAATGATCATCTTGGGTATGTTACATTGAATTAAGTTTGGCCTAAAGTTGCCTCCATCCATATTTTAAGGCTGGCCTAACAGTTTCTCCATGCCTAGCGAACTGTAACCTAACTTGATGGTTAAACAGACAGCAGCCTACAATTGTAACAAGTAGCCGAGTCTCAGCCAATCTGAGCAGTTGAATTTCAGCCAGTCATGGGGACCAACTGTTCAACCTGTGTTCCTAGAAGGCAAACACTGAGCTATCACCAATTCAGCTGTTTCTGTATCCACTTCTATTTTGTGTATGCCATTTTTCTTTTTCTGTCTGTAAACATTATCCATGCAACAGTCCTGGGGTTGCTCTGACTCTATTCTGGTTTGGGGGCGGGGCGGGGCGGGGGGGCTGCCTGATTCATGAGTCGTTCTTTGTTCCTACATTCTGTTAAATGCAACGTGTCTAAAGTTTCTCTTTGAACAGGTAGTGGGACTGAGCTACTATTCAAAATATTCTCTGTGTCCCACTGTGGCTCGCCATCATACATTCTGTATCTTTTGCTTATCTTCCTGTCATGAGACCAGCAATGTCTTGACACCGCTCACCTGAAGCCAGCAATCAGTCAACTGGGGAAGACATCAATCTCTGTGATTGTAAACTACTGAGACCGGGTAGTATGTGGCCTTAATCTAGCCCATCCTGACTGATACATTGGCCCTAACCAATGACCACCTAACCCATGGTTTTATCTTTATTTGATGCCAGGATTGCTTTTTTGTTAGTTGGTTGATTATTACAGGAACAGTAGATGTTCATGTATTAAAAAGTAAGGGTTGGCCGGATGCGGTGGCTCACGCCTGTAATCCCAGCACTTTGGGAGGTCGAGATGGGCAGATCACGAGGTCAGGAGTTCAAGATCAGCCTGGCCAACATGGTGAAACCCTGTCTCTACTAAAAATGCAAAAATTAGCTGGGCATGGTGGCGCACACCTGTAATCCTAGCTACTCAAAAGGCTGAGGCAGAAGGATTGCTTGAACCTGGGAGGCAGAGGTTGCAGTGAGCTGAGATAGTGCCACAGCACTCCAGCCAGGGTGATAGAGTGAGAGTCTGTCTCAGAAAAAAAAAAAAAAAAAAAAAAAAGTAAGGCTTACATCCCAAATAATTTTTGTTTCCTTAGTAAGTTACTATGGATCCGCTACCCATTCATTCATCTAAGTTCACCATCCTTTTACGTATTCACTTATTTAATAGACCTTCTGTTAGTAACTAGTTTATATTGGATTTGGGTCTTGGTTCTGGGGGAAGCAGATAGGTGGTTCAGAAATGCGTAAAACAGAGTTCCTGTCCTCAGCGTGTTTATCAAAAGTGTAAAAATCTGTTTTAGGACACAAAGTTCTAGACACTTACTTGCTGTGCAAAGTAAAATTGTGTCCTACTTGTACCACTCTGTTTTTTTTTTTTTTTTTTTTGAGATGGAGTCTTGCCCTGTGACCCAGGCTGGAGTGCAATGGCCCTGATCTTGGCTCACTGCAACCTCCACCTCCTGGGTTCAGACGATTCTCCTGCCTCAGCCTCCTGAGTAGCTGGGATTACAGGCGCCCACCACCACGCCCAGCTAATTTTTGTATTTTTAGTAGAGACGGGGTTTCACCATGTTGGGCAGGATGGTCTCGATCTCCTGACCTTGTGATCCACCCGCCTTGGCCTCCCAAAGTACTGAGTTACAGGCATGAGCCACTGCGCCTGGCCAATACCACTCTGTTTAAACTTCAAGTCCTTCCCCCAGCTACCAATATTTTATGAGTTGGCGTTGACTTAGTGGTTACTCTAATCTGTAGTCTTCCTAAGGGTTAAAAATGTAAATCAGATCCTTTGCACCTTGACTTTCCAGGCTAAACATGTGTGTTTATTTAAATTAGTCTCTCATTGACTGTCCTCACTATCTTCATAATGTTAGTTGCCCCTTATTTGGCTATTTAAACTTCAGTAGTTTTTTTTCTCTTTTAGACAGATATCTAGCTTAAGCAAATCTCTCCAGATTTTGACACCCTATGGCTTTGTTGGTGAGTTTTCTCTGTAGATTTTTTATTTTTTATTTTTAAATCCAGATGATAAACACTGTCAATGTATTTTTGATTTATGTTAATTTCTGGCCAGAATTTTCTAGATAATAACTTCTGTCTTCTGTTATTTTTCCCCTTGTCATTCACTCATGCTTGGGATTTTATATTCACTGGGGTCTGGGATAAGGGAGTAAAATTTACTTAACTTTGAGCACATTATCACTTTTTCCAGCATCTTGGGTATATTACATATCATATTAATTACCAAATGACTCCTCTTTTAATAAGTTCTCAAATCTTTTAGTAGATCTAAGCGCTTAAACAAATAAACCCAACATTTCTTGTAGACATGGACAAATGAAGTTTTGCATTTCAACCAAAGTAAGAGAATAGTCTTTAAAACAGATATAAAATAATAATAATAACAGGAAATGTTTTTGCTTCCTCTAGTGATCATATTTTCACTTGGAAACATTTTTTATATGAACAGAAAAGGAAAATAATAATCTTATTTATTTTAATTGTCAAATTAACCATCTTTGATAACTTATAAAGTACTGCTGTTTTAAAAAAGAAAATTAAAAATTAATGAAAGATAGAAAAATATTTAATGTTGATGTCTTCAGCTATGAAATGCATTAAGAATTTGCTAATTATGTATTAGCTGCCATAGATTGACTCTCTTGCTAAGCACCTTACATGGATTACCTGATTTAATCTTCATAACCCCGTTTTTATCCTCATTCTCATTGCAGATGAGAAAACCATAGCATAAAGAGGCTAGATAGGCTGGGTGCAGTGGCTCACGCCTGTAATCCCAGCACTTTGGAAGGCCGAGGTGGGTGGATCACCTGAGGTCAGGAGTTCGAGACCATCCTGGCCAATGTGGTGAAATCCCGTCTCTACTAAAAAGACAAAAATCAGCCAGGTGTGGTGGCGCACACCTGTAATCCTAGCTACTCAGGAGGCTGAGACAGGAGAATCGGCTTGAACCCAGGAGGCGGAGGTTGCAGTGAGCCAAGATTGCATCACCGCACTCCAGCCTGGGCGACAGAATGAGACTCTGTCTCAAAAAAAAAAAAAAAGAGACTAAATACTTTCCAAGTCCACATAGATAGAAAGTGTGGGGGCCATGGCTTCAAACCTAGGCAGGCTGGCTCCAAATTTTGCACAAGTCACCATGGCCTAATAGTGCCCAAACTATTCTTTACCTTTCCTTTTTGTTTTTATTCTTAATCCAAGAGTCAATTAAGATAGGAAAGAAGAGATTTGTTTCAATAGGAATTCAAATTTCACATGCTTTGTAGATGAACACAAGGATCATTTGCTTCAGATTAATAGAAATATTTTCTCTGAAGTTCAGAGGTTTTGTAGGAGGTAGCTTCCAAATTTTCTTGTCTTTCTTGTCTCCACGATTTACACTGTTTATAAGGTGTTCAATTATACTACAAAGGGGCCATATGTTTCTTTTGGAGATTTAAAATTATTGTTGACGGATAATATAAGTTGACCATGTCCAGGCCTACTTTTGTTCACATCTTTATAAAAGTCAGAGTACAGTTAGGTTATTTTAGATTTTATTCAATGAAAGAGGGTGTGAGTTAGCAGTTCTAGATTGTGCAGTAATTCAAAATGATCAATAAATCTTTCCTTTCTCAAAACACTCTGAGCACTTTTTATCACTCATTAAATTAATATCGTGTACCACCCTAGACTATAGAGCTATAGTCTTATCTTCCCCGACAGACTGTAAAATTTGGAGGGTAAAGGGGATATCTAATTCATTGCTCTGGTGCCTTTTGAAGGTGGAAAACTGTAGGAGCCCATCACGTTTTTGTTGAAGTGGTGTATCAGTTATCTATTGGTACAATCATGCTGCAGAACAAACATCCCAAAAACCTAAGTGCATTCAACAATCAATGTTTATCATTGTTCACACCTTATGCCTCAGCTGGGCACATTTTCTGGTCTCAGCAGAGCTCACTCATGCATCTATGGTCAGCTGAAGGTGGGTGATCAGTTCTGTTGATCTTGGTTGGGCTCTCTCACGTGTTGGGGCCAGTTAGCTTAGGACAGCCTCAGCAGGGACACCTGGACTCACCTCCATGAGGTGTCTTATTCTCCAGGATGCTAGCACAGTCAGGTTCACATGGAAGTGACAGAGAAAGTAAGCAGAAATGTATACAGCCTCTGCAGGTCTTAAAGCTTGGAACTGGCATATTGCTATATCAACTACATCCTATTGGCCAAAGCAAGTCATAAGGCCATCCCTGATTCAAAGGGTGGGAAATAGACTTTGTCTCTTAACTGGAAGAGATTCAAACTCACATTACAAAGAGTGTGCGTACAAGGAGGACTGAAGAGTTGGGGTTAATTTTGGAGTCAACCTGCCACAAGTAGAATACATAAATAAAGATGACCAAACCCCACCAGGTGGCCTTAGATTGTCCCTCGTTTCCTTACTGTAGGCACCAGAAGTGGCATTGTGGAGTGGAAAGTGGGAGGGGCTGGCATTGTTTGGCTAAGAGTTCCCAGTCTTTTCATGGTTGCTTGACCATGAAGTAGTCATGTTATGTCCTTAATCACAGCTTGTCACCTCCCTAGGATGGTCATGAGAATTCAATAGGACAGTGCACATTGAATTGCTTTGCAAATTATAAAAAAGCATCTGTGAACTATCACTGCTGTTATTTCATTTGAGGCTGGGGAGCCTGCCTGCAATTCCACTAATTTGACAGATTCTGAACAGCATCCGCAGAGAATGTGTAAATCCCAATAAACAACATTTCTTTCACTCTGCTCTGAGATTGGGTCTGAGAATTGCATCCTGAGAGTCAGAGAAGGTTGTACATAGTGGTGTGGGGCTGCAAGACATCACGGGAGCCTGCTGGAAAGATGAAGAGGTTTTAAATGTGCTGCTGTGACACCACCTTCTGAAAGAACAGACATTTAGTCCTGCTCTAGGTGATTCCCATACCAGAGGAAGGTGGCACACTGAGAATCTGAACTTCTGCATTTATTTCTGCTTGAAGAATTAACAAGCTCTTAAAGTAAATATAGTCCCAGGTTCTCCCCTTCCAGCTTTTGTGATGTCACAGTGCTTTGGGGCCTTCCCCCTTTACTGCTACCTGGGCTGCTTTCCCTGCTCTGTGGAAGTGAGAAATAGGCTCCTATGACATTGAAAAGAGCACAATTTGGAGTACTCGAATGGACGCATTTTCCCAGTCTTGTGGTGCTCCCTGTGATTAAAATGGAGATGTCTTTTGCATAAATGGCTTGTAAAGAGTTTCTTGCAAACTCCAGTGGTCTGGCTCTGCTTATGAGTCAAATATTTAACATATTGTGAGAAATGACATTTAGGCAAAAAGAGACCCAAATTAATTAAATGTGTGTAGGAGACAGCCCACATTGTTTGACCATGTATACTACTAGTTATCAACTGATGCCTCTGAGACAGATCTGTGGGCATTTACTATGCCCACGAACATGTGGGATCTAAAATGAAAAGACCTAGCCAGGACAAGAAAGACATCTGAGAGAATTTGTTGCTTCAGATTTTATTCTTCTCAAAATTTATCACTGCAAGTATAAATCCTAAATTCAAAATTACCTTCAATGTTATTGCACATTGTATGCACACAAATGGGATACTCAGACCAACAACGTAGGTCTTTCTTGGTGCTAACAACCCACATGCTGTATGAAACTCAAGGTGGCATTAATTTAAAACCAAACCCTGACCAGGTGCATGCACGTGGGGATACAGACTCATACCTGTAATCCCAATACTTTGGGAAGTCAAGGAGGGAGAATTGCTTGAGCCAGGAGTTGGAGACCAATCTGGGCAATAAAGTGAGCCCGCCACCTCTACAAAAACATTTAAAATTTAGCTTGCATGATGGTGTGTACCTGTGGCCTTGGTAGTTGGGAGGTTAAGGCAGGAGGATTGTTTGAGCCCAGGAGGTGGAGACTGCAGTGTGCTGATTGCACCAGCTGCACTCTACCTGGGTGAGACAGTGAGACACTCTCTCTCTCTCTTTCTCTCTCTATATATGAATAAAATTCATATATATTCATAAATTCATATATATGACTAGAATTCTCTCTCTCTATATATATATATGTATATATATATTTGTATATATGAATAAAAACGAAAACTCCAAGTGAGGACTGTGCTGATTCTGCACATGCAACTGTTATTCCTTTGAAATGGTGCTGTTTCACTTGCCCTGCCTTAAGTCAGTTGGAAAAAAATGGTTGGCTTTTGCTTTTCTAATTTGCAAGCCACATACCTTTTTCCCGGCTCTGCACACTGTCTCATCTTGCTTAGAAAAGGGGCTAGAGATTAGAAGGTGGCCTTGGAAGGGCAGGCCTTTCCTCTTGACCGACTTGGGCGCCATCAGGCTATCAGAGCAGAATGGCTGAGGCCAGGTTGGCGGGGGATCTGGGGTGATCCGAAAGCAGGACTATCTGGCCAACAGCAGCAGCAGTGTGGTGGTAGGAAAGACAGCACTGTCCTTTTTTCATTAAGTATATTTATAAACATACTGAACATGAAACATTTTTCCTTTCTTCACAGTGATGGATGATTATATGTCTATGAAATGTTTTCATTTATTTGGCGCCAGGGTAATCAAAATCAGTTGAAACTGTCCCACTGAAAGGAAAGAAAACAAGTAGGCGTGGGACGCCTGTGCTCCCTCCCTCATACTCTTCAAGGGGAGTCGCTGGCAGAAGGGCTCGCTTTGGAGAGGAACAAGCCCTTCAACTCCTAATTGCTCCCAGTCCCGCTCATGGCTGCCATCCACGGAGGCTGCAGCTCTGCAGAGCTTTCAAAGCAATCGCCTCCACTCTGGAAGCAGTGTGAGAGCGTTGGGGCCAGCCTGTGCGTGACTCTGTTTAGGCTGAGAAAGAGCTGGTCCCAGAAAACCTTTGTGAATGAAACGCTCGTGCTTTCATGTCTGCTCTGGCCTGTGTTCTGGGTCAGCTGTTGTGATCTCCAACATCCTGTTTAAACTGGTGTTTTCCACTACATACAGACAAAACTATTTCTATTATAAGCTTCTAATGGTTGTGCAGAGAAAAGCAAGGGGATTAGGTAGGGAAGAAGGGTTGACCTATTGGGAGAGAAACACAGACAGTAGATACATGCCTGATTCCTTCTTTTGATGGGGTTCTTTGGACACACGTAACTCAGATCTTTGTGTTACAAATGTAGTATCACTTTGAAAGGCCACCTTTTTGGTGAGGTTTATCTCGCCTAAACCATGGGATAATTTTGCTCACTTGTGGACATCTCTCTCTTTGTGGTTTTCAGTGCAGAACTGTTTATAGACATGAGGGTTAAGACCCTCAGAGGGTAGAAAACAATTGTCCTGATCTCCAACCATCACCTTTCAAGGAATTAGTTTGAATATTGGAGGAGAGAAGAGACTTTGACTTCTCAAATAGATTCAAGAACTTTTAAAAGTGAATTGAGAGAATTACCTTTTATTTGTTTTCTTATTAAAATAGGCAAAGATCTAATGGATGCTTTTTTTAGCAGAGCAGAAAGGAATGAGCCTCCCTTCCCTTCTTGACTCCTCATTAACATGGCACGGAAGGGCTTGGAGAGGGTCCTTGGGACTCCCCTGCTGGGCACTGAAGTTATGGGCAAAGACTGACAGTCCATTTGTCTCATGTGAACCAGTGATACAGTGAAGAGGTCAAAGAAATCCTTAATGTTCCCAAAGCTCGATAAAATAGTAGCTATATGGCATATCAGAACTAATAACTTATAATCAAGTTCTGAATTGGATGGACTGAGGTCAAATTCATACAAGGCACCGGAAGAAGGAAGACTTAAACTGGATGGTACCCATGAGTGGCCATCCTGTGAGTAAGTAGCCTTGCATGGCAAAAGAGCTTCATGGATGTGATAAGAACCTTGAAATGGGGAGATTGGCTTGGAATCTCTGGATGAGCCCAGTGTAATCACAAGCATCTTTAAAAATGGACTTGAGAGACAGAAGCATCAGTGTCAGAGTGGCATGACATGAGAAAGACTCAACCACCCTTTGCTCGCTTTGAAGATGGAGGAGGAGTCCACAAGCCAAATAATGCAGGGGCTTCTAGAGGCTGAAAAAAACAAGACAATGGATTCTGCCTTAGAGTCTCTGGAAAGGAATGCAGCCCTGCTGACACCTTGACTTTAGCCCCATGAGATTCATGTCAAATTTCTAATCTGTGGAACTGTAAGAGAATAAATTTGTTTTGTTTTAAGCCACTAAATTTGTGGTTATTTGTTACAGCAGCAATAGACAGTCTAATACACTGGGAATTATACAAGGAAATTTATCTGGTTTATTTTTTGGAATGTGTGCAAACTGGCTAAATGGCACTTTGCATTTTCCAGTCTTCTTAAGGAGTACAAAATGTTGTGGAATCTGACTGCTTGAGCCTTTAAAAATATCCAGAAAATATGAGTAATGTCTCAACCATTTTGAGCATATGGAACTTGGTAGCATAGCAAGGAATATCAAAATAAAAGAAATCACCTCTACCAATAGATCAAAAAAAAATTTGATTTTTGACTGTAACCTTTTAGAACATACCCATATCTAGTTTTAAGAAAATTATAACTGTATTTGTAAAACCACTGTCCTAGATAAATATGCTGTGCTTATTTTATAGCTTTTAGCTAAAGAAAATTAGTGACCTATCCAGAAGTTCTTAAATTTTCGAATTTGGAGTTACTGAACTCTTCATGATAAGAAGGATAATTGGTTGATACATTCACTTACAAAGGAGAAAAGATTTTTTTTTTTTTTTTTTGAGACAGAGCCTCGCCGTGTTGCCCAGGCTGGAGTGCAGTGGTGCAATCTTGGCTCATTGCAAGCCCCACCTCCCGGGTTCACACCATTCTCCTGCCTCAGCCTCCCAAGTAGCTGGGACTACAGGCGCCCGCCACCACACCCAGCTAATTTTTTTGTATTTTTCTGTAGAGACGGGGTTTCACCATGTTAGCCAGGATGGTCTCGATCTCCTGACCTTGTGATCCAACTGCCTCGGCCTCTCAAAGTGCTGAGATTACAGGCGTGAGCCACCACACCCAGTCGAGAAAAGATTTTTAACTTCTGCACCATGCCAGGGCATGAAATTAGCATTTGTAAGTGTGAAATTTGAATGAAAGTTATAACACTAAAAGTTTCTCTGCCTAATATAGACATGGGCATCTTTTCTGTAGGGAGCAAGGGGCAAAGTTAACCATTAAATAACCAACACACCTACCCGTTATTTTTTTTGAAAATTCCCATTTTTAGCTGTGAGCTTGGATGTGCCCAATTTCTAAAAGTAACAAAGGATGTAAATGTCAAATAACAGAGCACGTTGTATCCAACATTTAAAATAGCTCCTGGAATGCTGAGGCAGTTTGAAAAAGACAAACACAGGGGTATCAAAAATTTTTCTATGTTTCATATTACTTTTCCATAGTAAAAATTAGCTACTATGATTAAAAAATAAATCTGTAGCACTTATAAATGAACACGTAAGAAAAGGACTCTCTGGTCCAAAAAGAGATTGAGTAATTCTTGGGGTGGTGACCCTGATTTCAAATGTTTGGTTTTTCAATTACTTGGTGTAAAATCTGGTACTTCTCTAAGAAAGGAACTGATTAATTCAGAAACAGGCAGCAACCAGCTTCCTCCCAGAGATAAGATGACATCACCCCAAAGTCCCAGACAGTATGCTAAATACAACTTCAAAATAGGCAATCACATTCACTGAAATGCAGTCCCTGCAGCCAACCGCGATCACCCATCCTCCATTATCCCGCCTCATTACCTTAGCCTTCAGTGTCAGGATGAGCAAAGCCGGGGGCATCCGGCCAAGTCTTACACAAATCCTTAAGATATCTTTTATCTCCGGGTTAATAGATCATGTTAAGGACTTCAGTGGCAGAAACGGATCCTATGGACAATTTATCTCTGTGTCTTTCTAGCTAACACTTTTCCCTCATACAGCCAACTGATTCATTTAGAACAAGCCTTTTTACTTTTATAGAGCTTTCTTCCATTTCAGTTAGAATCTTATCTAAAGTGAGAACAAATTCTCAAGTGTTTAATATGGGCCAAGGAGAAAGCCCCTTAAACAGAGTTCAGTTTAATCTGTAGAATTAATTGGTTTTGTTTGCAAGCAAATTATATATTTCAAAAATAACATATAAGATATGTTTAAGTATATATATTTATGATCTATTTCAAAAGGAAACTGACTACCATTCCCATTTGGTCAGTTCCCAGTAGACTCTGACTTCATTTCTGCCTTAGCTTCTTCCGGGCTTGGCCATGTTTGCACACACTTCCTTCCCTCATCTAGCATCCATCATTCTCACTGTATTCAATTTCTTAAAATATACACAAGACCTCATACACTCTCACATGCATACAGTCACCTACACTTAGGACAAGCTATATCATTTTTGAGGTTTTGTATAGAATAAAGATGTGGGTTCCTGGTCCAAAACTTATTGAGAATTTGAAGATGGTGGCCAGAACACATTGAACCAAGCTCAAGGCCCTTCTGAGTGCAAGAGACCTGCTGGCCCTTGCAAGGTCCATGCCCATGAAGTCCACGCCCTGACTGCATTAGTAGATTAGTAGTCACAGCTACACACATGCACCCACCCACAGGTGCACAGCAACAGCATTCCTAGAGCAATTGAGCTTTTACTTGTTGCTAAAACTTCCCTTTTAGCCCAATGCCACACACACACACACACACACACACACACACACACACACACACACACATAGTTCTTTGATAGCAATAAGCTCTTATTTTCCAATAAGCAAAGAGGTTAAGTGACTTATCCAAACTTGTACCAAATATGTTTTTCTTTCATTTTTTAACTTTTATTTTGGATTCGGGATTTTTTTCTAACATAGCAAATTTGAAAAGTATAAAGAAAAAGACACATTTACAAACACAAAATACCACCAATTAGAGATGACCATTATTTGTTTCAGTATATATCTTCTATTCTTCTATAAGTTTTTATGCAATAATTTCTATAGATTCTTTCTTAGATATAAATTGAAATAATATTGCATATACCGCTTAATATCCTTTTTTCATGTAGTAATACCACACAGACCTTTTCCATATTATTAAACGTTCGTATAGAGCACTATGGTTAATAGCTACCTTATATTCTAGTATGGTTGGTAAAGAATCAGTTTAGGAACAAGTAAAAATTCTTAGAGAAAAGATGACACAATTAGTACTAATTCCTTTTCATATCATAACTCTCTTACTTTAAGTAAAGAGAAAGAAACTGAGGCTCCAAGAGTTTAAATAATTTGCTACAAGACACACAGCCATTAAAACAAAGAGATAATTTGAACCCAGGTCTACATGATGGCAAAGCCAGGGCAGAATCATTGTGCGATGACAGTGACATGTAATTTATAACTTTACTCAGCAGAAAGGCTCTGGGGTCAGCATAGCATGCAGAGGCTTGGAGATTTTCAAGGCCTGGCAGTTTCCCTGTTATTGGGAAAAGGCATCCAGGAAAACCTATGGAACTGAGAGAGAAGTCAGAGTCACAGATGCATAGTGATGACAAGTAATAGTCAGGAACCACTGCTGGGCCAAAGAAATTTCACTCCAGAAATCATTTCCTAGTGATGGGAATTCTTTTGGTCACAGAGCGTTGAATTCACACATTAGGGAAATCTAGCAAAGATGCTTGTACACTTATAAAAGCAAATGCAAGAATGGGGATGGATTGACTTCTGTCTTTTAAAAAGCAGCGTCTGTGATGAAGTCCCAAGTCATGTGTCTATTGGACTGTGATCTTACCCTCCAAGTGAGAATTCAGGACAAATTTAAAGAAAATAGTCTTTTTCTTAATATTTTCAGGAAAGATCACTTGAAAGGGATTTCCCTGGTGTAATATTTTTCACCTCCCGTGTTCATCCCCCTCCCGTTTAATCAGCTAGTTTCTTATTGATATCCTGAGTACCAGGACCCTAGTACAAAGGGGGAATGGAAAAGACTCCTGGCACAGGCATTAGACCAGGAGAATTTTATGATGAGTAAGGGTAGCCTACCACCCCTCATCTTGACTACTAAAGAATCCCTTAAAAGGGAAGGCAATCGGGGGTGTCTACATTTCCTGTAGGTACTGTGACCAATTACACAAACTCGGTTGCTCACAACAACAGATATTTATTCCCTCACAGTCCTGGAGGCCAGATGTCTGAAATCAAGGTGTTGGCAGAGCTGCTCTCTCCTAAAAGGCTCAAGGGGAGAAGGCTTCTTCCCTCTTCCAGGCTCCGGTGGCTCCAAGTGTCCCTTGGCTTTTGGCTGCATCACTCCAAACTCTGCCTCTTCACGTGGCCTTCTCCTCTGGGTCTGTGTCTTTTCCTTTTACTTTGCTTATTAGGACACTTGTCAGTGGATTTAGGGGCCCCCTGGATAATCCACAATGATCTCATCTAGAGGTCCTTAACATAGTGATACCTGCAAAGACCTTCTTCCCAAATAAGGTCACATTCACAGGTTCTGGGGCTTAGGGCACAAACGTATCTTTTCCGTGCCTGCTATTCAACCCATTAGACAGTGGGAAATTTAGAAGCTGATGTGTCCCAGAGAAACGCTGCTGAGACCTCCTGGGTGCAGACCCTGGGCAGGGCCTTCTTTCCTGGATAAAGCTCCGGAAAGGAAGAAAGAGCTTACACTCGGGGCTGTTTGGGTTACAAAGGTAGACAGGTCTCTGAGTGTTTCTCAGTTCTCTATTCAGCAGAATGACATCTGCCAGCTCCAGAGGCACATCAGTGTAGTTAAGGGAGAGAAATCCAGGCCTCAAGGGGCCTGGTGGATGGGACCACTCACTGGTGCAGCAAAGAAGATGTAGGGTCAGGTGGCGTGAATGCCCCCCTCAGCAGGTTTCTGCCTGGAAATAGGTTACTGAAGACCTGGGCCTCACTTTCCCAGCCCATGTCTTGGCATGGCATAGCCTTGGGACTGGGCTTCTACTCTGGACTGGAGGGCATTGCTGAACTGGAGGAGATGAGTTTTGGGTTTCATGGAAAGAATAGTGAGTCAAAATAGAAATTGGTGATGTTACCTTTCTAACTATACTAGAGTTCTTCAGAGAAACAGAACCATAAGAAAATCACGTATGCACAGAGCAATGCATCATTGACATG
This sequence comes from Macaca fascicularis, assembly GCF_037993035.2. Classification (NCBI taxonomy): domain Eukaryota; kingdom Metazoa; phylum Chordata; class Mammalia; order Primates; family Cercopithecidae; genus Macaca; species Macaca fascicularis. The sequence continues at coordinate 11,876,078 of NC_088377.1, read as the reverse complement.
ACAATTTGGTCAGTGATGCGTCTCATATACAACAGTGGCCCCACAAAATTACCGTGGAGCTGAAAAATTCGTATCATCTAGTGACATCATAGCCACCGTAGCATCATTGCAGAACGCATTACTCACATGTTTGTGGTGATGCTGGTGTAAACGAATATTTTTAAAGAACTGTAGTGTAGGCCAAGTGCACAGTGTTTGTAAAGTCTATAGTAATGCACAGTAATGTCCTAGGCGTTCCCCTTCACTCACCCCTCACTGATTGACGCAGAGAAACTGCCAGTTCTACTAGCACCATTCATAGTAACTGCCTATACAGGTGTACCCTTTTTTCCCTGTTTTTGAGACAGAGTCTTGCCTGTTGCCCAGGCTGGAGTGTAGTGGTGTGATCTCGGCTCACTGTAACCTCTGCTTCCCGGGTTCAAGTGATTCTCCTGCCTCAGCCTCCCAAGTAGCTGGGTCTACAGGTGCTTGCCACCACGTCTGGCTAATTTTTTTTTTTTTTTGTATTTTTATTAGAGACAGGGTCTCACCACATGAGCCAGGATGGTCTTGATCTCCTGACCTCATGATCTGGCCGCCTCGGCCTCCCAGTGCGCTGGGATTAAATACTTACCATTGTGCTGCAATTGCCTCTAGTATTCAGTAGTGTAACATGCTGTATAGGTTTGTCCCCCAGGAGCAACAGAGCCTAGGCGTGTCGCAGGCTATGCCATCTACAACACTTCATGGTGTTAATGTGATGAGAAAATCACCTAATGACACATTCCTTGGAAAGTATCCCTCTTGTTAGGCCACACGTGACTATGTATCTACAGACTTGCCAGACCTACAACTAACTCTCTTGTGGACCTGGCAGCTCTGAAGTCTGTAGGTCCAGCTCTGAGGCTGTACATTCACGTGGGCGTTGAGGTTGCGGTCTTGAATCCACTTCTACAATGCAGCAGGATGGAAACTCAAGCAGGGCTTCTAAGGTGTGGTCTAAAGGAGAATTCCTTCCTCTTCGGGAACCTCAGGCTTCTCTCCTACGGCCTTCATCTTAGAAGAGATTCGCACCCACCCATATTATGGAGGATAATCGACTTAAAGTCTACTGATTGTAAGTGTTAATGACATCTATATAATACCTTCTTCACAGCAACATCTAGACTGGTGTTCGACCGAACAACTGGGCACAGTCGTCTAGCCAAGATGACACACAAAGTTGTCACACCTGCACACTGCAGTGCATAATGGGGTTTAAATTCAGACTTGTTTCTGAGCGCCTAATGAGTGCCAAGCATGGTGCTGTGTGTGCTGGAGACGTGAGGGTGGATGCCTTGCCTCTGTCAGCAAGGAGCCTTCGGTTGGACCAAATCACAGAGGAGGTCACAGCATCTCTAAGTGAGTAAAGGCTGTCGAAAGAACATGAAGAAAGGCTTCAATTGTCAGCCCGAAGAATCTGGGATCAATTCCCTAGATCTGGAGGAAGATAGGCGACAGCCAGAGAAAGTGGGGCGGCAGGGGAAGGAGGAGCATCCCAGGCAGAGAGGAAGCCTAGAGTTAAACAACAACCACCACCACAACAACAACAAACCCCCATGAGCTTAAGAAGCTGAAATAAATTCCTGATGGGTAGAAAATAGAATGTTAGAATGTGAGGGTTATGGGTGTGAAGAGATGTGGCTAGAGGGCTGTGCTTGGGTGCTGACTGTCCTGTGCCTCCTCTGAGATGTTGCGGAAGTCAGACCTGAGTTTGAGAGCACCGGGGAGCCACCAAAGGCTGTTGAGCTGGAGAGTGGCATGATCAGCCTTGCCTTTTCAGAAGAGAGCTCTGCCATTTGGTGCAGCTCTGCTATTGGAGGTGGAGGTCAGGCCCTGGGCGGTTGAAGAATCCCTGTGAGAATGGCCAGAGTTTGGATAACAAGAGGGGCAGAAAGCACAATACACTTAAGAGTGCAAATCAGTGCAGATGGTCTTCATTCCATTTACAGATCACTGCTGGGGTCTGTGTAGATCAATAGGCAGAAACAAACTTTCAAATTTGCCATCCTACCTGGGGATGGAATTTGACACCCTTACACGTGTGTAGCATCTCTGATTGTCTTTCTACCAGCCTTCCTTCTCTTCTCCCCATCTATAGTTCTGGTTAGACGTAGTGATCATCATTTCTCAAATGCTTGATGTCTAATCCAGAGTAAATAGTTCTGTTCTTTTTAAGCACTTCTTGTGAATTAGTTGCTCACCAAAAGGGAAGAAAGGTAGCTGGTCATGTCAATACAAACTGTTCTGCATTCCTGAATCTTTGCAAGGCTGCTCACAGCTCCAGGAGCACCCCTTCCCCACCTCACCCCACCCACAGATGCTAGAATCTTCCCTGCCTACCTCTCTTCAGCAGCCCCTCGTCTTTCATTGAGAAGATGAAAATTGGAATGAATTGTAATTGAATGTTATTCAACCTTTCCATATTAAAGTGAACATGAGATCGAATTGTCATTTTTCCCAAACTTTATGTCATTTTGTATTAGATTACTTTCCTCATGCCAGGACCTAGAGCTCATATGAATCCAAAGTGGAAGGAATCTTTAAATTTTGCCAAGTCTATAATGTGAAGAAAAAAGAAAAAAAGACCTAAGTGAGGTGTATTTGAACGTGAATGAAAACTCCAGCTTTGCCTTGGCATCAGGTTGAAATGAACTCAGCCCACACTTGGCATTTGGGCTGCTCATGTCCTGAACTACACCTCCCAATTCTGCGAATTCTACCAAACCAGAAACATGATTTGCCAGATGCTTCCCCCACTCACTCCCAATGTGTGTGCTTTGTATGAAATGGGATCCATATGTTTCTTATCCATTTACACTTAAATCATCAAGATGTTACTCAGTGATGCCCTGTGATTTATAGATCTTTCAGTCTTTTTTTAATTTGAAAAAGGAAAATCATATTTTGTAAAGTGTAGACTTGAAACCACAAATTTGTACAAAAGAAAAATATGCATCTGCTGTTTTCTTTCTTTTTGCTTCCAAGCTTCAAAGGGGGTACTGCCAATTTGCAAACACATGACTTACCAGAAGCATCCATGCCAGCCGTGTGGGCCTGAGTCTCCAGCTCTGTCTTATTACTGCCATTGTCCCATGTCATGGGAGATGTGTATGTGTGTATTAGTTTGTTTTCACTCTGCTATGAAGAAATACCCAAGACTGGGTAATTTATAAAGGAACGAGGTTTAATTGACTCACAGATCTGCATGGCTGGGGAGGCCTCAGGAGACTTACAATAATGGTGGAAGGGGAGCAAATATGTCCTTTTTCACAAGGTAGCAGGAGAAAGAAGCGCAGAGCAAAGGGGAGGAAACCCCCTTAAAACCATCAGATCTCGTGAGACTCACTCACTATCATAAGAAAAGCATGGGGGAACTGCCCCCATGCTCCAATCACCTCCCACAAGGTCCCTTACCCAACATGTGGGCATTAAATTCGTATTAAAATTCAAGATGAGTCTGGGCATTGGGGCTTATGCCTGTAATCCCAGCACTTTGGGAGGCTGAGGCAGGTGGATCACCTGAGGTCAGGAGTTTGAGACTAGCCTGGCCAGCATGGCAAAACCTCGTCTCTACAAAAAATACAAAAATTAGCTCAGCATGGTGGTGCATCCTGTGGTCCCAGCTACTTGGGAGGCTGAGGCAAAAGAGTTGCTTGAACCCAGGAGATGGATGTTGCAGTGTGCCGAGATCGTTCCAGCCTGGGCAACAGAGCGAGACTCTGTCTCAAAAAAAAAAAATAAAATTCAAGATGAGATTTGGCTGGGGACACAGAGCCAGACCACACCAGCATGTGTGTGTTGGGGAGAGCAGGATAGAGAAAGGGAGAGGAAAAGGAAGAAATTGATAAGAGGGAGGAAAAGGAAGGAAGATAGTAACAATGTTTCTAAGTAACAATGGAAAGTGGAAGAGAAGAATTAAAAATTTTGAAACATGTAGAAAATTGATATATTCAAAGGTAGAGGAAAAGAAAACATCCTTGTCAGGAAGAGCATAAGGTGGCCAAGTATTTAATCACCCACTCATTAGAAAGATATTTGCATAGTGACATCTACGTACCAGAGTGTGGCACAAGAAAGACGGATGCAAATTATCTGACAGTCTTTTGATGGCTGTCTCCTATGGTTTGGAAATGTTTCCCCTCAAACCTCATGTTGAAATTCAGTCTCCAATGTTGGATGCGGTGGGGCCTAACAGGAGATGTTTGCATCGTGAGGGCAGATCATTCATGTATAGATTAACACCCTCTTTCTTCAGGGGTGAGTGAGTCCTCACTTTATCAGTTCCCTTAAGAGATGGTTATAAAAAGAACCTGATGCCTCCCCACCATTCTTCTTCTCTTGCCATGTGATCTCTGCACACAACAGCTCTCCTTCACCTTGACCCATGAGTAGAAGAAGCCTGAGGCCCTCACCAGATGCAGATGCCCGATTGTGAACTTTCCAGCCAGTCAGAGTTGTGACCCAAATAAAACCTTTCTCTTGATAAATTACCCAGCCTCAGGTATACCTTTATAGCAACAGAAAATGCACTAAGACACTATCCTATTTCTCCTCCACTTGAATCTAAGCCAACCTGGGGCTACTTTGACCAATGGAGTTTGGTGAAAGTGATGCTATGCCATTCTGGACTTAGTCTTTAAGAGGACTGGCACATTTTGCTTGGGCTTTGGCCTCTGAATCCTCTGAATCAGGCTGCCATGCTGAGGCCATGTGTAGGCCTAGTCAACAAGCCCATCTATACTTCCAGATGACAGTCAGCATCAGCTGCCAGCTTTGTGACTGCTCCATATTGGATGTCAAGCCCATTCAAGCCTTAAGATGTAGAGACTGCATTAACATCTTATTACCCACTTCTCTGAAACTCAAACATTGCTTTTCTGGAAAACCTTTGTAACATGAGTGATCAGAAGTATTTTGCTTATAGCCTGGAGTTCTTAAAATGAACCTTTGGGAGTTTTATGTTATCATTGGCATGCATAAATTACGTACATTTTTCCAGGCTGTTAGTCTTTTCCTTTTTTTTTTTTTTGAGACAGAGTCTTGCTCTCTCTCCCAGTCTGGAGTGCAGTGGCGCGATCTCGGCTCACTGTAAGCTCTGCCTCTCAGGTTCACGCCATTCTCCTGCCTCAGCCTCCCGAGTAGCTGGGACTACAGGCGCCCGTGACCACGCCCGGCTAATTTTTTTTGTATTTTTAGTAGAGACAGGGTTTCACCGTGTTAGCCAGGATGGTCTCCATCTCCTGACCTCGTGATCCACCCGCCTCGGCCTCCCAAACTGCTGGGATTACAGGCGTGAGCCACCGCGCCCGGCCTTTCCTTTTAATGACTCCATGTCCAAGTGACAATCATTCTCTTCTTAGAAACTCTTCTCATTTGCACTAAAGTGATTCTATTCAAGAGAGCTTTGCCAATATATTTTAATATAACCCTTACACTTAATATCTAACTACGATGTATCTGTCTATCTGCTTATGTATCCATCTCATGTCTCAAATTTCAAATACATTTCCTATATACATAATATACACATGGACATATTCACACCTCATATTTTAATTTCATAGTTTCTTGAATGGATTCATGGATTCAGATATTTTTGCCTTTCATTAATTTTTTTGGAAACTAGCTTTGTTTTGTTCTCCAGATTCCTTTTCTTTGACTTTGACATAGGTCTAGAGAAAATGTACCAGTGACTTATTAAATATTGACATCCCCCACCTACATTGATTCTTACACTTTTCTTTCTTCCCACTAGTTTTTGAGGGATAACGATAATGCCTGCCATTTTTTAGTAGTAGTATGTGCCAGAACATAGGCTAATGGCATCACAAAGTTATCCCTTTTAATTCTCCTAACAACTCTTAGAGGCAGATATTATTTTTCTCATTTTACAGTTCAGGAAGCTGAGACTTAAGAGAAATTCAGATACTTGCTCAGGGTCACATAGATAATGTTAGAACCAGGATTTGAATCCAGATTTATCTTGTGAGATCATAATATCCTGCCTTCCTGTCTTCTTATTTATACTGATTCACACAAAGGAATTTATTCGGTCATTCATTCAGTTGTCTCAGAAATTCCTCAGACATCTTCTGTATTGCATAGTTTAGCTAAGCTATATTAGATGAAGGGCCAATACAAATAAATAAGACATGTTCATGTTCGCAAGGAGCTTTTCTGGGCAAGAATCTGAGCCACGTTTAATTTTATCAATAAAATGGGATTCTATATATTTCTTGCAATCTTTAATGTATGAATCAGGATAAGCTGTGTTGTGATGCAGTAACAAGCAACCTCATGATTTTAATGATTTAAAACAAGGTTAATTTATTGCCCATGCTATTTCTCTCCTGAGGCTTAGGAAGGAATTCTGTTCCACGTTGTTCTCATTTTTCACCCTGAAGTGCAGCACAGTTTAGACCAGTAATGGTCACAGCGGCAGAAGAAAATAACTCTGGGGGTCTCATCGGGGCATCGATATAGTTTGGATTTGTGTCCCCACCCAAATCTCATGTTGAAATGTAATCCCCAATGCTAGAGGTGGGGCCTGGGTGGGAGGTGACTGGGTCGTGGGGGTGGTTCCTCATGAGTTGATTTAGCACCATCCCTCTAGTACTATTCTTGTGAGTGAGTTCTCATGAGCTCTGGTTGTTTAAAAGTGTGTAGTACCTCCCCACTCTATCTTTCTCCTGCTCTGGCTCCTGCCGCCCCTCTGCCTTTCACCAAGATTGTAAGTTTCCTGAGGCCCCTCCAGAAGCAGAAACCGCTATGCTTCCTGTACAGCTTGCAGAACCATGAGCCAATTAAATCTCTTTTCTTTATCAATTACCAAGTCTCAGGTATTTCTTTATAGCAATGAGATAACTGCTAATACAGGCACTTTACTTATACCCACAATGCATTGGCCAGAGCAAGCTGTATCCTACCACAGAGGAGCCAGGATGGGGAATCCTCTAGAAGATGGAAGTGCCAGAAGAAGGAAGAAACAGAATATCTGGAAACCAGCAGTAATTACTACCATATATATGATAATTTAAGAATTTATAGTCCAATATATGGAAAAATTTTAAAAACAGAAAACATTTTGTGCCTGAATTATCAGTGGTATGAAATTCTATGGGGAAATTTGGTAATCCCAAGGTTTTTTTTTTTCACATTCCTTCTTTCAGGCTATGTTAAAGGGGTGAAAAAGGATATTTACTAGAAAGGTTATTACGAGTCTTTATTCTTTGCTTTTTCAGTCTATCAGACAGTGCTTCAGCTAACAGCTCTGAAGGACTAGCCAGAGGTGGACAAATCCTGCTGTCAATAACAAAACGAAAAGCTGAGTAGTGTATGCACACACACACACAAACACACACACACACACACAATCTGAGTAAAGACTTACTAAAATGGACTACACTTGAGGGTCCAGTACCTTAAAGAGAAAGGCTGCTCATTGAGGGAAAGGGAAACCTGCCATTCTACGCTGATTTACCCCTAAGGCTCTTTCCTGTCCATAACCTGGGCAAAGAGGCTGAGCAAGTGAGTCAAGAATAACCCAATGGCAAAGAGGAAGAGACTCTGAGCAGAGCTTTTGCGAGTCTTGTGGCCCTGGGGAGACAAAAGTTGATGTTCAGCCCTACTAAGGCAACCAGGACATGAGGGGCCAAAATTCCAAAGGAAAAGGAAGCAGAGAGAAGTGAGACCAACACCCTCAGCTGCTTTTCTCTTCAAGTTTTTGGCAGATTATTAAATTGTTCCTGCTGAAAGGTACAGAAGCTGAGTAGAAATCAGTCGCCAAGAGGCCAAAACCTTGATGCAGACTTCTTGGATATCTCATGATACTGCAGTGAAAAAAATGTGGTTCAAAGCCTGCCAGAGGAGCCTAGTTATTAATCCAGTTGAAACCCATGAAGTACAGTCAGCCCTCCCTAATGGTGGGTTCTGCGTCTATGGATTACACCAATTTAGGACTGAAAATATTCAGGGGAGAAAAAAAGGTGATTGTTTGTATTGTACTGACTTTTTTTCTTGTCATTGTTTCCTAAACAAAGGCTGTAACAACTAACGACATACCATTTACATTGCATTAGGAATGATAAGTAATCTAGAGATGATTATATATATAAGAGGATATATGTGGGTTATATGAAAACACTATACCATTTTACAAAAGGGACTTGAGCATCTGTGGATTTTGGTATTTTCTTGGGACCCTAGAACCAATTCTCCGTGGTTACTAAGGGCTGATTGTACTATATTTCAGGAGTATGGGCAAGCCAGAAATTAGATAAAGCCTTGTAAGTCTAAAATTCAATTTCAAACCAGCTCAATTTCTGATTGGATTAAGGGATCTGCCTCAAGAAGACAAAGAAAATTCTTTTTGAAATTACATAAAATAATTCAGAAATTTTAGATGATTTTTCATAGTGTTTAGGATTTAATAAACAGTACCAGGCATACCAACAAACAAAACCAAGAGAGAGGAAAAAAATTAAAATTACAATATCTGATTTAACTGTGTCAGATATGTGATTATTAGGAGATTACACAGCTGGAGAGCAGATTTGTTATGTAGAATATAGGTCAGTAAAAAAATGTTCAAGCTGAGGCAGAGAGGAAGGACTTCTATGCAACAAACTATGAAATGTTTTTGTGGGAAAGTAAAAAGAACATAAAAAAGAAAAATAAACACAAGAAAATAAATAAATAATTTTCATGAATTAGAAAACTCCATATTACAAAAACAGCAATTTTCCCTAAATTGAACTTTTGATTCAATAAAGTCTAAATGAGAATCACTAAAAGTTTGTATTTTTGTGTGTGGAAATTGAGAAGCTGATATTTTAAAATGTATGCAGAGATGCAGAAGATCAATAAGAGCCTTGTTTATCTCCAAGAACAAAGTTGGAGGATTTAAATGACCAGATTCGAAGCTGTGATATCAGTACAAAGGTACCGGGTAAGTGAGTATAACTGCTTTTGGGAAAATAGATCAATGGCAAGAAAGAAAGAAAAAAAAAGATAAGGAAAAAAAAAAAAAGAGAGAGAAACAAAAACATCCAGTGGGAAAAGAATGATTTTTGAACATTCATAAGGACAGCCACATTGAAAAAAACGAATTTCAACCTTAGCTCACTCCATACACAAAAATTAGACGTAGGTGGGGTGTAGATCTACATGTGAAAGGTTAAATTAAAAAGCTTCTAGAGGATAACACAAGATAGTTTCTTCATTGCCTTCATGAGCTGGGCAAAGGTCCTTAACTAGGACACAAGAAGCATTAGTCATTAAGAAAATTTGATGAATTGAATCACATTAAAATGAAGAACTTCTGTTTATCACATTGACACCATAAAGGGGGTGAAAGTGCACGTCATAGAGTGAGAGTGACAAGGGACTCATGACAAATCACTAAGGAAGAGACAGACATCCAAATAGGAAAATGGGCAAAAATATTAAACAGGCACTCAGAAAAAGAAGCTATTTAATTGGCCAAGAAGCAGGTGCAAAGATGCTCAATGTCAACTGAATAAGGCACATGCAAATTAAAATTAATAGTGGAATAGCATCACTCAGCTGTCAGAATGACTAAGAGAAACAAAACTTACAGTACTAGTCAGTGTTACTAAGGATGAGAAGTTATCGGAATGGTCACTTTCCTACATTGTGGTGGGAGTGTAAATTAGTACTTTCATTTTTGACAAAGTGTGTGGGAGTATTTACTGAAGTTACATGTACACATACCCTTTGACTAGAAATTGCACTCTCGGTTTACACATTACTGAATTGCAGATACATGCAGTAAATGTCATGTGTAAAATATTCATAGCAGTACTATTCTGAAGAGCCCCAAATCTCCACGAAGAATAGAATGAAGAGTGTATCTATACAACGGGACGCCACGTAGCAATGAAAATGAATAAACGAATTCTTACTACACACAAACTGAATGAATATCATGAATCAAGTATTGAGAGAAAAATGCAGTTACAATAAAAAGCACAGACTCTGTGATTCCATTCATATAAAGTTCAACTAGAGGCAAACTTAATCTGTAGTGAGAATAGTCAGGTTGGTTGTGATCCTTGGGGAGTAGAGGGAGGTAGCTGGGGGGACTCAAGGGGAGTTTTGGGGTGCTGATAATGCGTCATTTCCTATTTGTAGGGTGGTTACATAAGTCTGTTCATTTTGTGAAAATGAACCAAGCCTGACAGTTAGAATCAGAAGTGTTAAATTTCAATAAAAATGCTCATTTAAAAACACTAAAAATTCTATAGGACAAATCTATGTAACAACTGAAAAGCATTATTCTTGTCATATACTTTTTACCATGCTGGATCTTGAGTGAGAATTCAATTCTAGTATGGTAACACCTTTTTGCAAGGTAAAGAGCATAAGATGCTTTCTTAAGTGTCTTCTATGATGCAACTAATAACATGTCAGAAAAACATGCCTTATAAAACAATACTTACGATTCTTTTGCATTTATATTTTGATTTGGCTCTTTGTTACATATAAATACAAAAACTAGATAAGATAAATTTCCTTTAAAGGGAAACTTGTTTGAACAAGGGGATCAATTTGTTAAAATTGTTTTCATTATGTTTCTGTATTTTATTATATAATAAAATAATAAGGAAATTACTTGTTTATAATTTCATAACATATCAGTGCTCAAAGCATGCAGTCTCACTTTATTTTTCTTTTTATTCAAAAATATTGATGCGATTCACTGTTCTTTCATCCCCCACAATCACCCTGTAACGTGGAATTGGAATGAATGACTCCTTTTGAAAGGCGAAAAAACCGTGATGCAGGGACGTTAACCTACTATTCCAAAATTACACTTCTAGTGCAGTGCAGACCTAGGGCCAGATGCACATGTTGTGACATTGATTAAGGTCTGTTTTTTCTACTAAGTTCACCTTCGCCTCCACTACCTTGATTTTGGTGAAGAAAACTTAGGATCGTCAATTTCTAGTCAACTCTGGCAGAGCCAGAAGAGGGGTAAAAAGGAAAACTGTGTAATAGGACAAAGCTGAGCTGAAATGACTGGAGATCTGTACTCAGGCAGGGTTGGGTCTACAACCAAACTATAAGGCAAGAAATAGAAAAAAGGTAATCACCCCACCATAGTCTTATTGAATTTTTTTAAAACACAGAAAATGAGAAATAGGTAGAACGAGATACTGACAATGTCGTCTCAAGATGGCACATCTATTTCTTAAAAGGCTTCATTGTTTCATAAAACCAAAACTTAAAATCTCCTAATCTCTCTCTACTTCCCTCCTAAAATCCAGTTTTTCTGAGATATTACTAGCAGGGCTGCCTTGTGAAAATGTTGGTTTTCTGAGGAGCACAAGAAGGAGAAAGATTATATGAAGGAAGCCTCAACTCTGAACAGAAGCTCAAGCTCGCAATCAAAGACCTCTCAGATGCTCAACTGCATGACCCCTGTGGCTATTCTCGAAGAGCCTTGACTTACTGTCTTTGCACAGATCCAAACTCCTAATTCCCCATCTATCCATTTCAGAGCTCCCTGCCTACCCTTTAAAACGGATGGAAAATCACGTGATTGTAAATCACATTCTCCTTTGCATTCGATGACTTGGTGACCACAAGATAAACTGGTTGGGATGTTTTGGGTTCATTGCTGAGATACTTTGGATTCATTCCGCATGGGAGCAAAAAGTACTTTGACTAGTTAGGCCTCCCTTTCCCTCTCTCCTGATCCAATTGGTCATTTCTTTTTTTTTTTTTCTGATTTTTAGTTCTTATTGTCACCCATTTGCCCCAGAGACCGGAACTAATCTATTGTCCTGTCTCTAATACCTATCATTTTCCCATTAGTTTCCATCTCAGGGATTGAAATTTTTCTCCGGAACCCATGATCTTTCCCTCCTACATATTCTTTCTCACTTCTGTCCTCTTTCCACCTCTCTGAAGAGCCTCAGGGGTGAGGACTGTATGCACAGTCATGTAGCTGTTGCTGGGTTCTGACCGCATAAGTGGACCCAGAGATGACTTCCATTGGAATCCTCTGCCAGAGTCCTGCTATAATTTTGTCATCTTCCATAAAGTTTGGGGGTAGATGGTTTTACCTTTGGTGCAACAGATGGTTTGTGTCATGAAGGACCTAGGCCATTTCTATTCTTTTTTCTCTGTGATCTTTGACCAGTTGCCTTTTTCTCTTCATACTTGTCACCTCACAGTCATAAGATGCCTGATGTAGCTCCAGATGACATATTCTTATTCCAGCTGTCCAAGCAGGAAGGAAGAAACAGACACAAAAGGCATTTTCCTAAGTTGGGTTTTGGTTCAAAAAGTGAAGGTCCTTTTTGTTTCATTGTGGAGAACTATGACATGTTCTCATTTCTTGTTAACCACTGGTGAAGGAGATTAGGATTTCCATGGCTGGTTCTGGCCAATCAGGATCTATCCTGACTTTAGGACGGGCCTAGTTCCTGGGGATGAAAGGACTTCTCTTTAACATTCGGAATACAGAATTGGGAGGGAAGAGCTATGAGGTAAACATGGAACCATTAAACCAATCTAAAGTTGGGCTTTGCACTCAGGAACTCTGCTCCTAGAAGGTAGGTTCAACTCTCCATGTTCTTATTTGCCCTTGGCTACTTCCCACTGTTAAGTACAAGATAAACACTGAATGCAGACATGCATCATGCATGAATGAATGGACACATGCGTGAGTCAATGCATGGGTGTATGAGTGATTGCATGAATGCCTTTCTCCCTTGCTTTTGTCAGACTTACCAGAACCCTCCTGTTTATTCCCCTCTATGGAGTTTCACTGAGTTACTTTGAGTTTCATTGTCACATCTGCTCATGTATTTTATCATTCTGCCTTCTTTATTTATAATCGCAAACTCTTTCGCTTCCAGAAAGCCTGTCTCTCGTGTTCTTTTTTCTTAGGCAGGCTTCCCCTCATCGAGGTCTTTCCCTTTCTTCACTGCTGCTTCTCCTCATCAAGGTCTTTCCCTTTCTTCACTGCTGCTTCTCCTCATCAAGGTCTTTCCCTTTCTTCACTGCTGCTTCTCCTCATCAAGGTCTTTCCCTTTCTTCACTGCTGCTTTCCCTCATCAAGGTCTTTCCCTTTCTTCACTGCTGCTCCCCCTCAGCAGTGTTCTCCTAGCTGCTCTGCCTGCCACTAGTTTAATGCTTATTTTTAAAAGTCATGTTTATTAAAGTATAACTTAAGTATAGTAAAATACACTTATTGACGTGTATAGTTGGATGAGCTTTGACAAACAGCTGTGAAATCATCACTGCAAACTTGATATAGATCATCTTCACCACCACCAAAACCCCTCTTTGTTCCCTCCAGCTTCTTGGCAGTCAATCCTCTCCTACTGCCATTGGCACTTGAGGACCACTAATCTGATATCTGTTCCCATATCTTTGCCTTTTCCATAATGTCATGTAAATGAAATAATACAGTAAGGAGCCTTTCAATTCTACCTTCTTTCACCCAGCAGAATGCAGTGAGACTCATCAATGTTGTAACATGTATCAGTAACTGGTTTTTTAAATTACGTAGTATTCCATTGTATGGATATACCACAACTTGTGTATTCATTCGCCAGCTGATGGACATCTGTATCATTTCTAGTTTTTGGCTATTATTCATAATGGTGCTACGAACATTTACCAACAAGTCTTTGTGTTGACATATTTTTATTTCTCTTGGGTACCTATCTAAGAGTGGAATAGCTGGGTCATGTGGTAAGTCTATGTTTGCCTTTTTAAGAAGAGGTCAAGCTGTTTGCAAACTGAATATTCCATTTTCTATTTCCATCAGAAAATTTGGGGGTTCCAGTTTTTCTACATTCTTTTCACACTTGTATATGTCTGTCTTTTTATTTCAGCTGTTGTACTGGATATGATGTATTTCATTGCAGTTTTATTTTGTATTTTCCCAGTGATTCTGATCATCTTTTTACGTTCTTGCATATCCTCTTTGGTGAAATGTCTGTTCAAATCTCTTGCCCGTTTTTAAATTGGGCTATTTGTCTTCTAATTATGAGCTGCAAGAATTACTTACACATTCTGAACACAATTCTTGTATCAAAGATGTGATTTAAAAATATGTTCTTTCAATGTGTGGCATATCCTTCTAAATTCTTTTCTCTCTCTCTCTCTCTTTTTTCAGAAATAGGGTCTTGCTCTGTTTTCCAGGCTGGAGTGCAGTGGTACGATCATAGCTCACTGCAGCCTCGACCTTCTGGGTTCACGTGATCCTCCTCCCTCAGCTTCCTGAGGACGTAGGACTATAATAAGGCACCACCATACCCAGTGAAAAATTTTTAATTTGAAAATAATTTATTTGAAATAAAGTATAACAAAGATTTATTTGTACATTTCACCAAGAGTTGGTTGCATTTTCAACTCCTTTTCCCTAAAACTAAATGGCTTTAATGTAGGTATTTTCTTTTTAATTTAATTTAATTTAATGAAGTTCCAGGATACATGTGTGGGACACATAGGTTTGTTACATAGGTAAACATGTGCCATGGTGGTTTGCTGCACCTATCAACCCATCACCTAAGTATTAAGCCTCACATGCATTAGCTATTTATCTTGATGTTCTTCCTCCCTCTGCCCCCACAACAGGCCCCACTGTGTGCTGTTCCCCTCCCTGTTTCCATGTGTTCTCCATTGTTCAGTTCCCACTTACAAGTGAGAACATGCAGTGTTAATGTCTGTTCTTCTGTTAGTTTGTTGAGGATAATGGCTTCCAGCTCCATCCATGTCCCTGCAAAGGACATGATCTTGTTCCTTTTTATGGCTGCATAGTATTCCATGGTGTATAGGTACTGCATTTTCTTTATTTAGTCTATCATCGATGGGCATTTGATACTTCATTAATTTTTCAACTTCTTGTAGAGATGGGATCTCACTGTGTTAACCAGGCTGGTCTTGAACTCCTGGCCTCAAGTGATCCTCCAGCCTTGGTCTCCCAAAGCACTGAGATTACAGGCATGAACCATTGTTCAGACCCCTTCTATTTCCTTGTGGTGTCTTCTGAAAAGGAAAAGTTTAAAGTTTCGATGGGAAGATAAGGTGCTGGCTGGGTATTTCTCCCTCTCTTTCCACTTGAGTGGCAGTTCTAGCCAGGGCTGCATCTACCCTGTGGTTCCAATCCACGGGCCCTATTAACTAGATTGCTTCCCTTTTCTTCTCCAGTCTCAGGCTGGAGTGACTCCTTTATGCTCATCTCTAGGCAGTCTAGTCTTTCCTTTGAATGTCCACTTCTTCCAGCAATTCTGCAATTCTGACTGATATAATATTGCTGCCAGATATAACATCTTAAAACACCTGTTAGTATCTCTCTTTTGCAATATTCATCATATCTAAATATATTTATAAGCCTCTAAAGGCCCTTAGTAATCTAACTCTAGATCAACCATTACATTGTTCTTTTGCACACCTTCTCCTACCATGAAATACTCTTACCTTTAGTGTAATGCATAGCCCACATAAACTTGCTCTCCTCTTCTAGACTGTGGTTTAGTTCCATGAGGGCAGGAGTCATCTGCAACTCCTGTTTTTTACCTTCAGATAGCAGTTCCACAAATATATGATTTGCATCATACAACAGGAGCCTACTGCTCACCAGAAGGGAATGTTTAGTGATAACGATGTAAGAAATGTCAAGGTATGTCCAAGTGAAGAAAAGGCCATTTGTAGACTCAACTTTGTTGGCCAGTGGCTCATCCACCAGAAGGAGTTTAGGACAGTCCTTCTATTGTCAGAGCACAGGTTGCTGCTGTGGACAGAAATATCTGCAGAGCTTGTATGCTCAGAGCAAAGTGTGGCATGTGATGTCAATACCATATGAAGTTTCTTTGCTATTCTTGCTTCATCTACCTTCTTCTCCCATCCTCTGCCCATGGACCCCTACACATATACACACATAAACACACACATGCATGCATACACAGTTTTTCTCTTCTCTGCCTAGAAATTGCTATTTACTTGCTATGGTCTGAATGCTTGTGCCCCTTCAAAATTCAGGTGTTGAAATCCTAAGTCTCAAGGTGATAGTATTAGGAGGCAGGGCCTTTGGGAAGAGATTCGGTATATTAGGCTGTCCTTGTGTTGCTATAAAAAAATACCTGCGGCTGGGTAATTCATAAAGAAAAGAGGTTTAATTGGCTATGGTTCTGCAGATGCCAGGAAGCATGGTGCTGGCATCTGCCCAGCTTCTGGTGAGGCCTCAAAGAGCTTTTATTCATGGTGGAAGATGAAGTGGGAGCAGCATGTCACCTCATGAGAGCAGGAGCAAAAGAGAGAGGAGGGAGGTGCCACACACTTTCAAACAACCTGATATTGTGTGAACTCAGTCATCACCAAAGGGATGGGGCTAAGTCATTTATAAGGATCCACTCCCACGATGCAAACATCTTCCACCAGGCTCCACTTCCAACATCAGGGATCACATTTCAACATGAGATTTGGAGGAAACAGATATCCAAACTATATCACCAAGAAATGAAGGAAGAGCTCTTAAGTTAGGGCTCTTAAAAGAGATCCCAGAGAGAGCCTTGCTTCTTCGACCATGTGAAGACACAGCAAGAAGGCACCCTCTATGAACCGGGAAATAGACCCTCACCAGACAAACATGCTGGTGCCTTGATCTTGGACTTCCCAACCTCCAGAATCATGAGAAATAAGTTTCTGGGGTTTAAAACTTACCCAGTTTGTGGTCTTTTGCTATAGCATCCTGGACTAAGATGTTACTCCTGAAAATTCAGACCACTATGTTCTTCCCTCTGAGAAGGTCCCACTAAGCACAATTAAT
Organism: Macaca fascicularis; assembly: GCF_037993035.2. Lineage (NCBI taxonomy): Eukaryota > Metazoa > Chordata > Mammalia > Primates > Cercopithecidae > Macaca > Macaca fascicularis. The sequence goes on along the minus strand of NC_088377.1, from coordinate 11,859,250 downwards.
AGTTCCTTCTGGGTTCCTGTGAGAATGTGGGCATATTCCTTATAGGCACTTAGCACACTGAATGTAATTAGCTGTGTGTCTGTCTCCCCCACTAGACAGACAGTTTGTTCTTTTAGGGGTGAGACCACGTCGCATACCTTTTCATCTTCAGAGTTGGCACAGAAGGATCTTAGCACATATTTGCTGAGTGAATGCAATCCCTTTCAGTCTGATGTATTTTCATGCAGAGATGTGGTGGAAAAAAATGTTTAAAACCTGAACTTGGTTCTGTGCTGATTATTATCTAATTTCTGTAGAAATGTGAGGTGAACCAGGTCATAATAGCCCATTTCAATGTATCTTTTGGACAAGGGAAACAATTTCCCAACCATTTGCAGCTTGTTCTATTGTTTCCATTAGTCATACAAACCTTCCCTCACCCTTCAACATAGGCACGTCAAGATAGCTGCCCTCCAAATTTTATTTTGAGCAAATGTCTTATTTTTAGAGCTTTATGCAATCATGTAAAATCCTTTAATTTAGAAATTCTGGCTAATCTGGGCACACTGCCTAGTAGCCATTCTCTGCAAGGAGCAGTAAAAAACTAAAAATAAATTCTACATTCTAGAAAACTCCTCTCCATAGCTAAAATAAATATAATTTTGAATAACATTTTCAGACTTATCTTTCTACACTCCTACTTCACTGCTTCCTTGAGTTCTCTGTTACCCATTGCAATGCCTACCAAAGTTTCTTGATGTTCAACTAAATCTTCATGCTCGTAAATTATCACTTGATATTCATCTCTTAGAGGATATAGAACAGGAGTCACAGTTTGCTAGCCTAGTGGCGTTCAGTATTCCTGTTAGTTGGAGTTCTTGCAACAGTTGTCTACACAGCAGGGAGTGAATCCACATTGGCTCCCATGAAATTTACCCTGGCTTCCAAGCTCTATGCCAGCATATCTTGTAACATCTCCAGAGGTATAACTCCTTCTAGGATCCACTTAAGGATTATAAGAGTTACCATACTCCTATAATTCTTCTTTAGGGAAATCTCAAAACAGGGTACCCTAATTGGGTCCACTTGTAGTCTTTCCCAGTGCAGATGTGAGTTACCCATCAGGGTCATTTTTATGCTAATGAATGTCACCCAGGAGCACAGCTAACATCATATCAGGTACCAGGAGAACACAGCTATCAAAGGATGAATTCTAACATAGAAGGTGAGAAGGTTGAGTTGGTTAACACTTTGCCCACATCCATATCAGGTAAAAAACAAATTTAGCACAGCATTCAAGGGCATCCACAGCCACAGGTCCAGGAGGCTTTCTGGGTTTATTCACTCTCCCCCCTCATCTTAAGTATCAGTTACATCTAATGTCTCAACCCTATCTGGAAACACATGGCTCAAATGTCTTACCTCAAAGGTTTTCCTACTTATAAAGTTTCCTCCCCTGCCATTTTCACTCTCTCTCCTTTTCAACTCATATTTCCTTCTGAAGCTCCTAACCATATGTGACCCACTTCTGTTAAATGTTCTCTGAAATGACTCCCTAGACACATTTAGTCATTCTCATACATCTGCCCCCAGTGACCTTTATTTACACCATTATTTTAAATGAAAAGAGACAGGAGGAAAGAAACTAGATGCTGTCACCTTGAATTTTAGTGAATTTTTCTTTATCTTTGAATCCCATACGTAGCAGAGTTGTGGGCATGTGGTCAGTACCCTACAAATACTGTTGAGAATGTCTTGGAATCATATGGATCCCAATAACTCCTAGAAAATCTATGAACCATTTTAAAGGTAAAACAGCCCTTGTTCACAATGTTTCATAAAGGTTTACAGTAATAGCCAGTACTTCTGGAGCCGCAGTTTATATTTTCTTGGTTAATCCTCGGCATACCCCTGTGAGATATGCACTGTTATAGTCTCCATTCAACCGATGAGGAAACTTAGGTTCAGAGATGTTGAGTCATTTGTCCATGATCACACAGCTGTCAGAGGTGGAGCTGGGATTCCAACCCAGGGAGGCCGTCTACAGAGCCTAGCTCACACATCTCTGTTCCATCCTTCTTAAATCTTGTAGAATGCAGTGGGGGAGAAGGGCAAGCTGCGGGCCATGGGGATTCTTTATTCTGATTATCTGAAAAGACCAACGAGTTTAGACTGCTCACTGGGCTTCCCTTCTCCCCATTGTCCATGGAGAACAATGTCAAGGTCAGCTTTAAATTTCACCATGCGTGGCCTCATTGGAACAACTGATGAGTAGAATAGTCCATTTATTGTCTTATTTGAGAACTCCATAGAGATTAGTTTAATAACATTAGTAAAATACACTTCAACATTTTGACTTTTTGCCTCAAAGTTCATTGTAACAATTTGAGTCGCTGTGATGGGAGTTTAATATTTTTAGGCAGCATACTGAAAAGTGTTTCGTACACAAAGAAGCCAAGACAGAATTGAAGCTTACAGCGCCAGGGAGATAGTTTGCCTAGTGTTAATATTTGTGTCATTGGGTTTGTAACTTTACATATGATCACAAATGTTATGTTACATATTAACATAAACATTCTCAATATTCAAATCTATCTGTGTTTCATTTGCATGGTGTAAGAGCAATACCATCTGTTACTTAAAGAGGTTGCCTAACAGTCTTTAATTCAAAATAGAAATGTGTGAGATTTTATCCTTTACTTCGACACCTTGTAATCATACAAGTTATATTTTATCCAAGTTTATATCCATCAAGTTTTCTCCAAGTTTATATCCATCAGGTACATTAAAATAAAAATATTTTAATTACCTCTTGAAATAATTTGTCCAAGTCAGTAAGTGGCATGAATTACATAACTGAGGCCATAACAAGGATACACAAACATGGCAGAATCACACAGATTGTTTGTCTACACAAACAAGATGGTAGAATCCGTCCTGTTACTGAGACTTTTCCAGAAAAGCCTATTATTTTTGGAAGCAGATGCGGTTTAATCTTATTTGAATGGTATTTTTGATATAATGTGCCTGGAAAGTAGGAAATGAAATTGTCTGTGTCCATTCATTTGTTCATTTGTTCAGGCATGTATACAGCCTTTTCTAGTGAGCTTTATTCTGTAGAATAGACCATGATGGTACTTTCTTCATTGCTACAGTCTTGGCTTGCAGTGCTTTTTTCTTGCTGGCCTAAAACCCATCTCTAAACCTAAGGAAATTTATTTTCTAACACCTTGAGATAGTAATATGCTGGGTGTGGTGGAGATAAGATCATCACTTAAATAAAAGCTAACACTGAGACTTTCTCTTTCCTGGCCATCTGAACATCAGGCGATACCTGACTCCAACCTAAAATAATCAACTCCGGAGTTATACTTAATGCCTCTGGCAGGCCTGCTTATTGCCAGAGAGTTTTGGGCCTAGGAATAAAGGCAACAAGTGCTGGCCATTTCTGGAGGTGGGAAGCAAATGGAAACTCATAATTTTCAGATGGCTCTGCATCTTTGGGGTAAGAACTGGATGTTTGGGTGTTTTAGAGACTATATTTATTTGTCCATCTATAGCTCCCTACCCTCCATCTCCCTTTCTCTCTCTTTCTTCCTCTCGCCCCTCTCATCTATTATTTATCTCATTTTAGGTCATTCTTAACATTGCTGTAGAAAAAGTAAACCTTCTGGTGTGTTTTAATTCTGGATCCCTCAGGGTGACCTTTGGTCTTTGAGAACTGTGGTCTATGCTGGTGCTGAGCGTGGCCATGCAGCTGTGGAGACAGGGAGGGACAGAGGGGTGTAAATGCACTTCATCATCATGGCACTCCATCTCGCGACTCCTGGCATGTCACAGTGTGTACTGCGGTCCCACAGACTCAACTGAGCTTTTATAAATAATTTGCATTTTCATTTAGTTGCAGTTTAAACTATAATATATGGAGGTTTAAAGAAAAATCAAGTTACCACTGGGGTGTTTCGCTCTGTTTGCAAATAAACCTCTCCTCTTACATAGAGGAATATAAAAACTTAACCCAATAATATGATATAAAGAAAAAACTGTAGCCAATATGTTTGGGTTACATTAAATAAAAAAGTGTGCTGATTACACTTTTACTATTTTTCTTGTGGTTTTATTATAAAGTAAGTAATCCCCTATCTCAAATAATACCTTATTTTTATAGCCTCCTTTCCCAGGGCTGTCAAAGAGCTTAATTCCAGGAATGAATCTCGTCATTCTCACAGGACTCACCTGGGGAAAATGTATATTTAGGCCTTTTAATCTCCATGTCTCAAAGCATAAAACTAGTGATGCCATAGATTAGCTCCTCCCTTCCCCCAAATGCAACACGCACTGTACATGCATGCATTGTACTCTAAAGGAGCATCACACGCATGTAGAATGTGCAGGGAATACAGGGAATGAAAACGCATCTCCCTGAGCTGTAGATGGTTCAGGTAAGAGTTTATGCAAAATACGTGTATGGACTGGTGTGTATTTCCATGTATGCTGGGTGGAGTTGCTCATGGACTCTTAAGAGTTGAAGTGGAACAAACAGGTCTCCCAGCTCTCCTGCTCTGTTAAACAAGAGAAAGATGCTTGTGATGCCTCAGCTCGACTGTAATGAGGTCACCCTACTATCACTGCCGTTTCATCTCAGTGTTGATTCAGAACACTTCCAGTTAAGTCCAACGCCCAAATCATCCTCACAAATTCCGTTAAGCCACAGCTCCCTCATCTTACTCTACACCCCCTCAGAGGTTTATTCTCACTCCACCCACTCTTAATTTCCCGCGGTCCTCCCAGATCTTCGGTTCCTCCATTTGCTTTCAGTCCATCTGGATCCACCTGGCTTTACTTCCCTCTTTATCCAGTCCGGCGTCCTTCGTTGCCAGGGTTTGTCAGTTCTCACTGGTAATCCCCCTCCCTCCTTGTCTACTTGTCATTCAGAGCTGGCAAAATTCCACCTGGGAACCCAATGCATCATTGGCCTTCTCCACTCTCAAGCCTGGGGGTGAGCCTAGCTGGAGAAAATCACTGAGATCCTTCAGCCAGTCCCCACCAGGAAGCTCCTGCGGCTGTTCCAAGCTCTTGCCTCTCTCCCATGCTTTGCCTCACTGGCCTCCTGTCTCACAGCAGATTGTCCAGCCTCAGCTTCCTGCCTCAAATGCCCAGATGAATGCATCTGTACCCAGACCCATCTTTCATTCCTGCTCCTCATTTCCTCTCTCTCCTGCCGATCCCATCAGCCACGATCTGACCTGCTCTCTCTCCTGCTTCCTCCAGACCTTGTTCCCTCAACCCTCTCCCCTCTCTGCAGTATCTTCATCTCTCCCTCTCTACTAGGCCTTCCCCTTAGCATAGAAGCACACTTAGTGTTTCCCCTGTGTACAAATAAACACAGCAATGAATTTTAGAAAATGTTTCCATTCAACACGCTTTTCTTGACGTTCTCAATTCCACTGATTGTCACTTCCCCCCACTCCAGGCACACTCTCCCAGGGCCACATCCAGCATATAACCTGGAATTCTTCCTTCTCTGACAGCTTATACCCAGGGATCCCTCTCACTGCCCATATATTGTGTTATCCTTCGTCATCATTCTGTGTGCCTACTACACCTGTTCTTCGATCTCTTGGAGGCTCTGATTGCTCCATTTCCTTGTTGCCTTCATTCCTATTGCTTAGTGGCCTGGATCTCATGGCTCATGCCTTGAAGCCATGAAGCTCATGGCTTCAGCCTCTGTCTTTCTGCATCTTCTTTCCCATTCTCATTTTTCCACCACACTCACTGGTAGACTCCATCCCTGGATTAATACAACCATCCACCTTTCCCACACCTGAACTACTGGTGAAGCACACATACCATGAGAGTTATTGTCCTATGCAGCTATAACCTTCAGCTTGAACTGGGAGCTCAGCTATATGCCACTCTCCTTCCACAGATCCCATAATACCTTCCTCTTCCATTCCCCTAAATCATTGTTTCTCTACAGTCTTCAAATCCCCCTTGGAACTATCTCTTCTCTTTCTTTTAGGGGGTGACAGGTCTTCTTAATACTCCAATTAATGAAAACTAACTCAAAGTAACACCTTCAGAAATCTGTCCCAAGCACTGGTTACAGGTGGACCTACTCTCAGAGCCCTGAAATTTCCATGGAGAAGCTGATACCCACTTCTCACAGCTAATGTTCCCACATGGACTCCAGTTCCTATCCCCTACTTGCATCCTTCAGGGTCATGCCTTATTAATCACCTCATTATCTTTCATTTCTAGTGGCTTTTGTTCTATTGCCTCTTCCCTCAAGCACATATAATAACCATGTTTAAATCTCCATCCACAAACCAAATTAAAAATAAGAACAAAGCGCAAAATTCATCCTTGATCTTATATCTTTCTACACTGTCCACCTCCTCTTTTGCTTCCATCACAGGCAAACTTTTGGAATTAATTAATGCTTTCCTTCATCTCATAAACCTTCTGGGGACCTTGTTTCTGTTCCAGCACACCACCCAAACTATCTTTAAATTACTGGGACTTTCCTATTCTCGTGCACATTTGTTTCATGTTCTTCAATTTCTACAGGTGCTGTGTTGGGAGAAATTCTCTCCTAGATTTCTATGATAGTTTACTCCAGGTTATCTATCTCCTCCTCCCAGCATTTCTTCTCATGCTCCTCAACAGGTTTCTCTTCCTCTGCTTTTCTTTTAAAGTGTTTCTCAATCCAAGAGCCCTATCAGAATCCTGCAAAACCTACCTCTACGTTCTCCTTGATGTGTTTCCTAAATGAATCCCTTAACGAATTGAACTCTCTTCCTTAGAGATACTTAACACTATGGAAATTTGCCATCCTGATCATCATTTGTTCTTTGTATACTTTCTTTATCTGGCCCATGAGTTTCTCATGAGCAGGGTCATAGCCGAATGTCTGGTTGTGGCTTACAGGGAAGACAGCCAGTCAGTACTTGTTTAATGTAACCCGGTTGAGCTGTTATCTTTTCTCTCTGTTGTCTATTTATATTATATATCAGCTGTCCTTACAGAAGACCTGTCCTGCCTTTGTTCCTTTCCTTGACTCTCATTTTAGGTCTTAGCAAATTTTGCAAACTTCTTTGAACCACAAGGATTCTCAACACTATTTCTTACTTGAATTTATATTCATCTTCTTTCATTATTTTTTTTTTACACAAGTGTTCTTACATCTGACTTTACCAGAGAATTTCCTGTTTGGCTACCTCTTGAGATACTTCCCCATTTTCTTCCCAGTTGGGATTGTGCTATGAACAAGGACCTTCCCTCTCCAGACTTGTTTCATGCTCAAATCTTAGAATTCCACCAATCTTTGCTCTAAGCATTTAGAGTTCTGCCTCCTCAAAAGGCAGTCACCCACCTGACAATACCCAGCTTACCCATGGTTGGCTGTGGAGGCTCTAGGGTAACCTGCTCCTTTTATCTCCAGGGCCCCTGTCACTTCCTCCTTGGTTAGAATAGATCCAGAGAAGCAGCTCTGCCTTGCTTCCTCTTTGGACTGAAGTCGATTTCTAGCAGCTGTCCCTTTGGGCTCCCTGCACCCGGGCCCCTCCCTCTGCAGTCACCCAACCTCTCTGGCAGCATCTGTGCTGTTTGATCCATGCCTGGAAAACATCAGAGCTTCCTCCATCTGGATGGGTGGTCTCTAGCATTGTCCTACTCTCCCTCCCTCCTTTAATCTTCAACCAAACTCTCTCCACATTCCTCCATCACGGTCACACATTTCACTTCAGGTGTACATGGCTTTGACTGGCTTAGCTATTGATCCTATTTCTTTTGAACACAGCATTTCCTAGACCTTGGTGTTCTAGGCCCATTAAAAACCTGCTTCCTTATATCCTGGTGAGGGCAAATAATGGTGTTTACCCTCCTGCATTAAAATCCAACCTGCATTTTCTTTGTTAACTATATTTTATCTCTACCCATTTGGTACACGAACATGATCACTTATTTTGCGCTCCTTCAAGTTATTCCTGACAGTAAATTACTTGACACCAGTAGTATTTTCTCTGTAAACTTTCCCAATATTTATTTGATACTACACATTTTGCAGAACAAAGGCTTGATTATTTTTATTCTTTATTTTTTAATTTTGATTTTTAAAGTTCCTTATTTTCTATTTATTATTCTACTGTTTTGTACAACCAAGTTAATTATTACTATTAACTATTTAAAAAAAAAACTTTTAAGTTCAAGGGTACAAGTGCAGGTTTGTTACATAGGTCAACTTGTGTCTTAGGGGTTGTCGTTCAGATTATCTCATCACCCAGGTATTAAGCCTACTATTCAACAGTTATTTTTCCTGATCCTCTCCCTCCTCCCACCTTCCAAACTCCAAAAGGTCCCAGTGTGTGTTGTTCCTTTCTGTGTGTCCACGTGTTCTCATCGCTTAACTCCCACTTATACGTGAGAACTTGTGGTATTTGGTTTTCCATTCCTGTGTCAGTTTGCTAAGGATAATGGCCTCCAGCTCCATCCACGTCCCTGCAAAAGACATGATCTTGTTCTCCTTTATGGCTGCATAGTATTCCATGGTGTATATTGTTTCTGTTCCAGCACACCACCCAAACTATCTTTAAATTACTGGGACTTTCCTATTCTTGTGCACATCTGTTTCATGTTCTTCAATTTCTACAGGTGCTGTGTTGGGAGAAATTCTCTCCTAGATTTCTTTACCCATATTTTCTTTATCCGGTCTATCATTGATGGACATTTAGGTTGATTCCATGTCTTTGCTATTGTGAATAGTGCTGCGTAACTTAGTTCAGCCATTGTGGAAGACAGTGTGACATTTCCTCAAAGGCTTAAAAACAGAAATACCATTCAACCTAGCAATCCCATTACTGGGTAAATACCCGAAGAGAGAACATTATTTTTATTACTGTTATTATTTGACCATTTTGGGAAGTTATCGTCATGATTTATACATGATTTTCAGGAACCCATATTTCAGTACAATAATTGATGATGCAGAAAATTAAAACCCGTCCTGAGGATAATAGCAATAATAGTATGAGTAGCAACAGCACGAGCAATAGTAGTAGTTATTCTATTAAATGTCCAATACATATTTATTAAGCACCTATTATGTGCCAAGCACCCTGCTATATGCAGGGGAGAAAACAGTGGAATATATTAAAACTGTCCCTGACCCGGCAGAGTCTGCTGTCTCCTGAGGAGCACACATATTCACATGAATAAAAATGAAAGTTAGACCTATGGTACAGGCATGACAGAGGCTATTGGTCACCTCCCACTAACCCAGTCCCTCTGTAGATTATTAGTGGTAGAACCTCTGAGGTAGCTGGACTCATGGCTGCTCAGCCAGAGACAGAGGCCATATCTCCCTCTTAACTGAGAGGGAGCATTCTATTAATAAGCACTTCTACTGCACTCCCTGACTGCTAGCCACTGTCCTAAGTCCTTTAAGGGTACTAGCTTGTCTTATCCTCTTGAGAACACTTTGAAGTAGACAGATGAGGAAACAAAGGAGCAGAGAGGTTGAATATTTAAAGTCACACACCTCTTTTTTTTAGAAACGAAGTCTCACTCTGTTGCTCAGGCTGGAGTGCAGTGGCATAATCTCGGCTCACCATCACCTCCATCTCCTGGGTTCAAGAAATTCTCCAGCCTCAGCCTCCCAAGTATTTGGGACTATAGGTGCGCCCCACCACGCCTGGCTAATTTTTGTATTTTTAGTAGAGACAAGATTTCATCATGATGACCAGGCTGGTCTCAAACTCCTGACCTCAAATGATCCACCTGTCTTGGCCTCTCAAAGTGCTGGGATTATAGGTGTGCGCCACTGTGCCTGGCCTAAAGTCACACGCCTCTTAAGGGAAGAAGCTAGGGTACAAATCCAGTCAGTCCAGCTTCAGAGTCAAGGCTTTTAACCATGGTACCAGATTCCCCGTGTCTATGTATAGGCACAGATTTTTCAATATGTGTGTGTGTGTGTGTACATACAACTTATATGTGTAAACACAAACCTGCAGACTATGTGTGTGTACAGCGGTAACACCGGTCTTTTAATTAATTAATTAATTTATTTATTTTTGGAGACAGGATCTTGCTCTGTCTCCCAGGCTGGAGTGCAGTGGTGCTATCTCGACTCAATGCAACCTCTGCCTCCAGGGTTCAAGCAATTCTCATGCTTCAGTGTCCTGAGTATCTGGGACTACAACCATGCACCACCACACCTGGCGTTTGCTCACTCTATCTCTCTCTCTTTCTCTCTCTCTCTCTCTATATATATATAGATAGATAGTATTTTAATAGAGATGGGACTTCTCTATTGCTCAGCCTGGTCTTGAACTCCTGAGCTCAGGCAAGCCACCCACCTCAGCCTCCTAAAGTGCTAGGATTATAGGCATGAGCCACCATGCCTGGCAGTCCTTCAATTTAATACTGCAAATTTAACCTTGCTTCACTGTACGGCATCAGTTATATGGACATCTGCACGGATTGTGGACACCATTTGATCCGAAGTACAGATAGTTCTCCCCGTGGCTATTCAACTATACGTGCCCCCAATGTTCAAAGGACATTTGGAAACTCATCTGATATCTCCAAGTGCTGCTGCAAACGAGACCCTGACGCTGCTTTAGGCACTTGAGTAAAGTCAAAATCTAAGTACAACTATAACTATGACAGTTTTAGAGAGATTCTTGGCTTACTGCTGTTGAGCCACTTACACAATTCTGCAGAGAATAAATGCAAAGAGGAGAACAACCTCTTTCCTGCCACCTGACCCTCATTTGGTGGTCAGCCGTGTGGAGCTGGACGTCACTGTCAGCTTCAGTGGAGTCCAACTGCTTGACAGATAAGTGGGAGCATATGGCACGTGCAAGATAAGAGCCCAGCAGCCTGAAATAAATGGGAACAACAATGCTCTTCTAAGTGGTCTTCCGAGAAAAGCCCTGTTATCATCGGCATTGTTCACACTTAGTAACAACTTTCCTTGAATGAGGTTTTCAACATGTTTGTTCCTTTCAGTCTGAATTATCTGCCAGGGAAGAAACTCTTTCTGAAGTCCATCAACAGTTGTGAGAGTGGGTTGAGGCTCTCAATGCAGTTTCCGGCTGTTGTCAACACAGCAGGAAGGGGCAAGGATAAAGGGTGATTAGGAGCCTGTGCCTGGGTAGGTCCTGCCAGAGCCAGCCCAACCCAGCTCAGCCCAGCCCTGCCCAGTAGGTCACGCGAGCGCCATCAGCCAAGGCTTTCGGAACAACCTATGGCAAGATTTTCAGCTTTTCAGAGATGTGCCAGGACTAATGCAATGTTACTGGGGAGAAATTAAGAGTGTATCTGACGTGTGATTCCCAACTTCATTTTCTGCCTACTTGCTTTAAAGAGCCAGTATACAAAAGGCCACTCAGCCATGGAGAAAGACCCTGAAAGTTCTATGAGATATTCTGATCTTAGTATATTGGGTTCTTAATCTGAACCATATTGAAAATTCCACCATGTAGTTTGAGCTTTGCAAAGTCAAATTTTTTTTTTTTTTTTTTTTTTTTTTTTGAGATGGAGTCTCGCTCTGTCTCCCAGGCTGGGATGCAGTGGCATGATCTCGGCTCGCTGCAATGTCCATCTCCTGGGCTCAAGTGATTCTCCTGCCTTAGCCTCCTGAGTAGCTGGGATTACAGGCACCTGCAATGATGCCCGGCTATTTTTTGTATTTTTAGTCGACACGGGGTTTACCCATGTTGGCCAGCCTGGTCACAGACTCCTGACCTCAAGCAGTCTGCCCGCCTCGCCCTCCAAAGTGCTGGGATTATTTACAGGCGTGAACCACCACGCCCAGCCCCATCATAAGTTTTCTGTAACTCCCCAGGTGGCCAGTGCATCCGGTACAGTCATGCTCAATAAACAAGAGTTAAAGTGAATGGAAGATGCTAAATGCCACCACCGATTGTCATCTACTGATGTATGTTTGAGAGCAATCTTACAGTGATTCCCACAGCTGTACTGAAGACATATAAAGAGATAGTTTGAGGGATTAATTCTAAATATTGGGAATGGAAAGAGAGAAAAGCTCTGAGAAAACGTCTTCATTTTGGTGATCAGGAGAAGACATATAAAGTATCATGACTTGCATTTTTAAGTTGTTTTATTATTATTATTATTTTTACTTTCATTTGCTCATTTACTCATTTACTGATCCATAGGCTTTGGAGTCAGACCCCGGGCTGTATCCTTCCTACTGTGCACCTGGGGTGTGCCATTGGGCAAGTTTCTGGTGTCTCTAAGCCTCAATATCCTACCAAATGTAAAACTAATTCATTCAGTCAAGAGATGCTTTGAAGCACCTCCTAGGTTTCAGGTGTGGAAGAGAGTGAACAAGAGAGACATGGGCCCTACTTTTGTGGAGCAACTGAACATGAAAATATCACATTAGAATATAGGTTTGAAGAAATGTGGAATGCTGCACACAGACACAAGATGGAAAAAATGAAAGGGTCCATAAGAATGATAAGGACTAGTTAAAATTTCAAAATGAGAGACTAGAGAGAGAAGAAATGTTTGAGGATAAAAGGTTGATGATTTTTCAGATATTTGGAAAGACAAAGGCCTCAGGTCCAGAGGGGACATTTGTCCCCTCTGGATCTGGGGATATTTGTATTATGGTGACATTATAGAATGACAGAGAGGATAAAAATAACTTAAAAGCAGCCCTAGAGAAATGGCAGACATCAAAAGGAATAATAATCAGATCAACAGAAGTTTCAACAACAATGGATACGCAAAGACGATAAAATTCTAAGAGGAAATAACTTTGCCAAGCCACACTATCTTTGAAAAACAAGGTTGAACACATTTTCATATACTAAGATGTAAGGACTCTCACCTTGGAAAAAAATCCTCATGAAAGGAATTTCTAAAGGACATACTTTGGGGAAAGACATAAATACAGAAGAAATATCTCAAACCTCAGATATGATCAAGAGTGTGAGCAAAGAAAAATTGGTAGCCACATAGATAAATCCAAACATACTTTGACTGAATAAACCAATAGCACATTAATAACAAATTATAGGATAGAAAACATTGTGGAACTAAAAACCTAACTAATGAAATAATGGTAATAGTTTAGGTGAGAGGAAGATGGCCTGTACTACAGGATGGACAAGGAGGGAAGGACATCAGAAAACATGTCAGCCCAAGTATTAATAAAACCTGGGAACTGGAGATGAAGGTAAAGAAGAGAGAGGATTCAGGGGTGCTCAAAGTTCTTTTCTTGGGCAAATTAACTTCTCAAGACCTCAGGTTCCATATCGGAATAATGAATGGATTGCACGATATGACACAGAATTATTTTTATTCTGCTATATTAAGTGTTCAGTATGTGCCAGCAATGATTACTTCTGCAATACTGAGAGGGTGTTTTGTTTGTTCCCCATGGGTGAGACAAAGATGACCTGAACACGTTCTAAGCACTGAATAAGCTTAAAATGTGGTGAGAGAAATACACACACTAGTAAGTCTATTTCAAGCCAGAGTGTGGTCCACATGCCATCAGGGAAGAGCAAACGTTGTTTTGAAAAGCAAAGGAGGAGGAGATGATCCTGCAGTGAAATCTGGGCAAGATTTTCTGAAAAGGTCAGACAGGGCCCTGAAGATTCTTCAGGATTTAAAAATATATAGTTCTTATCTTAATGGTAATATATACCTGTAGGAAATCTGAAAAATTAAAACAGTAAAAAAAAGAATGAAATTACTCCCAAATCCTATTATCCAGAAATAATCACAGACAACAGGCTACTAGGCATCTCATCGGACTTTTCAAACTCTGATTTTCTGTTTCCATGAAATACCTTAACAGTGAATGTTGCATATAGCATCATAAAATGTGATGCCTTTATAACATTTTTAAAGCTCTAGAGGGTTCCATGGTATGAATGTGTCATAGCGTAGTGAACTGATCCTGGATGATCAGACACTAATTTTGCTCCTAATTGTTTACTTTTGCAGTGGTACTGACATGCGCTTTGCAATTTTACATACTTAGAAGAAAAATGAACAATCAGGATAGGGCGTCTCAGGCATAGAAATCAAGACAAATAGAGGTAGAATGTGCTCAAGAACATTGGTTCTTTCCAGTTTCACCGAAGTGAAAAGTTTGTGCATAGGAATGTGTAGGAGCTAGATAGGGGAATAGTAGATGAAACTAGACCCCATCGTGATGGGTTCTGAATGAATGATGTGTTTGGACATGATTAGGAAAGTAACTGGGAAGCTGATGATCAGGTGTGTAGTTGAGAAAGTTGTATGTAAATAAAAGCAATAGAGAGTGTATGTCAGTTAAAAATGCTTTCTGCTGCAAGTAATAGTAAACACTTCAAAACAGTAGCTAATAAAGAGTGTTTATATTTGTCGTATAACACAAATGGTGACAGCCAGCGGTTGTTGATGGGGTTCAGATGTTCACTGATATCTACAGAGGGCGCCAGGTCTTCCTGATGCTATTATCTGCCATGCTTAGAGCACACTATTGGCTTTGTGCTTCCTGGCCACAAGATGACTGGTGTAGCTTCAGGCATCATGGCCTCAAATCAGGGGTGTTGTTACGGCAAAGAAAAAAATTGCTTGTGCGCCTCTCATCTTTAATCAGTACCTTCGTTTGCCAGGGCTGCCATAACAAAGTACCACAAACTGGTGGCTTAAAACAGCAGAAGTGTGTTCCCGAGGCTAGAAGTTGGAAAGCAAGGTTTTGGCAGGGCCATGCTCCTCTGAAGGCTCTAGGGAAGGATGCTTTCCTACATCTCTCCTAGCTTCAGGTGGTTGCTGCAATCCTTGGCATTCCTTGGCTTGTAGCTGCATCACTCCAATTTCTGCCTCTGTCTTCACATGGTCTTCTTCCCTGTGTGTTTCTTCTGTGTCTCTGTATGTTCAAATCTACATCTTCTTACTCTTACAAAGATACCAACCATTGAAATTAGGGTCCATGGTAATCTAGTATGACTTCATCTTAGCTTGATTATATCTGCAGAGACCATATTTCCAAATAAGGTCACGTTCATAAGTGCCATGGATTAGGACTTGAACATATCGTTAGGGGGGTCATAATTCAATCCACTACAATTGGGGGCCAAAAATTCTTCTCACAGTTTCCTGGTAGGTGTTCCTTCACAGCTCATGGCCAGTTCTGAGTCACTACTCCTCCCTAGGCCTGGGGCATACCCACTTTCTATGGGTATTATGAGCTTTCTAGTTGATAATTGACAAAAATCAGAATTTAAACAAGGGAGAAAAGGAGGAGTAAAGGATGTTTGCTAAATGGGCTACAGGATCTGCCACATAGAGAGACAACTAAGAAACATATATTCCATATATATATGTTTATATATGGAATATTACATATATTACATAATATTCCATATATATGTTGGAATATATATACATGGAATATATATATTTCTAAGGTTGCTGCAAAGTGCAGTTTTGCCATTGTTTTTAATGGTACATATATAGTTGGACAAGACATAGGGACTGAACTAAAACAAAAGGCATAATATGTCTACAGTATTTGCAGAGATAGATTCAATATACCTTGGAAATGACAATTATGAGCATGAGGGCCTATGTGAAGGGATGAAACCAATCTAGAATCTGGGAGCTAAGGATCTCTGTGACCTTGATACTAAAAGAGTGAATAGAGGGTGATTTGGAAAAGTTGAGCAATAATTGAGCTGTAGAGAGACATGTGCATGGTTAAAGATATAGTTCTATTGCTTTTTATTAGTAATTTCCATTTCTAGCTCCACACACTCACCCATCCACTCAACTGACCTAAAGTGGGAAGGATATTTTCAGCCTAATAAATCTCTGGCAAGAACAGCAGCTCTCTGGCAAAATACTCAGCACCTGCCATGGAAACTAGAAGGCGTTGGGATGACACAGTTGCTTTTGTTTGGAGGATGAACATCAGGAGTGCGTGAGAAGTGATAGTGGAACTGCTTCCCTCTCACCATGTCTGTATTTGGATGTACACAGAATGTTTTAACCATTCCCGAGGTTCCATCTCCAGGTACCTGAGCCTCTGGGGTGCAGATGCACACCTGTGATTTTTTTGTATTAGTCACTTACTTGGTAGACCTCCAGTTGGAAGGAGAAAAGGACAACACTGGAAGCCAAAGTCACCGCTTTGATTCTGGTAACCTTGTTGGAGATGCCGCACTCTGAAAACACAGTACATCCATTTCCAGAAAGTGAAGCCTGGAAAATTAGTGCCTAATCGATTTCATTCATAAATCCCCATCATGGCAGCTTCCATGACATTCAAGGAAAAACTTCTCAAGTCTCTTCATTTAAAATAAAGGTTAGCTTTTATAGTAACATTGAGCAAAAGATTTATCTCCATTTTCTTCACATTGTTTGACTTCTAAGTATCTTCCCACACTTTTCATCCAAGGTAAACTTTCAACAATGTTTTCCTTGAGGCTGGGCCTGTAGGAAATAATATATAGTAATCCCAGTAATTTTACTGGCTGTGTTTGTGTCAGGATTATCTAGTAAACTCAGTGCCTTCAGCAATCTTATCTCTTATTTAGTAGGAGATTAAAGAACACAGAGCCAATTATCCCCATTTTTTGGATGAAAAGACTGAGGTACAAAGGAGTTTGAAGACTTAACTCGGTTGCCCAATAGCTAGTGCCAAGTCTGGGGAAAAATTTGATTTTCCGACCACCTAAGATGAAAAGGAAGCCTCTACTTTTCCTGTGGTTGGGCACAAGCATTGAGGAAGATAATTAAAAACATTAAATGATCCTAAAAGGCACATATACTGAATTGACAGAAGCTATGTGCAAATGCTGAACATTGTATCTACCATGTAGAACATGGTCTATAAAATTTAACTTCTGTTTTCCCAATTACCTGAGTGTGCATTTTTACATTAACATTTAGGTTGGGTAATTTAATATACTTGAGTTTGAACGCAGTAATATCACAGAGTGATTTTTTGACCTAAACCTGAAATGATTTTCTCCTTCCAGCTGAGCAGCTGAGCAATCTTCCTTTGTCTTCTCTGGAAGAAGGGAAGAGCAGTCCTCCTCTGCTTGTTTACTGAGAAAATTTAGAACCTGTGTTTGAAAATGGTCCATGTATACTTGAGTATGTGAGGGAATAAAAGTGAATTGAAATGTGAGGAAATAAGTTAACAATTGAGTTTATCATCTAGGAAGATTGATTCCTGGACCTGCCACTGCTTTTCTGAAGGTCTCTGGTGGGTCACATCACCCGCTCGGAACCTGCCTTTCCAGTGATTGAGGTTATTATGATATAGGAGGTTTAAATTTCCTTTCAGTTACAGAGTTTACTATGCCTTGAATTGTGTCTCTCCCAAATTCATATGTTAAAGTCGTAACTCCCGGCACTTCAGAATGTGGCCTTATTTGGAGATAGGGCCCTTTACAGAGGTAATAAAGTTAATATGAGGTCATTAGAGTGGCCTCTAATCCAACATGACTGGTGTTTTTATAAAAAGAAGGGGGAATTTGGACATGTAACCATGTGACGACACAGGGAAAAGATCACCATCTGCAAACCCAGGAGAGAGGCCTCAGAAGAAATGATTCCTGCTGACATCTTGATCGTGGGTTTTTAGCCTCAAGCACTATGAGACGATATATTCATTTTGTTCAAGCCACCCATTCTGTGGCACTTTGTTACAGCTTCCTTAGCAAACTAATACAGAGTGCTGTCATTCTACTCTGTTTAATTGTGTCATTACACATTTAGTACTAGTTAGTAGCATTTTTGTATATGTTTATATGTCTGCATTACCTGACATTGTGTGAGGCAGGAATTACCGTCCTAATTTCACAGGGATTAGACACTCCATTACAGTAGGCTCTTATGTAATTTGACCAAACTCAATGTTCTGGGGGCGGACCTGGGTCACAAATAAGAGGCCTCTTTCGAAAATTCATGCTCTGTCTTCTATTTCACGTTGCCTTGTGAAGGATCGTAAGAGCTTGTGTAATTGTTATAATCAGAAAATACATGCTTAAAAAACAGAAATAGGGAAAGTTAAGGCAGCTCTCCTGGGAACTTAGAGAGACACTGTCTAAATAGAAAAAGTTAGGACTCTTTATGTGGGTACCATCCACGAATGGAGAAAATACAATGGGAACTCTTTTCTCCTCAATATATCTCATTTGCTTGCTTATTTAGCCCAAGTTGGCTGGAAAGATAATCGTTGAGGCCAAAATCCACAAGATGAAGGAAGACACAGATCTTTCAGAGAAAAAAAAAAAAATCGGAGTGAAATACTCCTGTTTGCAAACTGTTAAATGTGCAGCTCCAAGGAGTACCCTTTAATACATCAAGAAAAGATTCATTATCCTCACAATGAGGAGAGGGGGCACACATCCTGCAGGAGGGGCTGCAGGTTGGTAGAACATTCTGGAAGGCAATTTGGCAGCATGTCCCCAGAGCCTCCATACCCTGTGATCCAGAGCTCTACTTTTAGGGGTTTATCCAAAACAATGCAGTCCAAAGTGGGGAAAATATGTGTATGAGAATGGCCTGAGCAGCTCAGGTATCTACCTCAGTGGTCAGAAGAGGAGCGTGAGGTGAAAGAAGAGAGCTAGGACTTGAGGGTGCCAGCACTGGGCACCCAGACTCAGGACTGTCAGGCAATTATGGTGAACGTTGACATGGGTGCATGTATGCCTAATAACATGTGATGGTGTCCATGATATATGTTAAATACTAATAGAAAACATAGTAAAAATAGTGTATGTAGTATGACATGGATATGTGTATGTATGTACATGTATACACATGTGTATACATGTACATATATGCACATACATGTTTACATGTGTTCATACACACATAAGGGGTAGCAGGACTCAAATGACACATACCAAATGCTGATTATTGTTGTCCTTGTATCATAAAACCAAGAAAGATAGGTTTTTTTTTTCATTTTCTTTGCTTATATAGTAATTTCTATCTTTTTTTTTTTGAGACAGAGTCTTGCTCTGTCACCCACTGCAGTGGGGCGATCTCGGCTCACTGCAAGCTCCGCCTCCCGGGTTCAAGCCATTCTCCTGCCTCAGCCTCCTGAGTAGCTGGGACTACAGGCGCCTGCCACTACGCCCAGCTAATTTTTTGTATTTTTAGTAGAGATGGGGTTTCACCGTGTTAGCCAGGATGATCTTGATCTCCTGACCTCGTGATCCACCCGCCTCGGCCTCCCAAAGTGCTGGGATTACAGGCGTGAGCCACTGTGCCCGGCCATATAGTAATTTCTAAACTTCCTACAACATATATTTATCAATCTAGTAATGAGAAATGTTTTTAATAAAGATTTGACCGGTTAAGGTCTATAACATTGTCATGCTCATTATTTTTAATTTAATGTATCATCCAGGTCTTCTGAATTGTTGGATTATTAGAGCTAATACCAATATTTGCTAAGAACATGAAGCACTCTCTTATTTAGCCTGGGCTGTCATTCTTTCTTTCTTTGCTGCAGTTTGCCTTAACCCAAGTTCAGATGACAAGAAAAGTCATTTGTATTAGGTTCTTGGAAGTTTGGACAACTGTATCACTCACATTCTACCATGTCTAGGGATAGCTAAAGGTTAGTAGCTTCACTGAACTGTCAGGTCCCCTCTGATAGAATATTCACTGACAGTACTGATACCGTGTATCTTGTCTGTATTAGTAAGAGTTTTCCAGATAAATAGAACTAATAGGATGTGTGTTTGTGTGTGTGAAATGTTTGTGTATAAAGAGATTTATTATAAGGAATTGGTTCACATGATTATGAAGGATGAAAAGTCTGAAGATATGCAGTTGGTAAACTGATGTGTATTTCCAGTCCTAGCCTGAAGGCTAGAGAACCAGGAGAGCTGATGGTGTAGGTTGCAGTTGAAAAGCTGGTAGGCTTGAAACCCCTGAAGAGCCGATATTTTGGTTTCAGTCCAAAGACAGGAAAAGATCAATGTCCCAGTTCAAATGGTCAAGTAGGAGGAATTTCCTTTTGCTTGGCATTTTTTATTCTATTTGGGTCTTCGATTGATTGGATGAGCACACCTACATTAGAGGGCAATCTGTTCTACTCAGTCTACAGATTCAAATCTTAATCTTATCTAGAAACTTCTCAAAACACACACACACATATATATTATATATATTATATATTGTATTTATATATTATTATATATTATATTATTATATATTATATATATTATTAAATATATATATATTCTGCTTAGATTCAAATTCCCAAAAGCTGAGGGGTGGGGCTATTTACCCGCTTTCCCCACGGGTGTTCCACCCTAGAAACTCTGGCATTAATAAATAAATGTTAAGGTACAGAGTTGGTCATTTGGTCCTGAATTCAAGATTCTATCCCAGCTCAAGTCTCAAGTTTGAAGGATGGTGGTTCTCTCAAGGCAGAATTGGGACCAGGAATAACATCCACACATGGGAGCTAGGAGAAGGGACTTGGCTAAAGAAGAGGGCACGCCAGTAGAGAGATCTAATCCAGTGTCCAAGCCATCTTATAGTCTTGTCAGCTCTGGAAACAGCCAGTTCTGGTTTTCCAACCTGAAAGTAGATCGCAGATGTGGAAAATCCAGTGGGCTGAGGACTGGAGTGTGAGGCTGTGGTCACCAGGAACAGCTGTGCATGGATGGTAGAATGCAAGGTGAAGGCTGGGACAGAGAAAGGTAAAGCAGCTGTCCAGGGAAGGGCTCAACTATAGTATGGCAGGGATTCAGGTCTAAATCCAGCCTAGTGGTTCTCAACTGGGGACTATTGGGCAATGTCTGAAGACATCTTGGGACGTTACAACTGGGATGACTGGCATCTAATAGGTACCATCCTACAATGCACAAGATAGTATCCTACAGTAAAGAAGGATCTGTCCTCAAATATCAACAGTACCGAGGTTGAAAAACTCTGGTAACCTTCTAGATTGGGACAGCAAAGCCTTGGGGAGGAAAATACGGAAGAGCAGGAAGGAGAGCTGGGTCTGGGGGTGGATCAGCACCTGAGAGCCACCACTGGCAGCCCCACATGTGGTCTGATTTGCAAGAATGAGCACCAAGTGGCAGGATCCCAGTGCTGACAATGGGGCCATGAACATGGGCTGGGTCTGGGGTTATTTCTTATCAAGACCCACAAGACATGAAGAAGGAAAATGAACCTTAGGATGTGCCTCCTGCCTCAGGCAGGGATGACTCAGGTTGGGGTCAAGGTGAATCGTGGGGCATCACTGGGAGGCCCATTGAAGGGACATAGGCAATGGCAATGAGGCCTGAAGTCCCAGAGAGGAGCATGCAAAGACTCCCTAGGAGGGACATTGGAAGAACTTTTCCCTTTTCCTTCCAGCCAGCCTCCCCTTGCATAGGTTATCTGGGAAAGGAATAGACTGTGGTGATAAAGAGCATGTGCTCTGCAGCTGGCCTGCTGGGACTAGGATCCTATCTCTGTTCTGTGCTGGCTACGTGACTTCTCTCAAGCTATTTAAATTGTTCATGCCTCTATTTCCTCATCTGTTAAATGAGAACAATAGTCCTGGTGTGGCAGCTCATGCCTGTAATCCTAGTACTTTGGGAGGCTGAGGCGGGTGGATCACGAGGTCAAGAGTTTGAGACCAGCCTGACCAACATGGCGAAATCCTGTCTCTACTAAAAATACAAAAATTAGCCAGGCACAGTGGTGGGCACCTGTAATCCCAGTTACTCAGGAGGCTGAGGCAGGAGAATCTCTTGAACCTGGGAGGAAGAGGTTGAGGTGAGCTGAGACCATGCCATTGCACTCTAACCTGGCCAACAGAGCAAGACTCCATCTCAAAAAATAATAATAATAAAATAAAAATAAAGAAGAATATTAAAATAACATCTCATAGAGATAATGAGAGTTAAATGAGTTAATACAGCTGACCCTTGAATAGCACTAGTTTTAACTGTGTGGGCTGTGTGGGTCCACTTATAGGTGAATTGTTTGCAAGCAAACACAAATTGAAAATACCTGTGTGTCCTGAAGAGCGACTTTTCATACAGCATGTTCTGAAAGCTTGACTGTAGAACTTGAATATGAGCAGATTATGGTATATTGGGGGTACTGGAACCAATCCCCTCAGTATTGCAAAAATGAGGATAACAACTATTTTTTATATATTTATATATTTTTATATATATATATATATATATAGCAGATCCACCCATGAAATATTTGTGAATATATATTTTAATACTTGTAAAGATGAGATGTGATAACTATGTTTCTTAGTTTCTCAAAATAGATACTAGTTTATTTTCCACCTCTTAAAATTAAATATCTTGTGAAATTGAAACGAGAAAAAAAGAAAAGTTTTTTGCTTCTGCTGTCCTTTTCTCACCACTCCAGGTTCCCAGGGCTACGAGAATTTTCCTGTAGGGATAGCACAACGAAGAGTCTATGGTCAGGGGTGTTGGTCAAAACTGCATTGGAGTAATGCTGAGGATATATTCCTCCGTCCTCCCCAACCCTAGAGCTGAAACAACACTCAGCTGAAATAGTTTAGGTCAGGTTTCCTATGTCCAGTCTGCTCCCATATCAACTTTAGGTGCTTGTCACAAAAACGTTTTGCTCCCAAAACATGCCAAAATGTGCAGGTCAGAGCAGGGATTTACAACCAAGGTAGTGTGAACGGCCATCCTGGCATCTGTGTCGAGTGCAGCTAATCAAGATACAAATGTGCACACTCACTGAACACAACTCTGTACCTCAAACGTAGGAAGGCCCCTAAATCCTATGTCCAGCATATGAAGAAAATAAAGGGAAAAGCAATCACGCTGAGATGTATAATAAATCAGCGTGATTTATTTTAAAAGTTTTGCTAAAGTTTAAACATGCACAGGGGAAGGGGTCTATTAATAGTCATTAATATGCATAGAGGCCTTCACATATTTCACTCGCTAATGCATGCCAGAATTTTTTTTCCTGCTGGGATTTTTCCCCCCACAAGTTTTTCTGTTGAGATTATGCTTCTTAGAAAAAGATAAGGCAAATTAGGTTGAGCAAGTTGGACACTGGACATCGACTGTGTGTGATGGCTTCACTAATAATTCTAGGTTGATTACAACTGGTAACCTAGAAAGTGAATATAGTATTAAGAATTAGGCTTAGAGTCAAAGAGCCAATCTAAGAGAATTGCAAATGAGTTCTTATTGCCTATCAGGATTCAAATAATGCTCAGGACACTCATGGCTACTGGGTTTTTGTTGGCAAGTGATAGCTCTGGGTGTGAAAAAAGGATGACCTCACACATGTCTTTCATCCCTGTGGCCTTGGGAAGCGAATCTTCAGTTGGAAGGTTTTTAGGCTACAAATAATATGAATGAGTAGAGTCGCGGCCCTTGTTTTTTTCTTTGTGATTTACACTGCAATGTTCTAAGGAGCGAGCAATGACCTTCGACATCCACATGGCCTTATTTTACAGGGGAGTTGAGAGTCACTGAATTTATGTCCTTGTTTGAACTTCCAAAACCAATTAGCATCAGGGACAAGCCTTGATCATGCAGCTTTTGGTTCTCACTTCTGGGCTCCTTCCCCTACCCTGGGTGGGTCCCTTCCCGCAGAGACATCTGCTCTGAAGCATTCATGCCTAAAGAGTGACATGACATTTTTCAGCACCTATTACGGCCTGAAAACTGGAATCCATTGTGATGTTAGGATGCTGTACTTTGTGCCAATGAGTTTTTATTTCCCACTTTGCTTTAACTCAAACCTTGTGTCATACTTCCAAATGTCTGTCTCAATCCACTCTGATCTTCAACACCGGCAAGTTCCAATGGGAGATTTTAATTCCCAGTCTGCTCTCGGGAAAAGGATAAAAATTAATTCTCAGGTTCCTCTTCTCCCAGTCCATGTTTGAAGCTAGAGATGCAAGAGGTGCTCACACAATTCACCTTCTTTGTGACCATCTCTCCCAACCCCAGCTTTGCTGTCAAACTCTCTATACAATTCAGTGCAAGAAACACACCATTGTGGGGATCCTATATAAGATGGTGGATAGGAGTCAGGACTAGCTTACAGCTCCCATGGGACAGACAGAGCAGTGTGTGGAGACTTGCATCCTGAACTTTTGCTCCAAGAATGACCACAGACACATGCCAGGGAAGCTGAGAGAAGTCATAGACCCTTCGAAGGAACTGGGTCACCACTGTGGGCTCCCTGAGATGCTGAAAAGCAAGTCTGCTTGCTTTCTCAGAAGGGAGGCTTGTGGTGTGTGCAAGTTATCAGCCCAGGTCATCGGTGCTGTTGGAGGGGGATGGTGGGAGTGAGACCGGCCTTTAGGACTGTGGGCTGTGTGGGAATGGGGTGAGGCCTCTGATTGCCGGCTTTCCCCCACTTCCCTGGTGATCTGCATGACTCAGCAGAAGCAGCTATGATCCCCCTGGGAATACAATCCTCCACTGGATTGGGAACCACACCCGCATCCCCCACAGCAGCCATAACAAGCCCCACCCATCAAAGGAGAGGCTGAGCTCAGACACACCTATCCCTAACCCCACCTGGTGGTCTTTCTCTGCCTGCCCTCGTAGCTGAAAACAAAGGTCATAATCTTTTGGGAGCTCTGTGGCCCTGCCCACAGCCTGAGAAACCTGAACACTTAACCAGGTGTCCCTCAGGCAAGCTTGTATCCTCCCTATAGGACCACGGCTGATGCACTCTTGAAAGCACCACCATCTGGCTGGAAGCCAAGCAACATAAAACCAGCACACCAAACAAAAACACAACCAAGGACCCTCACATAGTCCACTTCGCTCCCCTGCTACCTCCACCAGAGCAGGTGCTGGTATCCATGGCTGAAAGACCTGAAGACAGATTGTTTCTTGTTTTTGCTCTCCTGGGTCTAGCCACACAGCCCTGAAGCTCTGCTGTGTAGCTAGACCCAGGAGAGCAAAAACAATCACTACAGTTCAGCTTTCAGGAGGCCCCATTCCTAGGGGAAGGGGGAGAACGCCACATTCAGGGAGCACCCCATGGGACAAAAGAATCGGAACAGCAGCCCTTGAGTCCCAGATCATCCCTCTGACATAGTCTACCCAAATGAGAAGGAATCACAAAAACAATTTTGGTAATATGACAAACAAGGTTCTTTAACACCCCCAAAAGATCATCGAGCTCACAAGCAAGGGATCCAAACCAAGAGGAAATCTCTGAATTACCAGAAAAAGAATTCAGAAGGTAGATTATTAAACTAATCAAGGAGGCACCAGAAAAAGGTAAAGTCCAATTTAAAGAAATAAAAAACACGATATAGGGTAGGAAAGGAAAATTCTTCAGTGAAATAGATAGCATGAATAAAAACAATCACAACTGCTGGAAATTAAGGACACACTTAAGAGAAATGCAAAATACACTGGAAGTCTCAGCAACAGGACAGAACGAGCAAAAGAGAGAACTTCAGAGTTCAAAGACAAGGCTTCTGAATTAACCCAATCCATCAAAGACCAAGAAAAAAGAATTTAAAAAAATAAACAAAGCTTCCAAGAAGTTTTGGACTACATTAAACATCTAAAACTAAGAATAATTGGCATTCCTGAGGAAGAAAATAAATCTAAAAGTTTGGAAAACATATTTGAGGGAATAATCAAGGAAAATTTCCCCAGCCTTGCTAGAGATCTAGACATCCAAATAAAAAACCTCAAATAACACCTGGGAAATTCATCACAAAAATATCATCGCCTAGGCACACAGTCATCAGATCATCTAAAGTCAAGACAAAGGAAAGAATCATAACAGCTATGAGGCAAAAGCATCAGGTAACCTATAAAGGAAAACCTATCAGATTAATAGCAGATTTCTCAGCAGAAGCCCTAGATGCTAGAACGGGTTGGGGTCCTATTTTGAGCTTCTTTAAACAAAACAATTATCTGCCAAGAGTTTTGAATCCAGTGAAACTAAGCTTCATGAATGATGGAAAGATACAGTCTTTTCCAGACAAACAAATGCTGAGATAATTCACCACCCAAGCCAGCACTACAAGAACTGCTATAAAGGAGCTCTATATCTCGAAAAAAAAATTCTCAGATTCACCAAAAGAGAACCCCCTAAAAGCAGAAATCTCACAGGACCTATATAACAATAACACAATGAAAAAAAGATATCCAAGCAACAAATAGCATGATGAACAGAATAATACCTCACATCTCAATACTAACATTGAATATAAATAGACTAAATGCTCCAATTAAAAGTTACAGAACGGCAAAATGGGTAAGAATTCACCAATCAAGTTTCTGCTGCCTTCAGGAGACTCACCTAACACATAAGGACTCACATAAACTTAAGGTAAAGGGGTGGAAAAAGATATTCCATGAAAATGGACCCCCAAAGTGAGCAGGAGTAGCTATTCTTCTATCAGACAAAGCAAACTTTAAAGTAACAGCAGTTAAAAAAAGACAAAGAGGGACATTATATAATGATAAAAGGACTAGTCCAACAGGATGTTATGATTCTAAATATATACACACCTAATACTGGAGCTCCCAAATTTATAAAACAATTACTACTAGACCTAAGAAATGAGATTAATGGCAAAACATAATAGTGGGGGACTTTAGTACTCCATTGACAGCACTAGACCAGTCATCAAGACAGAAGTCAACAAAGAAACAATGGACTTAAACTACACCCTACAACAAATGGACTTAACAAGTATTTACAGAACATTCTACCCAACAACTGCGGAATATACGTTCTATTCATCAGCATGTTGAACTTTCCCCAAGACAGACCATATGATAGGCCACAAAACAAATCTCAGGAAATTTAAGAAAATCGAATTTATATCAGGTACTCTCTCAGGCCATAGTGGAATAAAAGTGGAAATCAACTCCAAAAGGAACCCTCAAAACCATGCAAATACATGAAAATTAAATAACCTGCTCCTGAATGATCATTGGGTCAACAATGAAATCAAGATGGAAATTGAAAAATTCTTTGAACTGAACAATAATAGTGACACAATCTATTAAAACCTCTGCCATACATCAAAAGTGGTGCTAAGAGGAAAGTTCATAGCATTAAATGCTTACATCAAAAAGTTTGAAAGAGCACAAATAGACAATCTAAAGTCACACCTCATGGAATTGGAAAGCAGGAACAGTCCAAACCCAAACTCAGCAGAAGAAAAGAAATAACCAAGATCAGAGCAGGACTAAATGAGATTGAAACAAAAGAAATGCAAAAAATAAATAAAACAAAAGGCAGGTTATTTGAAATGATAAATAAAATTGGTAGACCATTAGCAAGATTAACCAAGAAAAGAAGAAAGTCCAAAGAAGCTCATTTACAAATGAAATGGAAGATATTGCAACTGATACCACAGAAATACAAAAGATTATATAAGACTGCTATGAACATCTTTATGCACATAAACTAGAAAACCTAGAGGAGATGTTAGAGGATATGGATAAATTCCTGGAAATGTACAACCCTCCTAGATTAACCAGGAAGATATAGAATTTCTGAACAGATCAATAACAAGTGGTGAGATTGCAATGGTAATTTTTTATTATTACCAACAAAAAAGTCCAAAACCAGATGGATTCACAGCTGAATTCAATCAGATATTCAAAGAAGAAGTGGTACCAATCCCACTGACACTATTCCAAAAGATAAAGAAGGAATCCTCCCTAAATCATTCTATGAAGCCAGTATCACCCTAATACTAAAACCAGGGAAGGACATTAAAAAAAAGAAAAAAGAAAACAATATCCCGGATGGACATAGATGCAAAAGTTCTCAACAAAATACTAGTGAAACAAATCCAACAGCATGCAGAAAAGATAACCCACCATGGTCAAGCAGGTTTTATACCAGGGATGCAGAGATGGTTAACATATGTAAGTCAATAAATGTGATACATCACATAAACAGAATTAAAAACAAAAATTACATAACCATCTCAATAGATGCAGAAAAAGCATTTGACAAAGTCCTTCATCCCTTTATGATTAAAACCCTCAGCAAAACAGGCATAAAAGGGATATAACTTAAGGTAATAAAAGCCATCTATGACAAGTCCACAGTCAGCATTATTCTGAATGGGGAAAAGTTGAAAGCATTCCCCTTGAGAACTGGAACAAGACAAGGATTCCCACTTTCACCACTTCTATTCAACATAGTACTGGAAGTCCTAGCCAAAGCAATCAGACAAGAGAAAGAAATAAAGGGCATCTAAATTGGTAAAAAGGAAGTCAAACTGTTGCTGTTTGCTAATGATATGATCGTATACCAAGAAAACCCTAAAGACTCATCCCAAAAGTTCCCAGAACTGGTACGTAAATTCAGCAAAATTTCAGGATACAAAATTGTGTTAGTCTGTTCTCACACTGTTAACAAAGACATACCTGAGACTGGTTAATTCATAAAGGAAAGAGGATTAATTGTTTAACAGTTCAGCATGGCTGGGGAGGCCTCAGGAAACTTACAATCATGGTGGAAGGGGAAGCAAAAACATTTTTTCTTCACATGGTGGCAGGAAGAAGTGCTGAACAAAGAGGGAGAGACCCTTATAAAACCATCAGATCTTGTGAGAATTCACTCACTATTATGAGAACAGCATGGGGCAACTGCCCCTCTGATCCAATCACTTCCCACTCGGTCCCTCCCCCAAATGTGGGCATTAAAATTCAGATAACAATTCAAGATGAGATTTGGGTGGGGACAGAAAGCCAGGCCATATAAAAAATTAATGTACACAAGTAAGTAGCTCTGCTATACACTAACAGTGACCAAGCTGAGAATCAAATCATGAACTCAACCCCCTTCACAATAACTGCAAAAACAAACAAACGACAACAACAACAAAAAAAAACAAAAAAAAACTTAGGAATTTACCTAACCAAGGACATGAAAGACTTCTACGAGGAAAACTACAAAACACTGCTGAAAGAAATCATAGACAACACAAAAAATGGAAACACATCCCATGCTCATGGATGGGTAGAATCAACATTGTGAAAATGACCATACTACCAAAAGCCATCTACAAATTCAATGCAATTCCCAGCAAAACAGCACCATCATTCTTCACAGAACCAGAAAAAACAATCCTAAGAATATAGAACCAAAAAAGAGCCTGCATAGCCAAAACAAGACTTAGCAAAAACAACAAAACTGGAGGCATCACATTACCCAACTTCAAACTATACTATAAAGCCATAATCACCAAAACGGCAAGGTACAGAATAGAGAACCCAGAAATAAAGCCAAATACTTGCAGCCAACTGATCTTTGACAAAGCAAACAAAAACATTAATTGGGGAAAGGACACCCTATTCAACAAATGGTGCTGGGATAATTGGCAAGTCACATGTAGAAGAATGAAACTGGATCTTCATCTCTCACCTTATACAAATATCAACTCAAGATGGATCAAACACTTAAATCTAAGACCTGAAACCATAAAAATTTTAGAAGATAACATTGGAAAAATCCTTCTAGACATTGGCTTAAGCAAAGACTTTATCATTAACAACACAAAAACAAATGCAACACAAACAAAGATAAATAGATAGGACTCTTGAAAAGCTTCTGCACAGCAAAAGAAATAATCAGCAGAACTAATAGACAACCCACGGAGTGGGAGAAAATCTTCACAATCTATATATTTGACAAAGGACTAATATCCAGAATCTACAAAGAACTCAAACAAATCAGCGAGAAAAAACAAACAAACAAAACAAACAAAACAAAAATCCCATCAAAAAGTGTGCTAAGGACATGAATATAGACAATTCTCAAATATACAAATGGTCAACAAGAATATGGAAAAATGCTCAATATCACTAATTATCAGGAAAATACAAATCAAAACCATTATCCGATACCACCTAACTCCAGCAAGAATGGTCATAATTAAAAAAAATCAAAAAATAATAGATGTTGATGGGGATGCAGTGAATAGGGAACACTTTTACACTGTTAGTGGGAGTGGAACCTAGTAAAACCACTATGGAAAACAGTGTGGAGATTCCTTAAAAAACTAAAAATTGATCTACTGTTTGATCCAGCAATTCCACTACTAGGTATCTACCCAGAGGAAAATAAGTCATTACACTAAAAAGATACTTGCACATGCATGTTTGTAGTAGCACAATTTGCAGTTGCAAAAATATGGAAACCGCACAAATGCCCATCAATCAATGAGTGGATAAAGAAAATATGGTGTATATATATATCATGGAATACTACTCAGCCATAAAAAGGAACAAAATATTGGCATTCACAGTCACCTGGATGGAACTGGAGGCTCTTATTCCAAGTAAAGTAACTCAGAAATGGAAAACAAATATTGTATGTTCTCACTCATATGTGGGAGCTAAGCTATGAGGGCACAAAGACTTAAGAATGATGGATTGGGCTTTGGGGATCGAGGGAAAAGAGCATGGGGTGGTGAGGAATAAAAGACTAGACATTGGGTACAGTGTGCACTGCTCAGGTGATGGGTGCATCAAAATCTATCTCGGAAATGACCCCTAAAGAACTTACTCATGTAACCAAACACCACCTGTTTCTCAAAAACCTATTGAAATATAACAATTTAAAAAATTTAAAAAAGAAGAAAGAAGCACACCATTGCAGTTTTTACAAGACCCCAAAGTTTGAGGAATCAGTTAGTGAGCTCCACATTTGTCACTCACCATGTGTGTAACACAGCATAAAGCCTCCCCTCTGTGGGCTATTAGATGAGAAAGATGAAACAACACTGGCACATCTGAAAAAGCATAAGAATGAGCAGAATGGTGCCAGTCACGCAACAGAGAGTGGTGAAAATAGTGCGTGCACTCATTTTTGGAAAGGATGAGTGATTGGCCTCAGGTGCTTGTTCACAGAAAATATAGAATTTCAGGACCTGGGAAGGAGTTCATTTAATACTTTGATTGGCTGTGGTTTAAATGAACAACTGTTTCTGAACACATCCTGTGCCAACGACTGTCTCTCCATCTGCTGACCATCAGCCATCAGTACTCATCTGTGAACAGCAACTTTGTGAGCCATGCTTCAACACAAGGTCTGCTGTGCTGCAATCTGCTTCTGTTTGCATACGAAAGAAAAAAGTGAATACATGTTTCAAAATTCCTACTTCGGAAAGATTCTGAATCCACCCCAGTCATCATCAACTTCTTTATTTAGAATTATTCATATGTGCGTTATTTACAGTTTCTCCATGTGGTGTTCTTTCCTTTGTGTTTCTCTTAACATTTTTAATGACCAAAGGCAAACAAGAATCAGTTATTTTATCACAATTCCTTCCCATTTAAATGGAGATGGCCAGATTCTCCTATGGCATTCATACTATATCTATTTGCTTTCTTACTTTCTTAATTTCCTCTCTGACGTCCCATCTATATCTTTGTTAGGAAGAAATAATTTCAGATAGAATAAACTAATTAATATATAGTTATAGATATTTTCAGAACTATCTATTATAGTTTCATAACAGACTATTTTGAATATCTATATTCACATACATATTTGAAATATGAATTCAAATACATATTCAAGTACATATGTATTTGAATACAGATATTCAAAATAACAAAATTTTAGCTGCAGCTAAATAGCAAACTTAAGAAGATGAAAGATAGAGGAGCCAGAATTATGATGGGCCTGAGCTTCTACGATCTCAATAGGTGTTTTGCCTCCTAAACCAACACTGGGAGAGTGTTAAAATTATTTATCTCTGCCCTTCAGTTATATAAGCTACCTCCTATTGATCTGTCTCATTAAACTGAGGAAGGCGTGTGAGATTCACTGCCAAGGAATTCAATTCCCTCATTGCCACTTGTTGCTATTTATGTGTGAAAATGACAGAAATTTATCCTGCCATCCAGGATTTTAAACAAAAACAAATAACTTTAATGAAAAAGCCTCATTTTCTGTTGGGGTTTCCCTTGGGAAGGAAACATTGCTCTTTTTAAGTGGGATGAATTTTGCACTTCATTAAACGCCTTGATCTTTTCATCACTTTAGCCTTTAATGCAATAACATAATCTTAGATCATCTAGATTAATGATTACAATAAAATTGTGCATATAAATCTTACAAGGGCCATGAAAATGAGCAGCTGCAGATGCTGAAGTCTGATTTCTGAAACTTTAGACAGATTTATCTCTATTGACATATATCCTACTTTTTTGTCTAATTAAACCAAGCTTAATCTTTTCACATGTTTCTCTCCTAGAGACTTATCAAACTTCCAGTCAAGGAGTTGAAGGTCTTTGGGAAGCAATGTACTCCCTGGCCTAATGTTTAACTCAAATCCTTCTCGTGTCTTTTAAGTTCTGTCTTGATATTTGTGGAAATCCTACACTGCACAAGAGCCCTGTTTACACACAGAATGGCATTCTCCAAGAATTTCTGCAGCCCAAGATTGTGCCCCAGTTGAGGACAGGGTGATTAAGACTATTTCACTGCTAGAAGCATCCCTATTGTTCACCTCTCTGAGACCTACTGAGCCAGGCAGGAGGAAGTCTCCTTGGCCTACTTGCACCAGCAGGAGCGAGCGACTCAGACCTGCAATGAGCCCAAAGAACACAAGGCAGCAGCCTTGGCATGTAGGCCAAGGATTTTTAAACTAGTCTTAATGACTCAGGTCAAGTTCCCAGCTAGGGTCCCTTAACAAGTCAAGCCAAGAAAGACTTGGGGAGTTTGGAGCATTTTAGTTTCTGCTGTGTAAGGTAGCAGTTCTTGGTTCTACCAGGAATTCCAGACATATTGTCCTGGAATATTCTGTGGTTCCACAGGTGCAAGACATGAAATATACTACAATGGTCTTCTTTGAGGCTAGGTTTTCAGATGCTTATGTGAAAGAACCAGGAACCATGTCTGCTTTGTAAATACTGGTGTTTTCATAGAGGTTCATGTGATAAAGCAGGGAAGGCCTCAGTGTGGTAGAGGCTTTGTGTCTAAGTTTGGGCTGCTGTATGGGAATACCACAGACTGGGTGGCTTAAACAATAAGCATTTATTTCATTTCCCACAGCTCTGGAGGCTGGGAAGTCCAAGAACAAATGTGCTAGAAGATTCAGTGTCTGGTGAAGGCCCACTTCCTGGTTCACAGATGGCCGACTTCTTGCTGGGTCCTCACAGGATGAAAAGAGGGCTGGAGAGTTCTCTAGGATCCCATTTATAAGGATATCAATCCCATTCATGAGGCCTACTCCTTCATGACCTAATTGTCTTAAAAAGGCCCCATCATCCAATGCCATCATCTTGGGGGTTAGAATTTTAACATATGAATTGGGGGGGTAGAAATATATAATCCATCATATCATACAAACTGTACATTCCACTGAGTTTAATATCCTGGAAGAGCACATACATTATCCATTCACATGTTACCATCACTCAAGGAGGTGCAATTCTTGGTGGCTCTGGCCAAGATCAGAAGCCTAACTCTAAGAAGTTAGGGGATCAGTAGGTCAGAGTACCAAAAGACGTTGTCCTTCCTCCTGTAGGAAGTAGATAAGCTATACACAGGTCACCCACATCTGCTTTGGAGAGTAGCCTTCACAGATCTTATTTGAAATACAGTGACTTAAAGTCAGCCAATTTGTCAAACATCCATCATAGATGAAATATCTATCCAAAGATATGATATACAGAAACTGGGTCAAAGCTGGTAAAGCATAAAAGAAAACAACAAAATAAACCCAGAACTGCCCAGCTGGACTCTAAACAGAGAATCCTTTTCTAGAGAGATTCAGCTCTTGCAGTTTCTCAGTTGCTTGACTTGGGGTTGGTGATGGAAATGGTCCTGATCATTTTTGCCATGCCTATGTGGACCCAGGGGGCTACTGGTACTCACTAGATATTTTGAAATATCTAAGGCAAGTTTGCAATATTCAAAATGGCTTTACTAAAATTTGTGAGACAAGAAAAGTGAACATCACAAATGAAGGAAACATGAATGAGAAGGCTGGGGATACTGAAGGCTCAATCCTTTCCATGGAACCAGCAAAACTCAAGCTTGCCAGGTATTTTTTCCACCTCTCCTGTGTTTTTCCTACTTTGTCTTTACACTGTAACACTGGGAAGAAATTTGCTCCCTATAAGTTGCCTAAACATTCAGACCAAGAAAGAGAGAAAGTATCATCTTTTCCACGTTCTTAGGATCTATCTTCTGTCTACTTCCATCCATCCCCCAGAATTAAAACCAGAAGTGGCCTTTCTGCCCAGGCAAAGTCCCACTTTCTGCTGAAAGGAATGCAAGCTTGCCTTTGCAAGCATGGATTAAAAAATCATAGCCACACCATGACCCAAACACTCACACAATCAATGTGTACCAGAGAGACAAGGCTAACTCATTTACCTAGCGTCACAGAGATACCTTAATTCTCTTGTTTTTTCATTGCTTTTTAATTTTCCCTCCCCAGGCACTGTTTTCTCCTTCTGAAATCCCTACTATTTGTGTTATATCTTCCACGTCTCTTATGTTTTCTTTTTTTAATGATTTTTATTGCTTTGAGATTTATTCAAATTGTAAGATATTTCTTTTGGGTTTTCTGAAACACAAATTCACTTTTGGTCAGTTTCTTTATGTTTTCAGTATCAAAAGCATGCTTCTTAGTTCTCCAAAGTTACTTTTGGTGCTATAATTGCATATCCCTGGAGAGGCTCATCCCTTTTCAGTTTTTCTCTTATTCTTCTTCAGTTGGAATCACCAGTGATAAGTGTGGCCTTGGGGTCTCTCCCTTGGAGGACTGTGTCCCCTTCATCTTCTTTGTTTTTCTTAGCACACCTGTAGCTGTGTATTTTCCAGCACCCATTCAGGTCTGGATATTGGGAGTCCCTTTAACAGGGACAAACTGGAGGTTGGGGGAGGGTAGGTCAGACTCTGGTTTGGGGTCTGGGAGAGACAGACCTGGCCACCCAGACCTCTCTGGAGCATATACTAGCAGCCCATGTCAACCACAGAAGCACTGGGTAACTTCAGCTCACAAAAGAGCCTTGACCTGTGTCCACCAGGCTGGCCACTGGGAAGCCATCCCATGCTCCATCCAACAAGGAGACAGGTACAATCCTTTGCAAGAAGAGCTTAAGGGCTCTGTGGGCTGGGCCTCCTTGGGGAGCCATGAAATCAGTGGCATTGGCCTCAGACGTAGAGGACAGGCCAGTCTGTACTATACCATGGGTCCCTTGGTTCCCACTAAGAATAATAATAGTCATGTAAACATCTGGCACATACCTAGGGCTGACACTAAGCAGAGAGAAGGTGAGGTGGACCACCCTGTGCAGTTGCAGTTCCCGGAACACTCAGTGCCACAGACACCCTTCCAGCTCCACAGTAAGCCTGCTTACTTGTGTTATTATAAGAAGGAACTGAGGGGCAAAGGGATTGGGGGCATATATTCAGATGTGCCAGAGGTTGTTTTCTTTCAAGGTGATACATGCTAATAAGCACGAGGCCAAACCGGGCTTCCCTGAGAGGAGATGGGTGTGCATGCCTGTGTGTGTGTGTGCACATGCATGTGTATCAGCACACTGTGGACTGACAGCAATTAACCTGACCAGAATTAGCTCAATGGATCATGCCCAAGGGTCAGAACAGTATCTCACTCACCCAAGAGATGGGTTCCATCATCATCTATCTCTCCATTTCCCACCTATCCATCCACCTTCCCATTCAGCCTATTCCCCACCCCCATCCCACCCCTCCCTCGACCCATTTATTTTTCTATAGTATTCCTGAAGTCAGGGTGTTTAATATGTGATTTTATGCATAAATGTAGGAGACAGGGAGCTTATCTCCAGGATCACATGTCATTCATATTTAACACACCTGTACTGCTGGAACAAGATGCAAATCCCACAAACCCTTATATTGCGACACCTCCTCTCCCCCTTGCTTTTAAACCTGAACAATAACTGTGAACAATATAATTCTAGGTCATTAAGAGAAAACATTGGCTGGATGCGGTGGCTCATACCTGTAATCCCAGCACTTTGGGAGGCTGAGGTAGGTGGATCACCAGAGGTCAGGAGTTCAAGACCAGACTGGGCAACATGGTGAAACCCCGTCTCTACGAAAAATACAAAAAATTAGCTGAGTGTGGTGGCGGGAGCCTATAATCCCAGCTACTTGGGAGGCTGAGGCAGGAGAATTGCTCGAAGCCGGGAGGCGGAGGTTGTAGTGAGCCAAGATCTCACCACTGCACTCCAGCCTGGGTGACAGAGTGAGACTCTGTCTCAAAAAAAAAAAAAAAAGGAAACATTGATGTGTCACATGAAATAATAACATTGAGATAATAATGGCACATTACAGAAATCAAGTGCTTTGTGATTTTTCAAAGCACTTTCACATTCATTGTCTTATTTGGTTTCCATAGGCACCTATCTGTCAGCAAAGTAAGGCTGGCATCTTTATTAATTTCATAAACTGGTTTAGAGTTTATTTTCCAGATTTCATAAACAAACTTCAGTTCTAAAGAAGGTGAGTAGTAGGGTTCTGGAGTATACATATTTAGTGTAATGCTTTGGTAAAAGAATTACACATTATCTGTAATCCCAGCTACTTGGGATTACTGAGGCGGGAGAATTGCTTGAACCTGGGACAGGGTGTAGCAGTGAGCCAAGATCATGCCACTGCACTCCAGCCTGGGTGGCAGAGTGAGACTCAATCTCAGGAAAAAAAAAAAAAAAAAGAATTATACAGTATCTTAAAAATAAGTTTCACATTATCCATTATTATTCATGTTCCCTACGCCTTTTCCACACCCCTAATGCCATCCTCTTTCCTTCCAGTACATTTTAAGTCTACCTTGTAAGTATCTGTAAAGCAGTAAATCAAAACCCACATGAACAGCCATCAGTCTATTTAACAGGACAAGTCTACCACTAACAGCATTTTAGCCGACTGGTGCCTAAGTGCAAAGAATAAGTAGGAGATAATAGGAAATAGAATTTTTAAAATAAGGAGAAAAATTTGGAGGGCTTCACATACAAATGGTGGAAGACAATGTGGTATCTGCATGTTAGAATCGTGTCTAGACTCAAATCCCAACCCAAGCCGTTGCTAATTTTGTCCTCTTGAGCAAATCTTCGTATTTCTCTGATCTTCAGTTTCCTTGTCTAAAAATGAGGCATAAGGAGCACACATGAGGTGGGACGCATGTGCAGTGTTAGGCCCTTTTGCTCTTGGCTAATGATGGGAGTATGGTGACCAACCATCTTGGTTTGCCCCGGGCTGGTGGGCTTCCCAGGACATGGGACAAGGTGGGTACCCCAGGTGGGAAGCGCAACAGGAGGAAAGGGTCCTCATGCGCAGACAGCTCCCCTCCAAACTCCACTGGCGTCCCAAACCTATCTCTCCAGGAAACACACAGAAGCCATCTCCGGTTGGATTCCTAACACTACTTTATATCTCTTTTCATTGCTCTTGTAACCTCGTGCTGGTGATGTGTTTATGCTGCCCTAAAGTTGTGTGCTATTTTCTTTAAACAGCATAGTAAGGTGTAAGCTCCCTAAGGTCAGAGGTCATCCTTATGTCCTTGGTAGTACCTAGTCTAACCCCCTCCCGATGCTCAACTTGCACCATCAGTCCTGGTTTGGCAAAGTCACACATCTCAAAGAGATACAATTCTGACTGCAAGAGCGTCAGGGAGTCAAGTAAGGTCTTACTGAAGCCTCTTGAAGAGGCAAAATGGGGAGGATTACATCCTTGGAAAGACAGAGTTAAGGGCTGTAAGACTTCTCCTTAGAAAAGATTCTTCTCAAAGTCCCCTGTTCTCTTTTTCAGTCCCTCCTTCATCACTCCTGTTGTTTTCGAGGTTTATTCTTTTCTCTTGGGAATGACTCAGAGTCCTTTCTAAGTTAGGCAACCCATCCTCCTTTGGATTTTTCCAATTTCCTTTTCCTAGTCCTTTTCAATCAGGATTTCAGAATACTCCACAAAGGCTCAGGAGTCCAGCAGGTCAAACTTTGTGTGTGTATGTGTGTGTATGTGTGTAACTGGAGGGCAGGGGTCTGTAAACAGTTTTGCTGCATCATAATAACACATGTTTCATAAATAATTGTTGCTTAACACATATGTACTGTCTTGGGTTATTTCTCTGTCACCTGGGTGGGTGGCTCTAGGAAGAAATTAGTTATGAGTCAAGTGCATTTTACAATGATGGACCCCAGCCCAGGAAAAGCACTTCCTCCCTCTATAAGGGCTTAGAGTGAGCCAGGGAGTGGAAATAGGTATTGCACCCTTAGTAGCAGAAGTGAGAGTCCCTAAAGGGAGACATTCAGAATGAGTGTGTGTGTTGGGATGTGTGTTGGGATGTGTGTGGGTATGTATTTGTGTGTAGGGGTGGTGAGCAGACATTAGTCTGCGGATCTGGGTCCATATAGTGAAAATGAAGAACATGGGATTGGGCATTGAAGGCCTGTATGAATGCACTAGTCCTAGGACCTTGGACAAACTCCTTAACTTGTCTCCATGCCACAGCTTTCTCATCTTTCTTTATAGAGTTCTTGGGAGGACTAAATATCCTAACACACATAAAACACTTAGCACAGAACCTGGCATATAGTAAACACTCAATAAACCTCAGTGATTACTGTTATTAGGGCTGACCCCAACCACAGCTGAGAGGAGTCCAGGCCTCAATAAAGTCTCCTGAGAGGGGACCACAAGGAGCTGAGGGTGAGCTGGCTTGAGTTTTTGGAACTGTCTTAATATATTTGAAATTTATACTGAAATCCAATGTGCCAAGGTCCCTTGATAAAACAGAGAGGGGGAAAAAGTGGAAGCATATGGTGGTCTGAGTCTTGAAGAAGAATGACTTCAGTTATAGAAACAGGCTGCTGGAGAAATACGCCTTTTCAGCCCCGTCAGTCACGAACCTTTTCCAAATGTTGACATTATGCATGATATTAATACATTATAAAAAATCCATGTAAAACTGGAAAAGCCCAAACACACCATGCAAAGCCTGAGTCCTGCTAATGCCCCATCAGGATTAGAAGCAAAAATTCACAGTTAGTTCTGCCTATTAGGGTTTGCAGTGGCTTATGTCAGGAAGTCTATGATAATTAGTCATCGTGTAGGAATATGGCTGCATCTGGATTTTTCTAAATCGAGGGAAGCATTTGTACATCAAAAGTCTTACTAAGGTTTTGCTTTACTTTACTATCAAGAACTTTTTGCCTTTTGGTTCTCTTACAGGTTTGGCGGGTAAATTCCCACTTAGAATAAAGGCCTATTTCTTATCCTCTGAGCTGGATAAGTTATTCAGGCAGAGAACAAACTTTGAAGTTAAGGGAAACTGTGCTATCAAGCCAAACGCGAAATAAAATCGGAAGGGGACCCCCTAATGCATTATGGAATACAAGGCAGAATTTGGCCGAAGGTGATGCTAATTTTCTGCTCTTGTCAATGAAAAACAGATGCCAGGATGACTTGCTCGCATTCATCTGAATCCACATGGCAACGTCAGAAAGTTGGTGAGCCTAGTGGGCCGGGGGGGAGCCGTGGGCTGGGGCAAGGGCTGGTTCCTTTATTTTCCTTGGCATAGCTTATGGAAAAGTCAGAGAAAATGAATTTCAAATGATGGGTCAACTGAAGATTTGAAACATATTTCTTCCATCCTGTAGGTCTCATGGATCCATGGAAATAATTTTGATAACTTTAACTCCATTTCCAGTTGCAGGTATGTTGTCCATAGAGTTCCATTAAATAATATTTTTATTTCAGTCATTTACCATTCAATGAGTCTTTTAAATCCTGTAAAGTTGTGGAAAAAAGTTCAAATTGGCTATAAATGATTACACTAATTTTCTGTTTTCTTTCCATTTCTTTTCTGGTTTTCCTTTTAAAATTGCCCCTTTTGCCTGAAGCATATTTTGCATCAAAAAATGTATGGAGGACAGAAGACCCTTTTCAGGCAGCAGCTGGGACAGAGTATTGCTCAGGCAACTTGTTCGCTCACACTAATTTTTGTCTGCATTGTAAAAATATTTTAAATGCTTTTGCACGCTGCATGAAAATGTGGAAATAACGTATACTGTTTGGTGGTAAAATGTAAGAAATTAGACAGATGCATGAATGCTCTTATGGACAGAAGAGAAGCAGCTGCTTTCCAAAAACACTCTGAACTTTCAGAAAAGGGAACAGTCACTGATTCTAGAATCAGGAGGAAGAATATATAAATGTCATCTGAAGGAATACTTTCTGCTGCTCCTTTTGGTTAATTTGGTTATGGAAGGCAGCTTCAGAAAAGGGTCACATGCACCGTATTTTGGCTTAAAAACAGAATCGCAAGGAAGAGAAGTACCTCCCCCACCCCCACTCGGGCTGTGGGAGGACCCTCATCCATCAGTGTCTCTGGTACAGGGGTAGCTGCTGGCTCAGTGGCTGTGGCCTTCATCCTGGGCTCCTACTGCTGCCAGGGTGTTGTCCTCTCACCCTTTCAAAGACCCTCATCTGTCCCACATCCAGCCCTGTTGACCAAAGCCAAACTAGGTTTTTCTTGCTTTTCCTGGGCTGAGCCTTTTATTGTTCCTAGACACAGCCGGCCTGGTGAGCACAGGCAGACTGGACATTGGAAGACCCAGCTGCACAGACTCCTTCCTGTGAGAGACTTGGAGGAGACTTTGCTCTAGACACACGATGGAGCCTGTGGGAAGGTGACAGAGAGATCCCTTCTCCTTCCAAGCCTCTACGGGGAGGAGAGGTTTCTCCAGAGCTGGGGTTGTGGAGCTGTTTCAGCAGGGTTGGGTCAGACGGAAAAATGGAGGACTGTGTCCAGCCTAAGGGGAAGTAAAGAATTTAAATACGCTCGGAGAGAGGCCTGGCCTTTACCCTCAGCTTCTGGGAAGTGATCTGTGCCTTTGGAATGTCATGTCTGATAGGAGTGGCTTTGTTTGCCTGGAGGCCTTGGACCAGCCAGATAGTAACAAGGTGATTTTGGGTGGGGCCTTGGGTCACATCAACATGCCTTAGTGAGGATGGGGGCTTTAGGTCATGTGGTCTCAGCTTGGTCTGAGGGGCTGGGAACTGAGCCCAGTTACATGGGCAGCCAGCCATGCTGACTGATAAGGTGGTGATAAGACCCCAGCGGAGCCCCTGGACACAAAGGTTCGGGTGGGTTTCCCTGCGTGCTGTGTGGCTGCACAGCAGTGCTGGAAAAGTGATGCTGTTGTCGGCTGCAGGGAGAGGACAATGGAAGCCCTGCCTTTGGTACTCCCTGGGTTCCGCTCTATGTGCTTCTTTCCTTGGCTGATGTTAGTTGCATTCTTCCCATTAATAAACTGCAATCGCCAGTGAATAGCTTTAGTGAGTCCTGTAGTCCTTCTAGTGACTTATTGGCACTGAGTGTGTTTTTGAGAACCCCGTGAACTTGAAATTGGTGTCAGAAGTGAAGGCGGTCTTGTAGACACTGTTGCTCTAACTTTGCAGTTGGATAGAGGTGGCAAGAGTTCACCTGTATTTTTTTTCCCCCTAAAGTATTTAGGGTCTAATTCACCCTCCTCGAGAGGTGTATTCTAGAATTTGCACGTGGACCCCTTTCTTTCTCATGTCTCTGCTTTTTAACAGAACCTTACTCTTATACCCTCTCAGCCATACATTATCTACTCACATTATTTTTATTTGAATCACATACTCATGTTAGTAATTCCTTCTTTCTTGTAGCTGATGAAGTTTGTTTTATTGTGTTTTTTTTTT
Source organism: Macaca fascicularis (assembly GCF_037993035.2). Taxonomy (NCBI): domain Eukaryota; kingdom Metazoa; phylum Chordata; class Mammalia; order Primates; family Cercopithecidae; genus Macaca; species Macaca fascicularis. Next base: position 11,817,580 of record NC_088377.1, on the reverse strand, counting down.
CAGTTCTATTAACATTGACATACCAGGCCCCCAATACCTGTTAGTTCTCATCTCTATTAGTTTTCTGGAGCTGCCGTAACAAAGTACCACAAATTGGGTGACTTAAAATAACAGAAATGTATTGTCTCACAGTTCTGGAGGCTAGAAGTCAGAAATCAAGGTGTCGGCGGGCCACGCTCCCTCTGAAAACTGTAAGAGACACTTCTTCCTCACCTCTCTCGTAGCTTCTGGTGGTTGCCAGCAGTATGGGCATTCCTTGACTTGCAGATGTATTATTCTAATTCTCTGCACATGGCCTTCTCCCTGTGTCTGCACAAGGCATTTTGTTTTTTTAAACAAGGACAACTATCACATTGGATTAGAGACTCACCCTCCTCCAGTGTGACTTTATCTTAACTCATGACACCTGCAATGACCCTATTTCCAAATAAGGATACGTTCCATGAAACTGGGGGTTAGGACTTCTATATACATACATGGATATGTGTGTGTGTGTGCATGTGTGTGTGTATGAAGTATATATATGAAGTATATATATATATGACGACATAATTGAGCCCATAACCCCATCCATTTCCCCTCATGAAAGATAAAGCTAGGTATGTGAGCTCCTGCGCCTCAGTTCCTTCCTCTGTGAAACGGGAAGAATTACATCACCATCTCCCAGCCTGGGAAGGGATGAGAAGAGATACAGTCTATACATGCCCAGCACAGCACTGGGCACACAGTGGAGGAATGAGAGCTCATTGTCTCTGTGAGGACTGTTTCTAAGTAGGGTGTTTTCTAATGCATTTAAGTTCATTAAAAGCCAAGGTGTGCAACGACACTCCCCTCACCTGTGCTTTCTCGTCCTTCTGCCACCAGGTGCCAGGGGGGCCAAGAAGAGCATAACCAAGGAGGCATTGTTTCCTCCGCAGCCTCATTCATCAGCTCGCTCTGAACAGTTAGCACGCTCAGACAGTCATCTTCTGCACCTTGCCTTTCCCTGTGTCTTGACTGAGGGCTTATCTGAGAGCCTTTTGTTCAGGCTCATAATTATTCAGTGACTCAGGAGCCCACAAGCATTACCCATGGAGCCAGACAAGACCAGCAAGCTCTGAGGACCACCTGTTCCAAGTCATTTCCTGTGTGGGCGGCAACTTCACAGGGCTGAAAATACGAGTTACGGTAAAAATGTCTTCAACCCTGGCGCTCTGGATTGTTGAAACTAGATGGAATCTTGCTTGATTATGTTCAGGCCAGACACATTTCATTATCATTCTTTGCATATATATTAAAAACTCTAACCCCTTTACAAACAAATGTTCTCAAGGGGCAGACAGCACACCCTTGCCTCGTGACATTGCTCTAACAGAGAAAACACCACAGTGTTTCACCCATTAGGTCAGATCCACAAACACAGAGTGCAGTTGGAAAGGATGTGGGCAGTAATTAAGGTGGTGCTTTTTGCTCCTGTGGATGCTGTGGATAGGTGAGTGTTCAAGGATATTAACAACAAATTTTAAGCTATCCCTTACACTAAATTGGAGCTTTGAAAACAGTCTAAGTTAATCAAATACTCTGTTCACTGTATGCCTAAATTGGCCAATGGAATGGAAAAAAAGAAAAAAAAAAGCAACCCACCCCCAACAGTTATTTATGTCATGTAGACAAAACATGGGTTTGTTGACTGATTATTTCCACTCTCTAGTGATGGTCGTTGCGTTTTCACTCTGAGTTGAATTGCTGCATTTTTCCATAAATATATCTGCTCCCCTGGAGGAAGGTTTGTTGCTTAGCCTTATTGCCCTTCACGTCTGCCTTTCTTACCTCGTAGACTGTCAAGTTCTTAGTTGGTGACTAAAGTATAAAAGTAATTTCTTTCTCTTTTTTTTTTTTTTGAATTATTAAAGCCACACATGCTTACTACAGAACAGTTAGAATGTAGATATGTGTGAAGAAAAGAAAAATTAGCCATTAGGCCCATAATCTAGGGAAAACTCATTTGGGGCATTTGGATGGCTTTAATATGCATTCACTATTAAATGATCAATATTATAGTATACATAGTATATTAATATATTATGATGATGGATCAGTGCTGATATGTTTTAACATACATGTATACTTTAGTAATGTTGCTGTTTTATCTTAACTGTTTTTCAAACTTGCATTGTTTTGCCCTTCAGCTAAAAGGGTAGAGAATTTGCTAGGGATATAAATTCATTAATCATAAAAATTATGCCATAACACCCTGCACAGAAATCACAATAGGATGCGGGACACGGATTAGACTAGAGGTGAGATTCTTGCCCCAACCACAACTGTTCCGGCTTTGAAAAGAAAACAAATTTTTTTTGTTTTTTTGAAATGGAGTCTCGCTCTGTCTCCCAGGCTGCAGTGCAGTGGCGCGATCTCAGCTCACTGCAAGCTCTGCCTCCTGGGTTCACACCACTCTCCTGCCTCAGACTCCTGAGTGGCTGGGACTACAGGTGCCCGCCACTATGCCCAGCTCATTTTTGTGTGTGTGTTTTTTTTTAGTAGAGATGGGGTGTCACCATATTAGCCAGGATGGTCTCGATCTCCTGACCTCATGATCTGCCCACTTCGTCCTCCCAAAGTGCTGGGATTACAGGCGTGAGCCACCGCACCCAGCCAAAAACAAATCATTTTTAAGCCCTGATTCTAAGTCAGCATTTCCTGGTTAAGCTCATACATTTTCACAAGAAATCAATCCCCAAGACTTAGCAAGGTTGAGTGACCTGTTCCCAGTGGTGCTGTTCTGATGTGTCTGATGTCAGACCAGAAGCTCTGGCCTTCCAACCTCACACATAAACTTCCTTTCGGTATAAGTATATTCTTTGTATTGCTTATACTAAAATAATTGTTTGTTGTTCATCTGAAATTCAAAGTGCATGGAGGTCCTGGATGTCATCTGGAATCTCAGTGAAGGGAACTGGGGGTTTTATAATCAGCATTTGTCCCTACTGGTGAGGCTGTGGCATGTGAGCTGTTAAGTATTTTAACCGTATCGTTCTGCAAACACTGGACCATTTTGTCTTTCATGAAGCTGACTTATTTATGATCAAGGAGAACAGTATAGAGAAATAGACCTAAGTTCATATTACAGGAAGATTGTGTGACATTACAGAAAGAAACCTAACCACCTGGTTAAAATCTTAGCTGTGTGATCTTGTACTAGTTACTCAACCTCGCTGAGGCAAGGATTATGCAAAATGGGGCCAAGCACACCTGTTTCCCAGAGTTTTGGTGATAATGAATGAGATAATGCATATTATCCCATAGCTGGCCCTCAGCTGCAAAGGGAACTCTCTTACCTACACTTATAATTTAGTCAAGTCAACTAAAATGCTGACTACTCCAGTCCCACACCTACCTCCCATATACCCCAGTGACTTAAGTCAAAGCCAGTATCACACATACCTATTATTATTATTATTATTATTATTTTTGAGACGTAATCTGTCACCCAGGCTGGAGTGATCTGAGCTCACTGCAACCTCCGCCTCCCAGCTAGAAGCAATTCTCCTGCCTCAGCCTCCTGAGTAGCTGGGATTACAGGTGCCTGCTGCCACACCCAGCTAATTTTTGTATTTTTAGTAGAGACAGGGTTTCACCATGTTGGCCAGGATGGTCTTGAACTCCCGACCTCAAGTGATCCACCCGCCTTGGCCTCCCAAAGTGCTGGGATTACAGGCGTCAGCCACCGCTCCTGGCCACAGGAGGCTCATCCCTGATGGGCTCGCTCAGGGATGAGTCTTGGACTTTGACTAGGATCAGTAATTCACAGAGTCATGCATTCATTTATTAAAAAATGTACATGTACCCTAGAACATAAAGTATAATAATAATAAAAAATACCTGGGGAATATACTGTCTTAGGATCTGGGGATATGAAATGTATTGTGCCTGGCCTCATGCTGCTTATGGTCTAGCAGGGTAGATGGGCATTAAGCAAATGTTCGTGAAGATAAGGATTTTAGCACAAGTTGAAATTACTATTATGAAGGCAAAGTACAGAGTGGTATGGGGAAGTAATGCAGGAGGAGGTGAGTTAGAACAGTGCTTTGTCATCAACACAAGCCCCGATTCCTCCTGCTCCCAACCAGGTGAACATGCCGTTCATGCAACACCAACCAAAATTAATGGGAAAAGGGAGTCTGGAGATATAAAAAGTGAGATAAAGGGGCTACTTTTTTTTTTTTTTTTTTTTTTTTACTATTGTTTCTGCTTGTTTATATAAAAAGGTTCTTTCAACATTTACAGAGCTTTAAAGTATGATGTGAAAAATAAGTACTTTGTACTTATTATGCTGCCTTTCATCTAAGTTGCTCATAAGCCCTGCAGACATTACCTCACCCATTTTCAGAAGACTCCTTAAAGGAAGGTAAGAGACTCTTGCCCCCATTTCACAGATGGAAAGACTGAGGCATGAGAAGGTAACAGGGGCTAGGAGAGTAGTGTTGGATCAGGGGCTGAGGTGCCTGGATCCTAGGTCTGGCTTTGCCATTCAATAGCTATGTGACTTTGGCTGCATGCCTCTGGGCTCTTATTAGAAATCTGGAATGGATGATTCCCAGTTTCTCATACAATTGGAAGGATCTGTGATGGTGTCAGGGAAAATGGGTAAGTGTCACAGTGCTAATTCCTGGGACATAATTCAAGTCTTCGCTCATAACTTCAGCTTCAGAATAACATTTCTGCAACAAGGCCATCCAGAAAGATGGAGACAATAGCTGAATCTTGGAGTTGGAAGGACCCTTGGATGGCTCTGTGTGGCTTAAAATGCCTAAATGCCAGAATTGTTGAATGCTTGCTCATGACACAGATTCTTGGAACCCAACCCCATCTGTCTATCCAAATTTATAGGCCAGAGGCCTGAGGAACAATTAATGAAATCATCAAGTCTGGAAAGCACGTAGTCCAAATCAGTGGTCTCAAGCTGGGCTGCACATTGGAATCACCAGGGAGCTATGGAGATGCCAGGATCCCACCTTGGATATTTTGATTTAGATGGCCACAGGTATGTCCTGGGTATGTGGAGATTATCGTCCTGGGGACTCTAAGGGCACCCAAGGCTGAAAACTGCAGACCTAGATCAAGCTCTCTTGTGATGCTGATGAAATGAATGGGCTTGATGAAGCTAATCTCACCCATGAGAAACCACGGGCAGAGCCACTGCTGACTTGGGGGCCAATGCAGAGCTGGATGCCCCCCTTCTGACTCCACCTCCCACTCTGTCCACTACATTATGTTGACTCCCATAATGCCTGAGTGTAAGAGTTTTCTTTTTTATATGCAGAAAAATTTTAAATTATATTAGGTCAAAAAATATATGTTAAAAAATTTTACCTTGGGAATTACATGAAGCATTTAGAAATCAAAACTTTCTGTGAGGCCCCCATCACCACTACTGATAGCACAAAGGTAGTTGAAAGAAACATGAACTTGGAAAAATACTTGTAACATAAATTATAAAGGGTTATACGAGAACCTTTAGAAACCACTGACTAATTCAGTACAAGACTGGTCAAAACTAATGAATAGAAAATTGACACACAAAAAAATTTAAATGGCCAACAAAAACATAAAATTAGGTTTTTATTATTCTTTAATTATTATTCTTAATAATTAAAGAAATATAAATTAAAATATTAGTGACACACTGACATTCATTCATCAAGTTATGAATTATTGAAAGATTGATAAAATCCATTTGGGTAGGGAAAGTAACTACTGGTGAGAAGCAAACTGCCTTAAGATTTCTGGAGAGCCATTTGGCAATATATGCCAAAGCCTTAAAATATGTGTATATTTTTAATTTTTATTTTTACCTTTTTTGAGATGGAGTCTCACTCTGTCGCCCAGGCTGGAGTGCAATGGTGCGATCTTGGCTCACTGCAACCTCCACCTCCCAGGTTCAAGTGATTCTCCTGCCTCAGCCTCCAGAGTAGCTGGGATTACAGGCCTGCACCACCACACCCGTCTATTTTGTAATTTTAGTTGAGGCAGAGTTTTGTCATGTTGGCTAGGCTGGTCTCGAACTCCTGAACTCAGGTGATCCACTCACCTTGGCCTCCCAAAGTGCTGGGATTACAGGCATGAGCCACCACATCTGGCCTAAAATACGTGCATACTGTTTAACCCGGTAATTGTATCTCAAACAAATTTTCCTAAGAGAAAAGTGTGTTCAGATATATATGTAAGAAAATTATTCATCATAGGATTATCTATCATATCAAACCTTTGGAAATAATCCAATCCTCCATCAGTAAATGTTTAGCAAAATAAATTTTTATAGATCCATATGGTGGAATAACGTGCAACTATTAAAAACTGTATTGCAGATTTACACTTGTTGACATGGAAATATGTTCCATATATAGAAGTGAGTAGAGAAAGTTACCAAACTATATCTCACAGGAGTTCATTTCTCATGTATGAGTGGCTAGGTTTACATTGACAACAAAAACCTAGCTAGGCTTGGAGTCCTCTACTGATTTTGTCTATGGTGACCAACTAACTGTCTGGGTTTTCCCAGGACTGGGGGGCTTTCTGGGATGTAGGACTTAATATTGTAACCCTGAGACAATCCTGAGAAAACTGGGATGGTTGATTACCCTGATCTTGCCACTGAGTCACTAGCAGTGTGACTTTGGACAAAGCTTTTCATCTGTTTGTGAAACACAGCACTTTCCTAAAATAATGAATTTGAAATGGCTGTGGCTGGAAAATTGGCCCCCACTCTTATATTAACAATGTTTCCATTGGGTGTTGGGATTTTGGGTGTTTTAAAATTTCTTTTTTAATATTTATTTAGAAGGTGTATTCATAATTTTCATAATATAAAAAGCAGTAAAGTCATCTCCATTAAAAATACTCCTATGGGTCAACTGAGGTCTATTTTCAATACTAAGATTATGGTAACGACTGTAAAAAGTGTTTCCATAGAATGTCAACCACAGATAGTTCCTACAGCACACGAGTGGAAACCTAGAGATTCTTGCAAAAACAAAAGGTACCATGGACAATTTTGCCCTCAACTGCCACGATATCTTATGTGAAAAATGATAAATAAATGAACAGAAATTTACTCTCCTGTTTTGCAGAAATTACAACAATTCTCACATATAGATTCAATGCAGATTAGATTTAAATCTAGAATGATTTAATTTATTTGTACCCAAAGTAAGAAGGATGCAACAAATTATAAACACATTTTCGAAATGAGTACATTTTGTTTGAAAACGCCAACCTTGAAAGTTTCTCTATTGATCGCTTTTACATTGCTTTGGTAAGATTAAATAGTGATAGATGCCTTTCAAAGAGTCGTATGATGATGGAATTCGTTTACAAAGAGAAGAGCCTGACAGACAAGGGTGTTACTCAGTCTAGAGGGCTCTCTGGAGGAAGGTTTCTGGCAAAGGCTTAGATTTGTGTTGAGCCTAAAATTTGCATGGTTTGATTATAGATGATGGTAGGCAAAAATTTACCATATGTTCTATGATACAAACCATGGCCCAAAAAGTGGCTAGGAATAAAACATACTCTTCTTAGAAATGTCCGAATTGCACATTTTGGGATGCTTGTAATGCAAGGCTAATTCTGAGGCCCTTAACACATTTGAAGTCCTGACTGCTTCTAGAACAGATGTCACTGCCAATTTTTCACCTGTCCTGTAGCAGCTATAGAAATTGGAGGGGTCTGCAAAAAGCAAGACAACCTACATGCTTTGCCCTGCTGGGTCCTGGTCACCATCCCTCCAGCAGAATCCAGGCCAAGTCCCTGAACAACTCACCTCAGCGCTGAATAGATTTTTTACTGCTACAACTTCTGAAATTTCCCTCCTAACTTCTTTCTTTGTGCTGTGTTCTCCAAGTCAGGAAAAGGCAGGTAGTGCTGAAATGGTCGACAGTTCTGCCTTTGAAAGGCACTTTGCTTCCTTCTGTGTCTGGAAATTACACCTGGATCTCAAAGCATCATGTGTTGCTTTTGATAAGAAAGTCTGATGAGAGTGAGTCCATGGTTTGATTCACGTGCTACAACTGCTGATAGGTTTTCACATGAATACTTCAATTGAGTGATACTACTAACCAGTATATTTTCCTTATTTAGTTTCATGTCCCCAAATAAATCTTAGATTAAAAAATGTTTGCAAAAATTTCCTCCACACATTTAGAGTCCCTCCGTGCCGGCAGGGTGCCCAGACTGCTGCCGAGTTAGAGCCCAGGCTGGGCTGCTGGAAACACATCTATGGGATAGCTAAGGTGCAAGTCTAGACCCTTCCTGTCTAAAAGGCACTTTTCACCCAGAAAGATAAAAACACAATTTGCAATTCCAAATACAGGCAATTAAAAGCACTGTGTGTATTCTCTCTGGATGCTCTAAAAAATTATGTGTGAACGCAAATGTCTCTCCCTTAAACACTGCTACACAATGATAATGGTTTGGGAATAGAGTGCCTATGTATATATTGAAAGCTTTGAACTAACTTTACCATACCAAACTAGTTTGTCAAAGTATAACGGTGTCAAACAATGATAAAAATGAACCAACCTTTCACTCCCTTTCAAACTGAATATTTAAAATATTAAAATTGATTAAACCCTGACCTCAGTTAAGGACTTGGTTCTGCCACTAAACGGGATAACAGGAGACAAAAGATGTCAGGGTCACTTTTCCAACGGTTTATGTGTTTATGTGCATTTTAAAAAATTATTTTCTTGTTTTTCTTTCTCCCCGGCCCCCTTTTTTTTTGTAAAGCAACTGATTAAGTAAAGAAAAGTCATCTATCTGGTTAGGGAAAACTGGCAGAATCTGAATGTCACTCACTTTTCAGATCGAAAGGATTTGTATAAAACCTTCATATAACAACTGTAAATTGTCACTGCTGTGTAAGAGCATCAAAAAGTGAGTGAGGCCTCAGACACACAGAGGGACTTCTATCTTGGCTGTATCGCTTTCTTGTCCTGTGACCATGGGCATTATAAGATTTTGAAAACTGATTCTTCAGGGGAATACTACTTGTATTTATCTGAGATAAGTGTTGACAAATATAAACTGGTAAAGTCACAAAAAATGCTTATGAAGGAATCCAGTATATACTAACTTCCCACTTTTATTCATGGTCAATATCACCATCATCATTCTCTTCCTCCCAGGCTAGTTAACAGAAGGGTAAAAACATTTTTGATCTACAAATATATAATAGTCATATCATCCTCCAAAGTAACATAGGTAATACATTATTTCAGAAGCACCATTTTAAATACTTTTTGCCCAAAGAAAATCTTAAAGAACCCTATTGATTTGTTGTTTCACATTTTCCAGTATTCAGAGAAAATCCGTTTAGATTCCCTTGAGGATCACTGTCCACTGAGTAGAACCCATTCTTAATGTCTTTCTCCCTTTCCCATCATAATGGCAATTATGGAGCAATCGTCAGAAACCTTAGCACAACTGCAACCCCAGAGATGTCTTCAAAACAAACTAAAACCCACTGTAACATACCTGGAGGAAAAAATGCCACTGGAATCAATTTTCTGTTAATAAAGTAAGTTTTTCCCCAAATATTCAAGGTGTGTAATACCTGTAAACACTTTCTCCAAAGCCACTTTCAACCCACAAATAATATTTTTATGATTAATCATAGAGAGAAAAAAAATATATGCAGAACTATGTCACACTCCCTCAACCGAACTTTCTGGTCTTTTCCCCCCGTTAGGGTTGGGAGAGGTGGGGTGGTGCAGAGGATGGAGAGAGGAAGAGAGAAGGTCCTTTGTCTGGAACTTTTCGTTACTGAGGGTTTTACCAAAGAAGCAATTCTTTTCACATGCTATGTCTCACCTTGAGTTCTTATCCGCTGGGGACATAGTTGATCAATGATGTAATTCTACAATTATTTAAGGATAGTGATTCTTTTATTCTCACAAAGGGTTTGCTGAAAATTAAAAGAAGCCTGCAGTCATTTATTTTAATCTCCCAAGATTATTTATTGTTCCTACAAGTCAGGACAGCCTCATCTTTGGAAAACACATTCCAAGAGAAAAGTTGATAAAATAATTGCATTGTTAGACGGGTGGGGCTTTGCAAGGTAGAATCCCTGTGGATGGTCTTTTAAAGCAGCACTTTATATTTATCTTGTGGTATTTCTGAAGTGCATGGATGGTCATTTGGTGCAAATGATAACTATTCATTTACCTTTAGAGACTTTGTAATCATTGAGAAGACAATAAATGTATACAAATTATAAACTTCAATAATAAATTCTTGAAAATGTTCATTTTGTCATTTCCTTCTTATGCATTGCCATATAGGTCTCTGTATGTATAAATGAGGAAGAAGATATGCACTTAAGATAATTTCTTTGAATATTATAAGCCTCCCTGCTTCCAATACAATTAATCACCTTCCCATGTGTGATGGAAACTGCAAAATAATTTTTTTTCCTTGTGTTATAAAAATATCCCTTGATTGTCAACTTTTAGTTTTTAAGTGCTTTGATCTACTTTGAATGTGAAGAGTGCAGGATCCCCAAACTAAGTGTGTGGCCTCCACCCTATGGTGTGAGAAAAAGCTGTGAATTTTCCCCCTTATTTTTTATGTCCACGAGTTTCTTATTTAGAGGAAAACTTAATAACCAATTGGTACCTTTGCAGTTAGCTTACCCAAATGTTATTTGTTTAAGAGGTATTTGATGTCCAACATACCCAGTGATTTTTTTTTTTTTTTTACAAGACTTATTTAAGCTCTTTTCCTAGGAAAAAGATGTTGCCTTTCTGCCAAGGGCATATTATCTTCAAAAACTGGCACTTTAGCCTGTTTTCCGCAACTTAAATTTTCCACATCTTAAATTGTCTCAGGTCTCTGAACTGCAGATTGGAAGAATTAGAAAAGGTCTTCCTTCCTAGTAGTTGACATTCCTTGCTTAGGCAACTTTACACAGTCTCCCTCATTTGATGGAAAAAACAATCATTAAGCATTAATGGGAGAACAGCAAAATCTTCAAAATCTGACTCATTTAGATAAACACTTTCTAGTTTTCAAATCTGTTCTAAGCCACTATCATGTTTACCATGTTTAAAACAGAAAGAAATACTTTCTGAGGTAAATACCCAATGAACTGAAATCAAAAGAAATCCAGTTATGATGAAAAATATTGAAGGAAAAGGACTAAATGAACTTTCAAACCTTCTAAAGAGAGAGAAGTTCATCTGTTATATAACACATGTAAGGAGGTGAATAAATTGTGTCAACTAATTTCCCAAATACAAGATCAACTCTCACATCTATAGGGGAGATAATTAATTGAACCATGATCCCAGCAATAAAATTCAGCACATCTCTGAAGATGAATATTAACGTGGTTTGGGAGAGAATGTGCTTGAGATATTAAGGTTTTTAAGAACCAAGTTGTGGTTTCTTAGGTTAAAACTGCATGGTTACATTTGCTATGCCAAGAACAGGGTTTCATATTCTCTGAAAACAGCATGACTCCAGTGAGATGTTTGGTTGGGGATCCCAATCATGTAAGATACCGTGGAGTTATGTCTATTTCTTTCTTGTCCCTAAATTCTACCAATTCCAAGTCCTTTTGGAACAGCATGATCAGCACTTAGATAAAGGTAGTAAGAGTCTACTGGTTCTTGGATGTTCTCCTGGGCTTCATGGAAGAAAAGTCTGCAGCAGGTAAAGACTGCGGTCAATGGCTCCCTCAGTCCACACTGGATGGCCTTGGGAGGAGTCCACTCACGAAAATTTGGCTACAGAGATATGTTAGCCATCTTTGTAACCAGTACTTTAAGAAAAATAATAAAAGTTTTAAAAAAAGACTACTCAAGAGTACTCATGCAGGCCTCAGTGTCAATGTCTGCTCCTGGACTTGAAAACATGCTTCCCCCTCCATAAACATTCTTTGCCACCGCTGAAAGCTGTTGAATGCTTGTCAGGCTTATTCAAAATTTGATTACCTTAATGGAAACCCCCAAAGATAACAACAGATAAAGAATAAAACCAAGACATATCACTTGTAAACACAGTGAATGCATCCATTTCTTGCTTTTCAATTAATCATCTCTTGAGCTAAGAGCTTAGAAATTCCATTCAGATTTAGACATTCTTTCAACAGTATGTGTCTGATTTCCCAGTTACCAGCCCGACAGTTCTGACTAATGTAAAATAATGCACTACTTTGCTTCAGGCAAAGTCAAGTATTTGATTTTCATAGAACCAACTTTTGATTAACTATTCTGTGGATGTGTTTATCTACCATGACCTTTAGCTGATCTGTTCCAAATTGGTCAGGAAGAAAGAAGTGGTCTTAGGGGAAGCAAAGTCTGTTGTAAGTAACTCTGAACTGGAGTGTCAAGAAATCTTTCTTTACTTCTGTTCATGATTTTTGATAATTTCTCTTCCCTGTGTCTTATTTTCTCATTCTGCAAAAAGAAGGAATTTTTTTAAAAATGGCATCTTCCAAGGATCAAAGATGCTAGAAAAGATGAAAAATGAGTAAAAATGTCATTACTGATGGACCTCAAGGGCATTATGCTTAGTGAAAAAAAAAGTAAATGGCAAAAGATTTTGTGCTGTTTGATCCCATTTATATAACATTCTTAAAAGAACAAAATTATAGAGATGGAGAACAAATTGGTGGTTGCCAGGGTTGATGATGGTGGGGTATGGATATAAGAAGGTGACCTGAGGGGGTCACAGAGAGACGTCTGTGGTAACAGAGCAGTTCTGCATCTTAACTGCACTGATAGTTACCCAAATCAATACACTAGATAAAGTTGCATAGACTTTCACGCACACACACATGCATGCACACACACAAGTTAATACGTGTAAAAAATGGTGAAAATTAAACAAGATCTGCAGTACAGTTAAGAGTTACACAATTGATGTTCTAACAACATCAGTTTCTTGGTCTTGATATTGTACTGTGTTTACACAAAATGTTATCATTAGGGGAAGCTGGATGAAGGGTACACTGGACTCTCTGTATTATTTTTGTAACTTTCTGGGAATCTATAGTTATCTCAAAATAAAACTTTAAAAATGTTGTTATGTACCTGACCTTAGGATGCTTCTTAACCAATCCCATGTTCCCTGTGTGTATAATTACAATAAAAATAAATGTAGAAATAATTTTTTCAAAAAAGAGAAAGTGGTGAGAGAGTGGCACATGGAGTGGGATGAGTCACAACAAAAGCATTAAACACAGTTCTCCTCTTGTAACTTAACTTTGCATAAAAGTGAATACAAAGATTCCTTGTTTAACACCACTCTGAACTTAAAAGCAAAATTCTTAGGGACAGCCTTTTGAAATCTAAGACTTTTGTAAGTTGAGATGCCATGGAACATTTGTTCCATGAGCTGCCTCACAAAAACAAAGAATTTGTAGTAAAGTAAGTTTGAAAATGTTAAACATAATTTTTTTCCCTGGCTCTATTTTCAAAATGATAAAACACATACCTTTGAAAAACAGATTCCAGACTTCTACTTCCTGAAATAGTAGATGGGATGATGCAGATGATTTGGACCAACTCTATGCTAAGACAACTCGAAATCTAGGCAAAACATACACACATGTATCATTGTCATCTTCATTATCATCATTATCTAATTGAAGGCATTGGAAAGCTCTCAATGCAGTAAAAGCCAAGATCCAAGAGATAGCAGAAACAGAGAGATGAGTTTTACCCTAAGGCAGAGGCCAGTACTGGAAAAGGGAGGAGAGCTCTCCAGAGAGAACTTGAAAAGGTAGTCAGGGCCTTTGCCAGCTTCACATAGTGAGTGGGAGAAAAATGGAAGTCCAGGGCCCACCCAGAAGAAGCTTCTGGATAACCTTCCATGCTTTAGATTAAGACGGGCAAATACTACACCCTGGGAGTAAGGGTGGATGAAAAGTGAAATAGCCTTATAAGAACTGAAGTCTGTTTTATGATTATCTCAGTCCTTGAAATTGATCATAGAATGCTGGTACTTCTGGCCACCTGCTGTAAAGAAAAATAAAACTTCCCTCTTTATCTAGGTTAAAGATAAAGTCTTAAGTCATTTTTATACTTTTTTATATACATGAGACAGTCAATCAAACATATCAAGGCACAGAGGAGAATAAGAAAACAAAAATAGAAACAGTCCCAAAGGGGCTCCAGATAATAGTTACCAACCACAGGATTTAAAATAACAATGCTTAAATGGTTAAGGAGATTACAAGAAAAGACGAGAATTTTTGATGAATAACTGGGACCTGTAAGGATAACTAAAGGGAAACTGTAGAGCTGAAAAGTGCAATAACTAAAATTAGAAACAGCGGAAGGACTGAAGCATATCAAAGAGTAAGAGAAAGTCAGTGCATTGAAAGATAGATTTTAAAAAAATTCAGAAGGAGGCATAGAGAGAAAAAAAAAAGGATGAAAAATATAGGAGAAAGGGTAAGAGACAGAAGTTCTAACATAGATGTCATGAGGTTCCTCTTAAGAGAATAACATGATGAGAATGAAGTAGGTATGCTACATGCAGAGGTTGTGACTGACCATTTTCCAAACTGGCAGAAAATATCAAGCTGGAGATTCAAGAAGCAAGACAAATTCAGAGAAAACTACATCAGAGAAAATGGCTGAAAACCAAAGACAATGAGAAAATCTTAAAAGAGACTACAGGAAAAAAGAAACACTAATTTTGGAGAAGGAACATTAAATTCACAGTTGCTGCCTTGAAAATTAAAAAATAATAAAATGATAAAATAAAATAAAAATGATGGAAACCAGAAGATAATAAAAGAAATAATGGAAGTTATCCTGCAATCTAGAATTCTATATTGGGTGAAAATGTTCTTCAAGAATGAAGACATGAAAACAAAATAAAGACAATTTCAGACCAAGAACCCCACCAAAACAAACAAAAAACCCAGGGAATTTGTCACTAGTAAACCTGAACTAAAGGGGATATTAAAGATATTTTTCAGGAAGAAGGAACATCATTCCAGGAAGGAGCAAAAAGCAAGAAAAGGCAAATACGTCTGTAAATTGAAATGCATCTTGACTGTAGCAATCTATAATAATAACACTTGAATAGAATATGAAGTATTCCAGGTGTGGTGGCACACACATGTAATCCCAGCACTTTGGGAGGTTGAGGTGGGTCGATCACTTGAGGTCAGGAGTTCGACACCAGCCTGGCAAAACCCCATCTCTACTAAAAATACATAAATTAGCAGGGCATGGTGGTGCGCACCTGTAGTCCCAGCTACTTGGAAGGCTGAGGCAGGAGAGTTGTTTGAACTTGGGAGGCAGAGATTGTAGTGAACTGAGATTACACCACTGCGCTCCAGCCCAGGCCACAGAGCAAGACTCTGTCTCAAAAAAAAAAAAAAAAAAAAAAAAAAAGGAAATATATATGCAATTAAAATAAATGACAACAACAGCGGTAAGTTAGAAAGGAGTGAAAAGAAGTACTTGCATTAACTGAGATGAGGCAAGAAGTACTGATTTATATCATATTTGGGTAAGTCAGGAAAGCCAGCTGCAATCTCTACGTAAGTTGTAAAAAAATACTGAAAGAGTATTAACCACCACACTCATATTCTATTTCATAATAAAATAGAATAAATTTTAAATATTCCATAAAAGCAAAGGAATACAAGGATGAAGAAAAAAGAGATATAGAAACAGGTAGAAGTAGAAAGCAAATAATATAATAATAAATTAGGCCCTAAATATATCAGTATTAACGTAGCATAGTGATTGTAAACTGTGTTCTTAGGGATTGACAATAATAATAGCCATTAATTTATAGAAGTAATACTGTCTGCAAAACTACTTAATATGAAGTGACTTATTTAATCTTCAGAGTATTCACATGTAGCAAAGACTGGTATTATCTTTACTTTAAAAACGAGGAAACATAGGCACAGAGAGGTTAAATAACTGTCCCAGGATTACCCAGCAGGTCTGGAGCACAGCTGGAGTTTGAAACCATGTGTTTAATTTTGACTGTGATCTTCTAACCACCATGTTGTACTCTATGATCCTGCCTCTCCTGTGGTAGCACCAAGAAAGATCTAGACTTGTCTGACAGGAAAGAAAATAGATTGTTTCGGACTTCAGGCATTTCCTTCAGATTAGATTATTAGGCCACCAATATATTAAAACTTAAAAAAGAAATACTGAGAGAAGCTTGGTTGCCATGTATATGAAAAGTCTTAAGAAATTTCATCATTGGATAAAGTATTTGCACTTCTATGAAGACATCCCAAGAACAAAATAAGTAGAGAAAAATAAATAGATGAACAGAGATGCTCATTGCAGGCTTATCTGTGATAGTAAAAAGATCGAACGGTGTGAATGTATCATTAATGATGGCACATTTAGTTAGTGAAATAATACGTGGCTAGTAAAAGGGTATTATAAGTAAAAACTATATATATATATAAAATAAAAAGTTACATTAAGTGGAGGGGAGAGTAAACAAGAGAGCATATGCCAGAATTATCACAAACTGGTACAATTCCCAATTCCTATGTATTCTTGACAAAAATCCTCAGAGGAGAAAAAGAACTATGCAAAATGTTATACATTCTTGAAGGAAATACATTGAAATATTAGAACTGTAACATGTATATTTGGGTTGCAGGATCAGATATGCATTTGCACCTTTTTTTGCATTTCCCAGTTCTCCTTGGGGCTTGCATTAGGATTAACATGTACGTTAATTCATACAAAAGTTGTTGTTTGGCCGGGCATGGTGGCTCATGCCTGTAATCCCAGCATTTTGGGAGGCTGAGGAGGCAGATCACGAGGTCAGGAGATCGAGAGCATCCTGGCTAACATGGTGAAACCCCGTCTCTACAAAAAAAATAAAATAAAATGTAGTCCCAGCTGCTTGGGAGGCTGGGGCAGGAGAATGGCATGAACCCGGGAGGTGGAGCTTGTAGTGAGCCGAGATCGCACCATTGCACTCCAGCCTGGGCAACAGAGCAAGAGTCTGTCTCAGCAAAAAAACAAAAAAACAAAAAACAATCAAACAAACAAAAAACAGTTGTGTAAACGATGAGTTGATGGGTGCTGATGAGTTGATGGGTGCAGCACACCAACATGGCACATGTATACATACGTAACAAACCTGCACGTTGTGCACATGTACCCTAGAACTTAAAGTATAATAAACAAACAAACAAACAAACAAAACAGTTGTTGTTTGAAATGATGACACTTTCTGTTATCTGATGAGGGAGACGTGCTTTCACTGAGTATATTTAGAAAAGGACTCATTAACCAAAGAGGGCAGAGCTCCTGCTGTGATGTAACCTTCTCTTCCCCCACCAAGTGGCTGAGGCTCATTCATCTCACCCTTTTGCCTCTAGTGTGGAAGGAACTGAAGGTGAGGCCACATGGCTCCAGGCTGATGGAGCTCGGCAGTGTTCAGAAGCAGCTGCTTTAAGGAAAGACCTGCTCTGGGGCCTCATGGATGGCATGAGTAGAGAGGAAAGAGAACATTCGAGAAAAAATACATCATCAACATATCCTATGTGAGGCCGATGCTTCCTTTGCAACTCCAAGTGATGTTTTTGTGGGATCATTAGTCTATCCATCTGTAGCCATGCATCCAGAAAATTCAGTGTCTGTCACATGGAAACACTATGCTAGGGGCCCAGAGGGGAGAAAATGAGTTTAAGGAACAGATAAAGATTTTGTCCCAGATGCCAATCAATCATGGAAAAGGGGACTTCACTCCCTTTGTTTACCAAGGTCCACTTCAGTTTCCCCGTCTACTGCACACATAATATCATTTAGATGTTTGGCTTTCCTGAGAATCCAAGAACCCACTGGAAATTAGTGATGTCTTTCTGAAGGTAGTTTCTCAAAGTGTAGTCTATGCAGGAAGGAGCTGAGGGACAGTAGCTCTTCTTTATCTCATGGGTTCTTCTGTTGCACACTTTGAGGGGTCCATGGTTGAAGTTATTGTGAACTTGGCTGGGACAAAATACATCTTTATTTTTACAAACCTCTAATTCAAATATAGCATTTTCTTCTATCATAAATATAGAAAACAAATTGCAGTAGTATTAGAAGTATGTGTAACTCGCAGCCAGGCATGGTGGCTGACGTCTGTAATCCTATCATTTTGGGAGGCTGAGGCAGGCAGATCACCTGAGCTTAGGAGTTTGGGACCAGACTGGGCAACATGGCAAAAAAGTGTCTCTACAAAAATATATATATATATATTAGCAACGTGTGCACCTGTAGTCCTAGCTACTTGGGAAGCTGAGGCAGGAAAATTGCTTGAGTCTGGGAGGCAGAGGTTGCAGTGAGCCAAGATTGTACCACTGCACTCCAGCCTGGGTGACACAGTGAGATCTCGTCTCCAAAAAAAAAAAAAAAAGGTGTAACTTTCTCACCAGTTGATTGAAATCATGGATATCTTCAAATCACATAATAGTACTTACAAATGTACCAGAATAATGTGTATGCTCATCACTACCCTGAAATTACAGTCCTTGGGCTTGGAAATAGGTCATGTTATTTAATGAGTTAATAAAGAATCATAACTGTTATCATTTACAATTTTTTAAAGAAGTATTTTGATAACTATATAAGCCAAAATTCCCAGAGAAACAGGATGGTTGGCAAACTGGAGACTTAAAAGAGCTGATGGTGAAGTGACTTTCCAGCTCAAAGGTAATCAGGCAGGAAAGATTTCTTCTTACTTGGGGTAGGGTCAGCCTTTTGTTCTCTTCAGGCCTCAACTGATTGGATGAGGGCCCCATTCACATCAGGGAGGGCAATCTACTTTACTCAGTCCATCAGTTTAAATATTAAACCTACCCAAAAACACCTTTACAGAAACACCCAGAATAATGTTTGACTAAATACCTGGGCGTTCTGGGATCCAGTGAAGTTGACATAAAATTAACCATTACAAGTCCACCTGTTGTTAACTTGGAACGCATAGACATCTCCTTAAGATGTATTTAATTAATAGCCACATGAAGACAGTAGCAAGATTATAATTCTGCCTGACATGATACAGCTTTCCTGCTCACAATAAAAAATGTGCTAACTCTTTCCCAAGAGGAGGAGATAAAGCCCTTGAGTAATGTTTACTCTTCTCCTTGACACTCTGTACTCAAATACTGTGATATAAAATCAATACATTGTATATTTCATGATAAGGGAATAATAGAAGGAAGAAAACACAGAAATTTGCCCTATACCTGTGTGCACATACATACACACAAGTAAATTCAGAACAAAATAAGGAGGAAATATTCATGACAATTACAGTCTTCATTTCTGTAACAGGTCATGTAGCTGTAACTGCTATTTACAACTCCCTTTTCCCACTATTCATTATGTATTCTCTTTGCTTTCAGCAAGCAGATCAGCTAGTCATGGTTCTTTACTTGGTGAAATAATCCAAGCCTTCATTCCTGAAGGGTCTGGCCATTACTAGTCCTGCCTGAAGTGGGTGGTTGTAGTTTCTCATTGACCTTAATGACAAGGCATGGTAATACTAAAGACACTCCAAGGTATCTCCTATGTTCCAGACATAGTCTTCCTTCCCTCCAAGTGGTCCCATTTCCCCTTACTTGTCAGGATCAATCACCCCCACCAGCAGAGTAACTCTCTTCTTTGCCTGTTGATTTAGCATTATGAGGAGTACAAAGTGGGAGAGTGGCAATCTTAACTTCCAGTTCAATGAAATCACTGTGTGTCTCCTGGTAGAAGCATTCTTCCCTTCCCAGGAGCTGATATGGTTTGGCTGTGTTCCCACCCAAATCTTATCCTGAATTGTAACTCAAGATGAGATTTGGGTGGGGACACAATTCCCATGTGTCATGGGAGGAACCCGGTGGGAGGTGATTGAATTATGAGGGGCGGGTCTTTCCTACACTTCTTATGATAGTGAATGAGTCTTGGGAGATATGATTTTAAAAATGGGAGTTTCCCTGCACAGGCTCTCTCTCTTTGCCTGCTGCCATCCATGTAAGATGTGACTTGCTCCTTCTTGCCTTCCACCATGATTGTGAGGCCTCCCCAGCCATGTGAAACTGTGCATCCATTAAACTCTTTTTTTTGGTAAATTGCCCAGTCTTTATTAGCAGTGTTAAAACAGACTAATATAGTAAATGAGCTAAGACCACTAGGCCAAAGGGCATAAGGCCACGATTTTACTAGTGGGTCACTAAGGATAATAGTAACTGGTGCCATTTTCTCCTCTTGATTTGCAGGCCCATCAGTTCTGGCTATGAGAAAAACACGACCATGTTTTGGAAGCTGATTCAGAGCCTACACAGCCTTCTGGAGAATCTTACCCCAGCCCTACAAGATATTGCCACCTAGCTGACACTGCAACTGAGTCTTCAAAATGCCATTCCACTGTTTCATCAAACCAGTTGTTTTAAGATGGAGGGAAACATGATAAGACCAATGAATTCCATGAGCATGGGCCCACTGCAGCACTTCATTTGCTGTGAAGTGAGTTCCTTCATCAGAAGCAGTTTTTTATGGAATACCATGATGGTGGATAAGGCAATTCTTTAAGTCCATGGATGGTAGTTTTGGCCAGAAGCATTGCATGCAGGGAAGACAAATCTGTATCCATGGTGTCTATTCCAGTAAGAGAAAACACTACTCCTTCCATGATGGAAGTGGTTCAATGTAATCAACCTGCCACCAGGTCAATCACCTGGTTGGTTTGACTCGGCAATACGTCTTAATATTGAATGAGTCAATAAAGATACATAACTGTTACTATTCATAAATTTTAAGAAACTACTTTGACAACTATATTTCAATATAATTTCCTTTAACAGAACAAATCCACTGGTATGGTGGCTCACGCCTGTAATCCTAGCACTTTGGTAGGCCAAGGCAGGCAGATCACCTGAGGTCAGGAGTTCGAGACCACCCTGACCAACATAGTGAAACCCTGTCTCTACTAAAAATACAAAAATTAGCTGGGCATGGTGGCGTGTGCCTGTAATCCCAGCTACTCAGGAGGCTGAGACAGGAGAATTTCTTGAACCTAAGTGGCAGAGGTTGCAGTGAGCCGAGATCTCACCATTGCACTCCAGCCTGGACAGTCTGGACAACAGAGTGAGACTCCGTCTCAAAAAAAAAAAAAAAAGATAAAAGAAACAACAACAACAACAACAAAATAACAGAACAAATTCATTGTAAAATACTGGATGTGTCTTGTCTTTGATTACCATTATAGATTAATTTAGAATGAGGTATCTTTTGTATTTTCTTACTGGCTAGGCAGTTGGGAATAGTCTTCTACAAGTGGTGCTAACAAGACTATTTTATTTTTCTTTTCTTTCCACTCAGCCATGTCCCCAATATTTTGGACCTGAGGTATGAAAATACGTACCTTATTTCTACTCCCCCCGATTGTTCTATTGAATCTAGTTTTACTGAAATAATTACATCTCTGTTGCTGTATTCCAATCAAGAGCTTGACTGTAATCTCAGCATCTTAGGCACAGTAGAACAAGGAAGAGCTTTCCATCAGAAGTGATCACAGGAGATATGTATTAATTGTTCATTAGTTCAACTACTGTTTTCCAGAGCACACACTGGAAGTCAGGAGTAATACCAGGTAATTTAGGGCTTCAAGAATGGATGAAACATGGCTACTACAACAGTAAAGGAGCTTAAGCAAGACAGACAGGCATGTAGAAGGCCCTGGGAACCCAGAAAATGGAGCAGGAGACTCTGTCTGGCTCAAGGAAGGTGGCTCTGTGGATGGAGGTTACATTTACACCTGGTCTGTAAGAATGAGTATGGTTTCGCACAGCAGAAAAGGGACAAGGGGGAAGGACTGCATACAAAAGAAGGGGATTAGTGGTGGAGCAATTACAATTAGAGGAGGCAATAAAAGGAGAAGGGACGTAGTGTATTTTAGGGACCACAACCAGTGTCTGGAGCTAGAACAAAAATTATCAGGGTAAGAAGATGAAGTTAGGTGTTACTGGAAAGGTAGGATGCTGTGGAGACTGGACTTGGGATTTGACAACCAGTAATTGAAAGCCATTAATAACTTCTAGGCAGGGGAATAACATGATCAGATGCATTTTAGAAAGATGACTCAGGAGACCACATATTTAAGGAAAACAATGGAATCACAGTATCCTGGGACTCATCTGAATTTCGGGAAACAAAAAAAGAGAGAGAGAAAGAAAAAAATCAAAGATGTCTTTTGAATGTCTAGCTTAGGTGAGAGGTTTGGTGGTGACATCCCTAATGGGAGAAAGGTCAAGTTAGAGGCAGAGAGTCAAGGTCTGGAGCTCAAGAGAGATGTTGAGTCTGGGAAAATAAAGGTATGAGTCATCTACATGGAAGTGATAGTTAAAGCTATGGGAATGAAGGAGCTTTCCTGGGAGAACGTCTAGACTTGTGATGTGAAGAGCCTTGAGGACAAAACCCGGGGAAGCACTAACGGGTAAGAGTGGTGCCAAGAAAGATGAGTCAGTGAGGGAAACAGAAGGAGAGGAGGCAGAGGATCCTACAGAGATTCAAGAAATGCTGTAAGAAATTAGGAGGCAAACTCAGAGCAGCAAGGTGGGTGGGAGAATTGCAATAAGAACTTCCAAAGGGGTTGTGGAGGCTGAGGTTAGAAATTTGAATTCTGGGGGTGAAGTGACATTGTCCACATGAGGACAACATCTGGGTGCTGTTGTGGGAAATGTTGAGATGAGATGGAGGTGAAAAGATCTAGCAATTCAAAGTCAAGGGTAATTCAGTTCCTCCAAGAATAGGTTTACAGGAAGTTATGCACTGCTTGAGAGGAGCACATTGATGAGATGACAAGTCACTCGCTTTTAGAGGCCTGCAGACCAAGGTGGCACCTGCATTTTCCCCACAATGGAGTGGCAAGATGAAGAAAGACCCTCCAACATGAAAGTTTGTTTTCAGGTTGGTTTATTGCAATATTACAGTTGGTGCTCCATGTAACTGTGAGATAGTCAAGGCTAGAGAAAGGGCATATACCCAAGGTACAGTTTGTTCAAATCTATTTGGTTAGATATGGACCAAGCCATAGCCTTGACTTCCTGACCACTGAGCTCTCAGCCACCTAAGAAGCCATCTTCTTCTGAAGTCATTCCTGTCAAGAGCCTGTTCCCATCATTTGGTACGATGGTGAGCTATCCAGGGACATGCATGAAGAGGTAAATCTCTTCCCAAGTTCCATCTTCTGTAGAAGCCAAGCTTCTGGTCCTGCTCTTATCTCTCTCGTGAACATTTGCCAGTCCCTGCTGTCATTCTTGCTCCCCCCAGTCTCTACCCGGCCCCTCAGCCAGGTTCCCTTTGAAATGTAAGTTATATTGCAGCACTCCCCTGCTTAAAACCCTATCGTGGTTTCTCATGATGATTAGGCTAAAACTCAGGGTCAAGGCCATGACCTAAAGTCCTTGCCATAATCTGTAGCAGTGGATCTCAATTTAGGGTGATTTCACATCTGCCCCCCAAGATACTTGGCAATTCTGGAGACATTTTTGGCTGTCACAATTTGTGGGGAGAGGTTGCTAATAGCATCTAGTGGGTAGAGGCCAGGGATGCTGCTAAACATTCTATAGTACACAGGACTCACCCACCATCTGCAATGACAAACAATTATCCAGCCCCAAATACCAATGGTGCCAAGGTAGGAAGATCCTGCCCTTCAGGGCCCTCATGCTCTGGTCCTGCCTATCCTGTGTATCCTCGCTGATGCATTCCTCCTAGGTCACACTCATCCTGGCCAGCCGTGCTTTCCTCAGACGTTCCATTGTTACCTTAGGACATTTTGTACCTACTTCCTCTGATGCCTCCCCAAAATGTTCGCCGGGCTTGCCCCCCTCACCATGCAGGTTTCTGCCAAAATGCTGCTCCTTAAGGCGTTCTCTAATTCTATAATCTAAACTAGTTCCTCTTCTCCCACTGCCCTCCTGCTTTCTTCACAGCACTTTGATCATCTGAAATGCTATGACTTAATGGCCTCATTTTGTCTTTACCATCTGTCTTCTTTGCTGTGAGGTGAGCTCCCTGAGAGCACAGCTTTGTCCCATCCCCAGAGCAACGCCAGCACTTGGTCACTCAAGAGACAGCTACCAATTACGTAAAGGGAAGAATGGCTGTCTGGGGCCTGGCTCCCTAAGATACTCATCCTGGGGTGCAATGACAGGTGATCTCTGACTCCCTAATACTCATCCAACGTGGACTCTTCAATTCGATTTTGAAGCTGTTTGGCCTCACATCTGCTAACACCCACCCGACATAGCATAGGGAGGCCATTGGATCCAAAGGGTTATAAGTCATAGGACCAAATGCCAGGCATCTTGGATGAGCCTGCTTTGGTCAAAGAACCTTCACTGCATTCTCCTTCACTCTGGACTTTGGCTTTTCCCATGTGTAGGTTAGGTAGCATGACCCAACTCAAACACCAGATTCAAGTGCAGTTTCCAACTTTGTCTGGACTGCATCATGCTAAGCACACGCATGCATAAGGGTACACACACAGGGTCACGACATGTTATCGTATGGGGCATAGGTCCTCTTTTAGTGGGCCAACCACAGTGTTGGTCAAACTATTTCTATTACTACATAAATGCAACTCAAATAGAAGCAAGTCTCTGCAGTCTGAAAGTTGGGGAAGGGTGAGCCTGGTGGAAGCTCTTCAGGAGGTCCCACGGCAAATTAGTGTTCCTAAGCAGGGGAGGTCTGGGGTTCGATTTAATTCACTTAGAGTGGAAACATTTTACAGCATTGCATAAAGTTTCCTTTTATAAAGTAATTTTCGAACCCACCCATCCTCTTAACTCCTGATCTCCTGTCTGTACCAGTTTTCTTTTTTCTTTTCTTTTCTTTCTTTCTGAAGAGAGCTCTCCCGGGGGTAAAAAGTAAAAACAGCTTTTCCTGGAAAAGTTCATGCCACCCTCATTTACCTTTCACATAACAAAAGCCCAGACTCTAATTCTGAATAGCTGTTTTGTGTAGTTGAACCAGGTGTCCCGCTTGGAGAGACTGAGCATTGGAAGTCAGAGAAATGCCAATTTGCTGTGTTTCAAAATACTTTGTTTCAATTGCTGCCAAAGCCTTGGGGCAAAATGCTATAATCTATTTCCAGTCGTAACTTTTCAGCTGGCTCGGCCTATTTTTAAAAAAGTTTATTAACATGCCCAAGTGACAGTATCACTTATTAACCTTATTGATCTGGGAAAATTTTTATTAACTATAAAACATATTCATTATTTGGGGTCAGTACTAGTGACCTCTTGGCAGCAAAACGTCAGAGTCTTAGAAGATGAAAACTGATTTATAAATACATAGCAAACATACTAATTGAAATATATCAGTGATGTATGTCTATAGATTAAATAATCAGATGATATTAAGTGAAATGGAGAAAGGCAGTTGCCACTGTATTTGAAGTAGACTACTAACACATCTGATAATAACATATTTTCAATTTAGAGTATGAGAGAGACATTCTACCATTGTTAGAGTCACATCACATCTGGTCAATCGAGTCCTATATTTTTCTGAAAGTGCCGCATTGGCAAAGAAAGATCTTAAGGAAAAGGCAGCATATGGTTTGCTAACTACCAGAGACATCAAAGCCTTTCAGATAAGTGCATTAGGCTCATTCATTCAACAAATATTTTCTGAGGATTTACTAGGGGCTAGGTAGAATTGCAGATGCTGAGTCTGCAAAGTAAACATACATACTTCTGTGAACACAGGTTTCAGCACCTGGGTCCCTGCACTGGGATTTTACCAGAATTCTTAGACAGCATTTGGATAAGCTTATTCCTCATAGATCTCTGTTTTCTTTCTCCAAAGGATGAAGCTAAAGACCGGAGAAGTGCATACAATGGAAAGGAATGGGATCTGTAGTTGAAGACGTGGAATCAAACTTTGACATTTGACAAACTGAGTTGGGCAAATGGTTTTACATCCTTGAGTCTCAGGATCCTGATGAGGTTGGGTTACCTTATAAAGTGGAGTCATGGCAAAACGAGGTAGGGTATATACATTGCTGGTGGAATGCAAAGTGGTACAGCCACAGTGGAAAACAGTTTGATGGTTCTTCCAAAAGTTAAAGCTACCATATGACCCAGCAATTCCACTCCTACCTACATACTGAAAAGAATGAAAGACAGATACTCAAACAAATACATGTATACCCATGTTCATAGCAGCATTATTCACAAGAGCCAAGATGAAAACAACCCAAATGCCCATCAATAGATAAATGGATAAAGAAAATGTGTTATATACAGACAATGGTGTATTATTCAGCCCTAAAAAGAAACGAAATTTGGATACATGCTACCTCACGGACGTACCTCTAAAACATTACACCAAGTAAAAGAAACCAGATGCAAAAGACCACACATTGCATGATTCTATCTATATGAAATATCTCGAACAGGAAAATCCACAGGAACAGAGAGTAGACTGTGGCTGCCAGAGGCTGAGGGAGGGGAGTAAGGAGAGATTTGTCATGGCCACAGAGTTCCTTTCAGGTGACGCAAATGTTTTGCAAGTAGATAGCGTTAGTGGTTGCACAACATTGTGAATGTACTGAATGCCACTGAAACGTTCATTTTTAAAATGATAAAGATTCTGTTTTTGAATTGCATCTGAGTTGGAAAAAAATGAGTGTCTATGAAAATATTCCATATATGTTTTTAGTGACTTACCCAGGGTCACTCAGGTGGTTGGAAGCTGGGTGGATAAAAGGCTATGTAGAGAGCTCAGAGGGAGTCTAAATCTACTAGTGACGCTTTCTATTTATTTATTAATAATTGAGCAATAAACGTATATATTTGTGAACATCGTGATGTTTTGATATATATATATCCCTTGTGGAATGGCTAAATCAAGCTAATTAACATATGCATCACCCTACTTATATTTTTTTGTAGTGAGAACACTTAATATCTACACTTTTAGCAATTTTTATGTATACAATATACTATTATTAACTAGAGTCACCATGCCGCACAATAGATCTCCAGAATTTATTCCTCCTGTCTAACAGAAAGGTTGTATCCTTTGACCACCATCTTTCCCAATCCTCATCCCCAGCTTTCTGGTAACCACCATTCTACTCTGTGCTTCTACGAGTTTGACTTTTTCAGATTCCACATATGAGTGAGATCACGTGGTATTTGTCTGTCTATGCCTAGCTTATTTCACTTAACACAATGCCCTTTCTTTTTTAAAGCTGCATGGTATCCCATTGGGAACATACACCACATTTTCTTTATCCATTGATGAATCTTCAGGTCGACCTCCTAACTTGGCCATTGTAAATAATGCTGCAATGAGCATGGGGGTGCAGACATCTCTCTGACATACTAATTTTATATCCATCTAGTAACTCTTTCTTGAGAGAGAAAGACTTTTCTCTGAACCTCCCCCAAATTTTCCTTCACGTCTCACTGGCCAAAACGAGGTCACATGACTATTCCTAAATCAGTCATGACAGACAAATGGAGAGGATTGTCATTAGAGCAGTCAGCTCTGTTGAGCTTGGAGGAGGGTCAGCTTCCCCAGAAACTCCGGCTGCATGTGTGAGAGTGAGTGTCTGTGTATCGGGAGTAGGGGGAAGGGTGTAGATAATGGAAAATAAACAGGGTTGTCTTAGGACAAGGTAGAGGCATAAGGAGGCCACTTAGGCAACCCTCAGCGATGCTGGTAGCAGAGCCGTCTTCATGGCTAATCCCTTTGCACCCATACAGTGGCTAAGTGTGTGTACTTAGGAGGCACACATTTTGTGCTGTGGGAAAAGGCTGAACTTCCTCACAAAGACTCAGAAACACTTGACAAATCTAAAGGACGGTCAAGAAGGAGACGTAAAACAGACACAAAACTGGATACAAAATATGGTGACTGCGTTAAGAAGACCTCACATCGGAGACAGCTTTGTAGCAGAGATGAGAGTAGGAGAATGATTTAGGGAGAGAAGCGGGTGGTGACCACGGTGGATCCTTGGGGAGAAAACACCTGGGAAGTCCTGGCTTGCAAGTCCTCCTCTGGAGGTGACCCTGGACAAGTCTGGATTTACCCTGAATGCACTGAAGTCTCCCCGCGCTTCATTTTTCTCATCTGTGAAACAATGGTAGAGATGCCTTCCTCACAGAGACACTGAAAGAATTATACTCGAAGATGGAAAAAAAATGCTGCCTAATTTGTGGTAAGATTAGAGACTGTTTAGTGTCTAGTGTTGACTGTCATCCCAAAATGACATGATCACACATGGGTTTTTACTTTATAATAAATACTGTTTAGTAATAGATTAATATACCGAAGGGCTTGAAAACAGTTCAAATATATTGAAAGAATAAAAGAAAAGAAAGAAAGAAAAAGAGTGAGAGAGAAAGAGAGAGAGAGAGAGAGAGAAGGAGGAAAGGAGGGAGAGAGGGAAGGAGGAAGGAAAGAAAGAAAGAAGGAATGAAGGAAGGAAGGAAAAGGAACAATCCCTTGAATGCCTGACTACCTTCACACCCAACACAATTGGAAGCAGGAATTCTGATTGGACACTGAGTTCCTCAAAATTCCCCCAAATGAAGCAAGCACTGTTGGTTCCCTGCCCAGCTCCAATAGCACCCTGCCCTCCTTAGAAATCTCCAACACATACACCATAGACTTGGCTCAAAGCCACTCTTAAGGGTATTCATTTCTTGGCTCCTTATGGCCAGGACTGGACACATAATTTTCAGGGCCCACTACAAAATGAAGGCCCCTTGTCAAAAAAGAATTAAGGATCTCAAGGTTGTGACAGGTGAACATTAACCTGAGTGTGGACCCTTCTATGCATGGGGTCTTCTGTGACTGATCAGGTCACCTATTCATGAAGCCAGCCCCGAATACTCCCTACAGGTGAGAGATACAAATTCCTTAGCATGATGTCCAAGGCTCTTCAGAAGGGGACCACAGCCCCTCTCCGAGGGCTCCAGGCAGAGTGAACACTTCACAGCTTCTATAACCTTTCCCTACCTGAGGGCCTTTGCACATGCCCCTCTCAGGGTCAGGGGTGTGCAACCTCTCTGTTCCATCATCACACCCTCCACACCCACCCAGCTCCTCCAAATCCTTAATCCATCTTGCTCCACTCCCTGCCCCCACACTCCTTAGGCAGAATCTGGTTCCCTAGGGTCCCCACTAAGCATTTGTCTCATGGCACTTAAACCAGATTTTTATACCTTGGTCTCTTCCTATAAGAAGATGAGCTCCTTGAGTTCAGGGAATGTCCTCTCCCTTCTGTGGCCCTGACCTTCTCTAACCCAGTGTCTGGTGTCTGAGTTCACGAATGAGTGTAGGGCTGACTGCTGCCTGAATGGCAGCAGCTTGGACCATTCACACTCAGAGATGATCCTGGCCAGAACCTCTTGAGTCTATCGATTGTCCTAACCTTGCCTCTGATGTTGTGTGGCTCCTTACCTAATTCCTCCCCCTTTCACTTGCTTTTAAGCTGCAGGGATGATAGTGCCTCTCAGATCTCACCTCTAGGCATTCACATGCCCATTGTTGAGTGACTTAATTTGAGTTCCTCCAAAAGCAGACCCTAAGAAAAATATTTGGGCCAAATATTTTATTTGGGAGGTAATGCCAGGAAGCACTGTGAGGGAGCAGGGAACTGAGAAAGTAGAGGGTGGAAAGCTTCAAAGAGACACCTTGATTAATAGGTTCCATTTTAGGCAAATAGGACTTAGGCCTGCTGGGGACCCTCTGAAAATTTTTGGTGAACCCAGCTCCTAACCAGGGTGAAGAAACTGGGGTATTTATTTGCAACTGCTGCCTCTCATTGATGGTAGGTCACTAGGCCACTCTGGGAACCTACTGGCACTTCCAGTCTGTTCTATTCCCGGGTGTGTGTCTGTGGTCAGAGAATCCCCCAGCCAGGAGATGCAAGAGGCCATCAACATGGCTGCCGGCAGCCACTGAGATAGACTGTGGGGAAATGGGTGGGCCACTGATGGCATCTGTTACAAGGAGGAATGGCAGTTAACAATCCTTGGCAAAGATGTTCTGCTCGGATCATGAAACTTAGCCAGTGCATCAACGACTGTACTAATTTCTTAGGGCTACTGTAACAAAGTGCCACAAACTGAGTCATTTACTGTCTCGTAGTTCTGGAGGTCAGGAGACCAATATTGAGGTATTGGACTCCTGGATCTGTTCTAGATTTCTCTCTCATCTTCTGTAGCCCCAGACATTCCCGGGCTTATAGGTGGCTGTTGTCTCCCTGTATCTTCACATCAGCTTTCCTCCATGTGTTCCTCTTTGTCCACAGTTTTCCCTTGTCATAAGAACACCAGTCATGCGGGATTAGGGTCCACCCTGATGACCTTATTTTAATATGATTACCTTCGTAAAGACCCTCTTTCCAAATGAGGTCACATTTCTGGGGTACTGGAGGTTTGGGTCTTCAACATGGCTTTTAGGGGAGAGGGATACAATTCAACCCTATGACCAAATGACAGAAATTACCACCATGCCCCACACAGTGGCCCTAAATGGGCGAACACCTAACAAGGAATTGCACACCTCATTTACCTAGGTGTTTTAGAGCAGGTCCTCAAACCAACCACCACTGTAATGTTTCACTTTGCTCGCTCACAGTGAAGAGAAAAGTGGGCCTAACTCTTTCAGCAGGAAGACAGACGATCGCCCATGTTACATGCACGTAAGAACATGAGACAAAAGCCACCGCGGCTCACGAAAACCAATGGGTAATTCTGTCCAAGTGGAAGATTAATTGGAAGCTCTTTTAGGCTAAGACTGAATATCGTGGGGGGTATGTGGCAAGCTAGGAGCAAGCCCACAGGACAGTCTTTGTCAAAACTAAAGTAATTAAAGTCTTCAAAAATAGGACCTTGGGAAAAAGGAAAAAGGAATTTGATAATTTTGCCTGCAGAGAAGCAGACTGAGGTGTGGTTCACAGTTCCCCCGCATTTGAAAGGTGGCCAGAGGCACTCCCATTCCTGCTGAGAAGAGCGTGATGGGAAAAAGGCTTAAATTGAAGGGGAGATTTAGGCGGGATGAACTGAAGAATGTTCAGAGTTAGCCTACATGGCATAGGCACTCCAGGATTGGTTAAGTCACGGTAAACACTTTGCTTTTGCACAACACTTAATGACTTATGCAGAGTCTCTTTACTTACTTGTCTCATTTGATTCTCCTGACACTCCTTTGAAAGGATGAGGTAAGTCACATTGTACAAACTGCAAAATGCAGTGATTGATGCTCTTAGCCTATACAATGCTTCATTTTCACTAGTCCAGGGTTCTTAATGTCAGCACAATTGACATTTGGGGCTGGATAATTCTCCTGTGGGGGGCTGTCCTGTGCATTGTAGGATGTTTAACAGCATCTCTGGTCTCTACACAATAAATGCCAATATACCACCCTCCAGTTGTGAAGCCTCAAAATACATCCAGTCATTGCCAAATGCCCTCCTGGGGGAAAAGTCACCCCTCATTGAGAATCACCAGTGAGTCTAAATTCCCCCAACTACTGCTTAAGCCCTTTTACTATTTTTCTGTCCTCTGGGGA
Source organism: Macaca fascicularis (assembly GCF_037993035.2). Taxonomy (NCBI): domain Eukaryota; kingdom Metazoa; phylum Chordata; class Mammalia; order Primates; family Cercopithecidae; genus Macaca; species Macaca fascicularis. The sequence goes on along the minus strand of NC_088377.1, from coordinate 11,786,027 downwards.
GATGAGGAAGTATTGCTGTTCACCATATACACATTTGAGAAAGATCAAAAGACACAGTCACTGACTTCTGGGAGCTCACAGACCACTAGGAAATGGGCCTGTCTTCTCCCCACAACGGGGAGGTAGCTGTCATGTCATGTCTTTGAAGGGCAGAGGTCTCAGAAGCCTTCAGTCTGCCCAGCATCCTCAGAAAGAAAAAAATTCTCTGACAGGAGAGAGTTGAAACTAAAATATGAAAAGATAAATAGGGTTTATCTAATAGATACTGTCATTTGTATTATCTCAAGCTTTTAAACATAGTTTTATATACACCTGGGGTCATCAGAGTATGAGCCAGGGGCCAAATCAGACCCACTGTCTGTTTTTATAAATAAAGTTTTATTGGAACACAATCATATTCATTATGTATTTGTCTGTGGCTGCTTTCCTGCTACAACAGCAGAGTTGAATAATTATGACAGAGTCTATATGACCTGTGATGTCAAACTATTTACTATCCGGGCCTTGGCAGAAAAAAAAATTGCTGATCCCTGTCTAGGTCCTGGGGTTATGAAGTATAGGGACCTTTACTGAATGCTTGTCCTGTAGACTTGCATCACTTTTCATTGCTTTAGGTAAGATCACCTACTAGGTACCAAGCCGTAAATTAAGTGGTTTGTATATGCCACCCAATTCTTCTGTTCAATGACCTTGAAAAATATATATTGTTATCCCAACAAAGGCAAGTTCAGAGAAAATAATAAGCCTGTCTAAATCATAGAATGAGTAGACAGGTAGCGATAGTATTTAAACTCCCATTTTCTCAACTTCAGTGTCATTAAAACTCCATGAACCTCATTTTCTTCACTTATCAAAAGCAAACAGTTACCTACCTTTCTTCAATTTACAAGCTTTCTTCCAAATTATAAGTGATAGGAATACTCCTCAGAGCAAAATGACGTGTAGGTAACATTTATCCCTGTTGTATAATTAAGTCCTAGGTGAGTGTTCTGCTCTGTATTTTATTAATCCTGGCTTTGGGACCAGCTGCGTCACATATGCAAATCATAGCAGACTCCTTTTACACCGGTGACAGCTCACTTCAGGAGAAGCTTCCTTGCCCATCACAAGGCTGACTAAGTTGGCAAGACCAGGGAAACAAATAAAACTCAAGCTTGGAGTTAAAAGAGTCATGAGAGCAGAGACATGCATAAATCTACTTTGTAAAGGGTTTAGAGATCCTGGAGGCCACATTAAAGACATTCCCTAAATCAGCTCAGGACGGGGCTTCCTGGGTGGCGATGGAGCTTGACATGCCCCAGAGATCTGACGTTTCCTTCTTTCCACCCCAGCTCAACCTAGTGGGTGGGAGAGCTGGTGGGAACTGCGCAGGTAGCTTCAAACGCAGTGGATAAGGGGATCTTACAGCCCTTCCTTCCTTCTCTTCTTCCCTGGGTGTTCAATAAAAGTCTTCATTGGATGCACACATATTGCTAGGCATGTGTGTAGAAAAATGGCAAGCAATACTATTAATTTTGGGGACAATTAATCACTAATCAGTACCAAGCATAATACACAAAGCATTTTAAAACTATCATCTCACTTGGTCTTTACAACCATCTTTTGTGGTAGGTGCTGGTATATGGAGGCTGAAGCAACTCCATCTTGGAAGCTAATCTACTGTGTTGGCTTCTGATTAACACCAGTTCTGGGAAGGCCTTTAAGATTTCCTGTTTGTCTATTATTTCTTAGGTAAGAGCAGGTACTTATCGTAAATCCTGCCCCAGATTAAACAACCTTGGTGTTATCATACTTCCGTTGTCCTATACATCCCTTAGGAATCCCCCTTTCCCTGTGGTCTTCAAGCCCTTGGTTTGGGGAGTAACAGCACAGGGATCGACCATCTCATCTTGCCACTGCCCGAAATACAGATATGGCTTCTGTTCCTAAGTCTGTATTAAGTTTTTCTTTCTAAGAAACTGGATTTGTCAGCCTCTTTCTTCACTTCTCAGCTTCCTTGGACTTTTGGGGTAGGTTTGCATAGACCTGCTCACCACAGACACAATATCAGCTTCATTCTACAGATGAGGAAGCTAGGGGAGCTTAACCAACTTGTCCAGACTCATGTAAATACCAATGCTGAAAAGCAGATATTCCAGACTCCCAATCATTCCACAGGCACACCCCTCAGTGAGAGGTGGAGTTTGTAGTTGAGGCTACTTCCTGCCCAGGGAGCAGGGAGGCATTCTAGCTTCCCGGAGATAATGTGGTTCTGCTTGTGTCTGACTTTCAGGTCTCTGCCCTTTCACTAGGATGGGCTTTGGGTGTGTCAAATGCCTGAGACAGTATAAATCCACACAGAATGGGCATATGCAACCAATCAGTGTCGTAAAAAAAGAAGGAAATGACTTGGGCCCTCTTTGTGCTCAAAATGCGGAAGGTACCTGTGCAGTAGAAAGAAGAAGTGTGAAAGCCCCCAGTGCCCCAGGCCAGAGGCAGCAGCTTGGGCCCATGTGGCAGGGTTTGCTTGCCCCTGCCAAAGTGATGAGCTGCTGCAGCCTTGGGCTTGTGGGGGTCCTTCCTGGGCCTGTGTGGGAAGTGTAGGCAGGGAGAGTGCCCCCCTTCCCAAGCTCATCCCGGCCACAGCTGCCTCTGTGCTCTGGGATTCAGGACTCCCGAGGGGGCTGGCAGGAGAGTCTCTGTTCTCAGTAGGGTTGTCACCAGGGCATGCGTGGGAAGTGGGTTCTCTGGAGTCACCCTCCAGGGGGCGATGCCAATTCCAGACACACTTCCTGGAACCCCTACACTCATGACCTTTTGTTGAGGGTTGAATTGTGTCCCCAAAAAAGATATGTTGAAGTCCAAACCTCTGGTATCTTTAAATGTGATTTTATTTGAAAATGGCGTTTCTATGGACTAAGTTTTGTCCCTCCCAAATTCATATTTTGAAACCCTAGCCCCCAGTGTGAATATACCTAGAGACAGAGATCTTTAGGAGGTAATTCAGGTTCAATGAGGTCAGGAGGGTGGGGCCCTAAACCAACAGGACTGTGGCCTCATTAGAAAAGGAAGAGAAAGAGTGTTTTCCCTCTACTAATATAAAAGGACACAGAAAGAAGGCAGATATCTACAAGCCAGGAAGAGAAACCTCACTGAGAACTGAATTTGTGTACCTTGATCTGGAACTTTCAGCCTCCAGAACTTGAGAAATACATTTCTGTTGTTTAAACCACCAAGTCTACGGTATCTGGTTATGACAACCTAAGAATACTAACTCAAGGTTCTTTTGCAGATGTCATTGAGTTGTTAAAATGAGGTCATTAAGGTGGGTCCTAATCCAAGAGAAGAGATGCACAGACAGATGTGCACAAAGGGAGGACCAAGCCAAGACACACAGGGAGAATGGCCATGGGAAGATGGAGGCAGAGATGGAAGTGAGGCACCCACAAGCCAAGAAATGCCAGGAGCTACCAGCAGCTGGAAGATGCAGAGAAGCATTCATTCTTAGAGGTTTCAGAGACAGTATGGTGCTACTGACACCTTGATTTTGAACTTCTAGTCTCCAGAACTATGAGAGAATACATTTCTGTTGGTTAAGCCATCAAGTTTGTGTAAGTTTGTTATAAGAGCCTGAGGAAATAAACATATCCATTTATTGAGGAAAGCCTGCTAGAGTGCAAATATTTGGAAAAGATACTACTATGCAAAGGTTTGGAAAAGTTATTACTCTTGATTCTGCCTTATGGACTTTTCATTTCAGTAAACTATTCTCAAAGTTTGGTTCTTGGACTGCTATTGGTAATTAAGACTGTGCAACACATTTGGCACCATCAGTTGAGAACTGTCGCTCTGGGAACGTTTTCGGCAAGTCTCAGCCCTTCTTTTCCCTTGGCTTGCATTGAGGAGTTAGGTGAGACTCTGCTGTTCAGGCCCATCACCTTTATGGACCATATTCCCCTGGTGGAATGACCAGCTCTGCTTGCTCTGATTGGCTGTTGGAGTTTTCTAGCATGCCCTATTTAATATGTATGATTTATCTCTTACTTCAGTTGGAAGGTATAGTTGCTCTGTAGTTAGCATGCAGTCATGGTGACTATGAAAACATGAAATAATGTTTTGGTTTACAGACACTCAGACATAAGTTGTGTCTCAAAATTGGGTGACTATTCTAGTTATCTGCTACTCAATATCCTTGTGCCAGCCCTCTCTGCCCAGCATCAAACTAAACCATGAGTGGCACTACAGAACATCATCCCTGGGTCCAGGATACTATGGGGACTCAGAAACCAAGCTCCCACTGGGGCATCTGGGGCACACCCCCAAGGTAAGATTTCCTCCTCTTTGTTTAGCAGGAAGCACTCATCACACAAGGAGGTAGGAGTAAACAGGGATTCATCAAGAACAAAAGATACAGAGGTTGTGCTGGAGCTTGGGTGCATAGCATAAGAAGGAACAGTTTTCACAGGTAAGAGTAAGTTTTCCTCTGGTGGTGGCAGTGGGATATGTTGGGGGGGAATTGGGGGTACTGACAGGAAGACAGAGTGGCTGTCCAAATGAACAGATTGCTTGCATATGGCCTTTAGGGCATGTTGTGCTAGCCTTCCATTGCTGCTTGTATTAGTCCGTTTTCACACTGCTCATAAAGGCATAACTGAGACTGGATAATTTGTAAAGAAAAAGAGCCTTAATGTACTCATAGTTGCATGTGGCTGGGGAGGCCTCACAATCATGGCAGAAGGTGAAGGGCACATCTTACATGGAAGCAGACAAGAGAGAATCGAGGACCAAGCGAAAGGGGTTTCCCCCTATAAAACCACCAGATCACATGAGACTTTTTCACCACCATGAGAACACTAGGGGAAAACTACGCTCATGATTCAGTGGTCTCCCACTGGATCCCTCCCACAACACATAGGAATTATGGGAGCTACAATTCAAGATGAGATTTGTGTGAGGACACAGCCAAACCCTATCACTGCTGTAACCAATTCCCACAAACTTGGTGGCTTGAAACATCACAGATTTATGATCTTACCAAGTTGGAGCTCCCCAAATGGATCTTCTAGGTCTAGAATCAAAGTATCAGCAGACCATGTCTTCCAGAGGCTCTGGCGGAGAAACAATTTCCTTGCCTTTTCCAGCTTCTAGAGGCTGCCCTTCTCACTCCTTGGTTCAGGGCCACATTCATTTCCATCTCTGCTTCCACTGGGACAACTTCTGTGCCTCAGACCCTCCTGCTTTGCTTTTGTAAGGACCCTTGTGATGAGATGAGGCCCATCCAGGATTATCCCTCATCTCAAGAGCTTTACCTTTTAATTACATTTGCAAGGTCTCTTTTGCTGTGTCAGGTAACATTTTCACAGGTTCCAGGGATTAGGGTGTGGACATCTTGGGGAGATGGAGGATATTATTTCATCTACCACACACATCTCTACCTTGTACAGGCAAGCACTTGCAAAGTGCAATGTGATCCTCTGGAGCCACTGTCCTCCCAGAGCTTATATATACTCTGAAAGTCAACTCTCAGATCACAACCTCCTGTCCATACACCTCTCTCTTCACCACCCCCGATCACTTTCACTCCACCCTCTTTGTCCCTTAACTCATGGAGAAGAAAAAGTAATTAGTAGGAGTGGAATTTGGCTTTCGTCTTTACCAGTACTAGAAATATAGTGTATGTATTTTTTGTAAAAATTATCTCAACTAAATTGTTTTTATTAATTTCTGCAAAATGTGAATATCAACTCCCTTCATATGAATGTTAATAAGATTAAATGAGCTGTCTCAGCTCCAAGCCTGTGCAAGCTAACAGCTCAGGAGATGTTTATTTCTTTCCTTCTTCTTTCCTTAATGAAGCCTCTCCTTTGACATCTTACATTCTGGAGCACTTCTTTTCTGAGGCCTCAGCTCCCCTACATTGCCCACCCTTTTCCTGCCCGTCCACATTTCTGGCCTCTGTTCTCTTGTCTTTACCATCTCCCTGGACAATGTCATCCATTCCAATGACTTCAACAGTCACTCCCCTTACATATGATGCCTCTCAAACTCTGATCTCTAACTTTTGCAAAGAGCTCTGGACCTTTGTTCCAATTACCTGAAAAGCATCTTCTTGGGTCTCCCATTAGCACTGTTAACTCAAACAAGAATTTCCCTCTCTCCTGCCTTGCTGTAGTTCCCTAGGGATTGGGTTGTGTGGGAAGAAGTGTGGCGAGCTCTTAGTTGACTCCCTCCTCTGCAGTTCTACCTCTCTAGAGACTTGGAGGAGCCACTGTTTCCCCCTCGCATTTTCAGGCCTAGAGATTGCTCGCTCCTGGGCTGGCTGCTTCATAATTCCTTATTAGTAGTTTCCCAAGCTTACATATCTGTAAATATTTACTTTAGTTATATTCTCCCCAATTTCCACAATATATTGGCTGCACATGTTTTCTACTAGGAGTCACACAACTGTGATAAGAACCAAGAAATACTAGTAAACGTCTTTTACCATTATTGGCCTATACTCTGCAATAGCCAACAAGAACCTAGAGGTTATCCAACAAGAAGATCCAACAAGAACCAAGAGACCTATCAGTCTATAGGTGGGAACTACAGGATGAGATTATTTTGTGTGTGAGCCACCATTGTGGAAAATGTGCCTCCACAGGAGCCTGAGAATACCTTGCTTTGTGTTGTGTTTTTTACTTTTTTCAAAGAGTTCCTCTATATCTGCTGATGAAACTCCTGAGGCTTGTTTTGAAGCAAGTCATAGGTTATGAATGCCCTACCCCACTTCTCACACTTTTGCCCAAGGACATTTCAATGGCAAATACATACCTTGTGCCCAAGTTTGCAGCTTCTCAGTCATCTTTCTTCTCCACTGAGCTGGGAGCAGTCTCCAACAGATAGCTTTTTATTTTTATTTTTATGTATTTATTTTTTAACCCTTACAACTTTTCTTTGGCATATTCTTGAAGTAGAAAATCCAACAAAAACCCTCTCATTACAATGGAATGACCAGCTCATGTTGGAAAATCCATTGCATGACATCCTGTGACACATACAGAAAATCAGCTTAGTCAGAAGCCTGTGTCATATGAGTAACATTTGGACCTGAATTGAGCATTGTGCAGTATAGCTTCAGCAGGTGCTCCTATCACTCTACAGTACCCCGTGTCAAATGGGCAATGCCAGATGATGCCAAGAAACCCCAGTGAGTGAGTGCAGAAAAATCTCCAGTGTCTGCCTGTTACAAGTGGTCTCTGCACCCGGTACACTGCAGTACCCAAGAATGAGACCATGTCCAAAGCCAAATGGCGGAACACCAATTGCAAAACGGAAGCTGTGAAGGTCAAACAGGGGAAGCACAGAGTGCTGGTCTTAACTTCCCTGAAATCTGTTCAGCAGCTTTGGACATCACAAAAAAGACAAATTAACCATTGGCCCATCATGGAGGAAACACTCAGAGAAAGGACAAATGGAGTCAACTGTGACAAGAGGCAAGTGTGAGACTCCTATTTGAGATTCTATACTCTAGGTAGTAATAGATGATTTGTCTCCAAATTCCAACAGCAGAATATATGTAAACCCTGAATTAATCTTCATTTGGAAAAGAGCCTTTCATGAATAATTAAAAATAAAGGAATAAATGGTTACCTTGAAGTGGGTGGGAATTGACTGGGAAGGAGCATGAGATAACTACCTGGAGTTATGGACTTGTTCTATATCCTGATAAGGGTTGCATTGTACATATGTATGCATTTGTCAAAAGTTTAGAATGATACCTGTAAAAACTTTTGCACTTCACTCCAGGCAATTTTTTTTCCTAAAAACATACACAAAGAAATATTGAACTCTTGCTAGTGATATGCACATAGAACTGTTTACAGATGACATATACTCATGCCTGCAACTTGCTTCAAAATACAACACAAATAAAATGGGCTGATGGATGGCTAGAGATAGATAGAGAACAGTTAGATAATAATAAAGCATATAACAAACTAATTATTGTAGATTCTAGGTGGTGGGTGTGGGTATTTTCTGTATAATTCTTTTCATTTTTATGTTTGAAATTTTTCATTTAAAAATGTTGGAAAAAAAACTAAAATAAACTGATAAGAGAAATCCTAGGGCTTCTCACAGAGTTGAAAATATTTCAACATAAATGCCATTAGTCTGTAAAATTATCAAAATATTTCTTTTAGAAATGCAGTCCATGACACAAGTAATCCAATTCCCCTCAAACTAAACCTGGTCATAAAAGCTGGTCCCTAGGGAGATAAACAGGTATTTACGTAGGAAACAACATGAAGGTTGCAAGATTATAAGAAGTGCATGATGTTGAAGAGGACATTTCTGAAAAAAACATTTTAGGGCTGAAGACTGATTCAGTCCCTACCCCCAGCATATCCACCTGCTGTCCCTCCACCTCTAAACCACTAACTTCACAGAGGTCAAGAGATGTGACTCGTTTATGGGCTATGGGCAACTACTGGGAATCCTGTCACATGGTTGAAGACAATTACAGACTCGTACTTGCAGCTGCTTAAGAACATGGTTAAAATCAGAGCCCTTTGGCTCTTATCTTTTGTATAAAGTACACAGTTTGAAAGGTCCACATCTTTTTCTATAATTTAATATTGTATCATTTTTCTTCCAGCTTTATTGACGTATAATTGGCCAAAAAAGTAGGTATTTAAGGTATACAATGTGATGGTTTAATCCACGTAACATTGTGAAATGATTATCATAATCAAGATAATTAACATATTTATCACCTCTAATTACCTTTTTGTGTGTGTATAGTGAGAATAATTAAGATCTACTCTCTCAGTAAATTTCAAGTATTCAATAAATTATTATTAACAATGGTCACCAAGCTGTACATTAGATCATCCAGAACTTACTCATCCTATAAATGAAAGTCCACATACTTTGACCAACATTACCCCAAGGTTCATATCTTGACTCTCTTTTTGGAGTGAGGGGCAACAAGATGACTCTATTTTTATGTCAATGTCTGACTTGCATAATAGAAGGCTATGCAGTGAGTGCCTTGTGCAAAGGAGATGATTGGGAAACACTGGTTCATGAAAGAATGAATGCATGGATGGGGGCAAGATTTATCAGAGATGCTTTGGAAGACAGGGAAGGGATGTGATTCATTCAAACAGAAGATTGGACATGGATCAAAATAATGTAAAGAAAAACACTGAAGAAAATGATTAACCCAGAAGGAGCTGGAGAAAGATGCAATGTAACGTGATGGCTTTGGAATAATACAGTTTTTCTGTAGCCTGGGTGCGTGACCTTTGGACAAATGCTAAACCTCTCTGAGCCTTAGTTTCCTTATCTGTTGAAAACAACAATAATTATAGCACTTACTTTTAGAGTCATTATGAGAAATATTAAATAAGATGTAAAGTTCCTGGTGGAGGCTACAGGAGACCCAAAACAAAAAAGGAGCTTCATCTGCTGGCCTAGCCTGTTGGGCTGGCTCACAGTTGAAAAGGAGAAAAATACCACAATTCCTGTTGGGATGGAAAGTCGCCATTGCTGGGTCCTAAGAAGACAATGGAAGAGGTTGCTGAAGTGGGAGAATCAGAGAACTGGCCACAGTGCTTAGGCATTTCTTGGGAATAATCCCACTAGGAGATATATTTGAGGAGGATAAATACATTCCTGGGGAGGTGGAGTTGAAAAAAAATGTGAGTTGATGGTAATCACCATGGGACAGATGGAACACTAGGGACCCAAGGGCTTCAAGATTAAATGCTCTTTCTAATTAAGCCACCATTTGCACAACACCAGCACTGATCATTAAAAAAATTTTTAAATTTTCATCATTATTGTGTCTCATATCTGTAATTCTGAACAAAGGATAAAATAGAAGAGATGAGGGTTATAGATATATTTCACTGCTAGGTCAAAGAAGAGCGCTTCAAGAAAAACAACAGCGGAACTAACTCATACATTTGATGACGTATATGGAAACCAGGCAATCAGGCCCAAATTCTAGTGAAAATTGCACAGAACCCTCAAGAATAGTGTTTCCCACTCTAGTTGAGTATGAAGAGTTGGTCCTCAAACAGGACAAATTTAGATTATTTTAGTAACTTATTCCATGAACAAAGATGAAATCTTTTAACGGCAGTAGAAGGCAGTACTGCAAATAGAAATAACTCCTTAAAGAAATGGAAAACAAGTATTTTATTGCACTCAGTATATACAAAACAACATGCAATGTACAACAGAATTCCTCCTTAACATCTCCTTAGGACTGCATGGAGAAAAATACTGCTAGTGGGAAGACTTCCTAAGAAAAAAATCAATCAAATTCTTAAGAAAGCCCGCATTCATTGTCTGAGCCTAGATTTCTCAAATATCAAAGAAGACAGTTTTTTTGTTAATTAGAAAGAATTTAAAAGCAGTTTCCCACTAAGATTTTTGCATATTAACTAAAGTTACATAGCAGAAATATTATAGGATATACTTACGTTTTCTTTGATAAAGCAAAAAGACGGAAAAGTTGGTTTATCTTTCCCAACATATAAAAGTCCTTTGATGTTGTACTTGAGGCTGAAACAGGCCCAAATAGTTTACTGCAATATTTCTGTAAGTCACGGGCTACATTTTTATTCAATAGTACGGGGACATTTTTGCCATTGGTCAAAGACTGTTTTGAGAGATGGAGAAATTTTGTCTACGGAACCTTGTAAAAAAAAGTTTGCTTTCTTCACCCCACCTGCGTGTTCCATCTGGGGGACCTACCTCCAATATTTGCTGGAAATTTCATCTTGCTTGTCAGCCTTTCAGATATGTGGAAAATTTCTTTTCTTTTTTTTGTTTTCAGATTTTTATTATTATTATTATACTTTAAGTTCTGGGATACATGTGCAAAACGTGCAGGTTTGTTACGTAGATATACATGTGCAATGGTGGTTTGCTGCACTCATCAACCTGTCATGTACTTTAGGTATTTCTCCTAATGTTATCCCTCTCCTAGCCCCCAACCCTCCCACAGGCCCCAGTGTGTGACGCTCGCCTTCCTGTGTCCATGTGTTCTCATTGTTCAATTCCCACTTATGAGTGGGAACATACGGTGTTTTGTTTTCTGTTTCTGTGTTAGTTTGCTGAGAATGATGGCTTCCAGCTTCATCCACGTGCCTGCAAAGGACATGAACTCATCCTCTCTTATGGCTGCATAGAATTCCATAGTGTATAAATGCTACATTTTCTTTATCCAGTCTATCATTGATGGGCATTGGGTTGGTTCCAAGTCTTTGCTATTGTGAACAGTGCTGCAGTAAACATACATGTGCATGTGTCTTTATAGTAGAATGATTTATAATCCTTTGGGTATATACCCAGTAATGGGACTGCTGGGTCAAATGGTATTTCTGGTTTAGATCCTTGAGGAATCGCCACACTGTCTTCCATAATGGTTGAACTAATTTACACTCCCACAAACAGTGTTAAAGTGTTCCTATTTCTCCACATCCTCTCCAGCATCTGTTGTTTCCTGACTTTTTAATGACTGCCAGTCTAATTGGTGTGAGATGGTATCTCATCGTGGTTTTGATTTGCATTTCTCTAATGACCAGTGATAATAAGCTGTTTTTCAGATTTTTTTGGCTGCATAAATGTCTCCTTTTGAGAACTGTCTGTTTATACCCTTCACCCACATTTTGATGGGGTTGTTTTTTTTTTGTAAATTTAAGTACCTTGTAGATTCTGGATATTAGCCCTTTGTCAGATGGATAGATTGCAAAAATTTTCTCCCATTCTGTAGGCTGCCTGTTTACTCTGATGATAGTTTCTTTTACTGGGCAGTAGCTCTTCAGTTTAATTAGATCCTATTTGTCAATTTTGGCTTTTGTTGCCATTGTTTTTCGTGTTTTAGTCATGAAGCTTTTGCTCATGCCTGTGTCCTGAATGGCATTGCCTAGGTTTTCTTCTAGGGTTTTTATGGTTTTATGTCTTACATTTAAGCTTTTAATCTATCTTGAGTTAATTTTTTTATAAGGTGTAAGGAAGGAGTCCAGTTTCAATTTTCTGCATATGGCTAGCTGGTTTTCCCAACACCATTTATTAAATAGGGAATCCTTTCCCCATTGCTTGTTTTTGTCAGGTTTGTCAAAGATCAGATGGTTGTAGATGTGTGGGGTTATTTCTGAGGCCTCTGTTCTGTTCCATGGGTCTATATATCTGTTTTGGTACCAGTACCATGCTCTTTTGGTTACTGTAGCCTTGTAGTATAGTTTGAAGTCAAGTAGCATGATACCTCCAGCTTTGTTCTTTTTGCTTAGGATTGTCTTGGCTATATGGGCTCTTTTTTGGTTCCATATGAAATTTAAAGTAGTTTTTTTCTAAATCTGAGAAGAAATTCAATGGTAGCTTGATGGGGATAGCATTAAATCTATAAATTGCTTTGGGTAGTATGGCCATTTTCACGATATTCATTCTTCCTACCCATGAGCATGGAATGTTTTCCCATTTGTTTGTGTCCTCTCTTACTTCCTTGAGCAGTGGTTTGTGGTTCCCCTTGAAGAGATCCTTCACATCCCTTGTAAGTTATATTCCTAGGTATTTTATTCTCTTTGTAGCAATTCTGAATGTGAGTTCATTCATGATTTGGCTCTCTGTTTGACTATTATTGGTGTATAGGAATGCTTGTGATTGCTGCACATTGATTTTGTATCCTGAGACTTTGCTGAAGTTGTTTATCAGCTTAAAGAGATTTGGGGCTGAGACGATGGGGTTTTCTAAATATACAATCATGTCATCTGCAAACAGAGACAATTTGCCTTCCTCTCTTCCTATTTGAATATCCTTTATTTTCTTATCTTACCTGATTGCCCTGGCCAGAAATTCCAATACTATGTTGAATAGGAGTGGTGAGAGAGGGCATCCTTATCTTGTGCCGGTTTCTAAGGGGATGCTTCCAGCTTTTGCCCATTCAGTACGATATTGGCTGTGGGTTTGTCATAAATAGCTCTTATTATTTTGAGATACGTTCTATCAGTACCTAGTTTGTTGAGAGTTTCTGGAACGAAGGGGTGTTGAATTTTATTGAAGGCCTTTTCTGCATCTATTGAGATAATTATGTGTTTTTTGTCATTGGTTCTGTTTATGTGATGGATTACGTTTATTGATTTGCATATGTTGAACCAGCATTGCATCCCAGGGATGAAGGCAACTTGATCGTGGTGGATAAGCTTTTTGATGTGCTGCTGGATTTGGTTTGCCAGTATTTTATTGAGGATTTTTGCATCAATGTTCATCAGGTATATTGGCCTGAAATTTTTTGTTGTTGTTGTGTCTCTGCCAGGTTTTGGAATCAGGATGATTCTGGCCTCATAAAATGAGTTAGGGAGGAGTCCCTGTTTTTCTATTGTTTGGAATAGTTTCAGAAGGAATGGTACCAGCTTCTTTTTGTACCTCTGGTAGAATGTGGCTATGAATTCGTCTGGTCCTAGGCTTTGTTTTGTTGGTGGGCTATTATTTACCGCTGAAAATTTCTATATATATTTTTAATCAAAGTATTAAAAGGAAATACTTGTCATGTAAGCCTAAAGGAAAATTCAAACTTTTTTGACCCATAAAAACAGATATAAGCAGGTAAGAACATTCGGACATGGATGAAATACTTCCCAGTACAATGTACAGCCTGCCATTTACCTTTTCTTAATTGACTTCATGCCTTCAAATCACAAATCTCAAAGATCTCCCTTCTTCAAATTTTGTATTTAGAAATGGGGACAGGTGATTCTCCTTATTTGAATAACCTGGATTTACTAGAAAGTCCCACAGGAGTAGACCTTTCCTGTTAGGTTATTGCAAGAATCAGACTTTGCAGGGTGATGTTATAGTAATATATCACAAATACCCCCAAATCTGAGAGGCTTATAAAAATGAAGTTTCGTTTTCCACTCATCTCATGTGTTGTACATTGCCTCTTCCATGCCAATATCTGAATTAAAGGAGCAACGTTTTGCTGAGAGTGTTAGCCAGGAGTTGCTGTCAATGTGAACTTAGACCCATCCTGCCTTTGTGACTGCAGGTCAATGCTTAGGGGCAAGACAGCCATTTTGAAGCCACCAAAGGCTCTAAGGATGCTAGAAGGTATAGAATTGTGCACACTTCACATGTGGCTACCAGCACCAAAATGGGTGAATGGCAGGGCCAAGTAAATGTGAGTGTAGAATACACCAGGAATTAACCTCCTCCCTCAGTCTTTTCATGCTCCAGCTACTGGTGAAAGCCACATGTAGAACCTCTAAATCTGATGCATTGTAATGCACATATCATCAATTAGATATCCCACTTAGAATCAGGAAACTGGATAGGTCATTCTGGCCAGGATGACAGTGTTGTCTACTTGGAATCACACAACGTGTAAATAACCAGGAAGTTCAAAGAAACCAGACCAATTTTCTGGGAAGTATGACAGCAACTAACATTTAATGAACACTTTCCATGTGCAAAGTGCTTTGTATGCATTATCTCCTTTGATCCTCACATCAGCCGGATGAGGTGGCTTTTACAATGCTCGTTTTTTACAGGTGAGGGAACCAAGGCTTAGGAAGATTAAGTAACTTGATAAAGATCACACACTTAATAAATGGTAGAGTCTAGATTTGATCCAAGGCAGTCTGATTTCAGAAATTCCTACTTTTAACCATTGTGTAGTCCAATCCTAATTGATGTTTGTAATCTTGAACCTGGGATATTGTAAGAGTCAGAAGTGCCTTTGGAATCACAAAAGATTATGTTCCACATGGCTTTTATGTTAGATTCATTTTGTTAAACCCTAACTCAGAGGTCAACGCATTTTTTCTATAAAGGACCAAATAGTGAATCTTTTAAATTTTGTGGCTAAAAGCAGCTCTGTTTTATATTCTTTGTTATTTTTACAATGCTTTTTTTTTTTTTTTTTTTTTTGAGATGGAGTCTTACTCTGTCACCCAGGCTGGAGTGCAAAGGCACACCCTCAACTCACTGCAACCTCCAGCTCCCAGGTTCGAGTGATTCTCCTGTCTCAGTCTCTCATGTAGCTGGGATTACAGGACCGCTACCATGCCAGGCTAATTTTTGTATTTTAGAAGAGACAGGGTTTCACCACGTTGACCAGGCTGGTCTCGAACTCCTGACCTCAGTTAATCCGCCTGCCTCGGCCTCCCAAAGTGCTGGAATTATAGGCGTGAGCCACTGTGCCAGGCCCTATAATGCTTTAATAAAGGAAAAACTATGCTTATTCCATGATACCATACAAAAAACAAGATATGGGCCAGATTTGTTCCCCAGGTCACCATTTGCCAACCTCTACTAATTCATCAAAGCTTGATACACTGGGGATGATATATGTGTAACCCCTCTGCCAATTACGTGATTAACCAGAATATGCCATTTACAACTATTCTCACACAGTGGGGATTTACTAAAACTAGACGGTGAGTTTGGGTTTGTCTCTCTATAACTTCATAAATTGGTGCTCTTGAGTAACCTCAGTGTGGAGTCAGACTCACGTGAGGACATCTCAGATGTCTCCGTGTAGCAAGGCAGTGACCTATTCAGCCCCCGTTGTACTCCTGAAGGTGGTAAGTGACACTTTGTAATATGCATGTCATTGCTCTTGACGATTTCACCTAAAAATACCACTAAGTTTTACTGAAATTGAAAGACTATTTACAAGCCTCCTCTTTCTCAAAAGGCATCAAAACCACAGCAAAAAAGTGTTGGATCCAAGATAATTTACAGAATAATAAAGGCCCACAGAGGATGCCTTTAGTTTTTGATGTTACGTTGTTGGAAGTCAGATCAGGAAGGGTGAAGATCCATATTACTAAGCCAGCGTGTCTATAGAACTGTGTACCAGGCACAGTGCTAAGCTTTACACATATTAACAGTTAATACCCACAACCACTTCAGAAAGGAGGTAATAGTTTTACGCCTACTTTTCAGATAGGAAAGCCAAGGCAGAGAAAGCTAGATGACTCATTTGAGTTTCCCCAGTGAGTAAATGATAGGTGGAAGACTGGGACCCAGGGAGACTGGCTTGAGTCCATGATCATGGCCACTCTACTGCACTGTCTTTCCATGGGCCGGAAAATGGCTAGGACTATGGAGGAAAATAACCACTGTGTGATGAACAATATTTAACTTCTGAATGAAGTACATTAAATTAAAAGACTGATGTTATTCAAGGCAACTAGGGGATCCTGGGTTCTAATTCTACTTTTACCAATCAGCTAATTGGTCACTATGGCCAATGAGTCAAATGGAGTGTTATGCTTGTCAGTTTTCATGTAAAACAGAAGTGTTAGTATTTAACATAATCTTTTGTATTAATATGTTAAATGTTTTTAAAACATTTTGAGCCCCCTTTTTCCAAGGAGTCAGTCAGATACATGCAGCCTGCCACACTCTGAGCGCCAAGCCCCATGGCCCCGGGGAAAACTCTAACCCTGGGTATTTAGTTTCATTCATTCATTCTTCAGAAGAGCAATATCTTCTCATCTACATAATCAAAGGGTCAGACTGCAGATCTCTAAAGTGTCTTCCAATAATTACATTTTTATTGTTTGATGACTACAAAAGCATTTACTCATTGAGGGAAGTCTTGCTGAGAAATGTCTTTACTCACTACGGGAAGCTTTCATTAAATAAAGCTCTAAAAATATTGACTGTAGCTGTTTGCAGCATAAAGTATTTTTTTCATTAACTACAAGATAAAATATCCTTAATATTAGATCAGTATTAATAACAATCTAGCATAATAATAACCATGTAACCCTACTTTGCAAAAGACTCAGCCCTTTAGAAGGGAAAATAAACTGAACTCATTCTTCGAGGGCCAAGATAAAAATCTCAAGGTATCCTTTAGATACTCTAATCTGCTTTAAACTTTGGCCTAAGTTATTTTCACGAACATCCTCTATTTCCAATGGAGTAGATACCGTATAAGACAGAACACTACAAATCACTTTGTGTAAACTCACCAAAGAAAGAGTGGGGGGAAGAAAAACCAGCACAGAGTCTGCTGTTAATTAAAACCAGCTGATGATGTACAGCGATTTGTCTGGAGCACCCTGGCTGGGCTGGTTCCCTGACAGCTGAACATTCTTTCCTGCCTGTACTGTTTGAACTATGTCCAATGGTGAAATCGTTAAATCTTTGATAGCTGTAGTTTAAATGCAAGAAGGGAGTGGGGGAGCTTTCTGTTTTAAGCAAGAAAGAGAGATGAGTCTTGTATTACACAAACTAACGGTTAAAAAGTTAGTACTTATTAGATCATTTTCACTGGCTTTTGGTAGAATGCCTCTGGACATTTTCAGATTACCTATTGACACTTTTTCAGGGCACAAATGTCAAAAATCTCACTTCCTCTCTTCTTCCCTAGGGGATTCTTGCTGTAGGTAGAAGGGAAATAGTATGAAACACCTGGTCTTACTCAAAGAAGCCTTGGGGATAGGTTAATTTCACAGTCGAAAGCTCCATGTGGGGGATACATTTAAATATTTACTAATACAGAAAGGGCTACCAAAAGAAAAAAAAAATTCATGTGACTTCAGGAGAACTGCTCACAAACACACAAAACACTCTATTTCATCTTTAGGTTTGACAGATGCTTGACAGGGAACAAAGAATAACCAAACTGTTTATCTCCAAATACCAAAGTAACTTTAAAATGAATTGCTGTTCACAGTTTCTGGAAGACAAATTGGCATTATGAGGGCGTAAAAAATAACCTGTCTATGTGTTCATATATACCCTAAACTTTTAAAAGATATTTTTAGGTATAAAATATTTCATAAACACAATACCCTTTCTAAAACAGCTATCATGATATATCTGTATTATAGGAAAGTGCAGATATATACAAATAGTACATAGTTACATTCATGGAAACATAGATGATAGATGGGTAGATAGCTAGATAGAAAGACTTACTGTTTCAAATTATATTTGGAGCAATTTTGTTTTTTTGAGACAGAGTCTCATCCCATCACCCAGGCTGAAGTGCAGTGGCACGATCTCAGCTGCTGCAACTGGTGCCCCAGCCTCCCAGGTAGCTGTAATTACAGGTGTGAGCTACAGTGCACTGCCCAAATTTCCTTTTTAAAGTTTGGTTTCAGCATAGCCCTGTCTACTACCCGGAGGTGATTTTGGGGTTCAGATGTGTTAATACATTTTTGCCAACAATGGTAGCCATGGGGTCTGGCACAATGCTGTAACCCCATTCTTTCAATAGAACAAATGCTCCTTGGGCTCTAAGTGTGGCCCCTGTTTCCTTTGAAGGGCTTTTAGAAATAGACAGATTGTCTTTTCCCTGGGACTCTGGACTCCTGGGGCAAAGCTTTTTAAAGACAGGTGTGAAAATTATCCTGGTTGATTCAGAAATGAGTCATTGTCTCCTGGCTGCTGCCGCTGATCTCAAGCTAGCAAAGGTCAAATGAAGTTCTGGTTCACATAAAGACGTTCTATGCTGAGTTTTCAGCATCACTGGGGAGTCTTTGAATTCATTGGATTTGGGAGAGCTCAGCAACATTGCTAATGTAGTTATCTTT